>NC_082688.1:2452500-3062500 GCF_949987515.2 Delphinus delphis | reverse complement strand
GGTTCTGGGCAACATCCTTCATGTCCCTTTTTATAAAGTAAACACATGATCAGAACCTACTTCTGAGGGTTAAAACAGACGAAGTCTGCAGGCCTCTGCCCCCTGTCTGCTATGCGACACCAGGAGATGTGTGTACCAGCCTCAGTCTCCCACCTACAGAAGGCGTGGATGGGGGGTGACAAGGACAAATTCAGTTCTGCAAATTGACAGGTGCACGTTCCTATTTTCAAAGGATCACTGCATGACGCGTGCTCAATCAGTCCAGTCCATCCCTTCCTGAATTGGTCTATTGGTCTTATTTCTTTTCTTTACTTGTTTTTTGACCATAAACTTTTTTTAAAATTAATTTATTTATTTTTGCTGTGTTGGGTCTTTGTTTCTGTGCGAGGGCTTTCTCTAGTTGTGGCAAGCGGGAGCCACTCTTCATCCCAGTGCACGGGCCTCTCACTATCGCGGCCTATCTTGTTGCGTAGCACAGGCTCCAGATGCATAGGCTCAGTAGTTGTGGCTCACGGGCCTAGTTGCTCCGCGGCATGTGGGATCCTCCCAGACCAGGGCTCGAACCCATGTCCCCTACATTAGCAGGCAGATTCTCAACCACTGTACCACCAGGGAAGCCCCTGACCATAAACTTTTTTAACTGACCAAGTCATTCCAGCCAAGCACGTCTGCCTGTCAGCAGGAAAGGCACACAGCTCCCAAAGCAGCCAGCCCACACTCCCCTGTCTCGTGTCTCTGTTACCTACACACCTGCCCACCTTCCAACCAGCCCACCCGTTTTAACAACACATTCACCCAATTCAAAAGACGCAGAGACTTTGTTACCGCCTGGAGGGGTGGGATAGGGAGGGTGGGAGGGAGGGAGACGCAAGAGGGAAGAGATACGGGAACATACGTATAACTGATTCACTTTGTTATAAAGCAGAAACTAACACACCATTGTAAAGCAATTATACCCCAATAAAGATGTTAAAAAAAAAAAGACGCCGAGAGAACTGCACCCAGATGTCCCCTCTAGAGAAAACCATGGGTCCCAATTTTTGTGTGTCCTTCCTTGACATCTACGCATATGCAAGCCTAGATATCTGTGGGGTTTTTTTACTAGAGATGGATTCATACCAAGAGGAGAATTCTTTACCTTGCTTTTCTTTACTTACATACCTTGGAGACTGATCCATTGCAGGAAATGTAAAAGCCTGTAGACCCCACGCCCGCAGCTGCTTCACTGACTCCCCCACAACTGCTCAGTGACTTATCTAAACTGGTTGTTTCGACCCTCTGCTCTTGCAGATGGTGCTACCTGCCTGTTGTCATCACAGGTGTCTATACACACGTGCGCACGTATCCACAGGAGACATTCCAAGAAGCAGAGTCATCAGCTCCAAGAGTATGTGCATTTTAATACTTCGACAGATGTCACAAAAGCCTTTCCTGGGAGAACAATCTGTGAGCACACCCACTTCCCTCGCGGGAGCCAACAGTGCCTGTTCTCAGGGTTCTTTGTCTACCTGGCCAGGTGAGAAGCTGTGTCTCCCTGGGGTTCACCTGCATTCCCTTCTTGTAAGGTCAAACATCTTCCCACCCGTGTAAAGGCTACCGGTGTTTTCTTTTCTAAGAATTATTCATGTCTTTTGTCCATTTTTTTGGCTTGATTCTTGGCCCTTTCTTATTGATTAGTAGGAGTTCTTTGCATATTATAGCATATCAATCCCTTTTTATTAGACTATAGTTGCTTTACAATATTGTGTTAGTTTCTACTGTACAGCAAAATGAATCAGCAATACGTATACACGTATCCCCTCTTTTTTGGATTTCCTTCCCATTTAGGTCACCACAGAACACTGAGTAGAGTTCCCTGTGCAACACAGTAGGTTCTCATTAGTTATCTATTTCATACACAACATCTATTAGTTATCTATTTTATGTACAATAGTGTATATATGTCAGTCCCAATCTCCCCATTCATCCCACCCCCCTTCCCCCCTTGGTATCCATACATTCGTTCTCTACGTCTGTGTCTCTATTTCTGCTTTGTAAATAAGATCGTCTAGACCAGTTTCTTCAGATTCCACATATATGCGTTAATATGTGATATTTGTTTTTCTCTTTCTGACTTACTTCACTCTGTGTGACAGTCTCTAGGTCCATCCATGTCTCTACAAATGACCCGATTTTGTTCCTTTTTATGGCTAATATTCCACTGTATGTATGTACCACATCTTCTTTATCCATTCCTCTGTTGATGGACACTTAGGTTGCTTCCACGTCCTGGCTATTGTAAATAGTGCTGCAGTGAACATTGGGGTGCATGTGTCTTTTTGAATGATGGTTTTCTCTGGGTATATGCCCAGTAGTGGGATTGCTGGGTCATAGGGTAGTTCTATTTTTAGTTTTTAAGGAACCTCCATACTGTTCTCCACAGTGGCTGTATCAATTTACATTCCCACCAACAGCGCAAGAGGGTTCCCTTTTCTCCACACCCCCTCCAGCATTTATTGTTTGTAGATATTGTTGATGATGGCCATTCTGACCGGTGTGAGGTGATACCTCATTGTAGTTGTGACTTGCATTTCTCTAATGATTAGTGATGCTGAGCATCCTTTCATGTGTTTGTTGGGAATCTGTATGCTTTCTTTGGAGAAATGTCTACTTAGGTCTTCCACCCGTTTTTTGACTGGGTTGTTTGTTTTTTTGATATCGAGCTGCATGAGCTGCTTGTATATTTTGGAGATCAATCCTTTGTCAGTTGCTTCATTTGCAAATATTTTCTCCCACTCTGAGGGTTGTCTTTTCGTCTTGTTTATGGTTTCCTAAGCTGTGCAAATGCTTTTAAGTTTAATTAGGTCCCATTTGTTTATTTTTGTTTTTATTAAAGGAAGAGGACTCAAATCAATAAAATTAGAAATGAAAAAGAAGTTACAACTGACACCACAGAAACACAAAGGATCATAAGAGACTACTACAAACAACTCTATGCCAATAAAATGGACAGCCTGGAAGAAATGGACAAATTCTTAGAAAAGTACAACCTTCCAAGACTGAACCAGGAAGAAACAGAAAATATGAACAGACCAATCACAAGTGATGAAATCGAAACTGTGATTAAAAATCTTCCAACAGGGCTTCCCTGGCGGCGCAGTGGTTGAGAGTCCTCCTGCCGATGCAGGGGACACGGGTTCGTGCCCCAGTCCAGAAGAAAAAAAAAAAAAAATCTTCCAACAAACAAAAGTCCAGGACCAGATGGCTTCACAGGCAAATTCTATCAAACATTTAGAGAAGAGCTAACACCCATCCTTCTCAAACTCTTCCCAAAAAATTGCAGAGGGAGGAACACTCCCAAACTCATTCTACGAGGCCACCGTCACCCTGATACCAAAACCAGGCAAAGATATCACAAAAGAAGAAAATTACAGGCCAATATCACTGATGAACATAGACACAAAAATCCTCAACAAAATACTAGCAAACCGAATCCAACAACACATTATAAAGGTCAATCCCTTTTCTGTGATACACGTATTTTCATATTCTTTTTTTATAGTGATGGGCTGTCTGGGGGGTTTGTTTTGGCCAGCGAGAAAATCTTGGCTTTTATGGGGTCAATTTTTTTTCTTTCATAACTTCTAGGATTTCTCTGTCATACAGAGAAAGGCCTTCTCATCCCAAGATCATAAAACCCAGTCTCCCGTATTTTCTTCTAGTAGTTTTATGGTTTCGTTTTTCAAGTTCACATCACTGGTCCATCTGGAATGCATTTTGGGGCAGGACTGAGGCAGGATCCAAGTTCTTTTTCCCAGATGGCTTCTTCCCTAACCCAGCCCATTTCAATGACTAATCAATCCTTCCTTTCCCAGCCAACTTGAAAGGCTGCCTTTATCAAACCCTAAATTCCTGCGGGTGCCAGGCCTTAAAAGCCACAGAGCGATGCCTACGCACCCCCTTCATACCCCACATGGAGGGGAGGGTCTGCTCCTCAGCCAGACCCCCCCCCCCAGGATGCTCTCCTCCCCCAAGTGCAGCCCAAGAGGGTAAGCGTGAGCCTCCACAGCGGACGTGGCTCAGGGCAAATCCAAGTCAGCCTGCTTCACTGACACACAGATACTGACAATGTCCGAAAAGTGGGAAACAGCCCAACACCCAACACAAGGAGACTCTTCAAGTAAATTAGGCTTTTTACAGGCCGTCATGGATGTGAACAGAACGCCTTCCTTTCCAAGTGAAATGAGAACGTCCAAGCCAACTGTGCTGGGGTCGGAGGCCTTCCCCTTCGGGGGGGAGTGCCCCGTGGGGGACAAGGCCCCTGAGTAGGACCGCCCCCCACCCGCGCCAAGAATTTCCAGATCAGCCACCATGAGGTATTTCCTTCCGCTCCTTATTGTTTGTACTCAGGCCCAGTGGAGTTTGAGCCTGGGGGTTATGGGTGATTTTTATTTTCTTCTTTATGCTTTCTCTTATTTTCCAAAATGCCTATAATGAACATGTATCGTTTTTAATTTTAAAAAAACATATACAACTAAAGAGGGAAGAGAAGTAGGGGGAAAACACTCCAGGAGAGGGACACAGCTGGACAGTCAGGGGCCGGCCTTGCCCTGGCTCCACCCACGCCATCAGCACGTGTCTTCAACTGACCTCTGACCCCCAGGGTCCAGAAATGCTCTTCCTCCTTCGGGGTACTGTTGTAAGAACGGGGCAGCACAAGGAAAGTGACACTTGCTTGGACCGGGAAAAGCCAGGGGCCCTGATTCCAGGACGGGGAGCCCCAGTTTCCAAGGCCTCAGGGTCAGCCCATGTCGGGCAGGGGCTTCCCCCTGCACCCCCCAGGGCCCGGCTGTGAGCCCTTCACACAGGGCTGCATCCGGCTGCCCTGGCACAGCAGTGTGCAGACTGTAGGTGCCCCTTAAATGCTGAACTGCATTTCAGGAAAGCGGTCTCTTCAACCAGCCCCTTGGCACAGCCACGCACGCCTCCCACGCTGTGGGCGCCCACAAAGACACTGGGCAGGTTTAATCCAGAAGCAGTGTTTCTAGAGAGCTTCCCACCATGCGCCTAACTGGCAGCAGGGCACACGGAGATGCGCAGACACAGGTTCCCCAGGCAACGATTCCTCCCATGGCCAACAGCTCCGGAGTTTCGGGTTACAGGCTTGGGCCCAGACACGATGAACACCAGACCCAGGGCACCGTTTCCCAGGCCAAGAGAGCGCCCCAGCCAGGCCGCCCTGCCCCACGCTCCGTCAGGGAGGCTGGGACAGCCGCGACAGAAAGCGCTGCACACCTGGCCAGCATCAGGCCGGATCTGGCCCCTTGGCACCGGCTGGGTGACAACACCAGCACGGAGCTTCCCAGGGCACTGGGAAGTCAAAGTGGAAGGAAGAATCTGGGCTGCGAGAGGAGAGAAAGCAGTGAGTCGTCAGAGAAAAATGCGCCAAGCGTGCAGCTGACGAACCCCAGAGATGGGTGGGTGCTCAGAACAGCACAGATGTCAGGGCTTCTCCTGGGGGCAGATTTTCATGGCTGCTTCCACTACGACAGACATCAGACCAGAAAACACTTTAATAAGTGACTAGAAAGAGACCAGACTACCCCTCTTCGGAGGAGTTTTTTTTTTTTTTTTTTTTTTGGCCAAGATATTGACCAGGCATCAAAGTTTATGGGGAAAGGCACATGCCTGGAGCCCAGCGCTTTTATTGGGGCTTAAATTCAGCACAGGAGGGCAGATCATGGAAACCCAGAGGCAGCCCAGGCTTGGCAAGAGCAGCCGTCCCGGGGAGGGCAGCTTTGAGCACGTCATGCTTGGAATCCATGCTGGGGGGCCGGGGCGCAGGAGGCGGCGTCCTGGGACAACGTGAGCGACCCCGCCACCTGCCCAGAAGTCCTGGAGGACAGAAGCAGGTCAGGTCAGGGCTCGGAAGCGAAGAAGGGCAGGCAGAAGCTGACCGTATTTAAAGAATTCCAAATCACAGCCGAAAGGGTTTCTGGACATTATTTATAGGGTCAGATCATTGATTCTGGAACGAAAGGGGCCTGAGGCGGAAGGGCCTGGACGGATTAAAGACAAGAAGCAGGGTGACAGCTGGGGAAATGAGCCAGAAGACGGAGGAGTGGGTCTTCGCAGAGGAGGTAGCCTGGGGTCCCGCAGGAACCGCGTTCTAATCCCCGGTCTCTTCCCCGTTGGCTGACCCGCCCGGACAAATCCTCACACGACTGACCTCACGGGTTTGCTGGGTGGAGTAAGAAATCGTGAGTTTAGTAAGGCACCAGGACACAGCGCATCCGTGCTCACGGGGCAGGGGACACCGGGAGGACGGTGCTCACGCCTGCTTAGGTGCACATGACGTGCACAAGCACAGGCACACACACACACCACACACGCTCACACACACACACCCTGCTGCACACGGGTCATTTGCTTGGGGATCCCGTGAAAGACCTGGGGTGGCTCAGATGGCTCTGTGAAGCGTGCTGGGCACTGTCAGTGTGTGACAATCCAGCACAGCCCTGAGCCCACAGATTCCATCCTGCGCACTCCCTGGGCTGTGCTCCCACAGTCGCCTGACTGAACTCCAGAGGGACCCTGGCAGATCTCCTGCTTCCTCTCTCCTCTGGCCTCTCCAGGGGCATCAGGCCCAGAGTACCCGCCTCTGCCCGACAGTGAGGGGCCCCCACCCTCCGCCCGGAACAGCCCAGGCCCCCTCACGTCCGCCCACCCCGCTTTGGAGAGCCTGCTCAAAGCACGTCGGCCGACACCCTCCAGGCTCCCCAAGCATCTTCAGCTCCACCCCACAGCTCCTGCAGACACGGTGGGATGTGACACACCCAGAGACCCTGTGTGTGTGGAGATCCAAACTGCGCCTCCTTGAACTCTCTACGAGGAAGACATCCCCAGCTCTATTTTGCACGTGAAGAAACAAGAGACATGGAGGAGACATGACGTTTCTGAGGTCACAGCTCAAGAACGAGGCAGCCCCAGCCCCCCAGCCTCGCCCGGGTTTCCACGGCAGGTAGAGCTGGGCTGCAGTACCTCCCTTGGCCTCTAGGTGACCACGCCCACACCTGGTCTTGAGGCTTGGATGTCATGACGGTGAACTGGGGACTCGCTTCCCCCACTGTCTCCCGTGACTTCTGCCCAATGACGTGACCTTCATCTAGAAACGCCTGGGGCCACAAGTGCAGGATAAGTGTATTCCCGTGGTTTCAAATAAGCTGCAACTCCCTAACTTTTCCCAGTAGAACCTGCCTGGCCCAGTCAGTGGGGTAGGTGGGCCACCCAAGGAGCAAAATTTCGGAGGGCTCTGACAATTCTCTAGGACTCATGATCCATCCTCAGGGAAAACCAAGAGCAGATTTCTTTTTTTTTTTTTTTTTTTTTTTTTTTTTGTGGTACGCGGGCCTCTCACTGTTGTGGCCTTTCCCGTTGCAGAGCACAGGCTCAGTGGCCATGGCTCACGGGCCCAGCCGCTCCGCGGCCTGTGGGATCTTCCCGGACCGGGGCACGAACCCCCGTCCCCTGCATCGGCAGGCGGACTCTCAACCACTGCGCCACCAGGGAAGCCCCAAGAGCAGAATTCTTGAGCCCAGTCCTTGGCAAGCCTGTTGACTCTCCTGAGATAAAGGGCGGGCTCAGAAATCAGACCTCTGGGCATTGCTTCTCTCAGGGTTTTTACTTTTCTTTTCTGAAATGCTGATGGTTTAAAGAGTCTGCCCTGACCCAGCAGCGGTGACGGCTTAGCTGCGCCGGCTTCACTCCTGGAACATGTCATGGGTGGCTCAGTCCCCACCTCGCCTTCAGAGGGGCAGCGGCTTGAAGCGTGCCCTACCGTCATCCTGTGCAACATGTGGCTTGTGGGCACCGAGCCCCACGTGTCTCTCTCAGCGTGTGCGAACCGATATTAAACAGGCAGGACCTCCCTGGCTATAATCCTCTCCTATCACTCCTTCCTCCCCACTAAAATGGAAAAAATGACTCATCCAGGGCAGCTCACCCCTGTATACAAACACAGCTGAACGCTGGGCTCAAGATCGAATCCTGCAGCTCTGATCCAAGAAGCATGAGCAGGACCCAGAGCAGCCCAGGACTCAAGGGGGCTTTGGAAAGTGGGTGCTGCACACAGCACTGCTTCCTCCTGACACCAGGCAGGCGCCCACCCCCAGCCTGGGCCCCGGAGACAGGGGGAGGGCAGCCACCAGGTTTCACCCACCTCCCCCTCTCTGCCGGGATGAAGACCCCAGAGAAAAAGATGGGGCTGAAACCCCACCTCACAGTGATATCTGCTCTCGGAAGGCCCTGTTCCCAGGAGGCTGGACGAAACCCAATTTCCACAACTCAAAGGCTATTTTAAAGGTTCCAAAAAAAAAAAAAAAAGGCTCCAAATCTGCCACTTACTGGCTGTGGGGCTCCTGTGAGCCTCAGTTTTCTTGCCTGTAAAATGGGGATACCTCTTACGTAGGAAAGATGTCACCAGGACATCTTTCCTGATGATAGGAAACAACGTGTGAAAGCACTTAGGATAAGAAAGGAAGGGAGGGACGGAGGGAGGGAGAGAGAAGGAGGGAGGGAGAGAGAAGGAGGGAGGGAGGTTGAGAAGGAGGGAGGGAGGGAGACATCTCTCTGACCCTTCACCTTCCGAGAAAATTCTCAAGCAGACACTCCTCTTTCTTGTATCATATGCTCTTTGAACATAATTCACATTTCAGTTGCTGGGTTAAGGAAAGGCCCTGAAGGGGCGGTGACCCCAGGGCCAGATGGGACCAGCTGTCCCTCATCCTCCAGGCCCAGAGGCTGACCAGCCCTCAGCTGATCCCCACTGGCTCACAGAGGGGTGGGAGGCAGCTCTCTAAGGAGCGGACCCCCTCCCATGCCTCCCAGCCCTCGACAACAGCCCTGCCCCGGGTTCGTAAGTCCTGCTTGCGGGCCAGGCAGCTGTTTGTAATCGGACAGGCCCTGGCCAGGAAGGGGAGGTGGGAGCCTGTCCACACCGAGGGGCCCAAGGCGCTGCAGGGTGTGTGAGGACAGGCTGCCTCCTGGCGGGAATACCACAGCGGGGAAGGCGTGAAATGAAAGAAGAGTGAGCGTCTGCACTTGGGAGCAGCTTTTGTTTTAGTTCTGCGAGCAAGGAAGCTTCAAGAGGCTCACAAGCCCCAGGTCTGGTGACATAAAGGTTGAAACCATGGGCTCTGGAGGCCAGGCTCAGGCACATTCCGTCTGGGTACCATCTGCCTGCACGGGGTGAGCTCCCCGACGGGGATGCCTGGCAAACAATCGTCATCAGGTCTGCCCTAGACAGAAGCGACCCTGGGACTGGACGCCTGAGTTCCCTTGCAGCCTCGGAATCTCAGAACAAGTCTTCGAGGCTCAGACACCGTCCCCTGATGGCAGAGCTCCGAGACCACCGGGTTCCCCCAGCCTCGGGAGCTGAGCACGGCCCACCAGTGGGTGACGGAGCCAGACGCTGGGGCCTGCTCCGCCTGCCGCCCTGCTTTCAGCAGCCTGTGACCCTGGAGACCCCCAAGTCCTCTAGGTCTGAGTTTATTCGTCTGCAAAACGACCCCAAGGCCAGAGGCCGGATCACTGACTCTGTGAGCCCTCCCAGTAAAACAGCCAACTCCTTCCCAGGGGGCTGGGCCTGTGCACCATCAGAGCCCCACACTCCTGGCAAAGGAAACGAGCCGGAGGTAGCTCCCACATTAAATGCAGTGGAAGGGACTTCCCTGGTGGTGTAGTGGTTAAGAATCCCCCTGCCAATGCAGGGGACACGGGTTCGAGCCCTGGTCCGGGAAGATCCCATATGCCACGGAGCAACTGAGCCCGCGAGCCACAACTACTGAGCGCACGTGCCACAACTACTGAAGCCTGGGCGCCTACAGCCCGTGCTCTGCAACAAGAGAAGCCACCGCAATGAGAAGCCCGCGCACCACAACCAAGAGTAGCCCCTGCTCACCGCAACTAAAGAAAGCCCGCGCGCAGCAACGAAGACCCAACGCAGCCAAAAATAAATAAATAAATAAGTAAATAAATTTATATAAATAAATAAACGCAGCGGAAGGTTCCACAGAGCCCCCACCCCAAGTATTAACTGCAAACTGCACCCCCTGCCCCACCTGGACTCACTCCCCGCCCGGGGCCCTAACTGGGCCCTTTGCACTGACAGTTCAGCCTCCTCTGAGGCCCAGCTGTAGCCCCAAACCTGTGAGTGGCAGCTTTATTCCTACTTTGAAGCACTTTATAGAAACTTTATACAATTACTGCCTCTGTGAGCTCCGCTAGTCATAATAACAATACAAAATAACAACGATATAGAATAATTAACAAAGGCAGTTACTGTTATCAGTATGATCTAGCATTTGCTGTCCTGCATTGAAAACGGGATGCAGGACACCCCAGGAAGGGCCCTATGTCCACACGCAGGTCACCTCCTTCCAGGTGGTGCCAGTACCTCTGGTTTGGAGATGAGCTAACTTGGATCAGAGAGGTTAAGCATTCGAGGTCACACAGCCGGGGGTCCTATTCTCCGTGCACTGATGCATCACTGCTTCCCAGCCTCATCTCCTGAACCTTCCTTTCGAAAGTCAGAGGAGAGGCTGACTGTCAGCTGGCCACAGAGGCTGGACCCACACAGGGAGAGGGAGGGCCAGGAGGAGGTTCAGACCTTCCCATCTGGTACACCCCACATTTCCCAAAGTGCCCTCGACTGGTCACTGGCATCAGAACTCGAGTGGCAGGCCCCAGGCTCCACCCCAGACCCTTGGAGCCCGGAGCTGCGAGGCGGGGCCCCATGGCTGCGGAAGCTCTGGTCTCACCGGACCCCTTGCTGAAGCCCGTCAAAGCCCACCTCGCAGGAAACTGGACCTCCTCACCAGCCTCCTGTGCTCCCAGGCAACCCCAAGCCGGCGCCCCACGCCCAGAGGACTCCACCCTCTGCAAAATACCAGCGAAGCTGCTGTCTGGGGCCCAGGCCTCCGGCTGGAACATTCCTGGGGGTTCCGAATGCTGACGTCGTGGCTTTAACACGTGGCAACATAATGACAAGAGCCTTTAGTCCTCCCAGCAGGCCTCTGAGACAGGTACTAGTTTATGCCCATTTCACAGATGGGGTACTGAGGCTCAGAGAGGCTTTCCCAGGTGCCGCAGCTCCTGCGCTGAGCCCAGGCACGCCGGGACAGGCAGGAAGCAAGGGGCCTGCCCGCTCAGCTCACCAGGGAGCTGAGAGCCCGGGGGTCGGCGGCGCCCACCCTCCCACTTAGGGCACTGCACCTGGCTGAGCTCCTTCTCTGTGTCCCTCGGGTGGGGATGCCCACCGTCCCTCACCCACTGAGACGGAAGTACTCACTCTTGATGTGCGGCGAACACAGAGGAATAGTTGCGCGAGACCTGACGTCAGGGATTGGCTTCAAAGTAACTGGGTAGACGGGAGTGGGTGGCGGCTGGACCACGGAGTGTCCTGGGGCTGATCATCGAGCCCAGGAGGATCTCGATCTGCTGTGCTGTGTTTGAAACCTCCCGAACAACAACGACGGCAATAATAATGACAACACTCTCAGAGCCGAGCCCGAGTAAACCTTCCCACTTGAGGCTCCGTACTGCGCTCTTGCAGAATAAGAGTCTTTCCTTAGGAGAAGAGCAAGCTTGCCCCCAGGCAGGGAAGGAGAGCAAAGCATCACTGCTCCTTCCAGAAAGTGGGGCCACCGTGAAGAAAGCGGGGAGGACACGGGGGGTGGGGAGCATCTGCCTCCTCCTCTCTTCCTTCCTGGCACGCCTCCCCTCGGAGGTGCCCACCCCCATCATGTATGCTGACACCTGCAGTCCCCCTGTTTCAGGTGAGGGAGGAGGTCCTGAGAGACCACTGGCCGCCCACCCATGCCCCCTCCTCTCGGTCGGCTCCAACTCCTCCCCCGGAGATCCTGGCATCGCTGGGCAGAGCCGCCCCACCGCCCTGCCCGGGTGTGAGCCCTGCATCCCCACCCCAGGCCCTCTCGAGCGCCAGAGTCATCACACCGAGGACCCCAGGGTGCTCCCCGGGATACCAGAGTTAAGTGACATGTAGCCATCGCCCAAGCAGTGCTTTCTGAGCTAAACGGCCACAATTGAAACTATGAACCTAAATAACATTAGTAATAATTCCCTGGAAAAGAATTACATTCAAAAGCCCTGTTCCCTGCACTTCTATCCAAGAATGAGCTATTTGCCCTGCCTTCTCGATGTGAACATTTTCTGGTCTAAAATGTATGGAAGGCGCAGCGCCCCTTCCTCCCCCACTGCTCAAAACCAACCGGGACCGTCTCTCCCTAGAAGAGCAAGGTCTACAAAGGACACTGACGCCAGAGGCTGTCTACTCCACCTGCATCCCAGGAGAACACAGAACTGCCTCGAAGGAGGAAGCCAGAGCTGCCCGTCAGCATTTCAGATTCTCCCCAAAGAAAAAAAGCACAAAAGAAGAGAAGTAACGGTAAGGCGGGTCCCAGAGACTTCACCCCAGCGGACATGAGGACACTATCTCCCCAGGCAGGGCCCTTGCAAACTAAACCTGGGGGCCCAGGGCCAGAAATGGCCCATCTTTCCTTCTCTGCTGCACCCTCCCCTGTGCAGGGCTCTGGGCCCCGGCCAGCTCTCCCCTCACCTGCCACCCAACAGGGTCCCCTAACGGACCCCCGTGAGCCAGGGCCCCAGGTCCCACTGGTGCACAGCTGCCCACTATCCCCCCAAAGAAGAAGACCTTGACATTTAGCAAGACAGGACTGTACGCACACCCAGTTTTATGCATCAGAAATGAAGGAGGAATTGAGGCCGAGGTGCAGAGGCTACTCACAGTTGGTGGAGGCCGTGGACCTCTTCCGGAAGCACAAGGACCCGGCCACCAAGGGACTGTCCCACGGCAAAGAAGAGCTGGAAGCTGCTGGAGCCCCCCTCACCTGGCACCTAGTATCAGTTTATATGCCGGTAATGACCTACACCAAGGCGGGGTGTGATTTTCACTGGGATACAGAGGGCAACCATCACTCCTTTGTGCCAGCTGGGCCCACAGGGCCTCCCCTTGCACATCTGCAGGATGGGGCCAACCCCACCTGGTCCAGGTAACACCCCAGAGCAGGGTTTGGTTAAATATGAACCGGAGTCAGAGGACAGACACACATGGGAAAGTGCCACTTGCCTCCACCAAGGGACTCCTCCCTTCAAACTCACCGGGTGGGACACCAAAAGCCGCAGGCCCTGGCAAAACGGGCTGGTCTCTGATTGGCCAGCGCCCCACTGGGGCTGGCAGGTACCTCCCTCTGATTGGCCAGTGGCCCACTGAGGCTGGCAGGTACCTCTCTCTGAGTGGCCAGAGCCGCACTGGGGCTGGCAGCTACCTCCCTCTGATTGGCCAGTGACCCAGGGGCTGGCAGGTGCCTCCCTCTGATTGGCCAGTGGCCCAGGGGCTGGCGGGTGCCTCCCTTTGACTGGCCAGTGGCCCAGGGGCTGGCAAGTGCCTCCCTTTGATTGGCCAGAGCCCCACTGGGACTGGCAGGTACCTCCCTCTGATTGGCCAGTGGCCTAAGGGCTGGCGGGTGCCTCCCCCGATTGTCCGGTGGCACCACTCTACTAGCTGATGAATGTTTCACTACCTCCCACTTTGCACTTCACTGGATACAATCGCCTCTTCACAGGTCTGATTCCTTCACTGCACCGGAAACTCCTGCAGGGCTGGGATGCTCACCTACCTACCGCTCACCTGTGCACCTGCTGCCTGGTGCCCGGCACAGGTCTGCCTCCCATTAGAGGTCTGCAAATGCTTCAAGCACAGCCACTGTCACTCCGGAGTTTCTCCACAAAGGACCAGCCTCTCCTGCATTTCCTCTGCACCCACACAGGAAAGGATTCCACTAAAGCCTCACCCACGGCGCTCTGGGTTACCCTGCCAGCAGAGTGGAAGACAATGGCTTCCCACCTTCCATTCAGATTAAAAGGCTCACTCTTTTTCATTGTTAGGTCACTAGTCTTCCAATGCAAGAGTCAGAGTTTTTAGTTAAATCACTCCCGTCACACACGCACATTTTGATGTCATTTTATAGCATTTATTAAAAAATTAATAAAGAGACCAATAAAATCCCTATTGCCAAGGTGCTGGCAGAAAAGAACAGGACAGAAGAGTGAATTTCCCCCAAAAGAACACAGGTCTAGGAGACAGGAAATAAAGGAATCCCCCATTTCATGCACAGAGACATCGCAGGAAACGGGCCCCTGGAGCTCTGTGTAATGAGACGTGGAGAAAAGTGGGTCAGACTGTGGTACCATTTCTTAGGTCTGAGTCACCAAAGAGTGGCGACATTTACTCCTACTGTGGGTTATGACATAGGTTGGGAACCTGCCAGAAAAACTAGCGGGTGAGTCTAAGCTGATGGGATGACGGCTCAGACAGCATGACATGTAACACAGAGCGACCCCCCCATCACCCCACCACGAATCCCCACGCATCCAACGGAGCATTCACTCATTCATTCTACGGGCTTTGCCCCAGACGCTGGGGCCGCGCGGGTGCAAGAACAACGTCTGAGTTTAGCAAAACCCCCAACGCACCCGCCCCAGATGTCCTTCCAGATCACCAGCCATCACCCACCGTCATGTCTCTGGGGCAGAAGACCAGAGTCTTTGAGGCGGGACATGGGCAGGTCCATTCCCATCCCTGAGGCCCCCATTCCTCCTTGTACAGTGGGGGTGGCCTGAGGAAGAAGGGGAGGGGCGTGCTGCACGTGACCCGCCCCACGACTGCTCCGGGATGCAGGCGCCTCCATGCTGGGGCACAGACCGCAAAAGTGGCAGCGAGGGCTCCAGTAAGCTCACCGGGGGCTGTGTAACCCCTTTTCATGCTCACTCGCGAGGGGGCACCAGGGTGACGGTTCCCAGGACAGAGGGGGTGACTCATACAGCCAGCCAGTGAGCAGAGCCAAGAACTCACCCTGGACCCCGGACCTGCTGCTGCCTGGGGGCCCAGGGAGGACGTAATAGTGACAACGGTGACAGGGGCTTGCTCTGCGCTTTGGACACGCGATGCGCTGAACCCTCTCGAAAATCCTGCAGGAGTCACAGCCATCACCCCTTCCTGCAGATAGGGAAACTGAGGTAAAGTGCACCGCTGGCGGGGGTGGGGCGGGACGTGGGCCCAGGCCGCCGGCCCCAAGCCGTCCCCCACACCGGGTCTCCATGCCGTGTCCCGTGGCAGGGGCGGCTCTGCCTGGGAGAAGGGCCAACGCAGGCTCCACCTTCAGGACCTCAATGTCTCCACGAGCCAGGCCAGAAAGCTTAAAACTAACATTTGGCCAAGGGCTGACACCAGATGAGTCGATTACAAGGGAGAAATAAACAGAGGGAGAAGCAGAAGCTATAATATAACATCGCCCTCCTGTGAGCAAAAGGAGACTCAGATTATCAGACCCAGCTGGACTGAGTCTGTGCCGGGGCTGGACCCAACGCCTCGTGGCTGCCCAGGGGGCTCCGTGGCCACGGGTCATCTCCTCGTCTCCAATCCCGCAGGGCTGGGGCACGATAAGGAGAGAGATGCGGCCTTGCCGTGAGCACCTCAAACACACCAGGCCCCGCCTGAGCAGACCCTGAAAACACACGGACCTGTGCGTGGATGTGGGCGTGCATACTCGTGGACACGTGGACACCCACAGACACACACGGACACGTCACACACATGCATCCAAAGGAACGCTCACATCACATGCACACAAACACATACACACAAACGCGCACACGGGCGTACAACCCTCCAATGGGCTAGGGGTGACCTTTACCGCGACCCCACGAGGTGTCGTGGGAAATGGACCCACGGAGCATATGGGGGTGCTGAGGAGAGCGAGGGGGGCCCGGGCTGAGTCACTTGCGGATGGCAGAGGACTGGGGGTCTCACCAGCTCCCAGAGCCTCCCTGGACAGACATGCCTCCCTCAGCTGGGCTCCCGCTGGAACACTCGCATTTAGAGAGGATCGTGGCAACCCTGCGCTTTTTCCTTCTGCAGAAACAGCACCCAAAACAGTAGCTATAATAAGACCCTCTGCTCATCAGGGGCTTCCTGTGCCTCGACATTCCACACGCGGTCTCTGTAGATCGCCTCAGTCTCCGTAACCACTCTCAAAGCGAGAAAGCCGTTTCTCCCCGTTTCCCAGAGAGGAAAGCTGAGGCACGGTAGCTGGCCCCCGCCCAGCCAACCCCTTAGAGGCAGAGGAACCGTCCACGCTGCCCTGGGTTCAACAATCTGACTGCCAAGGACTGTCCCCCCACGCCCCTGCCTCCCCAAACAGGGGACCCAAAGTGCGCAGGACCCGCCCAGGCCAGGGAAGGCGGCATCCCTCAGATCATCTCTTAACCCAGAGAGGGTTAAGGAAGGCCCCGGCCTCCCTCCTGTCCCCTCAGAGGCCCCCTCTATCTCACAGCGGCCACTTCTGCTGGCACAGCACTGCCGGGGCAGGCGGTGCTGGAGGCGCCCTGCCAACCAAGTTAATGAGGGGCTTTCCAGCCAAGGGAAGCAGCTCCGGGAGAACAGTGAAGCGGCGGGGTGGGATGTCTGCGGGGAAGAGGCACGGAGGAGACAAAAGCCAGAGGTGGAGGAGGGCACCTGCGAAGGAGGCCCTTCGGAACAAAAGGAAGGGGAAGAAAGGAAAGGTCAAGTTTAGCATCACCTCCTCCAGGAAGCTGCCCCAGATCTCCCCAAGGGGCCAACCCTCCAGACACGCTCGGCAGGAGAATGAACAGTACAACCAACGGTGTCCACATGCGTGCCTCGCGGCAGCCTGTGGGCCCTGGAGCCGGGCGCTCTGTCACCTCAGCCTTCCCACAAGCAGGCCCGGCGCAGGCAAAGCCTCCAGGGGTCATCGGGTCACGCCAGTGAGTGAAGGGCCTGGTGAAAGCGGAGTGGAGACTGCAGGCCCCAGGTGCCCCCTGATAGCATTCGGATAAAAAGCAGGGGTGTAGGGGGCAGGAAGGAACCGAAACAGTCTGCTGGGGCCCAATGGAACCCCTCCCTGGTCCCAGGGCCGTGTCTGGGCTGAGCCCCAGGCTGACAGCAGCTCCAGGCACTGGGCTTCCCCCGTGGAGAAGCTCACTCAGCGCCCAAGTGCAGAGACCAGACTGACCCAGAGTGTGCAGTCCCAGCCCCCTGTTCCCTGGGCCTCTCAGAGTGCCAGCACCCCCCCCCTCACCTTGCAGGCCGGGATGTGAGGGTCCAAGGAGATGATGTGGGCACAGGGCTAAGAGCAGACCAGGCAAATGCCAGCAAATTCGTTCCAATCGGTACCACGGGTGCGGGCGTCCCAGGGGCCAGCGACCCTGCCCTGCTCCGCGCTGCAAATCCCAGGCTCCACCGTGGGCACAGCAACGGGGCCTCGGGGTGCGCGTGACTCATCCTCGACCCTCGGGGGCTCGGAGCGAGTCCGCGCTCACTGTCACCGTTATGTAGTGAGGGGCAGGGGGCAGTGGGTGTCGGTTCCCCACACCCCTCTGCTCCACCCAACAATGTCCGTGGCCCAGGGAACAGGCAGGAGTGGGAGACGCGGGCCAGACAGCCAGAGGGCAGGGGCGGGGCAGGCGGGCATCAGCTGTGCTCGGCTAAGGGCGTGGCTGCGGGAGAGTCCAGAGATATCTGAAGGGTGGGGTAACGGGGCAGGCTCTGGCCAGCACCCCAGGAACAGCCGTGGAGCGATATCACGGGACAAGGGAACTTTGTGCTTCCTCCCAAGGAACAAACTCCTGCCCGTGGCCACTGCCGGGTGGTCACAGCGCTGGGCAGCGACCCGAGCTCCAAGCCCTGCAGCCACTAAAATCTGGACCAGAGGAGATAGAGGGCTTCGGGGAATCAGCTTGGCTTCTGAACTCCTCCCACTGACTGCTCTTTTATGGGGAGGAGGGGGAAGGGGAGGGGAAGATGGAAAAGGCTGTCTTTTCAGCCAACTTGATTGAGTCAGAGGAAATTTAACCATTCGATGTCTGTCAAGTCCCACAAAATTTGGACAACTCTTCCCACCAAATTATTGCCAACAGCGATCACATGACTGGCGTCAACCAATGATGTGCCGAGGAGATGACCTCAATTTCCAAATATTGGGGTCATGTTTCATTTCACTTACTCTCCTTTGCCCGTTACAATGTTAAACGGCCCCAAATGCAATCTGACTTTTCATTCCTTCACACGCTTGGCCAAGAAGAAGGTAGGAAAAAGAGCCATGTTCAGAGGGAACTCAAAAAACATCTGGTGGATCTCAAAATGGAGAAGAGAAGAGCTGCCTGCGGACGGCCTCTCCTGCCCCCCCCCGCCCGCCCCCGCATGTCAGTGGACAGCCGTTCCCGCTGGCCACGCACTGACGATGACTTCCAAAAGGGTCCCACCCTCGTGGCGGTGAGGGGAGGTCTGTGAAACCCACCCACAGAGGTGGCTTCTTCACAGGCTCTCAGCGTCTCTTCGACAAGAGCAAAATGTCCAGCTCTACAGCCACGGTCCAGGCATCCACCTCACGCCACACTCAGTTAGGAAGGGAAACCGGAGACGGGCGGGGGGGCAGAGATGGGGAGTGGTACAGACAGCCGACCCCAAACCCAGGCGAACGCATGCTCTGTGTGCTCCCCAGCCAGTGCCCAGCCCCGGCTTTTGGGGGTGGCGACTCCCCTGAAGGATTCCCACCTGACTTCCTAGAGGAAAGCCCGGCAGAGGAGCTGGGACAGGGCTATGGCCCTGGGCCTACAGGGGTCCCATGACCACATCCCCACCCTGCTCCGTGCCACTTTTCTGGAGGCCGCCACTGTCCCCCATCTCCAGTGACCCCGGAGGCAACACAAAGCCAGTTAGCCTGGGATCCAGGGCACGTAGGTGGCAGCCCAGGGCTGAGACCCCAGGTCCCCAGAGCCAGGCCAGGCTCCCCTCCGCTCCCCCAGCCCCTGACTGGCTGGACACCCTGACTCCTGCTCGCCCCCTCTGGCCCACCAAGCACTCACTGTGCCAGGAAAAAGGGACAGAACGTCTTAACTGGCAAGTGGAACACGCAAGTGATTCTTCCCACATGTCTTCAAATGACAAAGCGGAGGAGAGAAGAGCGAAGGCAGTAAAGCGGTGTCTTCTCACCGGGGACCCCGGCTGGTCCTGCTGTCCACTGAGCCACTGCCCCATCCCTCTGCCCCCACTTCCCTTGACCCTGCAATAGCGGCTCTGAACCTCGTCTCCGCATTTGTTAATGGGGCCCCAGAGGACTTTCGGGGCCTCGGGCTCCGACGACCGAGGCTTGTGAGGTCCCATCCCACAGGTAACCACAAAAGGTGATGCTTAGAAAAACCACTGTCCTGTCAGGAAGCTGTGTGGGAGAGAGCTGGAGCTACAGGCATCTAGGCAGGCACACTGTCAGTGCTGGCCTGGCAGACGCCATCCACTGGAGACAGCTCCTTCTAAGGGCAGACCTCTGGCAGAAGGAGTCCCACATCTGTGTGTCATCTGAACCCCTCACAGCCAACACTCCGAGAGCATCTCTCGCCTTTGCTCCAAGAATCCCGTCTCTGGGCAGCTAACCCAAGAAAAACTGCCTTCCAGGAGGTCGAGAGGTGGGATTAGAGCAGGGCTTCTCCACCACCCCTCCCCGGGGCTCCCCAGTCGCACTCACTGAGTACTTAGATGGTGGGGACCACAGGAAGCTCTGTTCCCTGGGAAAGGGAGAGGCAGCCGGGTCCGGAGGCAGAGGAAGAGGGTGCTTGGAGAAGTCCTGGGCTGGGGGGCTCAGCTGCTGGGATTCTCCCCAGCAGCCCCCCCATCCCAGGAGGCCCGGCCGGAACTGGCCCGCTGCGACTCTAGGGGGCGACCCTTCCCGGGTTTCAGGAAAGGAAGTTCTGCAGCGGGGCTGTGTGGGCCAGAGCTTCGCGCTTGTGATGTGGGACAGAGAACGCAAAGTTTCGGGACAAAAGTTTGCCTGCCTGGTGGACAAGCCCTCCGGCTGATCCAACGCAGAGCCCTTCCTCGGCTCCCCGACAGCCCCACCCGCCGGCCCGTTTGACGTGGGGAGTATTGTGCCGGCGCGTTTCCCTCTCCGGGGCCCCCGACGAATGGCATTCGGAGTCCCGGCCCGTGCATTCCACAGCCCAGTGGGGGAAGGTCGTGCACGCGCGGAAGAGGCCGGGCGTCCGGGGATGACAGCCGCGCCGGCCCCGGCCCCCCGCGCCCGAGCGCCCAGCCCTTACCTGCGCGGCTCGGAGGCGGCGCCCACAGCAGCAGCAGCAGCAGCAGCAACGGCGGGGACAGCAGCGGGGCGCCCGGGAGGAGCGGGCTGCGCGCTTTCCAGCGGGTGTGGACGTCCATGCCGGCGGGGCGCGGGTTGGGCGCGCGGGGACGCACGGGGCGCGGGGCACAACTCAGCGGGGCCGGCACAACTTTAGGGAATCATGGGAGCAGCCGCCGACCCGTTCTCTTTGTGGCGGTGGCTCTCTGGAGGGTCGGCTGGCGCGCTCGCCCACGGGCGGGAGGGCTCGACCTTGGCCCGCGGGGCGGCCGGGACCCCCGCTCGGCTCGCTCGCCCTGACCTCCCCCGCCTCCTCCGACTCCTTCTGGCCTCCTCCTCGCCGCCGCCGCCGCCGCCGCCGCCGCCGCCCCACGACTCGCTCCCCGTGGGCGCTGCGCTCGAGTGAGGTCCTGCGCCGGCCGCGGGGACGAACGAGGAGTGCGGACCTCGCCTCGGGCGCCGAGCACTTTTCCCCCTTTCCCTCCCCCCCTCTCTCGGGGACGGCACCCGAGGAGGCCGTGGCTCCCCCGCGCCCGCAGCAAATCAGAGCCGGCGCTCGGCTTGGCCGGGCCGGCCCCCGCCTCCCACTGGGCGCAGCGGGCGAGGGGGTGGGGCCAGCGGGCGAGCGGCAGCGAGGAAGGGGCTGGCCCGGGGCGGGCGGGGACTCGGCGAGGGCCCGGCGCCCCCAGCTCTGCCGGCGAGCGCGGGCGGACGGGGCCCGGCGGCCCACGCTGCACCCCGCTTTCCACCCCCCCAGGTGCCCGCACCTGGCCAAGCCCCAGAACCAGTGTGGAGGGGCCCCGAGTTCGATCATTTGGGGTTTAAAAAGGACGTTGCAGCTCACCCCGCCTTTTTCGTTTACTTGGAGTTCAGAGCTCCTCTTCTGGGTGGAGACTGAACTTCCAATCCAGCCAGATCGGGGCGCCCAAGACTGTGGCAGACATGTCCACCCCGAGAGAGACGACCCGCCCTCCACCTTCCCCCACTGCAGATTGGGCATCCGTGCCCAGGCTGGGGTCGAGGCTCCCAAGAGTTCTCCGAGGGAGCTCGGATGCCACACATCCTGGATATTAATCAGGCGAACTTGGCCAGCACCCGCTCTCCACTCACTCCCTCCTACTGCGTGGAGACCCCTCTGCCACAAAAAGGAAAGCAAAGAAGACACCCCTTGGGGAGGTGACAGCAGGCAGAGGGGTGAGGGGTTGGGGCGCTGCTGCCCTGGCACTGACACTGGGCACTGCCTCTCTCCCTCCGCTTCTTTAAGCCTTGGTGAGGTCTCCCTGGAGCAGGACGCGCCGTCCAGGCCCCGCTGGCCGGTAGCAGCCCCTCCCACCTGGCTCCCCACATAACCTGCTGAAACCCACTCACACCCCTTCCTCGAAGAGCAACAGAGCTGGTTTTTAAAGAGGAGGGAAGGTGAGTCGGGGCTTTTCAAACCCTAAGCCATCCGCATCCCCTTTGAACAGTTCAGCAGTGATGCTCCAGTTACATCTCCAGACTGGGCGTGAAACTCCCCAGATGCCCTTTAATTCCCATCATTCTGGAAACAGGAAGGGAGGGGAGGTGGGTAGAGGTTAGGTTTGCTGGGATGGCCACATACTGCCTCTTGAGCCAGGTGGTGATTCACTGGTGCTACCCTGATGGTCCACATCTGCCCCACGTACCCTTCGCGGCGGCACTAAATGTTGCTCGGGAAAAGGAGGAGACTCGCAAAGTAAAGCTAAACTTTTTTCTGGTTTTTTACAGTCCTTTGTTGTTGTTTTACAACCTGTATAAATCACATATATGATCGGGGAAATGTGTGTGTGCGTGTGTGTCTGTGTATGTAAGTTGTGTGTGTTGGTTCCGTTGGAGCTGGTCCTTTGTGTGCCTTAATGAGAGAGAAATTCCATCAGACACTCCCTGAGCCCCCAGCTCCACCTGGCCCCTGGAACGACCCCCCCCCACCAGGGGAAGGCCAGCTTCTCCCAAAGCCTTGGGATGCTACCATAGGTCAGTGGTCTAGTTATCAGAAGATAGTGCAGACTCAGGGCTCCAGTTTCCCCCAAGGACACAGGGTGCTCCTTCTGTGACAGTTACAGGTGCCTCTGTGCTGGCCACCCAGCCTTCCCAACACCTGGAACTCAGGGCGGGCATCTGGTCCCTCAAGAGCTGATAGTCAAGGGACACCCAGGGTCCCCCAGAGAGCTGAGCTCACAGTAAAGAGAAAGCTTGAGACAAAGGTGGGCTCATCCACACCTAGACTTGGGTGAGGAGGTAAGTTTCTCTCCCACCGGAAAACTCGAAAAAAATCCCCAAACTGAGCAGCCTGGCCTGTCTGCCCAGGACTGTAGGAGAGTAACCGTGACGCCTGGTCACGATTGTTATTCCAGTGGGAACAGCAGAAGTACCAGCCAGCCACATGTGTTTCCCACTTTAAAGCCACTCTTGCATCAGGTCACACACAGCAGTAGGGAATACTGTCATTTCTCCCCTCTACAGACAAGGAAATTGGGGATCAGAGAGGGTAAAGGACTTACCCAAAGTACCAGCCCATCCATCCGTGGCCGAGCCTGAATTTGAAACCAGATTTACCTTCGGGCGGGAAAGATGCAGATCGCCTCGCCCAAATCCTTGCAACAATGGCCGGTGGTGGTTGACCCCAAGCGGCATCCCTTGGCCCTCCCATAACTGATTAAATTGGAGAGTCCTCTGAAAACTGTTTCTTTCACTCTGGGCTCTAGGATGTCTGCAGTGAGCAAAGGCACCCAGCCCCCTGGCCAGCCCCCAACCCAGTCTCTTCCCCTCAACTCCTGTACGGTGAGCAGAACCTGCTTGCCTGTGTGCCTCCCTCCCCTCCTGAAATTACTGCCACGTTCCCACCCGGTCCCTCCCTGTGCGTGGACTTCTACTCATGGTACTCCAGCATGGGAGGGACTCACCGCCATCCAGGGCTCTGCACACCCCTGGTCGCCCATGGCTGTGTATCTCCCACAGTGCCTGGCAGGCCGGGTGTGCCCCCAGCTTTGCACCTGGGACCTGCTGCCCACCTTCTCCTTCCCCTGCTGTAAGTTCTTCTCAATGATCTTTTTTCTTTTCTCTTTTCTTTTTTTCTTGGCTGTGTCGGGTCTTAGTTCTGGCACGCGGGATCTTTTCATTGCGGCGTGGGGGCTCTTTCTTGGGGCGCATGGGCTTCTCTCTAGTTGTGGCTCATGGGCTCCAGAGCACATGGGCTCTGTAGCTGTGGCGCGCAGGCTTAGTTGCCCTGCGGCATTTGGGATCTTAGTTCCCAGACCAGGGATCGAACCCGAGTCCCCTGCACCGGAAGGAGATTCTTAACCACTGGACCGCCAGAGAAGTCCCCCCTCATTGATTTTTCTCAAGCGGCAGAGTTGTGGTTCTCAGCGTCCACGACAAGCCCCAAGTGTTACCCTCTTGTGGGTTGTTTCATCTCCCACCCTCCCACCTTAAGGGGCCACCCAGCCTCCCGGGGTCATCGCCTGGCTGGGGAAAGCCTGGGGAAGCCCTCCGGGACAACTGGGCTCCTTCTCTCCTTCCCCCTCTCACAGGCGGATGCTCACAGACCCACAGAACAGGTGGAGGAACCCGGTGACCTGCTTGCCCTACAAGAGGTCATGGCCCACTGGGCCCAGGAGGGACTGGGGAGCTGCTGCCTGGTGGACTGAGGGGCTAGAGCTGCCCCCAGTTACTCACAGCAGTGGAAGTGGCCTCGAGGTTCCCCCAGGCTGCCCGAGGAGGATGCTCCAAACCTGCACCCCGCACCCGTGGCCGTAGCTGCATCCTGCAGGGGGGTGTCTGGGGCCAGGCCAACTCCAGAGTTCCCGACTCAGCTGCAACTCCAGCATCAGGAACCGCCGGCCGGGGGCCTTGGGCCAGTGAGTCCTCACCTCTGCTCCCCAGTGCTGCTTCCTGGGAAGTGGGGTGAGAAGCCGGCCTCCGGGGATCCCTGTGGAGCTTGGAGGAGAAGCCAGGCAGGAAGGCCTAAAAAGCCCTGCTGGGCATTGGGAGGCCCCGGTGCCCCCTCCTTCCCCCTGCATCCTGCAGCTGGGGGGTCTTCCTGCGACCCCTCTGAGCCTCCTGCTGGAGCCTTCGCCCCATTCACCTGCACCACTGGCTCAATAGAGTAAAATCGCTCCCTTGGGCGCAGGAGGACGCGGAGACCTGCCCCAGATGCAAAAGTAGGGGGAGGGGTGGCCAAGCCTGAGCCCAGAGCTCCTGCCGGGGCCCCCAACCCTGTGTGAGCCTGCTCTCCAGGACGAGGGGGGCTGTCGGTCAGAGGGCCGCTGGGCTGGCTCCAGGGTCCCCCTCCTCTGCTTGCGCTGCCCCCGACTGACCTTCCAGCCCTGGGCCCTGCCCACTGCGCCCTGCAGTGCTGGGGCTTCAGCACACCAGCGGCTGCTGCCCCGCCCACCCAGTCAGCAGGGCTCTCCCTCCATGCTGGGGTGGGGTGGCTGTTAATCCCAGGGGACTCTCCACAGCTACTAGGGGAAATCTACCACTTTAAGGCCTCCACTTTGACACAGTGGAGGAGCCGGGGAGAGAGCCTAGCCAGGCCGGCCAACGGCCAAGGGCAGCTCCCAAGATGCCAGGCTTCTCAGGGGATCAGTTTCCTAGGGCCACTATTGTGTTGTGGCTTGAACAACAGAAATGTACTGTCTCATCCCGGAGGCTGGAGGTCGAGCTCAGGGCGTGGACAGGGCTGGTTCTCCTGAGGCAGCTCCTGGGCTTGAAGACGACCCTCTTCTCCCCGCACCTTCCCTCTGGGCAGACTTGTCCTCATCTCTTCTATAAGGACAACCAGTCACATTGGACGAGTTCCCCTTAGAATGAAGATGGCTTCATATTACCTCCGTCTCTTCTTGAAAGGCCCTTTCAACGAAGACAGTCACATCCTGAGGTGCTGGGGGTCAGGGTTCAATAGGTGAATCTGGAAGGGGGGCACATAATTCAGCCCACAGCACCTTGGTAACCCTAGTCTGTGGGCCTTTTGGAGACACCCAGGGATGGCGGCTCTCTGTTCTCCAGAACAACAGGGACATTCTGATGCCCGTGAGGGTGGGGGCAGGACCCTGCCCAGCGGGAGGGACCTGGATGGCGGCTCACCCTGGCTGTTGGTCCAGGCCTGCCGACAATCTCGCCCCTTCTGCACGTGGAGCTAAGTGTCTTATCTGTGATGCTGTCCACACCGGGCAAGGGAGTGCGGCGGCGGGTGGCGTGAGGAGGCAGAATGCGGCTAAGACAGAGCCACCTCCTGCAGAGGCTCCATGCCGGGGTCTCCTCTGTCCATCCCTAACCACAGCACCTTGCCCTTCCCGAGGAGAGGCCCAGGGCTTCAGGGAAATGCACCACAGTCCCCGTGACAAGTGTGGGCAGATGCAGCCCAGTACCGTGGGTGGAGCCGGGCCTCAGAAGGCCACGTGGTCATGCCACGTGGTCCCTCCCTCCAGGGACCTGATCTCGGTCAGCATCCCGGGCCGGCCCCCAGCCTGTGCTGCATTTGCTGGGTGAACCAGGGAGTGAGTGGGGCTGAGCTGGAAAGAGTTGGCACAGGGAATCAGGAGCCTGTGCTCTGGTCCTGGCTGTCACACTGCACTCCAGGGCCCCGTGATTGCACCTAAAATTCTATGGGTTTTCTCTAATGGTTTACCCATGAAGCCCCCCTCCACTGCGTCAAAATTTCCACACAGCTCCAAGAAGTGAAGGCCTCTTCACCCAGCCAACCCAGAGTCCAGCAAAGGAGCTATTTCCCTCCCAGAGCTCACGTCCAGGACCAGCAGCCCTGTACAAGCAAACCACTCAACGCTCAGCTGGTGGCATCACGCAGACCCGACACTCAGGTCCACCTGAGGCTGGAGTTCTTCGTGGCTGCACAGCGCCAGCCCAAGGCCAGGCAGCATGGTTCTCAACGGCCAGGGAGCCGCCCCCCATCGAGGGCAGGGACAGGACAGCATAACTGCTGGAGCCGCCCACAACAGGCGCGCCCAGGACCGGCTGAGACGTGATGGGTGAATCAGGCCTGTCGGCCCCTCACTGCACGGCCCTCTCCCTGCTCCGTGCGGCACGGCTGTTTCCATGTCATGCCCTCGATGTTTCTATCGGGGGCCAAGTAAACTTCACAAAATAACGGCATTTCCAGACAAAACGGCCCGTGATGGGCCCCAGTCGGACTTTGGACGCATAGAGCGAGTTTACGATCGTTCAGACAACAGGATGTGGACCTACCTCTCCCGGCCTCAGACTCCTGGGCAGGTTACCCTCCTGGAGAGGTTTCCTAGACAAATGCTGAGCTTGCAGCCCAGAAAAACGTCAGTTGGAAAAATCCCTGTGGACTCTCGGTAAGAGCAGTCTGTGTAAGTGAGAGCTGCCCAGAGGTAAAGGGCTCCATTCCCCAGACGTAAAGGGCGTTTCTAGACTGCCCAGGACAGCGTCTGCTGAACATGGGGATCTCATCCCATCTTCCCCGCCGGCCCACACGGGACCCCACCTTGGGAGGGGAAGGCACAGGTGTCCACGGAGCCTGGAGCAAATGGCCCTCTGTGTGCACGGAGCTGACTCGGACCCCAGCTTCCTGGTCTGGCAAATGGGCCAGGAGAGACCCCTTTGCAGGCTGTGTGATTGCTTTGGGGGGATGAGGCAGGGACTGTTCCAGGCACAGAGCACGTGCTCACGATCAGGGAACAGAACCTCAGAGGGGTTAAGGCACTGACCGGTGAGTGGAGGCGAGGGGGGCCCAGCCCCACGTCCGAGCTCTGGCCACTCCCTGGCCGCAGTGCTCTGTTTGCCTCTCGGGTCTGTGGGCTCAGGCAGAGGTGCTTTGCACACCGTGAGAGGTTCCCGCTCTCAGCTGCCGCAGGGGCCGAGGTGCCCTCAGAGATCCGCCCTCCTGTGGCCCTGCAGGGAGTGGCGGCTGCCGAGGCCCTAGCTGAGTCCCTCGAGCCCCTCCCTGCGGGGTAAGCTCACTCCCACGCCTGGTTGGTGGGTGGGCTCCCGGCCCTTTTGCCTTGCGTGGATTCAAAGCAGCTCAGAAGGGCCTTTGCCATAGCTGCGTGGACCCCTGCCTGGGCCTGCCGCCCTCGCCCTCCCTGTAAGGCCCTGTGTGCGGGCCCCGGGCTCAGAGCCAGGAGCCTGGTCAGACACCATCTCCGAGGCAGTTCTCGCCGCTGGCAGCAGGAGCTCAGAGCCTGGGGCTCGGGGGCTCAGGGCAGGGCAGGTGCCCTGGTGGGGAAAGCAGAGACGGCTCTGTGCTAGCGTCCGAGGGCTCTGACCTCTGGGGGGCTGGGGGCTCCCCGAGGAGGTGACCCTGGCTCAGACCCCAAAGTCGCAGAGGAGTCGCTCAGGGCCTGGAGCCACCTCTCAGGGATGTCCTCCCTGGATGGTCCCCACCAGCAGAGGGAACACACGCACCCAGGCCCAGCGGAAGACTCTTGGGGCTGCGCTTCGGGCCGTGATGGAGCAGAGAGTGGAGGAGGCCGGGAGCCGGGGGGCCTCCGCTGGCCCAGGCAGGGGGTGTGGACTCTTGCCAAGGAGAACGGGGCCGCGGAGAGGGTTTTAAGAGGAAAAGGCTGCATCAGAGTTGTGTTCTGGAAAGTTCTCTGACTGCAGGGTGGAGAATTGCTCAGAGAGGCAAGAGCAGGTGTGGGGAACGAAGAGGCCAGAATGGGGATGGAGGTGGGAATGGGGAGGCAGGGGCTGGGGTCAGCCTGGACTTGCCAGGAGCCCAGGGCCCAGCCAGGAAGCCGACCCGCCCGTTATGCACCCTCGTCACGGACGCTGTCCACTGCACGATGTGAGTCCGGGGCCCGGCACCTCGCGGGGCCCCCAGCAGCCAGGGGGGGAAGTGCTGTCTCCCCTCATGTCCACAGATGGGGGAGCGAGGTTCCCCACCGCAGGGGGCCCTCGACCCACCCAGGGTGGGTCTATATTCTGTTCTCCACACAAGCACCCCCTTCTCACATCCTCATACACAGCCACCTCCCGGTCCCCATTTGCCTGGCCCTTGGCATTTCATCAGCTGTGTCCTGTGAGGAGTCAAAGGCCAGTGCCCCCGTTTCACAGGTGAGAGCACCAAGCCCCTGAGAGGGGGGCGCAGACCCCTGCATCTCCCTACAGAGTCTCTCCCGACTGGTCCTCCCCGCCCGGCACCCACCACCACTAAGGGATCAGATGCGAACACACTCTGCCTCCGATAAGCAGGGCTCCTGCTCTTTCAAAGGTCCTGGCCACGGGACACGTCCACATGGCCCCATCCTCTCACCCACGCCACACACAGAAACTGAGGACGACACCAGGAGGATGTGGTGCGTGGGGACTGGAACCTGGGTGGTCCTAAACCCCTCTCCGCCTGGCCCCGAGGACAGCTGCACGTGGAGGACCACAAAAATCTGCCGCTTAACAAATAAACAAGAAGATAAATCAACTGTACTTCAATTTATAAGAAGGAAGTCACAGAAGAATTCACGAAGTGAAAACAAAAATCTGTCACTAATTATAGGGAATGTGTCTTAGCCCTGTGAATAAATACATGAATTAATCTCTTAAAAAATAAAACTAAAAAATAAATAAATGAGAAGAACTTAACAGCAGTGGAAGGAGAAGGTGGGCCCTAAATTCGCACAGGCTTCGTGGTGGGATGCCTATTTTTATGCTTATTAGTATTCCTGAAAAGTAAACCAGATGCTATTTTAGGGCAAAAACCTTCAGCTCTGTTTTCTTCACCTCTCAGAGCAGTGGCGTGGGTCTGGGTGGGACAGCATCCAAGCAGGGCCCCGTTCCTTGAGACAGCCATGCTTAATTTTTATTCATTTATTTTTTGCGGTACGTGGGCCTCTCACTGTTGCGGCCTCTCCTGTTGCGGAGCACAGGCTCCGGACACGCAGGCTCAGCGGCCATGGCTCATGGGCCCAGCCGCTCCACGGCATGTGGGGTTTTCCCTGACCGGAGCATGAACCCGTGTCCCCTGCATCGGCAGGCGGACTCTCAACCACTGCGCCACCAGGGAAGCCCAACCGTGCTTAATTTTTAAGAAGCTCCTGTCCTGTGGTCATCATCTTCACCCTGGTCCTCATATTAGTGTCCCAGGGCTGCTGTAACAAATGACCACAAACCGAGTGATTAAAACAACAGAAGTGTATTCTCTGAAAGCCAGGTGCCAGAGCTGCCCTCCCTCTGGAGGCTCCAGGGAAGGGTCTCCTGCTGGCCTCTTCCAGCATCTCGGGGCTTCCAGCATTCCTTGGCTTGTGGCCACATCACTCCAGTTTTGGCCGTCATCTTCACGTGGCTCCTCCTGTGTGTCTGTTCTTTAATCTCCCTCAGCCTCCCTCTCTTATAAGGATCCCCGTGATGGCGTTTAGGTCCCACCTGGGTAATCCAGAATGCTCTCCTGCTCTCAAGATTCTTAACTTCATTACATCTGCAAAGACTTTTTTTGCAAGTAAGGTCACATTCACAGGGGCCACCATTCCACCCTCCGCCGTCCCGAACACAATAAAAGAGGCCTCCGTGCCTGGAGTTTCAGGTACTCCCCAGCTCGGAGACTGAGAAGACACTGCAGCCAGCATGGGTTGGAATGCCGGGCCAGTGGCGCAAGAGCAGAGAACCCACTACATTTCCCTGCGTCCCGAGGGTAAGGTCCCCAACGGCAGGGGACAAGGCCAGGGACAAGGCAGCTGGTGAGAGGACATGCATCTCAGTGGAGCCGTGCCTGCGGCGGCACGGTGCCCAGGGGTGCCAAACACCGCCTGGGGTTGTTGTTTTTTCCAGTAGGGGTTAGTTTTATTTGTTTTCATTTTTAGTATGAAACCAATATTTTGAATGGAAATAGCTCCCAGATTAGATTTTCTTCCATAAGAGGAAATAGAAGAGAATATAGAATTTAAAATGAGTGTCCCAAAGTGGAGTTCAACCCAGACACCGAGTTCATTCATTCCTCCGAATCTTTGAGCTCAGTCCCTGAGCTGAGCAGCTGTGGAGCTGCAAGTGACTCCGGGTTCCTGCAGAGGGGGAGGAGGACGAGGATGGCAATGTTGGCTGGAAGGGACATGGCAGCTGCGTGACCTTTAACCCTCACTCCTGCCGTGACACAAAGAGCATCTGCGATTCGCAGGTAAGGATTCAGACTCAGAGCATTTAGAAATGGGGGCCAGCGCTGTCAAGTCTCCAAGTGGAGAAGCCAGGATCCCACCCATCCACCCCAGGGCACACGCCCTTTCCCTGCTGCCCTCCAGCAGAAACAGTGCCAAGCAGACCCACACTGACTCTCAGGGCCCGATGCGGGGACCAGGGCACCGAGAAGGAGGGTGTGCAGAGCTGACACTGGGGACCCCGGACAGGTCTGGCTGTGGGATACTGACAATGGCTCCCAAAGACACGCCCACACTCTGATCCCCAGAACCTGCAACTGTGACCTTATTTGGGAAAAGAATCTGTGCAGATGTGCTTAAGTTAAGGACCTTGAGATAAGGAGATCATCTTGGTTTACCCCTAAAGCCCATTGAAATTGTCCTTAGAAGAGGAAGACAGAGGGAGGTTAAAAACAGACGCACAGAAGAGGAGAGATGGGAAGACGAGGCTGGGTCTGGAGTGACCCACCAGAGCTGGAAGGGACAAGGGAGGTCCCTCCCCTGGAACCTCCAGGAGGAGCGCGGCCCTGCAGACCCCGTGGTCCTGGACTTCTGGGCTCCAGAACAGGGAGAGGGTGAAGCTCTGTGTGTTAGCCACCTGGCTTGTGGTCATTTGCTCTAAGAGCCACCGAACACTAATACGCTGTTCTTCTGAGACCTCCAGAGGGTGGGGCATCTGGAGGGGGACCCGGAGGGAGGTGGGACGTATCAGGAGACAGGTCCGTCTTGAGCCCAGGCCCCTTAGCTGACATGGCCCAGTGGCACCTGTCCCCTCGCTGGGCCAAGGGGGTGGTTCTGGGAAAAGGCGTCGGGCCTGGGGCAGCCCTAGATGGGCTGAGGGGGCTGCCGCTCCGGGCTGGGTTCCGAGAGGCGGGGGTGGGCCTAACTCCAGTGACAAGCGTCCTTATAAGAGATGCAAGGAGGGGAGACACGAGGAGAAGAGGAGAGGCCACGTGACCACAGACGCAGAGACAAGGGCGATGTGGCCACCAGCCCGGGGCCGCCTGGAGCCACCAGTAACTGGAAGAGGCAGGAAGCCCCCTCCCCTAGAGACTCCTGCCCCTGCCACACCTTGGTTTCAGACTTCTGACCTCCAGAACCGGGAGATGATGAAGTTCTGTATTTCGAAGCTCCCCTCCACGTCCCCCGCCTCTGGTGCCTTGTTACAGCAGCTGCAAGAAGCGAATAAACTCGGCAAGCCAGGCTCCCCATATGTCCTCATCAGAGACCCAACGCTCAAAGATGTGGGAGACCAGCTGGTTTCCACCCAACCCGGGGGCCGTGGGGCCCCCCCGCCCGGGTGCGCGGCCCATCGGTGGTACCTCCGTCTCACCAAGCTGCCCGAGCTCGGAAAACGCTGGCTCTGCAGCTGAGCTTGCCAGCAGCATCCGCTCCGCACTCACGTCCCACCTCGCAGCCCAGGAAAATGCAGATATGGTGCCAAGGAAAATGAGACAGAATGTGTCGGGCGCTAATGAGCCCCTGGGCTTGGACATCTCCGGGCCGCGCCCCCCCGTGGGGCACTTCCATTCTCCAGCGCACCCTGCCAAGGCCACTGCCCGCTTTGGAATTTCCCCTTTGAAGCCCGTGGGCCTGTGCCAGTTGGGAACTCGGGATCCAGCTTCTTGTGGGAGAGCAAACGCGGCACGCCGACGGCAAATACTGGCGTTGACTGAGTTCTTTTTATTTTTGTCAACAAGGAGATTTGTTTTAATGGGATCCAGGAGCACCGAAGCTGCAGATTTTCCACTCCTGCAGGTCTGAACAGCAGTGGCCTGGCTTCCCACCCCAGGCAGGACAGCTGCGAATTCTGTGGGCAGAGGGGGAGGGGGAGGACGGCATCCTGGAGAGAAGGGACCTCAGCTCCACTCTGTCCCTCGCTCCCTGCGGCGGGCTCCCAATGCCACCCCCAGGCTGCTGCCCCCTCACTGCACTGACCACAGGGACAGATGCTGACTCTTGTCCCCGGCTCGTGACAGGGAGGCACCAGGAACAGACGTGCTCCGAGCGAGCGGACCGCACGTCTTGGTCAAGATACCCAGCCTCTCTGTGCTTCAGTTTCCTCATCTGTACAATGGGAACCTCACAGGCTTTCATGAGGATTCAGCGGGATGAGACACGCCCTCCTGGCCAGGCGGCAGAAGTGCTTGGTCCACGTCTACTAATGTCAATCAGACTTTGGTCTGGATTGGGGAGAGTCAAACTGGCGAGACCTTGGTGGTACATATGTTTCTAAACTGGCCAGCGTGCGAACTTCAGACACTCCAAGGTGTAGCCATTAGAATAATTCCCGGGATGGTAGGAGCCTCTGCCCCACCGTCCCGGGGGCCAGGCCGCACAGACTGCCCCTCTCCTTTACCTCTGCAGACCCTGGAAGATCTCATCTTCACCCTGACTGTTTCCCCTGAGGCCTGTCCACTTGTCAGATGTTAGCAGAGGTGGGCCTGGAGCTGGCTCGTACCAGCTCACAACAGCCAGTCGTGTACTTCTTAAAATCAGCCATGGTGGGACTATTTACACCGCAGAAATTGGCAAACGCTACAAAGCTAGGCCTTTTCCTTAAAGACTCGGTCATTAAACGTTTACCAGCACCCCACTGGTTTCACCCTAAGTGGCCCTCTGACCCTGAGCTACTTCCTGGAGTCCCGGGCGGGGGCCAGCATCTTCCCCTGAACCCTTTCGGTGATGTCTCAGGGCTTCAGGGGAGAATGGGAAGGCGGATCTTCCCCTCTTCCATTTGTAAATCTCAGATTTCCTGTGGGGTAGCCACCTGCTTTCCTAAGAAGCTGTCTTTTCTAAACAGCTGTCCTCAGATATTTGAAGGGCTGTCATGTGGAAAAGGAGTCATTCCATATGGGCCCTGAGGACAGCAGAAACACCACAGAGCAGATACTTGGGAGAATGGTTTTCCTTTCGCTCCAGATGTACCTTAGAGCCACAGGGAGCCTTCCCAGGGTTTATCTTGTCTGAGGGCCCCTCAAAACTCAGCTCATTTCCAGAGCGAGGAGATGCTTTCATTGTGAATGAATCCCTCCCATGCCCACTTAGCAGGTGCACCTAACTCCCCCCGTTGGCACGACCTGGGTGTCTTCCCAGGAAATGGTGACACACACACAGCTGTTTGCACACGCCTGGCCTGTAGCAAGAATTCACTGCATGGTGACCCAGAGGCCCCTTATTTGCATCAAATCACGGAACGTCAAAGCTGGGTGGGCTCTCGGAGGTGGGCTAAGTGCCAACACTGTCACTCCGCAAACACCCGAGGAGGACAATGTCTCCATCATAGACCCTGAAGCAGGTGCCCTGGAACAATGAGTTCCCGGTCCCCCGCCCTGGTGGGGGCTGGGGCTGCATCTCCCAGCAGCTGAATGGCTGGCTTTCTTTCAGACCATCAGCTGGACACCCCAGATACAAAGTATGTTGTCTTGTTTTGTTTCCTTTTTAAACAAATATAATTGATCACAATAGATTTTTATGTTTTTTTTTTATATTTATTCCTTCTTTTTTTTTTTTTTTTTTGGCCATGCCATGCGGCATATGCAGGATCTTCGTTCCCCGACCAGAGATCGAACCTGTGCCCCCCGCAGTGGAAGTGCGGAGTCTTAACCGTGGGACCCCCAGGGAAGTCCCCACAGTAGATTTAAAATTGGGTTGACTAATGGTCTTTGGGGGGCCGGGAAAGGAGTGATTGCATTTTCCTCACATCAATCTTCAGTTAGTGTCACGGGAAAAGGATGGGTATTATCCAATGAATGATAAGTATTTCCTTCCATTTGCTTGTCGTTTACACTTTAGGCCATGCTTTCAAACACATCCTTTCTTTTGTCCCCCACGAGAAGCTCACGAGAAGCTCACGAGAAGTATAAGGAAACTGTGGAAGCCAAGTCTTGCCTCAAATCATAGCACTGTGTGTGGCAAAGCCCAGGTGAGAGCTCTGGGCCCCTGGCCACCGGTTCAGCCTTTGTTCCCATGTGGAATGGCTACATCCAAGATACAAAAATGACAGCGTTGTCCAAAGAATAGGTCCCAAGAACTGAGCGCCTGGTGCCTGACAGGCACTCTGGGGGTACCTGAGACACAAAACCATATTTTATCCTTGCAGCAAATCCCAGAACACAGATGCCGTACCTTTGCTTCGTAGATGAAACCTGAGGCTTAGAGAAGGGAAAGGAACATCCGGGCTGGAATTTGGGCCGAGTCTCTCCAGCGCCACAGCTGTGCTTCGAGGCTCCGTCCTCACACCCCAATGCCCTCATCGCTTAGGACCCCACTAGTTCCCTCCTCTGCTGAGATGACTTGTTGGCCTGAGCCGGGGCCAGGGGAAACCGTGCTGCTTGATCAGAAGGAAGATGTAGGCTTCTGTGCCCATGCCCACGGCAGTGTGTGAGAGGCTGCTGGGTCTGTCTGAGAAAGTGTTGGCTTTAAAGGCAGGAGGGTGTGTGGGGTTGACCCACTGCCTGATCTAAATAGCTGGGCTGCTCTTCATCCTCTTCTCTGGGATGAGCCTCACGGCTCCAGAAAGACTGAACCACCCACCGCAGCACACAGGCCGAGTGAGTCCATTGGCAGGAAGGCGTCAGTCACCCTCAGTGATGAGCAGTTGTGCTGGGGTGGGAGAGGATGTGTGGGTGGGGAGGTGGTGTTGGAGGCACCGAGACGGCACCCATCCTCTGCAGAGTATGGGGACGTCCACAGACACGTCTCACGCCCCAGCCCCACGGGCAGGCCGGCTGGTGACTAACGAGCTCAGAGTCATGCAGATCGTAAGGTAGGTGGACCCTGAGCTGGGAGAGCCTGGTTCAGGGTACTGTAGGATACAGGATACAGAGTCAAGTTGAGCAGAAGGCCAGAAGGTAAGCCTGGCATTGGCCTTTCTGAGCCCATGTAGTGGTTGTAATAGGGCTTCTGGAATACCATGGAGGCTTCTGGGAAGTTCACAGTTCCTTTGTGCATAGATGCTGCACGAGGTAGACCAGATGTCCCGATGATGCTTCGGTTTCATTCTTTCCCATGGGGTTTAGAGATCCCTTTTCTTTTCTTTTTTCTTTTGTTCTTTTTTCCCCCCAAAGTTCTGAAGGCTCTCTCTGAGAGAATTGGAAGGCCCAAACGTAAAAGAGCTGACTCTTTTATTCCTACATCACAGTGAAAATCTTCGAACGGTTTGAGAGACAGACTGACAAACTCCTGCCTGGAAATCCTGGCCAGTCTCACACCGCTGAGCGATTTACTGGCCCCTCTGAACTAAGCTTCTGCCTCCTGGGTTCTGGTGATGAAAAGGGATAATGTACACGATAAGCTCCTCTGCTGCTACCGAGCACAGAGCATGCTCTCTGCAGGTCTCGGCTGTAAAATTCATACCTGACCTTTGTCTGGTGCTGCATGGCTGTGGGCCTGACCAGCTCGACGGTTCCAGAACCGTGCTGTACATCGTCCTAGCCGCTAGCCACACAGGACCATTTAAATAGCAACTTAAAATCCATTAACATCGAATAAAATGGAAGAGCCAGCTCCTCAGTGGCACTAGACACATCGCAAGCGTCCGACGGCCACAGGTAACTCGCGGTCCCAAATTGCAGATATAGAACGTTCCCATCAGGGCACCGAATCCTTTTGGACTTCGGACAGCGCTGGTCCAGAACCTCAACAGGCCCACCATCAGCCAGGACATGGGTTGAAAACTCTGATCTACTCCACGCCTGGAGAAGCTGCTCAGAGGAGCCCAGGATTTGCACGTGTAAGAAGCTGTCGGGTGATTCTGCTAGGCACCCTACTAAACTAGGAGCATCCCTTCGTACCCACGAGGCCGCTGAGGCCCAGCATCTTGACCAAACCCCATAGCTAGCGGAAGGGCTACCCATCCTTGGGCTTTTGCTCCAGGGGCTCTCTCATGTGTGTCCCTCCTCAGCTGAGTGGCCCGGTTGGCCCCAAAGCCTCAGTCCAACCTCCATCTGCATCTCCAAGGCCTCCATGTCTGCGGGTGAAAGGGACTCACACCCTCGGCTCCCTTGGCCTCTCCAGATTGTGGTCTGCCACGCTCCGGGCACACAGTGATAGAACTACTCATCTCATCGTTAAAACCAGTGGCTCAAAAACACTATAATTGTCGTAGAGCTCGTGTGTGAACCCAATCCACTGAAAAAGTATCGTCCACCCTCCAGAACGTTTTAATGGAAACAGCTTTCCAAAGGAGAGAGAACAGGCCAGCAAGCCGAGAACTAGTTTCTTGAAAATGATTCATACGGTGCTGGCCTGAGCCCGGCCCCTGGTCTCCCCACAACCGGTGCTGATTTCTGTCTCTTCAGAGTTCGTAAACTCTGCTCTGGATTCATTCGCGTTCTGGGAAATTCATCAGCGTGACCCAGAGGAGGGTTCTGAATGTCCATTGCTGCCCCTGCAGCCGGGGCAGCCCTGCCCTTCCTCCCCTCCACCTTCTGCCAGCCGTCACCAAGGAACTGTCCTCCGTTACCTGGAGCCCCCGGAGGCCTCTCGTCCAAAGCCAGCCTCTCTCATGTGACTGCTGGCTGATTCCATGTGATGTCAGATGGCTCCGGGCCCTCATTCCGTCATCAGAGAGCTGAGGCTCGGCGGCCTGGGGCGGGTTTGGCTTGAAGCCCTGACTACAAAGTGGGACAGACCGAGCACAGGCCCTGCCTGTAGGGGCTCCGTCAGCACCTCCCTACGGCGCACCCCAAGAGCTCCATGTTAGAAGCTTGTACAAAGTGGTGTGTAAGCGCGGAGTGTGTGTGATTCTGGGTGGGAAGGAAGACGGAGGGAGGGTGGCTTCCAGAAGGTTCCAGTTGCAGGCAAAGCTCAGAGGGCCTTCCAGGGACTCCCATGAGGCGAGGATGGAGAGGGTGTGGGGCTGTGAACCACAGAGGGCCTTGTCTGCCATCAGTGATGTGGTTTCTGTCCCCCACCTTCAGTGAGATGAACCAAAAGCACAAGCCCGCTTTGTTTTGCACCCCATTCCTCAGGGCGGAGCACAGGGCTGGCACACGGGTGCGGAGAGCCACCGTGGAAGGCTCAGGGCTGCCCGACCACAGCAGAGGGCCCGGCGGGTGCAGCCCATCACATCCCACCCTGAGCGCTCCTGACTCAGCGAGCGGGGTCAGACTCCTGCTCTGCTGGGTTTTCTCAGTTTCTGCCTCTTCCAGTCCCATCTGACCCCTCCCCACTGATGCAGGCCTGGCCCGATGACGCACACAGCGGCTGGAATCAGGCTTCTTTACGGCAGAGTTCACAGCTTCAGCCCTGTCAACATTTGGGGCCAGATAATTCTCTGTTGTAGCCATCCTATGCGCTGCAGGAGTTTAGCATGATGCCTGGCCTCAACTCGCAAATGCCGGTAGCATCCCCCCATCTGCAGTGAAAACAGCATCTCCAGGCCTTGTCGTATGTCCCCTGGGGGCAAAACGGCCCTGGTTGAGAACCACTGATATCCATGGATTTGGGGGTCGTTGGCTGGCGTATCGGACAAGCCACAACCCCCCTCAAGCTGCATGCACAGGTTATCTCACGCACCCAGCTGCTCTTGTGGGGAGAGTAGCCATTACTCTCAGCATATGCTCGTAGGGCCCCCAGCCTTTGGTTGTGCAGAGCACCAGGAACTTTTCCTGCAAAGGGTTAGACAATGAATATTTTTGGCTTTGCAGGCTAGAGGGTGTATGTCGCAGCTACGCAGCTCATGCTTGTAGGGTGAAAGCAACCACAGATAATTATAATTAATGACGGGTGCAGCTGTGTCCCAATGAAGCTTTATTTATGGACCCTGAAGTTCGAATTTTATATAATTTTTACATGACAGAAAAGAGTCTTTTTCCTTCTTTTTTATACCAACCATTGAAATGTGGAAAAACTGTCATTAACCCGTGGGCAGTACAAGCACAGGTGTCCAGTTCTGAAGCCAGAGCGGCATCCCTGATCTTATGACCACGGCCTGCACTTGGCTCATAGGCCCGATCCCAGGAGGGGGCTCAGCCCAGTCGGCCTCTCTCCGGGGACACACTTGAAGCCGGAGAAACCGTTCTCTTCCTGGAAAGAAAGGGAGCGTCTGGTGGTGGGTGGAAAGGGATTGATATTAACAGGAAATTAACCCGTGAGAAAAGTCACCTGCAGTCTCAGGAAAGCCCGTGGGCACTTGGCTTACCAGAGCCCGGAGCCGCTCTGCGGGTCTGGCTCGAGGAATGAGAGTTCCATCCCGGGGACAAGCGCGTCCACCAGGGCCTGTCTCAACGGCTGCGCTGTGCTGCCGTAAAGCACAGCGCTGGTCTGAAACACCCTCACCCAGAAGGAGTCTGCCCGCCAAGGACAGGCTGCCCTATTTATAGCCCTCCTGGGCCTTCTCAGGACGGCAATTTCACGCCCATCCATAAATCTCCCCTTCCAAACTGGTACTTGAAGGTCAGCAGAGGGAGGACCGAGAACCACAACTGCCAGCCTCCCCATCTAGGGATAGGGAGGACCCCTGGTGGGCAGCGGCCAGGCTTCATCCGAGGGCAGGACACGTCGGCTGTGGGCGAGCGCGGAGCCCGGGAGGCCGTGTGGGCGACCATCCTCAGAGAGGCCGCCCAGGCAGCCGTGAGTGAGCTCTGCCGGCCAAACCCCGGGGGGATCGCAGGGGCCCAGGATGCCCTGACCGAGCCCCACTGTGTGTGCCGTGCTGGGCGAGGTGCAGGCTGTGTCCCCAGCAGGACACAGAGATATCCAGAGCGACCCCAGCCCGCAGGGTCCACCGGGGCCCTGCTTACGGCTCACGGTGTCCGAGTGCCCACCCTGGACGCTCCACGGACAGGACACTCACCAGGCCTCTTGTCGAGGCTCTGCATAAGGATGAAGGGCTGGACGCGTCGTAAGACACCTGCAACTCCCCCGGATGCTTGCCTCACGGAGAAGCCTGGGGGCCCGGGAACCCACGTGAGGGGGGCGCCAAGCGCAGAAGGGCACCAGGCGTCAGCTCAGCCTGAACGGAAGTCAGGCCTGGTCCTGTGCCAGCTGCCAGCTGGCTGGGAACCTCGGGCACGCAGGTGAGCTGCTCTGGGCCCTCTTTCTTTCAACTGTAAAAGGGGCGACTGGACTAGATGTGGCTGTGGTTCAGTTACGATATTTCCGCAGGTCCAGGTCCTGCCTCCTGGTGAGCCTGTGTCTGAGGGTCTCCCCAGTGCCCAGAGCCACCCGCTGAGCTGGCACCGGGCTCCTCTGTCCTCCTCCAGGCAGGCTCAGCCCTGGGTCTGGTCTTCACGAAGCAGCGCTTTTCCTAACCCCGCAAGCGTCAAGGGTGATTCTTGACAAGATCTGGGGACAGCCCACAGCTGATAGCGTATCTTTCCATATGGCGTGTTCCCTCCAGCCACACCCACCAGAGGCGCAGCCAGGAGGCTGCTGGTCTCACCGGAGCGGACCCGCATCCGGGCGACGTGGAGGAGAACGTCCTCAGACCCCACACGGATGCTGCCGTGTCCTGTCCAAGCCGATTGCCTCAGTGAGGAACAGAAAAGTCACCACAAACACTGTCACCTCTGCATCCCTGGGTGTCCCCCCGCCCCAGACCCGCCCTGCAGGACAAAACCCTCGCTCCCCAGCCTGGCGCTCCCGTCCTCTGCCATCCTGACCCAGTTTGGTCTCCAAGGCAGTTACTGAGCTCCTAGGATTTCCAGACATTGCCATTCACCCCCCGGAGCTTCCCAGGGGACAGAGTACAGCCCCACCCGCAAGGAGCCCTGTCTGGCTGAGGAGAGACACGGAGACAGATCATTAGCGTCCACCTTGGGGAAGGCGGAAGGGGCCAGCGGGGCGCCCCAGAGACCTGGGTGAACCCCGGCTCTGCCGTAGACTGCAGTCTGATGGCCAAGTCCCATCTCTACATCCTCAGAACGCGGTAGAGACAGCAGCGACTCCACAGGGTCGGACCCGAGAATAGCAGACTGGCCGGGGAGCATGCTCGCACCCTGGGCCAGGGAAAGGCCAACACGCAGTGGGGACGCTGGCAGTGGCAGGACGGCAGAGCGGACCCCGGCGGCCTCCCCACCCCAAGGGTCTCCTCCGCAGCACAGCTTTCGCGTGTTTTCCTTCCCCAGGCCCTTCTCTGGGAAGATGGTCCGTCCTTCCTGGACCCAGAACCCTCCCCCACACAGCATGACGGACCCCCTCTTCCCTCTGCAAAGGAACCAGGGCCCCTCAGGTACCTCGAGCTGCCCGATGGGCCCAAGCTGCCATGCCGGGCAAGGTGGGCGAGGGGCTTGGTCTCTGCGTGGGAATCACGTGGCCTCCACGTCCACCCTGGTCCCCGGGTTGGGAGGCGGGGGCGGCCAGGAAGGCTGGGCACATCTGTGAGTCCCAGGAGGGGAAATGAAGGAGCCTTGGGACAAACAAATGCTGATGAACTGGAGGAAATGGAAAACATCAAATCTGCTCTCTGGCAGGAGAAGCAAGAGAAGTGCTGAAGGGAGACAGGGAGGGTTCCGGCCCGGCCGTCAGGCTGCGGAGCAGCTGGTCTGAGCATCAGGACGGGGGTCCAGCGCTTGGCATTCCAGGTGGAGAAAACCCACGTGTGCGGACCTGCAGGAAGCTCATAAAAAAGTCACTGTTCTGAGTCGGAGAGAGGAGCAGGAAACAGCCTGAGGGATGCGGGGGCGCTGGAGAGAGGGCTTTGCGGGCAGCCTACAGCACGGCCTTTCCCAGCACACCCGGTCTGGGGACGCCAGTGACCGCAGGGGCAGGGAATGGGGTCTGTTCTCTTCTTTGTCTCCCGAGATCCAGCTCCGTGAACTAGAGATGAGCTCTCTGGGGCAAAGGAGCCTGGACGTGCAGGCCGTTGACAGGGACCTGGAATTCAGAAGGCAGTGAAGCTGGCAGAAGGAAGGGGTAGGAGGGGATGTTGAGTCTGCCCAGAGGTCGGTGTGAAGCAGCACAGGCCTTAGTAAGATGGAGGCTTCGTCTGCAGCCCCAGAATGCGAGCTAAGAGGTCCGGGAGCCAGGGGAGATGAGGTCTCGGGAGAGAAAGACGCGCCAAGGTGATGCCGCCGAGGGCTGGTTAAGTCGGCAGCTCAGGGGCACCTCCGAGGCCTGGGCCCTTCCCATCTGTCCGTGCAGCCACGCTCGGCCTCAGGCAACCCCCGGCATCTTCACACACCAGTCTCTCAGAGAACTGTTTTAAGAGCTAAGAACTTCTCTCAGGATTACCCCTCCACCCTCACTCTGGCAGAATTCCCCTCCCGGCCCTTCCCACCTCTGTTTCAAGCAGAGAATCACTGTGATTAGCTGAACGTAGAGACGCGTCCCCTCGCTGGGGCCGGGGATCGGGCCACGGTATGGAACAAGGCTCTGGCACCCCCTGAAGCCCCTTTTGTCCTCCCCTGTCTGCTGGCCCAGTCATCACCGAGGGGCCAGCTCTCTGTGGACCTTGAGCCAGGCCAGCGTGGCCTTGTCACTCTTCACACCCAGCCTGGGTACCTGCTGTCTCCCACCTGAGGCCTCCCATCCAAGGGGACCTCGCTCCTGAGTGTTCTGTGTCTCTTCCTATGGCTTCCGTAGAGCTTTACCTTTCATTCTTCAACCCCTATGTGCCTCAGTACACATGCTTTGAAATTTACATGAATGTAATCTCACTCTCCTGTGGTTTTTTGCCAACATTTTTTCTCTGAGATTCGCCTCTTTTGTTGAAGGCAGCCTTGGTTCATCCGTCTTTGCTCTTGTACACTCCACTGTATAAATGTGACACCATTTCTGCACCCATCCCACTGTCGACGGAGATTGGGGGGATTTTTCGTAATTTGCCATGGTCAACACCATTCCGTGAATACACACGAGGATACAGCCTGAAACAACCCCGCCAGCCCACCCTTGGGCGCACACCTGGCACGGACGGCTGGGCCATATGGTAGCATCTATTCAACTTGACCTGATAACGCTGAATTTTGTTCCGAAGCAATTGTACGAGCAGTTTATATTACAAGGAACAATGGGAAGGATGCCTGCTGTTTCACATCCTTGCCAAACATGTTATTTTTATAATTTTTGATTTTTACCAATATGGTAAATGTGAAAGCTTATAACATTTTGGGTTTAATTTGCATTTCCCCATTACTGATAATGTTGAGTATCTTTTTCTATGTTTATTGACCTTTCAAGCATCCTGTTTTGAAAGTACTTATTTCAAGTCTTTTGACCATGTTTCTACATTTTAGGGTCTTCTATTGATATATAAAAAGCCTTTGTAAATGTCGAACACTAATACTGTTTTTGGTTAGGTGGGTTACAAATATAGTTCTTCACGTTGTGTTCTGTTTAATGAACAAAAGTTCTGAATTTAAATACAGGCAGTGAAATCCAGATTTACCCTTTTGGTATTGGCTGCTTTGGTAGGGTTTGTGAAATCCTTTCCTATCCTGAAGTCGTAAATATATTACCCTATATCATTTTCTAACAGTTGTACAATTTTCCTTTTTTTGTTTTGTTTTGTTTGTTTCTGTTCGTTTTTGTTTTTTGGGTTTTTTTGTGGTACGCGGGCCTCTCACTGTTGTGGCCTCTCCCGTTGCGGAGCACAGGTTCCGGACGCGTAGGCTCCGGACGCTCAGGCTCAGCGGCCATGGCTCACGGGCCCAGCCACTCCGCGGCATGCAGGATCTTCCCGGACCGGGGCACGAACCCGTGTCCCCTGCATCGGCAGGCAGACTCTCAACCACTGCGCCACCAGGGAAGCCCCCAATTTTGCCTTTTAATTAGGATCTTTAATTAACTTTTCAACATACTGTGAGATGGCCGGAGTCCAGTTTATTTTATTTATTTATTTGTCTATGGACAGCAAACCACCCTTTAACAATTCATTTAAAAGTCCATTTTTCCTCTCTTGATCTGAAGTGCTGTCTTCTCCACAAATCCAGGTTCCAGATAAGTCTGTTTATGAGATCTCTGTTCTGTGCCATTGGTCTTTTTGTTTGTTCCTGCAGTGTTTTAAGGCCTAATTACTTTAGTTTTGTAATAATCCTTGAGATCTAGAAGGCTAAATTCTCCCACAGTGTTTTCTTTCAGGAACATCCCTATTACCTATGTTTCCTTAATCTTCTGTATAAATATTCAAATATGAAATTTTTTAAGTTGCACTCACATACTCATGTACACACACACACACACATGCATACGTTAAGAGTTTTATTAGAATTGCATTATCAATAGATGAATTTGGGAAGAATTGACGTGATACTCTATCATTCCCAAACATAACAGCTCTCCATTTATTTAGATTTTCTTCCAAGTCTCTTACTACAGTTTGTAATTTTCTCCACAATAAAAGTATTGCACACAGTTTATTAGATTCATTTCCAAGTATTTTCTATCTTAAGTGTTATTATTAATGGTACATTTTACCAGTATTTTATTAAAGTATAGTTAAATAGGGTAAAATGCAAAAATCTTTAGTGTACATCTCAATAAATTGTACATGTTTGCACCCACATGACCACTACCAAGATCAAATATGTGACTTTTCCATCACTGCGGAAGCTTCTGTCCTGACTTTTCAGTCAACACCCACCCCCAGAGGTAACTACTATTATCAGTTTGGTCACTGAAGATTAGCCTTGCCTCTTCGTGAATTTCAAATAAATGAGATTATGCAGTATTTGTCCTTTTGTGTCTCGGGATAATTTTGAAACCCATCCTTGTTGCTGTGTGTATCAGTAGTTTGGTTTTTCTCTTTTTACTCCTGAAAAGTATTCCACTTGTCCACATACCCCAGTGTGTTCATCCCTCCCCTTTGGTGGGTATTTGAGTTGTTTCCAGTTTGGGGCTACTAGGGAAACAGCTCCTATAAAATTTTTGTGCTATGTTATTATTACCTTGTTTGAAGTAGTTCTCTACGAGTGATGGCTGGGTTCTCTTCAGTTTAGATCAGAATGTGTGTGTGTGTTTGCATCTCATTATGGCTTCACACGTGCACTTCTCTGGCGACTGATGATGGTGAATATCTTTTCATGTTATTAGCTATGCAGTAACTTTTATTAGGAAGTTTTGTTAATTATTTTGTCGATTTTTAAACTTGGGATACTTACCTGTTTATTAATGGGCTGTACTGTTCTTTATATATCCTGGTCCAAACTCTTTGCAGATGTGTATAACACAGACATTTTCTCCCTATCTGCCCACTGCCTTTTTAATTTCTTAGCAGTATTTTTTGAACATGGGAGGTTTAAATTTTTGATTAAATCCGATAGATCAATTATTAGTTTGATGCTTAATGACTTTCGTATCTTGTTTAAGGGGTCTTTACTTACACCCGGGTCGTAAAGATGTTCCCTGATGTTACCTTTCAGAGACTTTATAGTTCTAGCTTTCACATTAGCTTTGTGATTCACCTCAAAATAATTTTGTTCACGTGGTGCACTAAGAGTCAAGGTTGCTTTTCATTGTATCCGTAGCCATTTACCTCAACACCATTTACTGAGAAAAATCTCATTGTCCCAACTCAATTCATTTGGTGTCTCTGTGAGTCTATTTCTAGAGTCTCTATGTTCTATTCTTTTTTTTTTTTTTTTTTTTGCGTTACGCAGGCCTCTCACTGTTGTGGCCTCTCCCATTGTGGAGCACAGGCTCCGGATGCGCAGGCTCAGCGGCCATGGCTCACGGGCCTAGCCGCTCTGCGGCATGTGGGATCTTCCCGGACCGGGGCACGAACCTGTGTCCCCTGCATCGGCAGGCGGACTCTCAACCACTGCGCCACCAGGGAAGCCCTATTCTTTTTTTTTAATATACATTTATTTATTTATGGCTGTGTTGGGTCTTTTTTGCTGCGTGTGGGCTCTCTCTAGTTACAGCGAGCGGGGGCTACTCTCTGTTGCAGTGCACGGGCTTCTCATTGCGGTGGCTTCTCTTGTTGTGGAGCACGGGCTCTAGGCACATGAGCTCAGTAGTTGTGGCTCGCGGGCTCTAGAGCGCAGACTCAGTAGTTGTGGTGCACGGGCTTAGTTTCTCTGCGGCATGTGGGATCTTCCCAGACCAGGGCTCAAACCCGTGTTCCCTGCATTGACAGGCAGATTCTTAACCACTGCACCACCAGGGAAGCCCAAGAGTCTCTATGTTATATTCTTGTGCCAAAATCACAGTGTCCTGAGGACTGTTAACTTTATGAAGAGTCTTGAAATTTGAGAGTGTAAATTCTTCAAAATTTTCTTCTTCTCAACAATTATTTTGGTCATTTATTCTAGGCCCTTTTCATTTCCACTTACATGTTTAAAAAAGATGAAACCTTTTTGTTAGCCCATGCTCATCCTGTATCAACTTTTCAGTTAAATGTATACTTTAGAAACTACAATGTGTATTCTTGATTTATTATAGCCATTGAAACATATCACAGTCTAAATGCTAAAAAGTCAAAACAAAATCTTAAAAATAGCCTGTGGGTGGTGGTGGGGAAAAGGTAGGAGGCATTTTATCTTCAAAGGAGCAACAGCAAGCATGCTGGCTGACTTTTCCACAAAACTATGGAAACCAAAAGACAATGGAATGACGTCTTTTAAGCACTTAAAGAAAAAAGTGCCAATAAAGAATTCTATAGCCAGTGAAAATATCTTTCACAATTTGAGATGAGATAAAGATGTTTCCATACAATAAAAAAGAAAGCTAGTATTCCAGATGGACTATAGTTCCAGGTGGAATCACAGAACTACAGGAAGGAATGAAGACAGCCCCCAAAGGTAACATGTGGATAATTAGCAGCAAATATTTATTTAAGACAAGACTAATAGTAATGTCTTCTTGGTATTATAATGCTGGGAAAAGCAAAATATTTGGCAACAGTAGCACAAAAGGCATGGAGGTGTAAGTGGGGTTAAACTGATGGAAAGTTCTTGCATTTGCAGTGAGGAAGGGAGTTATCCTAGTGAAGTTTTTTTGCCTTAAAGTCAATTTATCAGATATTAATATAACTCTTTCTTTTCTGTTACTGGGTACTTGGTCTCCTAACTTTCACTCTTTCAACCTCTCTGTATCCTCATGCTACAGGTATGTTTCTTTTAAACAGCTTATAATTGGATTTTTAAAAAAATACACTTTGGCCATTTTTATCTTTAATGGAGGTTTTAGACTATTTACATTCATTTTAATTAGTGATATATGGTTTTTTTCCATCATTTATTTTGTATTTTTTATCTTGCCTTTTTTGTTTCTTTTTCTTCTCTCTTCTATTTGATTGAATATTTAATTCTAATTTTCCCTTTATAGTTATACACACTCTTTATTTTATAATTGGCTACCTTAGACCTTTTAACATATATGTTGAACTTATCAAAATTCAAGGTCAATCCATATATTTACCCTACTCCCAAACAATAAAGATTTAAAACTCTTTGACTCAGACTGTTCCTTCCTGACTTTTCTATTCTATTATGGTAATTTTTTTAACCCAATAAAGTATTTTTATTGCTCTTCACAGTCAATGTCTAATTACCTTTGCTGCATATGTACTTTGGTCACCATTTCTCCTTGCACCTAATCTCCCACCTGAGATTGCTTTCATTTTGCCTGACATGCATCCTCTAGAATTTCTTCGAGGGGAGATTTATTAATAGAGACACTTTTATTTTTCCTGCATTCTTGAAAGATATTTCCTTTGGGTATACATATTCAAGGTAAATAATCACATTTTTGCCATGGAATAATGATTCCATTTTCTTCTGGTGACCACTGTTGATACTGATGAAGTAGATGTCAGTCCAATTGCCATTCCTTTGTGGAATATTTGTCTTTTCTCTTTGATACTTTTATTTTTTTTAATTAATTAATTAATTAATTTTTGGCTGCATTAGGTCTTCATTGCTGCTCGCAGGCTTTCTCTAGTTGCGACGAGCAGGGGCTACTCTTCATTGTGGTGCATGGGCTTCTAGGCACACAGGCTTCAGTGGTTGTGGCACATGGGCTCAGTAGTTGTGGCTTGCAGGCTCTAGAGCGCAGGTTCAGTAGTTGTGGCGCACAGGCTTAGTTGCTCTGCGGCATGTGGATCTTCCTGGACCAGGGATCGAACCCTTGTCCCCTGCAGTGGCAGATGGATTCTCAACCATGGTGCCACCAGGGAAGTCCCTCTTTGGTCCTTTTAATATATTCTCTTATACTTTAGGGCTCTGCACTTTCACTCACATGTCTTTGAATATTGAGAGGTTTTTATATGTCCTGTTTGGATTTGATGGGCTTGATGAACATGAAGATTGGTATCTTTTTATCAGTTCTTGGAATTCTTGGCCATTATTTCACCAAATATTGTGTCTACTCTGTATGATTAGAATTGAGTTAAACCTTCTCACTCTATTCCCATAATTCTTATCTCTCATTTATAGCTTCTGCTCCTTTTCTCTCAGTGCTACTTTCAGGGTAATTTCTACAACTCTATCTCCCAGTTTATTGATTCTCTCTTTAACTGTGTCTAATCTGTGGTTAAACCCATCCATTGAGTTTTTAATTTCAGTTGAAATTATTTTCATTTACAGTGATTATATTTGGCTTCTTTTCCAAATTTGCTTGGTCATTTCTTTAAATACTCTCCTGCTCCTTACCCATATTTCAGTCTCCTCTTTATTTCTTTAAACATGTTAAGCATACTTATATTCTTTTCAATACTTCCTATATGTGAGGTCCAGTGTGTCTGATTCTTACAGTTGCTGCATTTTGCTTTTTGTTTTTCATTTGGGTCTTATTCATGGGGCCCTGTTTCCTTGTGTGTAATGTGATTCTGATTGTGAACTCAAGCCCCTTGTAGTGGGTTTATTTGGGGGATTTTTTTGAGGCCTGATTTAAAGGTGAGTTTCCCCAGACAGGGTTTATATTTCCTTCCTTCAAGTACATCACAGTGCTGCCCACCCACAACCACTCATCCCATGACCACTCTAAACTAAATTTTCAGGTTGAGACTCTTTGGATCATCCAGGTAGTGTGAACTTGGGCTGAAAAGCATGTGTGGACTGGTTTATGGTTATAAATTCTCAGGGAGAATTTTTTCTCCACTCAATGCCAAATTCTTTATAGACAGTTTTCCTGGCTTCGCCGGGGGGACCTTGGGGGTATGTTTAATAATGCAGATGTGAGTCCCTTGGAGTTTTAGCAATAGACTCTGTTAGAATCACCTCAATAGACAGGCTGTGGCCTTTCAGCGTCCACTGCCTCCTGGAAGGCCATGAACCCAGAAGCTGGTGTTCACCTAAGGTCCTCATGGTGAAGGCCCATTTTGGTGCATAGGTGCCCACTTGTACTGAGTTATTTTGCCACAGAGAATCCCTTCATTCCTGCCAGGAGGGCATTTTGACAAAGTGATTCTAAAATTAACCTCGAATAAATGAATGAGAATAGTAGCCAAGGCCTTTGGGGAAAAATCATAGTGTCATGATACACGCTGTCCCGCATTTTGATAGTTAATTGTATGTGTCAACTTGATAATTGTATGTGTCTAAGGGATGCCCAGATAGTTATTAAAATATTATTTATGGGAGTGTCTGGTGTTTCTGGAAGACATTAACATTTACATTTGTAGACTGAGTAAAGAAGATGGCCCTCCCCAATGCACGGAGACATCATCCAATCCATCAGGGGCCTGAATAGAACAAAAAGGTGGAGGAAGGGAGAATTTGCCCTCTGCTTGACTTGGGACATCCATCTTCTCCTGTCCTCAGACATTAGCATTCCTGGGTCTTGGGTCTTGAGACTCAGACTGGGTTTTACACCATTCTCCCCTCCCCCACCCCAGTTCTCAGGCCTTTGAGCTCAGACTGAATTACACCATCAGCTTTCCTGGTTCTCCAGCTTGAAGGCAGATCCTGGAACTTCTCAGCCTCTATATAGTGTGACCCAATTACTATAATAAAGTTGTGTGTACACACATACATATATCCTCGGTGATTTTAAATGTATGACACCAGCTCATGTCACAGCTAGTAAGAATCAGTAAGAATGCACAAAAGGTCTAGGAACAGACTGTGTAAGAGGAGGTTTTCAAATAAGTGGAGCTAGAAAAGATTCTTCACCAAAGAGCCAAGAGCTGGATAACCAGTTAGTCATTTAGGAAAACGGCCAACTAGAGTTCCATCTTACGCCAAAACAGAGTCCAGATGAATCAGAGCGGAATGTAAAAAGTGAAGACATGAAACAACATTAAAAGTAGAGGACAATCGTTACACAATCTCCAGGTAGGAAAGACATTTGTAAGCATAAAAAGCAAAGGGAAAAAGCATTAAAAATATATTTAAACCTCCATCAGTAACAACAACAAAAAAAGAACATGATGAATCACAGTAAAGGGCCAAGGCAAGCTGGAGAAACCTCTGGAAACGACACGAGAGAAATGTTCATGTTCCTTGCCTTTACGGAACTATTACCAATTCATAAGGCAAAGGTGTCAAATGACATGAACGGAAAATTAACACCGAAAGTGCTCAAGAAACTTTTGAAATAAACATCCAAGTTCACTAGTAATCAAAGGAGGGTACATGGAAAGAGCATAGCTTCCAGACTCATCAAGATTTTGTCACTGATAGTCCTCAGCATTGGTGAGCTTTCGGGTGGATGAACGTTGCCTATCCTGATGGCAAACTGCATTGCCATTTCTGAGGACAATGTGTCCAGGGCTCCAAAAGGATTCCAACACTTTTGACTCAGCAAGCCCCTAGGTAAATCCATGACAGTACGACAGTTACCAGCAAAATGATACAAAACAGACAATCAATACCCAAAATAGAAACTGGATAAATATATTATGGTATGTCCAAAGGATATGACACATGATGAGCCAAGTATGAAAAATAAGGCTTTGGGCTTCCCTGGTGGCGCAGTGGTTGGGAGTCCGCCTGACGATGCAGGGGACGCGGGTTCGTGCCCCGGTCCGGGAGGATCCCGCGTGCCGTGGAGTGGCTGGGCCCGTGAGCCATGACCACTGAGCTTGTGCGTCCAGAGCCTGCCCTCTGCAACGGGAGAGGCCGCAGCAGTGAGAGGCCTGTGTACCACTAAATAAATAAATAAGGCTTTGGATAAAGGCAACACAATGGACAAAGATAGTCTTTCAACAAATGGTGCTGGAACAACTGAACAGCCACGTGCAAAAAAGAAAAAAAAAAAAAGAATTTAAACACAGACCATCATGGAAACTATGTCAAAATGGATTACAGACTTAAATGTAAAATGCAAAATTATAAAACCCCTAGAAGATAACACAGGAGAAAATCTAGATGACCTGGGGTACAGTGATGACCTTTTATATAAAACACCAAATCATAATCCATGCAAGAAAGAATTGATAAGCTGGACTTTATTAAAATTAAAAACCTGCTCTGCAAAAAAGAATGTGACGAGAACGAGAAGACAGGTCACAGACAGGGAGAAAATATTTGCAGAGACGCATCTGATGAAGGACTGTTACCCAAAATATACAAAGGACTCTTAAAACTCAGCCATCAGAAAAGGAACAACCTGATTGAAAATGGGGAAAAGACATGAACAGAAACCTCACCAAAGAAGGTAAACGGATGACAGATAAGCGTAGAAGATGCCCCGCCCCCTACGTCACGAGGGAAACGCAAATCAAAACAATTATGCCATGAGATACCTCTACGTACCTGTGAGAATGGCCAAAATCACAAACACTGACGACACCAAATGCTGGGGAGGCTGTGGAGCGGCAGGAACTCACTCACGGCTGATGCGTGCAAGGCAAAACGATACAGCCGCTTTGGAAGACGATTTGGAGTTTTCTTTCAGAGCCAAACACACTCTGACAGTATCATCCAGCAATCACGCTCCTTGACATTTATCCAAATGAACTGGAAACATATCCACACAGAAACTGGCACGCAGATGTTTATAGCACATTTATTCATAATTGCCAAAACTTGGAAGCAACCAGGATGTCCTTCAGAAAGTGAATGGATAAATCAACGGTGGTCCATCCAGACCATGGAATAATATTCAGCACTAAAAAGAAATTAGCTATCAAGTCATAAAAAGACATGCAGGAGCCTTAAATGCACGTTAGTAAGTGAAAGAAGTCGATCTGAAAAGGCTTCAGACTATGTGATTCCAGCTATATGACGTTCTGGAAAAGACGAAACTATGGAGACAGTAAAAACATCAGTGGTTGCCAGGGGGTGGAGGGGGATGAATAGATGGGGGAGTTTCAGGACAGTGAAATTACTCCATACGAAACAGTAATGATGGACAGGTGTCATCGTATATCTGCCCAAATCCATGAATGGCCACCACCAAGAGTGACCTCGGTGTAAACTATGGGCTTTCGGTGATAATGACAGGTCCACATAGGTCCATCCGTTGTAACCAGCTACCACTCTGGTGGGAGATGGTGAGAGTGGAGGAGGGTTGTAAGTAGAGTGTGGGGGGAGGAGGGATACGGCTGATCTCTGTACTTCCTACTCCGTTTTGCAGTGCACCTAAAACTGCTTTGAAAAATAAAGCTTATTAACTAAAAAAATTTAAAAATAAAGGGGAAGAATCAGGGTCTATCTAGCCGCAGGGAAACTGCCCATGACGCCCCTTAGCACATACCCCACAGTAGGTCCCAGTTTTGCAAGAGTTCCCACGGGGAAGCTGCTCCCCGTCACCTCCTCTGGTGGGTCCCTCTCCTGTGATCCTTCGTGGGCCGCACAGTGGCTGCATCGTTGCTCCCCCGATGGCTCAGAGACCCGCAGAGACCGCCGCTTCTCTGTGGCCTTTATCTCTCATCGCTCTGCTGTGGAGCAGGGGTGATACCCCACTCCAGATAAAAGCTCAGTAGAAAACGACCGGTTTTCACTGGCATGAGGAAATCAAACAGCCACTAACCAGACAGGGGTTATTCATCTCTTTACCAGCACTGCTAGCACGTGGAGTCCTCCCGGGGGACCGCCTTGCTGGGGGATGGCAATGTGTCCTCGGCTAGAACAAGGGATGGACCACCCACCTCCACTCTGGCCAGTATTTTCTTTCTCTAAGAAGAAAAGCGACAGCAATGGGAAGAAGAGCTAATCCACGGTCTTTGTCAGCAAACGGCAATATTATGGACCGTCAGCTGTCCTGCGGGGTCAGATAACTACTGGGCTTGTCAAATAAAATCAGTCTAAACGGATTTACCAAGAGCCGTCTGAGACGCCGGGAGTCATCCAGGCTCTTAGCCATGTCCTCCTCCCCGATGCGGACGGTGCTTCATGCAGGAAGAATGCGGTGCGTGTTTTCCCAGCTTCCTTCTCGGGCTGCCACCAAAGGTGGGAGTAGGGCAGCCTCTGGGAAGCACAGACTCCGCAGCTTTCAGAAATTCCACAAGTCGATCTGGGACGTGAATCACGCTTCAGGTTTGGAAAAAGTTGCAGAACCAAAGCCGACGGAGGTTCAGGGCCACCCCACCGCGGTGGCAGGCCATGGGGGTGGGCGGGGGCGGTTCTGGAGGCTGGTTGGGCTGAGTCCCTATCTGTTCCATCTGGGGGTGGCAGTGGGGGCTGTCAAGCTATAGACAGCATTTAGTCACAGGTCAGCTTTTCCCCAAACTGGATTCATCCCGTTAACTCCCTCAAACCACAAACATGGCCGTTGAGTCCTGGTTCTACAATTCTCTGAGGAGCCTCAAATGATTTCTTGGGGCGTCCTGGAATTCCATGAATAAAACCATTCCTTAAGCAAGCACACAGAAACCCTGGAGTGAATTGTCACTGAAAACTTCTGGAATGTTGGTGAGAGACCAGGACGGGGGATGGGAGAGTCTCCCTACCCAACAGTCAACGGTGTCCCAGTAATCTAGCTGAGGAGTGAAGTAGCCCTTGCAAGGTGAAAGGTCACGTTTTCCTTTTATAAACAGAAAAACTGAGGCCCAAACAGGGCATAGGAACCCCCCCACACCCAGGTCTCAGAGTATCATACAACACAAACCACTCACATGCATCTAGTCCAGAAATGTTCACTCTTCCATTTACTCCCTAAAGACCTTCCAAACACATGTATGCATTTTTCAACTTTATAACCAAAATGCACAAGGATTCGCATGGAACGAATGTGTCACTGCCACCCCCCACCTCGTGACCTCCCCTCAGCGAGTGTCCCCATCTGGCTCTCTTGAAGGGCTGGAGCGCACCCTTCAGGAATATCTTTGGAGAAGGACACGTTGCCTATAGGAGGATGACTTCCTGTTGCCACCTCGCAAGGTTAACGGGCATGGACGGACATGGAATTTAGGGTCAGGACCTTTATCTTTCAAGTTCACTAGGATGTTGGTCCAGTCGGCGTTTTGTACTGCAGAGAAATCTTGAAATCAACTTGGCTTCTGCTCCTTTGTACAGAAACATTTTTCCCCATCCTGCGAGGATGGAATCATGAGAAGGGGCCTCGGGTCATTCCCAGGGAAAAAAAGGAGCAAATCAGCCCAGATTCCCCCCCACCCCAATCTCCCAGGGTCCTGCTTTGGGTCAAAGGCCAGCCTTGGGTCAGATAACCTTGACTTTGTTCTGCCGCTAGTTGGGTCCATGACCTTGAGAAGTCATGTTACCTTTCTAAGGACACTTCACTCCTTTTTAGTAAGGGGGGAATATTTCCTTCCTGTATCTGTTAGCACAGGCTAGGTTATTCTGAGTAACAAACATCCCCCAATTTCTTCATAGTTTAAAACAACAAGGGAGTGTTTCTCCCTCAGGCTACATGTACCTCCTGACACTTGCACACAGTGACCAGACACTGGCCCATCACCTGTTCCATGGCAGGAGAAATGACCAGCCTTCTCTCTGCCCAGGCATGGAGGGGGCTGGACACTGGTGAGTAGTGGGAATGACTGCCACACCTGTCCAGACATGGTGTGCAAGCAGGCCCTCGGCACCCAGGTTACCAGATGGCAGCCAAGATTCCCTGGCAGAGGCTAGTGGGAAGCTGGAAAAGCCCAGATGACGGGGGGTGGTGCCTGAGGGCATCCAGGGAGCAGGGGCATTTCCAGAGGTACACCTTGGGAGGGCAGAACGCAGACAGCGAGGCTAGACCAGCCCAGCAGCGGGTCTTCTGGTGACTACCTGACTGCCAGAGTGAACTCCATCCACACGTCTCCCTTCAGCCCACGTGGTCAGGGACCCTGCTCTGCTCAGGGGTCACAAGCAGGCACAACTCTACAAAGGAAGAATGTGCCAACCTGGCAAAAACGCGATCATCTAATTTTCTAAATCCCTGGTTCCTCTTGATCTTTAAAAATCAGCTTTTTTTAATCTGAAGCTCAGGATGTGACAGAACTCAGGTTGGAGACTTTGGTTTCCAGTGAAAACTCCAGAATGGAATGTGCATCTCAGCCAACATGCTGGGGCTGCCGACCCTTCAGGCTCCTGTTCCCTCTCTCTGTCTCTCTCTGCTTGTCTCTCTGTCTCTGTCTCTCATTCTGTGTCTCTGTCTCTGACTCTGTATCTCTCTGTCTCTGTGTCTCTCAGTCTGTCTCTGTATCTATCTCTGTCTCTGTGTGTCTCTGTGCATCTGTCTCTCTCTCTGTATCTCTGGGTCTCTCTCTGTACCTCTGGGTCTCCCTCTCTGTCTCTGTGTCTCCTTCCCTCCCCCGTCTCTCGCTCTGCATCTCTCCCTCTGCCTCCCCACCCCCTCTCAAGCCAGACAACAACAGATGATGTAACTTGGATCCCAGGCAGCCAGCTAGTTGTATCTGAAGAATCCACGTGTTTTAGGTGTTTCAGAATTACACCCTCTTTCTCATGGGAACACATCTGGGGGCTCCCCCTCCCACTGGAACAGAGCACCCAGACCCTGACACGACCAGCCAGGTGCCCCAGGATCTGCACCCCCTGGAGCCCAGAGACCTCCTTGCTCCTGGAAAACAAGTCTCTTTCCGTCCAACAGCCCTGCTAACAAGCAGGTCATGGCCGCTGGCAACAGCACCTTAATGACAATCGCAGACTCGGCCAGAGCGGCCAGCCTGGCGCAGACGGACAGAACAACCTCCCCCTTCCAGGTCATCATATTCGAGCACTGCACTCCAGGTGGGCCTGGTGGGGACACGCGGGCCACTCACCCCCCGCATGGGCCATGACTCCGAGCAGTGGTGCCTGGACCCGTGAGCACGCAGTGGCCATCCCTGTCCACCAGGAGCGCCTTTGGCACAGGAGAAAAGAAAAGCCTACGTGTCCTTATGCAGTGTGAATGCAAGTTTCTGGCCCTGAATGCGACTTTTTCTAACCAGCGATGCGTCAGAGCCCCACTGAGGCTGTCAGGAACCACCAGCACTTGGGTGTGTGTGGCGTGTTCCCTCGTTAAGAAAGGGTGGGCGCATGGAGGCTGAGATCAAATGGGATTAAAGGCTAGAAAAGCATCTATACTGTTTGATCTCAGTTTTGTTTGAATAGGTTTTCAATGCAGAAAAGTCTGAAGGTGGAGGGGAGAAAAGAGGGAAAATCGTTCCAGATTTTTACCTTTACAGAGGCACAAATAAATTGCAGGCGAGATAAGGAAAGGGGGAGAAAGGAGAAGACTCAGTGCTCCGAAGACAGCCTGGGTCCTCGCAGGGCGTGGGCAGGAAGGAGCGTGTTCTGGGGCTGCCCCCACCCCTACCCCCCGAGAGAGACCAGCGTGCGTGGCTGAGGGGCAGGGATGTCCTGGAAGATGCAGAACGTCAGGACCCATGCTGTGCTGTGTGCAAGTTAGAGGCTGTCTCCCAACTCCTCCAAGATTACAGATGGAGTTTAGCACCAGTAGAGACCATGGATGAGAATCTAGGCTTCCTTTACAGATGGGGAAACCGAGGCAATCATGGGGAGTGACTGGTACCTGGCCCCGGTTCTGTCCCGTTTCCTCATTCTTTGTCTACAACTTTCCCTTTAAATCTCAGCCGTCTGGGGAAAGGAAAAAGGCTGTGGAACAAGTGTGCAGTTTCTTTCAGCCACTGAGGTTGAGGCAAGGAGTGGGCAGCACGATGGTCATTCATAACCATCTTATTAGTCAGCTCGGCTGCTGTAACAAAAACCATTGCCTGGGTGGCTTCAAAAACAGACATTTGTTTCTCCTGAGTCAGGAGGCTGGACGTCTGGCATCAAGATGCCTGAAGCCTTGTCTCCTGTGAGGACTCTCCTCCTGGCTTGCGGATGGCCACCTTCTCCCCGTGTCACTTCTCACTCAAATGGCAGAGAGGGTGAACTCTGGTCTCTCTTCCTCTTCCTATAAGGAAGCCAATCTCAGTCTGGGGGCCCCACTCCCATGACCTCAGCTAAATCTCATCACCTTCCAAAGACCCCACCCCCAAATACTATCACCTTGGGGGTTAGGGCTTCAACCTGTGAAATTGGAGGGACACAAACATTCAGTCCATAAGCCTGGTGCACCTGGATAGATATGGCCACTGCACAACTCTAGGGGGCACAGGTCACATCCTGGTCTGTGGACAGATCCCCGAGGTTGTGCAGTGCACAACTTGTACACCCATCCACAGTGAACCTGAGCCTGGCATCCACCAGTCACTTTGAGCTAGCCTGCATTTGGGGTCCTCTCCCTGCTAGTGGGGCCTCCTTTAACAAACAGGTGATGCATTAGAATGTTAAAGCAGTGAAGAGGCTACAACCCAGGTGCAGGAGCCCAGGAGCCCTGGAGAAGACAAACCTGTCCCAGGAACATGGGCCTGGGACAACTTCACCCCGCCTTGGGTCCGTTATCCGATTTTGTCCTCTCCTCAAGGCCATCAGGTAGGCATTGCTGTCCTCGAGTTACAGGTGGGTAGCACTGGGGCTGTGAGGCCAGACCATGGTTAGACCCTTGAATCCCAAACTCCAGCCGTAGCTGGCTCCAAAGCCAGAAAGTGGCCCTGGGTCCTGCAGCCTCTGTCGACTGAGAGGGGCCCAGGAAGCAAAAGCACTTCACAGTCGAGCGATGGGCCACCGGGTGACCACACATGCGCCAATGTCACCCTGTGAGGCCCCTGAGCGCCATACCATCTGCCTCATGCGACGCAAACCTGGTAAGTCACAGGGGCTGGCTCTCAGCTCGTGTCTTCCATGGGCGGGGACAGAGCTGGACATTTTATGCCCATCAGCTCATATCGGCAAGCGTCAGGCAGAGACCCAGACAAGCAGGAGATGCGGACGGATTGACCACCTGTCGACTCGTGGGCCTGGGGCGCTGGCAGGGCAAGTGGGAGACCCACAGGGCAGGCTGCTGGGGGGCGGGCTGGATGCTCTGGGACAGGGTCCTGGCCCCTCAGGGAAGCCTCCACTCTGCTCCGGTTGAGTCCTGCCCTCCCCTCCTGGATTATTGAGGAAGGTCGCCCTCATCCAAGTCAACACACCCACCAAACACCTAGGCTGCCGTGTGACTGACTCACTGGGCTCCAGCGCCTCCTCAAGGGGACTCAGGAATCGTGGTCCCGATGTTACCTGCAGTTGACGGATGGTGGCACGGAGACCCAGAGAGGACGTGCAGCCCGGCCAAGGTCACGTGGCCAGCCCGTGGCCACAGGGGAATGGGAGGCTGGGCGCCACCTCCCCTGCAGCTCTCGGGAGGCCTCACTGAGGTCCAGGTCCCCAGGAGTCCCCACACTGTGCCCTCCAGGGGGGACAGACCGCTCACCAGGTCCTCCGCACAGAGGCAGCCGAGACAGATACATGCCAGTCCTCAGGAAGCTCTGTGCTGGGCACCCGGCGGGCTCTGGACAGATCATTCATTCACCGGCAGGAGGTGAGGTGCCCCGGGATGCATGACAACAGGGACCCGACTGGCGGCGCTGAGGAAAGGCTTCTCGGAAAGTGACATTTAAGCTGATTTCAGGATGACAAGAAACAGTGAAACAGGCTACCAGTGCCCGCTCTCACCACGGAGCCTGCAGTGTTCCGCAGGAGCACGGCCTCCCATGTATGAGTGTTACTAGACCGGGGGACAGTGGGTCTTCAGACATGAGTCCTGGGCAGCATTCAGTGGCCGAGGGCAGAGCATCGATGAATCGATCCATCGGACCCGTCCTTCCTGGGCGCGTTGGCTGGGGGGAGGGAGGAACCCTCGCAGGGAGACAGGGGGGTGATGGCTCCTGGGGTCCTGCACGGAGCACCCGCTGAGATGGGCCTTGCCCGTGTTCCCCCTGACTGCCCACGCCATGTCCACGGCAGGCGCTCCTCGTGACTCCCTGGGGCCATGCTGGGCTACCGGAGGATGAAAACCAGGTCTGGAGCTCCTCCGGCTTCCTGCATGCCCTGCCATCCCTCCAGACCTTGCAGGGGACCCCCGTGATCTAGCAGATGAGGTCTCTGTGGCCACCACCTGGCTGGACTAGGCGGGTGACACCTTCAAGCCTCCTGTGGAGGAGGAAATGTTGCTCTGTGTCCAGTCCTGCATGGGGAGTGTCCTTTTTAAGTGCTGCCCAGGGATGGGGCATGGTACAGCCTCACAGCACAGTCCCACACACGTGCAGGCACCTACCCAGGCTCCAGCAGCAGAGGATGCCCCGGATCAAGGGTCCTCACACCTAACACCTGCCCCGACCACGGAATTATCCCAACATGGGCATTTGGCCTGGAGGATGGCCCCAGAGAGCAGCACGCACGGCAGACCCTGCTGCGTGGGCCCATGTGGGCTCCCCACCCTTACCCGCCCTCCAGGGGGAGACCTGGGGGCGCCCTGAGGGACTGGAGAGTGGCCCAGCCGGCTGGACCCCGAGCACAGCACACGTGAGCCTGGCGCTCTGGAGACGCTTCTTATATATTTGCTGAAGGCAAGACTGAGTCCTCACAGGGGCTCCTGCCAGGCCTCTTCACTGAGCCAGTCGTTCTACACGTGTTGATGGAGCACATTTTATGTGTTAAATTATGCTGAGCCCTAGGGAAACCAGCCTAAAAAGAGAGAGATGGATGGACAGGGGAAGGAAGGAACGAAGGAAGGAAGGAAGGAAGGAAGGACGGAAGGAAGGAAGGAAAGAGGCAGGGAGGGAGGGAGGAGGGAGGGAGGGAGGGAGGAGGGAGGGAGGAGGGAGGGAGGAGGGAGGGAGGGAGGGAGGAGGGGGAGGGAGGGAGGGAAGAGGGAGGGAGGGAGGGAGGAGGGAGGGAGGGAGGGAGGAAGAGGGAGGGAGGAGGGAGGAGGGGGAGGGAGGGAGAGAAGAGGGAGGGAGGGAGGGAGGAGGGAGGGAGGGAAGGAGAAGGGGGGAGGGAGGGAGGAGGAGGGAGGGAGGAGGGAGGAGGGGGAGGGAGGGAGAGAAGAGGGAGGGAGGGAGGGAGGAGGGAGGGAGGGAGGGAGGAGGGGGAGGGAGGGAGAGAAGAGGGAGGGAGGGAGGGAGGAGGGAGGGAGGGAAGGAGGAGGGGGAGGGAGGGAGGAGGAGGGAGGGAGGAGGGAGGAGGGAGGGAGGGAGGAAGAGGGAGGGAGGAGGGAGAGTCCCTGCCCAAGATGCCCGCTCACCCGAGAGTTGAGACTGGAGGACAAGAGGGTGTGGGAGATGCCTGCAGGCTATCACAGTGGGGTCTGCCCGAGTTATTCATCCAACAGTGACCCGCGGCCAGCTGTGCTCCCGGCGCGCCTGGAGGGTGGGGCCTGAGCTTGGCAGTGGACGGGCAGAAGGCAAGCAGTGATCACAGTGCTGACGCGGATTAGCACAGAGGAAGAGCAGGACTGCAGGGTGAGGGTCTCGGAGGGTGATGCCCAGTGAGAAGGGGCCGCCAGGTGGAGGGGGGAGGGGGCACAGGTCCAGGGGGCTGTTCGGAGCCTGAAGACAAGGTGGCTTGACTTCGACGTGGACGTTCACCCACAGCCAGGCCTTTCCCGGCCCTGAGAGCAGACAAAAAGTGACCCATTGCTTTCCTGAGAAGGCCGGCCCCCGGCAGAGGTGGCCCCAGGTGAACTTCAGACTGTCAGGAGAGGCTTCCAGAACCAGGCGGCCCGCTGGCCCGGTGCCTCACCCAGCACTGTCCACCTGGGGGGGGGGCAGTGTCCCCCATCAGAGAACCCTGAGGCCCGGGCCTGGGAACCCAAGGGGCCTGGTGGTCGGGCGGGAGGGGGACGGCAAGGCCAGAGGGCAGAGGATGTTTGCACAGCGAGTCAGAGCAGATTTGGGGCTCTCATTGCACACGGGTCCACGGAGGCTGGAGTCGAGGCCTCACGACGGCCGACGCCTCTGCTACCTCCCGCCGGAGGGGCCCTGGATGGGGGCAGGGAGGCGGCCACAGACAAAGGCGGGGACGCACAGCCCGTGGCCAAGGGCCAGTTTAAATTAGTGAACATCTGAAACGAAGGAAGTTTTGTTTTGTTCTAAGAACCCAAGTGTGTTGGAACAGTCGGCCCCAGATTAGCAGCCGGGGAACACCGCCAGCCCGGCGTCTTACGGGGCCTGATTGAGGAACAGATATAAATACCTCACTTTCAGATCCTGGATCATTCAGTGGGTGAAGGGACACAATTACAGGGACCCGAACGCAGCCCCCCTTGGGTCAGCTCCCTGCCACTCAGGGTCCCCAGCGGCTCTGCGGTGGCTGCAAGCCCAGGGCGCGTTATCCCGTGGGCACACGTGCCACGGAGCGGGCTCTGCTGAGGGCTCAGGATGAAGAATCTAGAGCATCAGGAACCTCACCAGTGACCCGCCCGCCGCTTGCCTCCACACTGGAAAAAAACCCGCTCAGAAATTCTCCTGCGGCTAACTCATTCCAGAAACCACCAGACCGAATATCGCTACTGTAAATACATTTCTTCATTATCCTGGGGCATCTTTTGGCCAAAAGACTAAGGAAAAAACCAGGAAAGACTCAGTAAGTGTCTGGGCCCCCGGCAGGGGTGGAGGAAGGGGGCAGAGGGAGGTTGGAAAGACAGCATGTTCTCGCCGAGGATGTAATCTGTGCCGTTTATGAAAGCGCTCGCTCGGCTAGAGGCTGTGGGCTGTGCATCTGTGAGAACCAAGGCGGGAAGAGGCACAGCTTAACCACCCGGGAGGGGTACAGTGGGCGGCGTTTCACCACGGTACCCGGGATTTAATTTATAGAGGTAACCAAGGGAGGACACGGGTGAACAATGGCATCGAAGAAGAGTTTACCACTTAGAGTTTTCAAGGGGAGGAGCCATGCCGGGCCACGCAGGGCCACACGGGGAAGCACCAGGGTGGGCCGTAGCCTAGGAGGGAGGGGGAGCTTGGCCCAGAAGCTCCACTGTGGTTTCTGAGGTTAGGGCCTGGCGAGGCAGGCTCAGCACTGGTGGGCTTGAGTCACTCCAGTGGGCCCTGGGCCATTGGGCACCTCTGGCTCTCAACTACCTGGCTGGAGATTCAAGGCTGGGGATCCTGGCTTGTGTAGGAGTTAGAGAGGCAGGTGGTCGCGGTGGGCTCTGGACTGTTGGTCTGCATGTGAAAGGCCTGTTTGCAGGGAATGGCTTGCTGTCTCCAGGAATTTGCTCCCCTCTGGTGAGGGACAGTCTCACCGAAAAGCCCCCAAAACGTCAAAGCATCATAAGATCCAGAAATGTTTAAACGTGACTGATACAAGCAGATGGACGCTCCTCCGTCCTGGGGTTTGCACTCTTTTCCAGAGCACTCAACGCAGCTGGCCACTCCCGGGCCTCGGGACGGCCTCCCCTGGAGCTCCAGGGCTCCTTCTGCTCCTGGAGTCTCCTTGGACACCCTCAGGGCCCGGTCTTGGGTGGTCTTCTGCCTTTACCACCACCCCGTGACCTCCAGGGGGCACGCACAGGTGCTGGGTCCCCATCTCCACCTGCTTCGAGCCCCTCTCCTGCAGATCCACCTGCCCCACCTTTCACTGACCTTGGCCACAGGCCCCAAATCTTTTCTCCCACGTTGTGTTCTCCTGCGGGCTCTACCTCCGTGAACGGACCCTCTGTCTTCGTCACCCAGGCCAAAGTCCAGGCTCCTCACTGTGCTGTTCGTTGTGTCTGCTAATCCGTCTCCTACCCCTAACACCCAGAAACTTAGGGAGTGCCTGGCACCCCCAAAGTGGGCAAAAACCAGCTGGTAGACAAGACAGGGGCAACTCCAAGGCCCTTGGGGCCTGTCCCGGGTTGGCGTGTCTTCCCCAGGAAGGCCCACCCTGGCAGCTCAGCTCTCTCCCTCCCCCTTGGAACCACAGCACTCAGAGAGAGCAGATTGTCTGAGCCCCCATTTTACAGAGCGGAAAACCGAGGTCCAAAAAGAGGAGGCCGTTTGGGAAGAGCTGGTTAATGGGCGGAGGGACCAGGCCTGGGACTCAGCCCTAAGCGTCCTGCTGTGGTGTTTTCTCGCCTCACTGCTGGGCCCAGCGAGGCCCCAGGCATAGCAGCAAGGCCAGTGTGGCCAGAGCAGCCTGCAGGCCGGGTATAGGGTCAGAGGTCGGGGCAGGGTCACAGCCAGTACCCTCGCCGGGGTTTCCTTCTCAGGAAAGGGTGGTGACCAAGAAGAGGGAAGCTTCTCGGGCACCCGCTATGCGTACTCGTTTGCTCCGACCGAAGCAGAGTACAGCCTCGGGGCGGGGATGAGGGAGTGGGCTCAGGGGTCCCACAGCACCACTGGAGTCCTGGGGACAGTGCCCCTGAATGTCTGCACAGTGCAGGACCGCTCGGGGACGGGTGGCCATCAGGCCTGGCTCTGGGTGGCAATAGTAGGCCAGGAGGGACACAGCACCCTCTTGGGGGCTGACGCCTGGGCCCGCCCACCCTGGGCGCGGGCACTGTCCCGGGTCTCTGTGTGGGGTGACGCCGTCAAGAGGCGTTCTCTGCTTTGCGATGCCAAAGGGCATCCGAGGTCGGGAGGAAACGTGCCCACCCTACAGGGCCAGCTGCGGAATCTGCAGGGCTCAGCACAAGCGCAAAATGGGGGCCCGTGTTCCGCAAGTGGGAACGATTTCAAGGCGGCAACAGCAGAGAAGAGCCAAGGGCAGGGCCGTCTCAGCTCAGCCCGGGGAGCAGCCCGGGGCCGTCTCGGGAGAGGGGGCTTTCACCAGGAAGTGGGAGCAGGACAGGGGGTCCCAGCCGAGGGGCCAGAAGGAGGTGGGCTCTGCCCCAGGCCCAGCGTGCACAGGTGAGGGGTGTGCAGAAAGAGGGACAGAGGCCGGAGCCTGGTGGGACCCCTGGGTGGTTTTTAAGCAGGGAATGGAAAACACTAGAGTCTTGTTTGGGGGAGAATAGGCCAGCGAGGTGGGGGGCAGGGTCTTCGTGGCTCCCCATCCCCTGGGCTACGCCATCCAAGTGAACCCCACCTCCCGCCCGCCTCACTGGCTCCAGGGACCCCATTCTCGATTGCATTAGCTTGGTGGGGAGGACCTGCAGCTCAGTGTACCCGTAAAAGAGGGGGGGCACCAAAACCGGGGGTCCTGACCTGATGGTAAGCGTTTGGGACCAACCCCCAGAGAAATGCCATGGGCATCCATGTGCCCACACGACGCGGCTCTCAGGCCCGCTTGAAGCCCACCCTGCACCCTGTGACCCCACGTGCCGCTCCTGGCCAACGCATCAGCTTCAGGGCCCAACAGGTGGCGTGTGGCCTGGCGTCCTGACCCCCTGGCCCCTCAGTTCCCAGAGGAGCTGCACATTCCAGGGGGCCCACATGGGAAGCAGGGCCACGGCCACTCAGAAGTCACCCCATGCGGCCTCTCGGGTTCTCAGTGAAGTGAGGCTCCCACATCTAGCTCTAGCCCAGGTCAGTCCCTCCACGGCAGGCCCCTCACAGCCGCTCCTCCCTGGCGCTGACCTGGTGCTTGGATGACCGCGTTCCCCCAGGGCCAGGCCAGGTGGCACGCCCCTGCCCCCAGGCCCCGCTCGGCTCACTGTCTATCCGCTCCAGCCCCATCACCCTCTTCCCAGAGGTCAGGAAGACAGGTCGGAGGTGGATGGCGCCTCTAGGGCCAAGCGTGGCCATGGTCCAGAAGCAGGTTTTGGAGTCCTCAGGGCAGCACCGGCCAGGGTTCCAGCTGCGTGTGGAACCTGTCTGCCTTTGCTGCCCGGGACAAGGCCAGCCATGCGCCCCCGGCAACAGGAGAGGCCCCAAGTGGCAACAGGGGTCCACAGGCGGGAGACTCAGGGTGGTCTCGGGCTCGAAGTGGGGAGGATACCACTGAGACCCACCGGCCAGGCAGGCCCCACCCCACCGCTCCAGAGCTCCGGTCCCAGCCACACGCCCTCTCCCAGTGCCCTGTCCTCTCCTGGTCATGGGAAACTGAGGACACCACCTCAGAGGGTAATTGTGGGGTTAAAAGATAAGGCCTGTGGAACCTCCCAACCAGTGGGAGCCTTTAGTTGGTGTTTAGAAGAGATCTAGTGCTTTCTACAGCTTCTGTGCTCCCTTGTACTGTCTGCTTGAAAACAGTTATCACACCTGTTGTCATTGTTTGCCCAGCTGTCTCCCCACCAGACATTCAGCTTCAGAGAATAGGGTCGTACAGTTTCATATGTATTTCCCCAGTGCCTGATAAGGTCTGAGTGCGTCCTAGTCACTCTGACGGTATTCACTGAACAAACGAATGAGTCAAATGGAAGGGAACCAGTTCTGTGCCGAGCACGCAATTTCCTCTCCCTAACGGCTGTCCCATAATGGTTTCCTGGCTCCCACTGGTCCTACTACATAAGACATCATGTGGGTCTCAGCAGTCCTCCCCCCATCCCCCAACACTGTTCCCCGGCCCCCACCAAGGGTGACCGCTGCCCTACCTTCAAAGGCAGTGGGATAAAATGTGCTTGTTTTGAACTACGGATAAACGGAATCGCACAAGTGTTTGTTTTTATTTCTGCCTAAAGTTCTTTCCCTCTGCGTTCTACTTCAGAGTTTCGACCGAATGGGTCCACGTGGCAATAGTTGTTCACCCGCGTCGCTGCACAGTATTCTCTTATGGAATGTGGCCATCCACTGACCTATCCTATTTTGATGGACGTGGGTTTTTCTAGCTTGGAGGTATTACAAAACAGCTAGGATGGACATCCTGGCACACGTGTTTGCTTGCGCCTGCGTACGCATTTCTGCTGGGCATGGACCAAGGAGCAGAATTGCTAAGTCGCCAGGGTTGCATGTTTTCACGCGTGCGCGTTCCAGTTGCTCCACATTCTCACTGACACGTGGTTTGTCGGTTGTCTTTAACTTGAGCCATTTAGGCAGGTATGTGATTGTGGTTTTTAAAAAAATAATTTATTGAGTGAAATGCACACACCATAAAATTAACCACTTTACAGTGAACAGTTCCATGGCACGTAGTACATCTACGAGGTCGTGCTACCACCACCTCTGTCTAGTTCCCAAACATCTCCATCATTCCAAAGTAAAACCCCTCAACTCTTAAGCCATTTCTTCCCATCCTCCCTCCCCACTGGCACCCACCCATCTGCATTCTGTCCCTAGAGATGATCTATTCTAGAGAGTTCATAGAAACAGAATCGCATAATGTGTGACCTGTGGTGTCTGGCTCCTTTCAATCAACATAATGTTTTTCAGACTCACCCCTGTGGTCGCATGTATTGGTACTTCATTCCTTTCTTATGGCTGAATAATATTGCATCGGATGGATGGACCACGATGATTTTCACTGTGATTTTAACCGGCATCTTCCTGATTACTCGTGAGGTGAAGCACCTTTTCAGAGGTTTATCAGCTCTCTGAAGAACCTCTTTTCTGAAGTTCCTGTTGAAGTCTCTTGCCCACTTTTCAGTTGGGATTTGGGTCTTTTTCTTACAGATTTGCTTTTCTATATTCTGAATTCAAGTCCTGTATCAATTTTACGTGCTGTAAATATCTTCTTGCGCTTTGGGGTTTGCATTTAATTCATTCACCTGTTCCTCACCCATTCTTTCTGCTTCAAGTCCATGACTGTAGTGTTCAGGCTCAGAGCTGGGTATGGGCTGTCAGATCAGTCATGACCACACCCCTGCCCCGGATTCTATGCAGTCTTAGAGAAGAGGCTCACCCCCGGCTTCCCTGCCCCCCTGGTCGTCTGGAGGGGCGTCCCAGAGACGCTTCTCTAGAGCTCATCTCCTTGACTTCCTGCAACTACCTGACCACAGACACCCCCAAACCCCAAGCCCACTGCCAGGGGGAGAGCCCAGGGGACCCCATCAATTCAATGCCATTGAACAAATCTTTTATCCGCACCTGCTCTGTGTCAAGGATGAAAGTCAACCCCAAGTCTGCACAGATGGCTCAGGACCTGCTGGTGAGGTGCACTGGGATGAGATGCTGCTGCAGCATGGAGAGGGGAGCACACAGCCAGGCTTAGGGTGTTCTGGGCCATCCCCCTCTCCTCCCACCCCCCAGCATTCGCTGGGAGCATCCCAGTGGACGCACCTGTGAAAGAGAGAGCCAGCACACAGGGAAGGACGCGGGGCCCCCAGGGCCTTGCCTTTGGCCAGCAGCTCACGCAGGGGTGTGGAAGGGCAGAGGGAGATGCTGCATCCACACCACCCATCCTGGGAACCTCCGGGAGGACGGGAACCGCGTGGGTGGATGCAGTCGGCTGATAATGGCCCCAGATATCCCACGTCCTAGCGGCTAGAACCTGTGAAAGTCACCTGATACTGCCAAAGGAATGCTGCAGACCTGATTAGGGATGTTGAGATGGGAGAGTACTCAGATTGTCCGGCTGGTCCCAGTGTCATCACAAGAGTCATTGTGAGAGGGAGGCAGGAGGCCAGAGGAGAAGACGCAGGCCAGAAGCAGAGGTGGGAGGGCTGTGTTTAAAGATGTAGGAGGGGCCATGAGCCAAACAAGGCGGAAAAGGCAAGGGAACAATTGTCCCCGGAGCCTCCAGAAGGAGCCAGCCCTCGGGAGCATCTTGATCGTAGCTCAGTGACACTGATTTTCTACCTCTGGCCCCCAGGGCCATGAGCAGGTCAACGTGTGTTATTTTAAGCTCCTCGGGTTGTCATCTGTTACAGCAGCCGCGGGGGGGAAATGAGACGGGACTGGAGTTCAGGGGCTGTGGGGAAGATGCTCAGGAGAGCGTCCGGGTTTAGACACCCGGATGTAGGAGGGGCCTCTTAATGGGCTCCCCAGACCACATGCGAGAGAGCCCAGCTAGGCACTGGGGCAGATAGCAGAAACGACGCTCTCGCCTAGACTCTCGGGGATTCTTTGACCGTGATCCCTAGTAGCATGAGGTCTAAAATCATTCCCCTGCCAGTCACATCACAGGGCTTGGAATCTAGGTGAACAGAGGCTCAGGAACCCCAGCACCTCATGAACTGCCACCTGCTCGTGCAGAAAAGGATAATCCCACCAGCAGCACCTGAAACAACACCTCCCGCTCCCTGGGCACCGGGTCCAGTTACGAGCAGCGTGTGGGCTCCTGGCAACCCCTCTCACAGGCCTTGCTGCCCCGTCTCACAGGTGAGCCCCAACGTCACTTAGAGGATGTACTTCTTTTTTTTTTAATTTTGTTGGAGTATAATTGACTTACAATGTTGTGTTAATTTCTGCTGTACCGCAAAGTGACTCAGTTACACGTATATATATATTCTTTTTCATATTCTTTTCCATGATGGTTTATCACAGGATATTGAATATAGTTCCCTGTGCTCTGCAGTAGGACCTTGTTGTTTATCCATCCTATATATACTAGCTTTTTCATCTGTTGATCCCAAACTCCCAATCCTTCCTTCCTGGGGATGTATTTCTCATTCCAAAGCCATTGCCTTTAACTCTGATGCCTTACGGTCATTCTACTGCCCCAGAGCCTCTATGCTTTTAAGTAAAACAAAACCACAAACACTAATTTGGGCGACACTAATTCTGCTTTTGCAAACCTTGGGCCTTTTCTTAACAAACCATTTCCTCATGGGCGATTCATGTCCTCGGCACCACCGCCAACCAGCCTTTGGAAAGTCTGAGAAAACCTGGACACTCTCTCACAGCCTCTCTTGACTCTTTGCACAGGAGCAAACAGTCCTTTGCTGTTCTGCCACCTGGTCCCTTAAGGATTTCCAGGAGACGATTTCCAATAACCGACACACACCTTTCCAAAGCCCGCAACGTGCGCTCCAAGCCAGGAGAGTGCATTTACACTAGCCCATTTATGCAGACGTCTCCCAAAGCCAGACTGGCCCATCTAATTAATTCAGGGGAGTGGTGCTCATCCAACCACCGGTACCCACCGGCCTCCACCCCTCCAGCCAGCCTCTCAGTGCTGGCCTCCATCCTAAGTGTTGTGGAGGCCGAGGCCACAGAGCTCGTCCACTGCACAGAAAGCGGCCAGGAGGAGACCGGTCCATGAGGCAGGCATGGCCCAGGGGTGGCCCCCACCTGCTAAGTGTGGTGACTGCCCCGGAGGGATAGGCACCACAGCCTGAACACTAAAACCTTCCAGGGCTCCTGGGCCCCGCTCACCAGGTCAGAATGAGGTGTCAGGGAGGACCCAGGGTCGCCCCGGGACACACTCGGCGCCCTAGCTCTCTGCTCTGCGTCCTCTTGTCCCTGGAGCGTCCCTGCCCCTTCCGCAGCCTCACGGCGCTCACGTTCAGCTTAGCGACTGCCAGGTTTGGGAATGCTATCAACAGGTAAAGTTTTTTTAAAAATCAGAACCTAGCAGTAGCCAACTTTTAAGCACGATTTAATGTCACCTCTATCTCATGACAGTAGAATAAAGGACACTGCTGAACGTGGAGTGAACAGAGTTTTATGCAAAAAAGCTGTCCTTGTTTAGTTTCCCCACCGTGGACCTGTGGAGATGTCACCCACATTTGGGACACACGGGCTGGGAGGCTCTAAGCTCCTGACAGCTCCTGACACTCTTAAGTTGCCGGAAATCCAGGTCAGGCTGATTTCACCGACAGGTGTCCTTGTCCATCTTCTCGACCTGCAGAAGCTCTTGGAGGACGACGCTATGGTATCCTGTCATTCTGAGCACCCCTTCTCACTGCTAAAGGCGATTTGTTGCCTAAACACGCACATGCACAGGCTCTGGGCAGGATGCCGAGTGCCGCCGGCACCGGCCGTCATCCTGACTGAAGAGCTCCTTCATCCCTCTTGCCTCTTTCATTAATTGTCTACTTCTATTTTTCTTTTCGTCTTTTGGAAAATGTGATTTGTCACTTTCAGGGAGGCCTTTATTTACAGACTCTCGTTTCACTTTTGGTGAGCGTCTTCCCTGTTTGTCACTCACCTTTCCTTCTAAAAACACGGGTATCTCGGTCACCTTGATGTGCACCTAGACAGTGACACTGTGACAGTCACCCGAGTGATGCCTCTGTCCCTCAATCATCTTTGCCTTTCCTCCTCCTGTATTTTCTTTGAATGAATAATGTCCTCCAGACTGTTGTTGGTTCACTTTGTTTTGTCTTTTGCCAAAATGCTTTATGAATTTCCTACATCCTAACATTTCAAAAGTAAACTTCTTTCTTGAAAAGTGTGCAATCCTTTGTTAAGCCTTCAAGCAATCGACAACCTCCGTGTCTGTGTCAGAATCCGGCACGGAATCAACAGACGTATTACAGCACATTAGCGTGGTGACGATTGACTCTGTTACTTTAGGGCCGCTGTTTAAAATATCAACCTCCTCTGATCAGAGTCAGCTTTGTTTTCTAAATGTGACCTTTAGTTAGGGTTCCACCAAAGAAAATAGCCATAGATTGAATATTTGGACTCAGTAGCTACAAACGAGACTTTTGGAGAGTGTGTGTGTGTGTGTGTGTGTGTGTGTTCCCGTTTATTTATTTAAATATCAATCGAGCAGACAAAACCCACTCCTTGGGCTTAGGGTTGGCTGGGCTGACCCCGTGCTCTAGGGAGCGAATAATGTCACAAAATTTAAGGAAATACCTGATTCCGGAAACAGTCTGTCCAGGGCCACCAAGACCTTGGTACTTGTCCCATCCTCACTCAATTCCTTGACATGAAGTAGAGGTGGATTAGTGCCGACCCCATATCAATCCCAACACAAGGGTTCTGCAACCCAGCCCCCCAGATATCTGGAGGTAAACAGAGAAGAAGGGTATCTCTGAGGGCCAGGAAGCCTAGCTCAGGCACCACGTAGCTCCCAAGACCACAGCTGTGGCCTGTGGGAGCTGTCAGGGCTGACCCCTCAGTCCTCTGGCCAGATCCTTCATGAGTCTCAGGACACCAAGGCCCAGGAGGGGGCTCTGGTTGACGTTACATGGTGATGTTGAGGTCACACTGCCTGGGCCACAGCTCTGACCCCTGCCCAGAGCTGTTTCCTCCGCACCATAGACGTTTGACTCAAGGGGCTGCTTAGGCTGTGTGGGACGCAGTGTAATCATTTAAGGGCCTGACCCAACTGGGGCGGGGGCACTCAGAGCTGCCCTGCCTGGACAGGAGGTGGAAACCACTTCTGAAGCCACATTCCAGGCAAGCAGACCCACAGGGACGTGTTGGTGGTAAGGAGGACAGGTGTGGAAGGAGGGAAGTCAGTGCAAAACCTGCTAATGGAGACAAAAAGGAAGTGTGAGGGGCACCTGAACTTACCAACTCCCCCAGCTGGGACCCAACCCAGGTCAGTCCAGATCTGCCATGGGTTGAGACTCACAAAGATGCCACAGTTCAGACAGCTTCATTCGTGATGACTACAAAATACTTGACCTTGTAAGTTGTGCTAGTGTTTCCTTTGATGTTTTTTAGTAGAACCCAACAGGAGGTTCCTGAAAATCTATTCTTTTAAATCTTTTGATAGAGGGGATGGGGAGAGGGAGGAAAGAGGGAAGGAAGGAAGGAAGGAAGGACGGAAGGAAGGAAGGAAGGAAGGAAGGAAGGAAGGGAGGGAGGGAGGGAGGGAGGGAGGAAAGGAGGAAGGGGAGATAAATAAAGACTATTACTCCATCTCCATCTCACTGGCCAATAACCAGGAGGCCACGTGCATCTAGCTGGAAGTGACAGATTATCTTTTCCAAAGGTGGAGACAGCCACACCTTCTTTCCCACACACTCTTTTACAATGGGACCTTACTACTGTCTATCAAGAGATGTGGTCTACATCCCTTCCCCATGGACTTGTCACTGCTTTGAGCAACAGAGTATGGTGAGTGAGGCAAGTGACACAGAAGGCTGGGTCACAGGGCCCTGCACCTTCTGCTCTTCTGCTGAGGCACTGACTACTGGATCCCTGAGCTCCCAGGTGAGACATCCGACCACCCTGAGGTGGCTGTGCTCTGAGGAAGCCCAGGGCATGGGACCTGCTCCATGGAGGTTAGGAGGTCTATGTGGATGGGGAGGGGTACCCCTCAGACCAGGATCTACAGCCATTGCCCATGACTTTTAAACTCTGTGTGCAAACCCGGGTATTACCTTAAACTTTTTTTTAATGATATGTATTTTAAAATGTTTTAAATATACTCACAAGTCCTAAGTGCACGGATCGATGAAATTACTCAAACTGAACACAGTTCTGTTTGTGGCACCTGTGTCAACAAAGAGATATTGTCAGACCCCAGAGACACCCCCATTGGTTCCTTCCCTGTTACTACACCTAGGATAACCACTGCTGTGATGATATAAACTTAGATGATATAAAACACAAAAGTAGTGAAAGTAAAGAAAACAATAGTGTGTTTACTTTTTTTGTATTAGATTTTTTTCATTTCTCACGTTGTTTGTGAATTTAAAGTTGCATAAATTTGTATATCGTTCATTGGCATTGCTGTACTGGATTTCACTTTATGAATATCAAAGAGTGTTACCAAAGAGTGATTCTAGAGAAATGGAATTTAAGGAAGAGTTTTAGTTTGGTTCTTGGGCCAATCCATTTGCATGTGAAAAAGAAACAACTTGGGGTTCAGAGGTCTGAGAGTTATGAGCTGAACTGCATCCCAAATCATTATTAGTGTATTAGTGTATAGAAATGCAACAGTTTGCGTGTCTTAATTTTGTATCCTGCAACTCTACTGAATTCAGTTGTTAGTTACAATGTAGTTCCAAGGCATCTTTAGGACTCTATGTAGAGTATCATGATGTCTGCAAACAGCTACAGTTTTACTTCTTCCTTTCCAGGTTGGAGGCCTTTCATTTTCTTTTCTTGTCTGATTGCTGTGGCTATGACATCAATGCTAATTTGAATAAAATTGGTGAAAGTGGACATCCTAGTCTTATTCCTGATCATAGAGAAATGCTTTCATCTTTTCATCATTGACTATAATGTTAGTGTGGTCTTACCATATGTGGCTTTTATTATGTTCAGATATATTCCCTCATTACCCACTCTGTTGAAAGCTTTTACCATGAATCCATGTTAAATTTTTTCAAAAGCTTTTTCTTCAATGTTTGCAACTTTTTACTCACTGAGTTTCACCACCTAAGACTTCCCCATTGAGTGGATTCCACATTTGTTTATTTATCCACTTTCCTGGTGATGTGCCTGCAGCCTGTTCTCTTTAAAAAAAGAACAAACATCTGGGACTTCTCTTGCGGTCCAGTGGTTGAGACTTCACCCTTCCACTGCAGGGGGTTCGGGTTCTATCCCTGGCCAGGGAACTAAGACCCTACATGCCTCACTGCATGGCCAAAATATAATAATAATAAAAGATAAAAATCTTCATTGAGGTATAATTCACATACCATACAAATCACTCATTTAAAATGTTCAGTTCAATGGTTTTTAGTGTAGTAAAAGATGTCTGCAACCATCACCACAGTCCATATCATACTGTTTTCATCACCTCAAAAAGAAGCCCTCTACCCTTTAGTGATCATCCCCAGTACCACAGCCCCCTAAGCAACTAAGCCCCCTAAGCCCCCTGCCCTAAGCAACTACTAACCTACTTTCTGTCTCTATGGATTTCCCCTTTCTGGACGTTCTCATAAATGGAATCATATAATATATGACTTTTGTGGTCAGCTGCTTTCCCTCAGCATGTCTTCCAGGATCATCCAGGTCATAGTGTGTGTCAGTGTCTTCATTCCTTTTTATGGCCACATAATATTCCATCGTATGGAAACAGCACATTTTATTCACACATTCATCAATTGATGGGTATTTGGGTTGTTCCTCCAGTCTGTCTGTTACAGATAATTCAGAACACTCGTGTGTCTTCATTTCAGGAATTGGAATCGCTGGGTCACATGGTAGCTCTGCATTTAATCGTTTGAGGAGCTGCCAGACTGTTTCCCACAGCAGCTGCCCCATTTCACCTCCTCTCAGAAGTACAGGAGAATTGGATATACGCATCTTTAACTCCACAAGATACCACCAAATTGTTCCCAAGGTCCCTGTGGCAACCCAAGTTGAGCCCCGCTGACAGGGCAGAGTATGAAAGTGTCACATTCTCACCAGGAAGTGGCATCACCAGACGTGAACGTCTGATGACCACGTGGGTATGCAGTGGTCACTCACCAAGTTGGAGCTTAGACTTCCCTGATTACCAGGACAGAACCATGGGAAAGCACCAATATTCTGTCGTGCTGACCTACTGAGAATATTATTTCACAGGGCTCAACCTCATAGTAGGATCGAGCTTCCTTTAAGGAATGAATGAATCATTTCTTTCTTTATTTACTCGTCCACATTGATTTCCTCTGCTGTGAGTTTCGTATGCATATATTTTGCCGATTTCCCTGCTTTTTTAAGGAAAGGGGTCTTTTTCCTTTTGATATATGGATATAGGGATATTATTTATGCATTCGGGATATTAAGCCATTATTGCACGTATGATGAAAATATCTTCTACTGCTCTGAGGCTTGCCTTTTCACTCTGCCCATGGTGTTGTTTCACGATAAGAGGTTTTTCATCTTAAAACAGATGAACTTATAAACCGTTTTGGGGTCTGTGCATCCTCTTTGCTGCCTCCTTTAAGAAATCTTTCCCCACCTTGAGATGATTCAAGATAGCTTCCTTCTTTCTCTTTTAGTAATGCTGACATGCTCATCACACCAGGTCCTTAAACCATCTGGAATATATAATTTGTGAGTGATGTGATGTCACAACCTGATTTTCTCTCTTTTCCGCCCTGATAACAATGATCTCCACATCGTTTGTTGTCTGGGCTCCCCTGAGGATCACTTGTCCCTCTGCCACTTGGTGAGTTTCCCTGTGGGAGCGGACCTGTCCCCGGGCTCCCGGCTCTGACCCACTGGGCCCCTTTTCTCTCCCCGCTACACCAATCTCCCTTTTTTTTGCCATCACTTTATAAGACTTAATAGTTGAAAATGCAGATAACACCACCTCCTTCTTCAAACTTGTTTTGCTTATATTCCCGCCCTGGTCCTTGCTCAGCAATGCTTGTGGTAGAATCAGTTTTTCAAGTGTCGTTAAAACAAACACAGGCCTCCTTGAGATTGCGCTGGCATTCCAACGGATGAAAGCATGAAGTGAGGACGGATGACATCTGTAGGACGCTGAGGATCCCACCCATGAGCCTGGGGCCACTGCCTCATTCTTTTTTCCCAGCTGTTTTCCCAGGATTTCATCTGGGGCTGCATCAAAAGTTATGTAAGCAATTCTTCCCTGGTGAGCGCTCAGCTAGGGTTGAGGGTTTTCTACTGTAAACACTGCAGCAGTGAGCGTCTCCTTGCGCGGGTCTTGGAATCCGTGTGAGAGGGTGGGGTTAGGATGCATCCCTAGACGTGGGCTCGCTGGGCCGTAGAGCATGAATGCTCAGAGTGCGGGAAGGTGTGCCACGTTTCCTCCTGGAAAGATTATACCAGTTTACGCGGCGAGGGGCCAGACCTCACGGGTGAGCAGTGGGCTCAAGGCAGTGGGATTCGCTTCGTTCTGATCCCACTCACAGGCTGGCAAAGGTGGAGGTGTCCTGCCGTGAGTCCATAATCGCAGCAAGACGCGACCACCCCCCATACCCACCCCACCACTGTGGTCCCTCTGCTGGTCTCACTGACCAGGCTCAGGGCTCAGTGGCTGGAGGTGTGTCTCCTCCTTCAGCTTCGCCCCCAGACCTGGGGTGAGGTCCCAGCCCAGCCAGGGTCTGTGGAGCTCATTTGAGCTCTTCTATGGGTGTAACCTCTGCAAGGGAAGGAGTGGAAGCCAGCCCTTCACGCTGCATCCCCAGGGCTGTGGCAGCACCCAGGCACAGAGCCCGCCCTCAGGATACACTTGGAAACTAATTAGATTAAGGACTGTCCCAGCTGTGACCGGAGTCTCAGGCTGCACACCTGGCAGAAACGTCCCTGTTCCTGTTAACAAGACACACCCTGATCGGGTCCTATGTGTACCTTCTCCAGACTCCCAGAGGCACCTGAAGACACCTGGCACCCCATGAACCAGGGAGCCACGTCTCCTGGGAGCTGGCTTTGCGACCGCAGGGATAACCTGCCCTCCCAGGAAGCTGCCCCTGAGCCTGACCTTCAGCCAGATGCAGAAGCTCTTGGGCACAATCTCCGCCATGTTTCCTCAGTCAGTGTGCACACAGGGCCAGCCCCGATGCAGGGGAGGGAAAACGAGCTCCACCTCTCAACAGGGAAGTGGGAACAATGTACCGAAGCAAGTGATGGTGGCCACCTGGACCCTGGTCATAATGTCAGCATCACCCATAATGGAGGTCATCTGCCAGGGTTGATTCTGGGCCAGGCATTGGGCACCTACCCTTCTGGGTACATATTTTTGTTCCCATTTCATGGATTGGTGAACTGAGGTTCCTGGGGGCCTTATATCTAACCAGTAGCAGCACCAGGGTTCAAACCCTCTTCCGTCTTGTTCTCAAGATCTTACTCTTTCTACTACACCAGGAGGCTTTGTGACAAGAGCCACCAGGGGCCTCCTTTAATTGTTTTCTAGGATATCTTTCCAAGGACACTCAAATTGCTTCAGCTCTCCCATATAGCTTAATGTTTTAAATTATCCTAATTTTGAAGATATATAAGAATATATACATTATTATAAAGCAAACAGCCACGGATCCACCACCAAGGTCGAGACAGACAGCTGCCACCAGCCAGATGCCTCCGCCCTGAACTTCCCGAGCACGGCCCCCCTCAGCCCTCCAGAGGTAACTACCACCCTGACTTTTATGGTAACTGCTCCCTTCTTTTTCTTTTTAGCTTTACTATCTAATTATGCAGCCCTAACAATACAGTTTAGTTTTGTCTGTGTTTTAACGTTATATAAATGGAATCATACCGTAAGCGTTCTTTCATGTCTGGGCTTTTTCTCCCCCTCAACATTATGTTTTTAGGTTTATCCGTGTTGTTTTGTGGAGCTCAGTTTACGCGCGTGTGGATGTGTGTGGGGTTTGTGGGTCCCGGTTTTTGTTGTCACTGGCTCCTCGTGCCGTGTGCAATTTCTTTGCATGAATACGCCACACTTCACCATTTCTCTCTCGACGGGCATTTGCACGCACGAGCCCAGGCTCCATCGGGATGCTTTTCCAGGGGTGGGACCTCTAGCTCAAGGGCAGGCACACTTCCAGCTCTGCCAGGTCGTACCCACCCATTGCCCCACGTCCACTCCGACTGGCAGAGGTTAGGCATCCCAAAGCTTTACATTCTTGCCAACACGTGATATTGACAGATATTTTCATTTTCCTCCACCTGGCTAGACATTATGATACCTCGCTGTGACTTTACGTTCCACAGCATTTTAAAGCCCATTTCCACGGCACGATCGATGAGTAAACAGCGCTGAAGAACGACGCCCTCTCGCATCTAGAAGCACAGTGGGGCTCCGGGGCTCCTTCCCCAGCTTGTTCTGGTTTTATTCCTATGATTTTTATTTCAGTGATCGCAGCACCTGTCTTTCCTTGGTGATGTGGTTGCAAAGCCAGGGGATGGTTGTGAGTCCCCCCCACAGGTGTCCAGTCACAGCCCTGAGGTTTGGCCCCCTGCCCAGGGCCTTCCACAGTTCCGAGAGCTAAGCAGGGTGAGCTCGCCACGCCATCCACAATTACGGACAAGGACAAGAGCCACGTCCTGTGTCCTGTGCGCCTGGCTAGCAAGCCCCCCACCCTGAGGTCTCTAGTCGACGACCAGGGCCTTTGGTGAGTGGCTACCCTACATTCATTCGTCCCTTCAATCCACCTTTATCACGTGCCAACTCCCAGATAAGAATGGCGGACACCACTGTGCACCAGGCTGTTTTGTGCCGGTCTCACTCTATCCATAGCGATGCTATTGGCTGGGAAGGGGTTACTGGCCAGAGAACACTCACGTAGTCGCCTGCTTCTTCTGGCAGCTCCTGCAGACATTTCTCCACCGGAGCCAATGTGGGGTTGCACCCACCCTTGTGGTTCTCCTGACTGCAAGTCGCATCTCAGCAACACCCTTCAGGGAACGATGGAAAAGCAAGGCTTGTCACTCGTGGGTCCTGGAGGGTCTACGCCTCACATAGGTCTGACCCCACATAGCGACGTCACAGGTAGAGAGAGCATCGACTGGAAGTTCTGCCTTTTCTGAGGGATCCAGGGTGGAGTCACTCTTTATTGGCAAATTTTAAACCCGAGAGAGAGAATTAAGGTTCAGGAAGGGAAAGGCGGGGTCATTTGAAGGCCAGTTACCTTGGTCCCCCAGGATTTCCTAAAAGAACGTCATGAGAGGGGCGGCCGAGCTCTTTATCTAGTTGTGCAGTGGGAAGGTGTTTATTGAGGAGGGATGTCTTTGCAGTGGGTCAGGCACCTGCCTTACAAAGCCACTGTCCTCAGCATTCATGCCGTGTCAGCTCACTCAACCCTTAGGCAACACCGTGAAGGAGGTACAGTAACCTTCCCTTTGGACAGACAAAAACACCAGCACAGAGAGGTTAAGTGAATTACCCTAGGTCACACAGCAAGCAAATGGTGGAACTGAACTGGGGATCAAACCCAGGCACTCTGTCTCCAAGGCCCACACATAGAAGCGTCCTGGGCTCAGGGCACCTGGAAAGGACGCCTGTCCCCCTCCTCCTAAAGGGCTCGTGTTGCCCAATTTCAAGACACACTACAGAGCCACAGACCACGTGATAGAAAAAGGATAGACACGGGGATCAATGGAGTAAGATAGAGAGCCCAGAAAGAGCCACGAACATCCCCAACCGTTTTGTGCAAACGCAGTTTAAATTTTAGAATAGCTCTGAGTTTACAGAAAAGTTGCAAAGATAGTACAGGGTTCCAGTACACCTGCACACCCGGCACCCAGTTCCCCCATTGTTAGCATCTTACGTTACTACGTTACTACAGTATAGTTGTCAAAAGTAAGAAACAGCATTGGAACACTTGTAACTGCACTGGTTTGGAAACTATAACAAAACTCCACTTCATTCTGAGCTCATCAGTTTTTCCCTAATGTCCTTTTTTTGTTCCAGGATCCCATCCAGGACACTGTACTACATTTAGTCATGTCTCCTTAACTTCCTCTGAGCTGTGACAGTTCCTCAGACTTTCCTTGTTTTGGGTGAACTTGGCAGTTTGGAGGACTGCGCAGGTGTTTGGGGGAAAATGCTCCTCCGCTGAGATGTGTCTCGGGTTTTTCTCATGACGGTGCTGGGTTCGAGGAGTGGAGACCACAGAGGCGAGGTGCCACCCTCCCAGAGGCACAGGACGTCCACCTGACTTATCACTGTTGAACTTGACCTTGAGCCCTGGCTGAGGTCGTGTTTGCCAGCCTTCTGCCCCGTGAAGGTTCTCTTTTCCCTTCCACACTCTCCTCTTTGCAAGGAAGTCACTGAGTGTAGCCCACTCTCAGGGCTGGTGGGGGTAGACAGGAGGGTCTACGTGAATTATTTGGAATTCTGTGTGGGAAATTTGTCTCTTCTCCCTGTTTATTATTTATTCAATCATTTATTTATATCAGTATGGAATTGTGGGTATTTATTTTATAATTTGGGTTACACTCCCAATTCTACATTTTGGTTTTGCTGCCCCAACTATTGCAGCTTTGGCCGCTGGTAACTCTTTCAGGTTGGCTCCTGTGCCCCGTTTGTTTTCTGAACCCACCCTTACCTTCTGTGCCTACAGGATGCTCCAGGCTCATCGTGTGTATCTCCCACCCCAGCCCTAGAATCAGCTGTTTCTATAAGGAGCCCTGCTTCCTTTCATTGAAGGATGGTGTTAGAAACCAAGATCTGGGCACTGGGTGTGCTCATTGCTGCTGGGACATCATTGCTTCTCACTCTTCTCAGCTGACAGAGCTGGGAAATACATGTGTGTACAGTAATCTGCGTATACAAACATATCTGTAATTATTTCTGTATCTGGCCATCTCTATCCACATTAAGCTAATATGAGTCCACACTTTTTTTTTTTCTTTTTTGTGGTACGTGGGCCTCTCACTGCTGTGGCCTCTCCCGTTGCGGAGCACAGGCTCCTGACGCGCAGGCTCAGAGGCCACGGCTCACGGGCCCAGCTGCTCCGTGACATGTGGGATCCTCCCGGACCGGGGCACGAACCCGCGTCCCCTGCATCGGCAGGCGGACTCTCAACCACCGCGCCACCAGGGAAGCCCCGAGTCCATTCTTATGAATCCAACTTTAATCCAGTACCGTATGGTCCTTTCTAACTTTCCCCTTTGCTTGTGTGTAACCTCCCCCTTCAACACTGAGAAACCCATATTCCACTACTCACCTTATATTCACTTATTTGTTCCCTGCCAGTGTTCCTGCACAGCACCTTCAGAACTGTCAACCCAGACCCCCACGAGAAAGAACATTCCCAACCAGCTCAGCATTTATGCACAATGCCTTTCATCTTTACTCTTACAGTTTCTAATCAAAATGCCCTTTTCCATAGTCACTTAGATCAGCTTCTTTCCCCCCATTCCCTTCAGAGATGTTATATTACACGTATCTAAAACAGTTAGTCTTTTGCCACCATCTGCCTTCCATCTCGGGATCCCCTCACATTCTGGTTGATTTTTTACATTTTATATATCAAAGTTCACTCCATGTGCTGACAAGCTGTTTGAGTTTTGACAAATGCATGGTGTCACGTATCCACCAGTCAGTGCCACGCAGAGTGATCCCACCGCTTAAAAATCCCTCTGTGCCTCTCCACCACTTCTCCCACACCCAGCCCCTGGCAACCACTCATCTTTTCCCTATCTTTATAGTCTGCCTTTTCCAAAACGTCATATCCATGGAATCCTACCATATGTAGCCTTTCTGGTCTGGCTTCTTTCACTTAGCAGAACGCGTTTAAGCCTCATCCATGGTGCTGCATGAACGAGCAGCGCTTTTCTTCTTCTTGATCGATTCTGTGCCAGTGTCCAGAAGCACCACCGTTGGTTTGTCCGCCTGTGGAAGGGCAACACGGTTGCTTCCAGCTTAGGGTGATTATGCATCGTGCTGCTTAAAAGTTCCCACGTGAGCTCTTCTGTGAGCGTGAGTTTTCAGCTCACATAGGTAACAATACACAGGAGTGTGATTCTGGATCCCACGGCAGGTCTACATCTAACTTTAGAAGAAACTGCTAAACTGGCCTCCAGAGAGGCTGCGTCATTTTGCTCCCACCAGCCCCGAACGAGCTTTCCTGTTGCTCCACATGCTTTCACGTGCCTATTTGCCATGCACCATTTTGGGTGAAGAGTTTGTTCAGATCTTTACTCGTTTTTAATTGGGTTGTTTTCTTATCATTGAGCTTGGGGTGTTCTTACTATGTTCTAAATACATGTCCTTTACTGATACAAGATTTGCAAATCTTTATCCCCATCTCTGGTTTGTCTTTTCCCTCCACATAGTTAAGAGTTTGATTTTTTTCACCAGTGTTTTGTGCTTTTCCATCTATAGATCCTACACATATTTTATGAAGTTTACGCTTAAGTAATTCATTGCTCTTTGGCGCTGTTCAACTGATTTTTGACAATGATGTGAAGACGATGCGACGGAGAAAGAATCATCTTTTGAACAATCGAGGCTGTAACCATTGGTCATCCATATGCGAAAATAATTAATAACTTCAACACGTACCTCTCAGCAAACAAAACGAAGTGAAGGGGATCTGGAATTCCACATAAACCAGCTCTCCCCTTGGCCTCCACTGCCAAGGACCCAGCGGGCCCAGGGCATTGGGTGAACCCACAGGAGAAGCGGCCAGGGTTTGAGTCCCAGCTCCTCCATTTCCCAGCCGGGAGACTGGGGTGAGTGGCTTCAGCACCTCTGTGTCCCAGTTTCTCCAACGGGAAAATAAGGAGAATAATACAGCTGCCTGGTATGTTGTCCCGAGGAGTCCGTGAGCTAACACACAAAATGCGTTAGAACAACGTCTGCTACACACAGAAGCTGTGTATCCTTTGCTATGTTGTCGAGGTCACAACAACCTCATCGACCTTTGCTGCTCCTGCATCCCACAGCCCCTCCCCTCCCTGCAGAAGGTCCCACCCTAGGATCGCCAAGGGTCCTTCCGTGGTTCCGGGTGGGTCCATCCCTGGATCTCAGTGATCTGCCTCCGCCGTGAGGGCCCCTGTAGTACTTGACCCAAAGCTGCAGCCCAGTGCCTGGGTCCTACTGAGGCCGCGTCAGGGTCCGGGCAGAGGAGGGACACATCCCGTGAACAGGGACTCCCCCTGCAGGCAGCATTACCCCACCTCTTGACCAGGGAGTCAAAGTTCAAAGGCCCCGTGGCTGCCCAGGGTCGCAAAGCTCTGAGTGGTGAGTGAGGATTTGCACCCAGGGGGTCTGATGCCATCGCTGGGTCCTTACCCACTGGGCCGGGCTGCCTCCCAACCCGGGCTTTATTCTCTGCAACACGCAGGGCCCAGCTCTTCGCGAGAGGGCCTTGGCTGGGAAGCCTAGGAACCACATTTTACCGGGAGCGTTGCAAAACTGTCTAACCTTTCATCTTTTCCAGCGTGTTCTTCTCATCGGCCACAAGCCTTGAAACCATCACCCTGACCCAGGAGAGTAGCACAGACAGAAACGTGAGGGGACCCGATTGCATATGGCAGGTGGAGACTCGCCCTGTGACTGCGGGGAGACTCGAAAGGTAAGGAGACTCTGCCCTCTGACAGACTCCTCGTTCCCTCATGTGGGCCCCTGTCTGTCCTCCGCGTACATCTGCAGGCCAAGTGGCTGCTCCAGGAAGCTGATTGGCTGGGCCGGGGACTCTGAATCACGGTGCGTGAGGCGCACAGCCCAGCTCCAGCTCACTTCCTGCCGATTAGAACATTTCCCCCCCGGGGGATTCCTGAGCCCCCAGTGTTCTGGCGTCAATCTGTTTCCTTGCAGACTTCACATCTCAGGCAGACACATAATGTATAGGAAGAGCCCGGCCATCTGGGCCAGAGGCTCTGCAGGCGCAGGGCTGACGTGGTCCAAGTGGCCCCACCCCCGACCATGCTGGTGCTTTCTCTCTAATGCACGGTCCAGCCACCATCAGTGAGAGACGGCTCCCCAGTTCCCGCCCCAAGGCAGCCAGGAAAGTTTGGCAGGAATCCGCCTCTGCCGTGGGCACGGAGCCCAGCGGTGAAGCGCGGGGGCTGTAGCCTCAGGCAAAGCTGGACGCAAAGCTGCTCTGCCCTGACTCTCATGCAGCCCCGGAGCAAGCGGCTGACCCCGTGGGTCTCTGTTTCCCCATCTGTAAAGTGGGGCGCTCAAAACTGCCCAACGTGCTGGGAAGACGCAGCGACCACTGCCGCTCGCCACGTTTGCTGGTTCCCTGCCCACACCCTGGACCCTGCCCCTGGCACCCGCAGTGCGATGTCTTCAGGTGGACGGACAGGCCCCCCAGAGAGCGTGGACGCTCCTGACGCAGGCTGGCACACAGCAGGTGCTCACGAAACGCTCCCATTGACCCCGTTCTGCTCACACAGACCTCAGGTTTTGCCTCGTGAGACCGGAAGCTCTTTGAGGAAGGAGCATGTCCCGGAAACACCCAACAAGACGGCAGCGGGGCTGGGGGAGACCTCCACTCTCTACTGCTTTAGAATCAGAGCCTCCGGATTAGGCTGCCTCCGGGGACCCCGGAGAAGGCCCCGCCTGTTCTGGGCCTCACTTTGCTGTCTGAAAACAAAGGGGTCTGTTTCATCTGCCGTCCAAGCTGGCCCTCAGTGCCTTGCTTCCAAACGTGGTAAGCAATGTATCAAAGGCTTCAAAGTGTCCTCCCCACCCTGACAAGCTCTGTGGTCGAGAGAGAAACTTCCCATGACCTTCAGCCTCTTTAATAGGTTCCAAGGCGTTTCCACACCAGGGTCCCACACTCCCCCAGCTGTCCCTTCATCTGTGCCGCTTCAACAACTGTTGGCCTAGAAAGCAGCATCCACGTGATGATGACCACCAAGGGACGTGGCAGATTCATCATAGGGAAACAGTGGCCCAGAGAGGGCAAGCGACCTGCCCCAGGCCACACAGCACAGTCATGGTGAGTGGGATGGACACCAGGCCCGAGTCCTCCTCTCCACCCGACATACCTCAGGCGCCCTCCCAAAGCCCCAGTTTTCTTGTACCCAGAGCATCCGAGAGCCCTGCAGCCACTGGACATTCCCCCCATGAGGGCTGATCACCTGGGGACCACTTACCCTCTGGGCTTCCCTGGATAATTGGAGCCCCACCCTGATCCCCACCCCCAGCCCCGGCCACCTCGTGTGGCCTCATGGGAGCTGCTGGCCCAGCATGAGAATGAGCTCAGCCTTCGTGTCTGCTCTCCAGATGCCCCAGTCCCAGACCTCCTCTGATCCCTGCCCCAAGCACACATTCCACGGTTTGTCCTCAAAAGACAAAGGTCACACATCATGTGTGCTTGCTCTCAGCCCAACTCCTCCCTGGGACCGTGGTGGACCCCTGGCCAGGACGGCCACTTTGTGTGCCGCTGAGGTGTCTCCCCGGGGCTGACAGGACAGCAGGGCGAGGTCAGCCTCCGACCGGGCAGGAATGAGGCGGGATGGATTGGTGATGTCTGTCCTGCTGCGAACGGACAAGGGGCTCACCTGTAACTTACCAGGTGACCACCTGAGCCCACCTCCAGAGTTTACTGCCGGTTACTAATTTGTGCTCAGTCCAGGGCTCGGCCTGGGTGGCACTCCTCACTTGCAGACTCGCAGACGGCTCGCCAGGGTGGACCCCTGGGGCCTACATGGACAGGACACTGTAACAGCTGAAGTGTCGTCACCCAGTCCTCCCAGAGGCACAGCAGGAGTCAGCCCGCGTCTCAGATGAGAACCGAATCCCAGGGGCCAGGTAACAGTCAAGGCAGGCTCCAACCCCAGTTGCTCTCAGACCAAGGAGGAGGGAACCCGGCTAAGCCCCCAGCCTGCGCCAGCCTCCACTCCACCTGCCTCCTCTGGGCTGGGGCTGGGCCACCCCCTCTAGTCCTCACACTTCAGCTCTCACCCTTGCCCATCTCTCTATATGTGCTTATCTGAGCCGCCTACTTCCCTGCATTCCCGCATCAGCTCACCTGTGTCGCCTGGAGCGCCCGCCCCACCTCCCCGCACCTGGCTCTCTCCCCCAGGCCTGCAGGACCCAGCTCGCTCTACGGCTCCCTGAAGACCCAGCACTGTCCGAGCCCCCCGAGTGGGTGGGTGTCCCTCTGTGACCAGAGCACTCCGTATATTCATGGGAAAATTAAACGCCCCCTTCCCGACCTTCCTCCATCTCCTCTGCCTGGAATGGCTCTCAGCAAGAAAATGTAAGGAGATAGATAGAGATGTTCTCAGCCTGGGATCTCATCAGAGGTGTCGGAAACAGCAAAACATCACCGTCATCACCAGGTGCATCTGCATGTTTTTCTGTGAAGATGGAGGGACCTAGAACCTTCCAGAGTCGCCTGGGAAGTTCCCTGAAGGCTCTGGCAGTGCACCTGGGGGAGCTGGGATTCTAGGGACTACGGGGGAGTTGAAGGGTCCCAGAGTATGAGTGGAGAAGCTCACACAGATGTGAACCCTGTGTGTGTCTGTCGAGTCCTGGGGGCTGGAAGTGGCCACCTGCGTCATCACAGCCGGCTCCCAGGGGGACTCACTGAAGGTCTGGACACAAGGCACAGTGCGGGGGTAGGGGGGTGGCTGCCTCTGTCCCCTGCCCCCCCCCCGGGGAGTCCAGGAGAATGGGGCGGAAAGTGCCGAAGGAGACCACAGCCCCCGCCTCTGCTCTCCCGACCCAACACGGAAGCCGGGCCCATACGGGCTGGGTCCGCCGGACCGGCACTGTGGCTGGCACGCAGTGGGCATTCTAGAAGCGTCTGCTGTGTGCAGGTCCAGTGACAAGAGCCATGGCTGTGGCAACGTTCACAGGCCACCGGGGGCGTCCTCAGGGCAGTGCCCTCTGTCCCTTCTGCCCCAGATGGCTGGCACGCAGTGGGCATTCTAGAAGCGTCTGCTGTGTGCAGGTCCAGTGACAAGAGCCATGGCTGTGGCAACGTTCACAGGCCACCGGGGGCGTCCTCGGGGCAGTGCCCTCTGTTCCTTCTGCCCCAGATGGCTGGCAGCTGCCTGGGCTTCTGAGCGGCAGCAGAGCCACCCAGGACCCAAGAGGAGCGGCGTGGGAAGCCGCGCCCCTAGCCCATCGCCATCCAGCCTCCAGACGCCTCTGAGGCCCGAGGAAGCTGCGGGGTCGGGAAGCCCCCGAAGGCCTGCTCACCGACGGCAGTCAGTGTGGCCACTGTCCCCGCCGGCTGGACCCGTCCGGCTTGGTGGCGGCGTTCCGTCACTCCCAGCCCCTAACCAGTCACTTCCAGTTGCTTGGAGAGAAAGCACGGCAGGCTGGCTCGGCCGAGGGAGATGTGTTTTGTGAGGGGCCTCGGCAAAACCAGAACCTAAACCGTGGAGCCGCTTAAGCTCAGAGTTTATCCTTCGGGATGTTTACCAAGGGCCTGAGGCCAGCGCCCGGTGAAAGGCCGCGCACGGCCCTGCCCGCGAGGAAAGCGTGGTCCAGGAAGGGTGGCTGCGGGATGCAGGCACCGGCGGGAGCAAACCCTCCGTTTTCTCACTGCTAAAGGGACAAACAGCACCAGGGCCCAGCCTGCAGCTGGTGGTCCCTCTGCGACCACGTGGATCGTCTTAGGTCACCGACAGCAGGTTCCCCGGGAGAACCTCCCCCCTCAGCTCTTGAAAGACCCTCTCCATCTCCAGGGGTCCCGGCCGTGCCTGCCCAGCCCACCGCTCCCAGGGATGCCCACCCGGGCCCTGTCCGCCAGCCCCCAGGTCAGCAGAGCAGAGCACTGCTTGGCCAGGCAGGGGACCCAGAGTCCTGCTGGGCACGGACCCCAGCCCCTCCCCTCGCCCCCTTCTATTCGACTTGGCCATCCTAGCTTCCCTTCTGTTTGTCATTTCAATCATCTCAGGGCAATTTCCTTTCTCATCTGCACACTGATTCCCCTCCAGATGGCTTCTTCCCCCCATCCCCCTCTACCAGGGTCTCGGGCCAAACCCCAGGGCTGAAGGCGGGGAAGGAACAGCGGAGGGTGGCTGGCGGACAGGAAGTCGCTGGCGGCGGCGCCTGCTTGGAAAGGGCCGTCCTCTGCAGAATGGCTGGCTGAGTGAGCTCGGGCTGGTCCCACCAAACCAGGGGCAGCGGCCACAGCTATGCCATGAGCACATTTTTAGACTGTGAGTCAGCTGTTAATAGAGAGATTTTTTTTAATCATCCCAGAGAGAAGGCTGATTTAAAACTCTTCTCCACTGGGGCTGCACCGTCAGGGAGGGGGTTTGAAAGAGGCTTGGGTGGAGGGAGAGGGCAGCGGGCCCCAGAGCAACCACTGGCTGGCAGCGGAGCGGGTCAGAGAAGGGCGGACCGACCTCCTGTCCCATCTCCGTGAGGAGGCTCCCGAGATGAACGGTCCTATCACCTAGGGCTCAATGGGGCCTCCATCGGCTCCGACACCCGCTGGTGTCACTGTGACTCTAATGCCTCATGACGAGGGAGCACGAGTCAGTCACAGGAACGGCTTTTCTCTGTCCCCAGCCTGTGCCAAGGCTTTGGGGATTGAGGGATGAATAAGACAAACCTCTTACGCAGAACAGTCAACACGTGTGAAAAAGAGCTTTCCAGATCTAAGCAAGGGTGAATGGACGTGTCCCTCTGCGCCTACAGAGCAGGGGCCGGAGGGGAGAGGGGCCGTCAGACCGGACTGCCTGAGCTTCAGAACAGCTGCGATCGCCGCTCGGCAGCGGCAGGCGGGGCCGGGGAGGCTGATGCAACAGAGCCAGGCCGCCCGGAGCTCCAGCCCTCCCCGCCCCATCCCCGCAGAAGCCTCACTCCCTGGCTCGAGCAGGATGCCCTCTCACCTCGGGGGCTCCTGCAGGGCGGCTCCCGGCACCTCTGGGGTTTCTGCTTGGGTTGGGGGACGGGTAGCCAGGACACGAGACCTTGGTGACCCAACCTTTCCATTTTCTGGGACGACAGCACCTCAAGCCCACCTCGCACCCAGCCTGACAGCGGGCTCTGCCCCCGGCTGTGTAGCTTCTCCAGGCCTCGCTCCCTCAGCTCCAAAACGAGGGCGGGCACCGTGTCTCCCTCACAGAGGGTGTAAAAGGGGTGGAGGTGTCTACTGCAGGACAGCCAAGGACAGGCACCCATCTGACCTGGCCCCTCTTCCTTCTCATTCCCAAGACAGACATTGCTAATCAACCACCGCTCTCCTTCCTACAGATTCGAGTCTGCCTCAGAATCCCTCTCAACACCGCCGTGGGCCACCACTTGTAACTGATCAGAACTGTCAGTGAAAAACATCTCTCTACGTAGAGATGAAAGGGAAGCCCAAAGGCGAGCAGGGGCCTGCCTGAGCTCTCAGAGCTGGCAGTAGAGGGGACACCAAGCTACAGTTGTCCAGAACATCGGGGAGGAGAGGACAGGGAAGGCAGGGCTCTGGGGGTGGAAGAAGCAGCAGGGTTGGCAGCACCTGAGTGAGCAGGACCCAGCTGGGTAGCGTGACCACCACGGAGATCAAGGATGCTCCCTGCTGGGGATCCTAGCCCATCCCCAGGGGGTTGCCCTGTCCCTGCCCTTTCCCCCTCACCACTCATGCTGTCTGGGCACAGCCCATAGATGCACCCAGTCCTGGGAGGAGGGCTGGGTGAGCGCAGAGAGGGCTGGGCCTGGGGGTCCGAGGGCTGGTGAGATCCAGGCCAGGGGCTGGCACTGCCACTCACGGACCTGTGAGTGCTGGTCATGGGGCGTGTCCCCTTGTCCCCCTTCAATTACATGGGAACTGCAGCAAGTGGGCCGTGGGTCCCAGGTCTGGGGGAGGGACACAGATGGCTCCCCAGGGGCCTGGGGGTGAGGGTCTCCCACAGGCAGCAGCTACAGCCTGTGTTTCCTTCAGGTCTGCTCACATGTCCACCCTGGTTCCCCAATGCTGAGCAGGGGCCATAGCTGAGCCCTCCCGGTGGGCCCCGTGCCTGCGCCAGGCTGACCTTGTGCAGCTCAGCAAGGCTTGCTGAATGCATGATGCCGAGGACGCAGTCCTGAGGGCTGACCAGACGCGGGAAGGGGACGGGGCTCAGAAGCTGAGAAGCAGTGAGGTCACCGTCTCGAGCCACCAGGCCCCCCTTTTGCCCCAGAGCAGGTTCCCGCGACAAACCAGAGATGGGGGTCAGCGGCTCACAGTGAAAGTTATTGCCATCAGACAGAAAACCTCCTTTTCTGATGGCGGGAAAAGAGCATGAACTTGGCCCAAGCACTTGGAATGGATATTCCAAACGTCCCGCAGGCAGCAAGAGGCAGAGGAGTAGAGGCAGCCGGAGGCCCGAGAACCTCCTGTCTCGAGGTCGGCTCAGGGAGGCCCCCGCAAGGTCCCTGCGGAGCGTCGGAGCAAGCCCCCCAGCTCTGACGGCAGAGCACCCCCGGCCAGGGAAGGCCTCAGAGGCCCACACGCCGCCAAGGGCAGCGCCCACCTACCTCCGCCCCCCAGGATGCAGGGCTAAACAAAAGACAAATCGTGTACACTAGAGTAAGGGGAAAGAAGCCTAATAAAACATTTATTTTCTCCCAAATGACAGCCTTAATGCTTTTTATGAAATATTTTAAGAATGTCTCAGTGTCTCTGTCTCGCTAAGTGTGTGTACTATGAATTGCACGTGATTTCAGCCCAGCGTGGGGCTGGGAAGTCTGGCTTTCTCCCATAAACCACCCGCACAACTTTGGAGGCAAATGGTACGGCTGGGACCCTCAGCTCCTCCGGGGACCGGTGTCCCGTCCCCTGCACGCCGTGCCGACCCCAGCGCCAGGCTGGCACCGTGGCTCCCGCTGGGCAGGCAGAATCCCAGACAGAAGCGCTCAGGAGGCTCCAGGGCTCCCTCCTACGAGGCTGGCCTGTGACGGGGATTCCACAGATTCTGGCTCCCCGGGAAAGTCAGCAAGAACCCGAGAAGTCCTGACGCTCTGCTTTGTCCAGTCGCTCACCCCCTGAGAGGCCAAAGTCGGTGTCCCGACAAGGAGGGACTTGGGGAAGAAGTGACGCTGTTGATCTCCGTGGTCAGAAATGGTTTGGGTGTCAGCGACGGAATGAATTTCAGCCAGAAGGGAAACATAACCAGACACATCCACGGGACAGTGAGGGTTTCAGGAGGCGGGGTCTGGAGTCAGACACACCTGGGTTCAATGTGGGACTCTGGGAAGTTCCCTGAACTCTCTGCACCGATTTTCCCCATCAGTGAAGTGGAGACAACGCCTGTGTGATGGGGCTGTAGTGAGGGTGAAAGACGGCAACACACACACGTGCGATACACAGACCCAGGCACGCGTGCTGCGTAGCCGGGAAGCGCAGCTGTGGGCGCTCCCGCTCTGTGCCGGAAAGTGTTTAACTACCAGCTCAAGGGGTTGGGGGGAGGACAGCCCCACTTTGAACCACTTGCCGATTTCCGTGGCGTGAATATTCCCACCTTGTCGGATCCCGAGCTCTCATCGTGACGTCTCTGACACAGAGCTGGGGGAGACGCACACCATCAGCTCTGGCGGGTCAGCCTGCCCCGGCTCGGGCATTCCACGTCCCAGGAGCTGTGGCCTGACGGAGCCACGGACAGGCCTTTGAAGATGCAGCTGAGGGGTGAGCTTGGAGACGACACCCTGTGAGCGTGAGGACGGGGCCCCCTCCTGGACATGGCATCCCCCCTAAATCAGTGACCTGTTGCCAAGAGGGTCAACACACAGACGAGTCTAAGAGTCAAGGGGAGGGCAGGCTGGGTGGTCCCTCCCACCAGCACTCCCAGCGATTAAGTAGGGGGAGCTTGTCCTTCTATCCACACAACTCCGGGTTCCAGAGAGAATCGCTTTCACCAGACACAGTAAGAGCTCCCCCAGCTGTCCCCCCAACCGCCCCCCGGTAACTTCAGCCTCCTCGTGCCAGGAGACCAGCAGCTGAGAGGGAAGTAACTCCACCAACAGGGTGACTGGCCGTCCTTTTCCCCTTTGAGACCAGCGGCAACGGGGCAAGGGGGGGGCATGCTGTGTTCGCCCCCAACCTGTTCTGTTAAGTGTCCCCGGAGAAGGGCTCAACCGGAGCCCAGGAGGAGCTGTTTTCCCAGGTGGAGTGTGTACCCCTGGGGTGACTGGAGTGGCCACCGGGCCAAGGCTTGTGCGGCAGGATCCTGGTGCTCACGGCCCACGCTGCAGCCGCGTCTCTCTGGCAACCGCTCTGGGCTAGAGGAGCCCGCTGTGCAGGGTCATCCCTCCCTGGGCCACATCCAGTGACTTGTGAGGCAGGATACAGAGTCTCTGCCCCTTCCCTGGAGGCCGCCACCCGCTCCAGCGTTCCCCGTGGGGTGCGCTGCGGCCCTGGTGCCTCTGCTCCACAGCCCATCTCTCCCTCTGCCCAGGCCCGTGCTCCTCACTCGTTTAGGCCTTGGTCCCCAAAGCACCCCCCAAAACCATCTGCGCATAATTCTGTATTTCCAAGGCTTCCACAGAATCCATCTTCCAGTGGGAAGTCCAAACCCCGGCCCCAGAGTTGCCACGACCAGGTGTAGAGGGAGGGGTCCCGAAGCTGCACCCTGCATGGGGGGGGGGGGGACACGGGCACTTGATAGGCAGCTGTCCCTGACTGTCCCCCAGACGTCCCTCCAGCAAACAGGGGCAGGACAGCACCAGGAGCCTCGTCCCGCGGCGAGCGTGCTTTTAATTAGCTGTACGAGGAAGTCATAGGGATTGACTGTCCACTGACTGCGTTTCGAGGGGGTGTTGGAAGAACTTGCTGCACGTAAACTAGCCGTGGAAAAAAGCGCCGCCGCTCCGTGTGCACGTGGAACTCTTGACTGGGATTTGCAACATGGGCGGGAGCCAGGCTTAGATTCCTCTAGGAAAACATCTGAGATTCTACTGAAAACCAGTGAGAAAGAACTCCATGTACACAGTAGGCAGCCTCATGCTAGAAAGAACTCAGGCCTGCCTGGATCTATACAGACTGGAGATGAACTTTCTAAGGTGCGGCATTTAGAGGGTGAGAAACAGATCCTCTGGGCAGATGTTGAAGAGTCTGGTAGTTTTCATACAGTGTTTTCTGGAGCCCCAAGGGGTCCACTGGGCCTCAGAGGCTGCCCGCGGGGCTGGGGGTACTGCTCCCCCAGACGATGCCGAGAGCATCCCACCTCAGTCCATTTCACCTCCTGGGCTTCCATAGGGACTTCCTGTGACAGATGCCGGGGAAACTTAAAAACACGCTGGTAATGACAGCCCCGCTCTCGCAAGGTCCTGTCGGAAATGGAGAAGCAAGACAGCGGTGCCTCTGCAGCCACATGCCCGTTGGGCACTGAACTGCCCAGTTCCACGTAGGCAGCAGCTGGGACCACGTGGTGGGGGAAGGGTAACCATGGCAACCTCCCCCCAGTCATCGCTAAGTAATTCCTCCACAATGTACAATTGCTCTGTTTATAGGAAGAATGCTGACCATATATTCTGGTTTTCCATGCACAATACTTCACTAGGAAAGAATGCAGAACCCACCAGAAGGAGCTCACGTTGCACTTTTCCCAGTCAACCAAACCTCTTCCTGGTCCTTGGGGAATATGATGGATGGGGTTCCACCGCTCTCCCTGCAACCCGAGAAGATGTAGGCTGCCCGGCCTCGGACCCACTGCCCAGAGGAGGGTCCCCATGTGTCAGACCACGGATGCCTCCCACCTGAAAACCTCCTGAAGACATAAGGGGCCGTGGACTGTGCCAACCGCGGGTCTGGAGTCTGTAATCGGGCCAAACCACCACGGCCCTGGTTGGTCAGAATGAAAATTCAGCCCGTTGAAGTGCAAGGGAGTTTGGCTTCTCGCTGACTGAGGCCACAAACGCTGCTCTGTAACTTCAGCTGAGCCTCCGTTCTCTGGGGAAGAGGCACACACGCTCTCTTCCTTGCGACATGAAGTTCAAACTTAGGAGGGCAAGATGACTTTCAGGCACTAAAAATACTCCATGGGTTCTTTTCGAGGAGGGCAATCCGCCCCGCTGCTGGGCCCGCCTCGGGAGAAATGCTTTCACTCCCCATCCCGCCTTTGATGGATGTGGGGGCCGTGTCGTTGGTATTCCAAACGAGGCCTGTAATTTCCTGCGACCTGGAAATCCAGATGTTCCCCGGCTTAGACTTTACCGCTCAGAACAATGAACTTTACTAAAATGCACCCTGGAACTTTTTTGAAACTATTTTTTCATGGGATGCGCGTGACGGGAAAGCGCAGAAAGCAACCAAGTGTGGCTCAGTGAACGATCACGGAGTACGCGCCCAGGTGTCGACAGCCAGGTGGCGGCCGCTGAGAGCCCGTGAGCCCCTCCCACCTCTGTCCCTTCACCTGCGCCCAGAGTGGCCCCCACTGCCTCGAATGACGCCTTAAGTGAGATTCATCTGTGTCGCCAGGTACGCTCTTTTTTCCCATTGCTGTGTAACCGCATCGAGCCCTTTCTTAAAAAGAAAAGAAAATTAGTTTGTTATTTGAAGGGGAAACCTACCCCGGCGGGAGCTCCGGGTGGGAGGAAGTTTGGCTCTCCCGGGCCACCGTCCATCAACGGCACCCACGTGTGACTCACCGCTGGTGTCTTCAGGCTGCCTCCAGTGAGCTGGAGAAGGAATCTCAGTTATTAAAGGCTGTGCTAATTACAAGCGCCTCCCGCAGACGGTCCAGTGCGGGGTAATCCTTTCCTTTCCCTGTCCCCAGTTTCTACATTTTTTAATGAGAGGAGGCAGAGAGCTGGTCTAGGATGCAAAAGATAAGCTGTTCTCCCAACTTCAAACAACCTCCCTGCATCTGGAGCCTAGACGCCCCACCCAAGCCCCGTCCTCTGCAGAGATGGTACCCAAGAGATACACGGGCTTGGCATCCACCCTGCCCAGGGCCTGGTCACAAAATCAGTGGACAATATCGACCGCTTTCCTATAAAGAAACAAAGCCAGCAAGAACACGTAAAGGAAGAACAGAACCTATTTACAAAACACTAAAGCATTCCAAAATGACTAAGCCTGTTTGACAAAGATATCTATACGAGGAAAGCATTGAACCTAAGTTCTAGAAATCAGACAAAAATGGAAGAGGAAACTCTTCGTGGATAGGAGGCATATTAAATATCAGACTGCCATTTCTTCCTAGAATTATCTATTCATGGAACTGAATCCTCAGTAAAATATCAGTAGTATTCTCCGCGGTGGTGTTGCAGGGAATTTAAGAGATAATTTTTCAGTTCAAATAAAATAATGAACTCATGAGGACAGACTAGGAATTTCTGCTTCAGTACCGAAGTCACCAAAGCAGCCCTCTCTGACATTAAAGCCACCACATTTAAAACAGCTTGGTACTGGAGATGTCAGCCCATCGGCGGAACGGAGCAAATCCAGAAATAACCCCAGAAAGACATGTGGGCTCTTAGAAGATGATAAGTTGGAGGGAGAAGATGGAATGTCCTGTAAATTATGGTCCCGCAAATGACTAGTCATTTGGAGGCAAAAAGCTTAAGGAAGAACTGAAGTCCTACTCTCTCCTTGCACCAAAACAAATTCCAGAAGGATGGAGTTTTAAACATGAAAAATAAGACCATAAAAAGTAGGGGCAAAATCACACATGGATTTATAATACAGTCTTGGCGTGGGAAAAAACATTCTAGACTGTACCCAAAAGAAGTCATATCAGAGGATATTGACTGATTTGAATACAAAAAATGTGAAGGTTCTGCAAAGCGTACACGTGTACACACATGTGTGCATATGTACGTCCTTATAACATACAGATTATCCAAATTCAAAGATAATCTAGCAGCCAAAAAACAAAACCAAAATCCTGCCACAGGATAGACCGAGGCTCCATTCCTTAATAAACTAAGAGCTTATACAAATCAAAAAGCCTCCAATTAGATGAAAAGATGTGAAACCCAACTCAAGTGATTTCTGAGCTATTATATTGGCAGAAATGTGAACGTTTTCAATACCCGGTATTGGCGAGGGTTCGGCAGAAGAGGCCGGCCCGAGGCCACGGTGCAAGGCCAATCGTGTTCTTGTTGGCGGGACACTCTGCTCACCCCAGTCGACACTTAACATGCACCTTCAGCCTCTCAGTTAGGAATTCCGCTCCACGACTTTACTTACTCTTAAGGAAGTACGCCAAGATACACACAAGAGAGTGTTTACAGCCCCATTGCTTGTAAAGGCAAGAACACTGCAAACAACGGAGGTGTTGCCCCAGCACCGAGGCACTAGCCGCGGGAGCTGCTCTGGACGCTTCCCTGTGACGTAGACACCCTCATCCTCCTCGTGATGCAGACAAGGAAACCGAGGCACAGAGAGGTTGGGTCCCTGCCCAAGGTCACACAGCAGGTGAGGCCTGGCACGGAACCTGGCACATGGCGGAAGCCGCTCCCCGGCAGCCAGTGCTATTCTTATCACGGTGGGCGTGAGGGGCTCGGGCTAACGGTTTATTTCTTGAAGTGGTTTGTATCATCCTTGCAAAACGTGTGAGGCTGATTCTCTCCACCTAAGCGCTCTAACAGCAAATTGTAGGGCGGACCTGACTGGGTGAGCAGTCCTGGAAAACAGGAAGATTTGGTGACTCCGCTGTGTCCTGAGCAGACCATCACCATCCTGGAGGCCACAGGAAGGTGCCAGGGTGCTGGAAAGGAGTCCAGAGCACCCGCGGGCTCCACAGATGCTGAACAAGCGAAGCTGCAGCCCCTCCTGCCTGCTGGAGCCCAACCAGGCTGGCCAGGCAGTGCTTCTCCCCTGCACGGAGCATTGCTCCCCGATGAGGCCCCGGGGCTGCGAGCCACGCTCGGCCACTTCCAGGAAGTCATCTGAAGCCAGTCGTAAAGGCTGGGAGGATCCCCCTCCTCTGGGTTCCGGCTCTGGAGCCGCTCCAGACGCGCTCCCCACACCCTTGGCAGAGGTCCAGGGGGATTCTTCCCTCTAGTTGAACCAGAGAATCTACAGGGGGGGCTTGTCCTGCAGATGAGGCGTGGCTCCCTGGGGCACTGCAGGCCAGTGTGGAGGTCACTCTGAGGGCAGGGCCTAGGGACGGGGGGGGGGGGGGGGGCGTGGCGGCGGGCCTCAGTCCCCGGGAAACTAAGAACAAGGTATTAACAAATGTCTCCCATGGTGAGACCATCCCAGGGTCCTCACCAGCTGTAAGGGGAGGCCCCTAGGGGCTGCTTTCGGGGCCCTAGAGGGAGTGGCGTGGCCCAATAGCGGGCAGCACAGGGCTCGTTCTCCAGACACCTGGTCACCCTTCACACCGCGCGTGACTCGCCCGTCCCGGGAGAGGGGCCAGCGGGGAAGGGGGACTGGACTGCCCAGCTGGGAAGGACGAGCAGTGGAATCTCCACTCCGCTGATAAGGAAATAATTCTCCATCATTGTCTCCGGTTCAGCCGCGATCACCTTGTGTGTTACAACTGACGTTCCTTCAGGAAAACCAGAGTCACGGACAGTGAGAGCTGGAGGGGCCTGGACGTAGCCATTCAGTCCAGGAGCCGTCTGGGCAAGCTCCCTTCCCACTCGGCCCTCAGCTTCCCGGAATGAAGGGTGGCCTGGATGACGGCTGCCAGAGATCCTTTCACCTGGACCTTCTGGGTCCCCAGGGCCTCTCTGGACATCTCCATGGGGTGGCGGGGTCCGCGGGGGAGAGAGCACAGCTGGTCACAGTGAGGCCATGGGCGGGGGGACAGAGAGGAGGCAGGTTAAAGGGGAGCACATGGGCAGGGGTGGGGGAGGGACCACCGTGGGCCCACCGTGAGGACAGAGCCTCAGCCGGCCCAAGGCTCGCGGCGCTGGGGAGGGGACCTGGGCCTGGGCAGCAGGCAGACGTGCCCCTAGACGAAGGCCTGGAAAGCCCAATACGGCCGGAGGGGGACAGAGCAGCCCCGGGCCCAGCCTCAAGGCCCAGTCCCTTCTCCCACAGCCACAGCTAGGCAGCAGCTATCCGTGTCTGAGGCCTCCTCCACTGCCCCCACTTACAGCCACAGCTAGGCAGCAGCTGTCCGTATCTGAGGCCTCCTCCACTGCCCCCACTTACAGCCACAGCTAGGCAGCAGCTGTCTGTATTTGAGGCCTCCCCCACTGCCCCCACCTCCTTCGCTTCTTGCTCCAGTTGCAATTTCGTTCCAAATGGTAAATATTTTATTTCCATCTGTGAGGCTCCCATGCAGATGACTTTCATGTGGAAAATACCTTTTGCTACTCAATCCAGCACAGGAGTCTGTAGTCCAGAAGATGAGTTCTTTGTGATGCCAGTGGGCAAGCTTTTAGCAAAACACTCCGCCTTCCTCTGGACCACGATAAAGCAAGGGAATTACCCCCCGGGCCCCTGGCAGATGACATCTCCAGGGTAAGGGAGCAGAGAGTCCACTTCTGAGTCGTTGTTTCAACCCCGCCTGGCCCAGTGTTGGCACACAGCCCTCCAAGACCCCTCCACTGGGTGGAGCACAGGGGTTCCCAGCGTAGACTTGGGGAGCCGCTTCCTAGCTGAGTGACCTGGGGAAAGTTACTCCCCCTCTTTGATCCTTGCGTTCCCCTCTGTAAACTGGAGGTAAGAACGGAACCTTCTTCAGAGTTTGCTGCAAGCGTGGCATGAAGTGATGCTTAGAGTGTTTAGCCCACTGTTCAAGCTCTTGCAATAGAAGGGGCCAGAAATATGGAATCTTAGACATTTAGTGCACCCCTTCAGCTTACAAAAACATGCTTGGATTGCTAATTAAAGTAACAGCTGCTGGGTACGCCAGGGGCTGCTGGCACGCCAGGGACGCGTGCTGAGGCCCAGAGCAAACCCTGTGCTTGTACCAGCACAGGGTTCAAAGGATGTATTTAAGGAAGATCAACCCGTTGGGTGTCTCTCTCCCCCTGAGGGCAAATCCAGTCACCTCCTGACTGCGGCTGCCCTGAGCGTGGAGCCTCACCGGTCTGCCCCCAGCGCTGCGTTCCCAGGGGTCCTTTACAGACGGAGGATGGACGGGGCCTCTGCAGTTCACCCCTGGACCCACTGGCCTCTCAACAGAGTTCACACCCGAGAACAGCTGCTCGTAAATGCGGTTTTCATTAATTTCCTGGAAGATGGAGTTTTAATTTCCACATGATGGGTCTTGGGAGACCTGGGGAAGGAGGACCCAGTGCAGAGCTGGCCTCCGTGGTCCCTGGCACCCTTGTTTATATTTATTCCCACATTATTTGTTTAATCGTCTCCAGCCCGTGCCCAGTGTTCTGGCTCCGAAGGGAAGGGGCCAAGTCCATGAGAAAGCGCCCCATGTACTTTCCTGGGGGGAGGATCCCCCCAAGAAACTTGAACTTGCAGCAGCTCAAAGGGGGGCGGTGTTGAGACCCCACAAAGGACAGCGAGGCCCCTCCAATGGGTGGACATCACGTCACTCCTCTAGAATGTTCTTTGAGCAGTCCCAGAACGTCCATTCCAGGGAGGGGACCACTGTGGTCCAGGAAGCCCGGGAAGGAGGACAAAACTTGCAGCAGAAACGCCGCGTCGGGATGGACACACGGACACACGGGCTGCCCAGTTCCAAGTCTTCAGAGTGTGAGCGTGAGTGGAGAGCGCAGCCGGGCATCGCCCCAGGCAGGGCTGCCGGTCCCTGCGGCCTCCCTGCCGACAGGTTGAGGGCTGCCAGCTCCTTCCTCTGCTTCGAGATGTTGCTTCCATCCAGCCAAAGCACAGGGGGGCCGGGGAAGGCTGAGCAAGGGCCCTGCCTCTCACTCCCAAGCAGCTTAATGTGTTACAGGAGGACAGCTCCTGCTGCCCTCGCGCGGGGACTCTGCGCCAGGCGCGGCCACCCTGGCTGTGTGACGGGGGACAGTTCGTGCATCCTGCCCGCCTCAGGTTCCTCGTCTGGAAAGTGAACTTCGTAAGGGCACCTGTCTCACGGGAGCACGACATCCTCAAGGAGCTAAAATTTGCCGAATGTTTAAAAGCCGTCAGGGCACACGGTGAGTTCTCCAGAAGTGCTGGTTAAATTAAGAAGATGCATAAGAAAGGAGGCCAGATATAGGAGGAGGTGGGTGCCCCAGCACAGTGGGAGGCCAGGGGGCCTCATCTCCCAGACACGGAACCGAGGAGTCAGAGAGCCGGGGGCCCAGCTGGTGGGCAGGAGTGGCCTTGAACCAGACATTCCAGGAAGCAGCAGTAAGGTGGCCCTGCCCCCCAGCAGCAGTGACCTCCAGGGTGGAGGGTGGGGGCATGGGACCCCTCCCAGCGTGGAAGTGCCCACTCTGCCTGCCCCGGGTAGCCCTGCGGGGTCACATCACTGCACAGACATCTGTGGAGTTTCACCAACAGCCCAGTAAGGTCCTGGCCTGCAGCTCCTGTCTTTGGCCCTCAGATGGGGTCCCTGCTCCAATGATCAGGGTGCTAACGCAGCGCCCCCAATCCCATCCAGCGCCCCATCCATGTCCCCAGACCCGCCCAGCTCGCCAGGGACCCTGTTCCAGGCTGAGAGGCTGAGTCCCGGCTTCCCCGAGGCAGCTCACCCAGGCCAGTGCCACCAGCACCTTCCAGCCGGCTCTGCCCCCCTCCTCACCTGCTCCCCTCGGGCCCCAAACTCAGCTTGCTTTCGTTGTTTGTTTGGGGACTTTTAAGTGTCAAAAATGTACACTTTTAAGTGTAAAATATTTCAAACATCGGAAAGTGCATAGCAGCACTGCCCAGTAGTCCTTTCTGTGATGGGGGGTGTCCTACCTCTGCCCGTGCGATTCAGCAGCGCTGGACGGACACATGGGGCCTGGGGCACTGGAAACGTGACCTGCCTGCCTGGAAACCTTCAGGTGGAATCTGATTCGATCTCAATTCACGGCCGTGACTGGGCTGCCACGCGGGACAGCACGGGCTTAGAGGAGATGGCTCAGACACCACGAACGTCAACATTCATGAAGTTTCTGTGCCATTTTAGTTTCTCCAGAAACAGAGACAGGGATTGGAGGGCAGGCTGTTCATTTGGAGGATGGAGAGAACGCTGGGGGCGGGGAGTGGGCCACAGGAAAGGGGAGGCACCAGTTAAGAGCATCCTCTCCAGGTGGACACATGAGGACTGGCCCGGGCACACAGCGCTGATACGGCAGCGGTACCGTGCTGGATGGATGAATCACGCGTGGGCACCCACAGAACGGAGTGTCATTCAGCCGTGCAAAGAGGTGAAGCGCTGACACAAGCTATACTCGAACCCCGAAGACATGGTGCTGAGGGGAGAAGCGAGACATGCAGGGGATGAGCGGGAGTGACGGGTACAGGTTGCTATTCAGCTGAGGGAAATGTATTCCAAGTAGATAGAGGTAACCGTCGGACAACATTTGAACGTACCAAAGTCCACTGGACTGTTAACCTCTCCGCAAAAAAACACACAAGAATGTGTGAAGTCAGTTCTCACAGCAGGGGACTGGGGGTGCGGTGCTGCAGGGGCATGCTGGGAAAAGGTTCCAGAAGTAACATTCCCAAGGGTAGGGAGCTGGGGTATTTATACACCACCACGACCCCCCGCCCGTCATGATGGCCAAGCATCCCTGGGCACAGAGGTGCAGCCCTGGGGACTGAGCTGTCTGGAGGACGCTGAGGGAGAGGGTTGGGGGAACGTGGGGGGGCCCAGATGCTGCTTCTCCCGTTCTTTATAATAATAATAATGAAACAGCCCCTCTGTGCACCGCCTGCATCCCATCCCACCTGCCCCCAGAGATCATCTCTCTCTTCTTTATTTTTTGGCCACGCTGCGCACCTTGCAGGATCTTAGTTCCTCAACCAGGGACTGAGCCCAGGCCCTCGGCAGTGAAAGCGCGGAGTCCTAACCACTGGACCGCCAAGGAATCCCTGAGACCACCTTTCTCTTGAATCCCCGTGTGACGGGGAGAACGGTGCCCCCAAAGATGCTCTAAGTCCCCGAACCCGTGACTCGGTTATCGGAGAGGACTCTGCAGATGATTAAGGGAAGGATCTGGAGATGGAGGTTACCTTGCGCGATGGGGCTGGGTCCTGTGGTGTCACGAGGGTCCCTACGGGAGGGAGGCAGGAGGTCAGAGCGGAGAGAAGATGTGAGGACGGAGGCTGAGGTCTAGGAGGGAAGACGCTTCCGGGAGCCCAGGAAGGGCCGAGGAACGCAGGCGCCTCCAGAGCTGGGACAGGCTGGGCGGCCGATGGCCCCCTGGAGCCTCCGGAAGGACCCCGCCCTGCTGACACCCAGGCTGCAGTCCAGTGAGGCGGCTCTTGCACTTCTGACCCCCAGGACTGTGAGATCGCACGTGTGCACTGCGTTAAGCTGTCAAGTCTGTGGTCATCTTGCGGCAGCGGCAGGTGTGGTGTTTACGGCACGAGCATCGATTATCACCTGTCTCCCACTTGCCTCGCTCCCTCACTTCTGTTCTATATTCATCCCTGCTGATTCACGGAACCGTTACCCATCCTTGTACTGCTGAGTAACATTCTGCCACGCGGACCCACCACAATTCACTCGTCCCAATCCCTATCTATGGGTTTGGAGCTGTTTCCGTGCGTTGGCGTTCTGTTTTGTCTTTTTTTTCTGGTACGCGGGCCTCTCACTGTTGTGGCCTCTCCCATTGCGGAGCACAGGCTCTGGACGCGCAGGCTCAGAGGCCATGGCTCACCGGCCCAGCCGCTCCACGGCATGTGGGATCCTCCCGGACCGGGGCACGAACCTGTGTCCCCCGCATCGGCAGGCGGACTCTCAACCGCTGCGCCACCAGGGAAGACCCCAGCGTGGGCATCTTAACGGGCACTTATAAACTTCTTTGCGCTCTTTCCTGTTTTGTAGGTTTCTCTGGACTCGTATGTCCGGTGTTTATTTATTCAGCAAATGCTTCCCGAGCATCTGTACTCGATGCTACTTACTAAGAACACAGCCGGCAGGGCTGGGCTCCAATCACAGCTGGTCCACCAGCCACAAGCCACAGAACACAAGTCAGGCTGCCGGGGGCTCCCTGGCGCCCCTTCCCCAGGCACCCTGTGAGAAGGAAGTACCCTCATCTCCATCCCCCCCAGCAACCCCACAACCCCCCAAGAAACCCTTCCTGCCCGCCTCTCTCAGTGGAAGCTAAGCCTCCTTCTGTGTGCCCTGGGGCAGGCAGGGTGAGAAGTGACCGGCGGTTTGGAACCCGCTGGTCTCGGCATCTGTGCCTCTGCCCTGATTACAAGACATGTGGCGGGCCGTGCTGAGAAGACACGTCAACACTGTCAGACCACGAGCATTTCAGGAGGGGCACTCAGCGCCCTAAGGACGTATCATCAGGTGTGAGGTATGAGGTCATCACAGAGGCTGCCCCAGGCCTCCCTGTATGCGCCAGGCAAGGCGAGCCCCTCTCTGCAAGCCTTCTCTGCAGTCATCACAGTAAGGCTAGCAATTTCCCCATCTCACGGATGAAGACGCTGAACTTCGAGAGGATTGGTCCCCTGCCCAGGTAAGCCCAAGTGGGCAGAACGTCGACTGCAGGGCTTTCGAGGTCTTCTGCCGGAGGAAATTCCACCTCTTCTGGGAATGCCCTGTTTGGTTCGTCCTGTAGATGGGAGGCCCCTAAAGGGAAAGCCAGTCTTCCTGTTCTCAGGACCCAGGCCAGGGGCTCTGAGTCTCTGTTGTGCTTAGAATACAGGGACCTGATCTGAATCCTGAAATCATTCCTTTATTTATCAAAAAAAAAAAAAAAATCTACTGAGATTTGCCGTGTGCTGGGCGCTGGGCTTGGTGTGGGGCTGGATGTGGATGAGACAGAGAGGGCCACGCCAATCGGAACCTGCAGGGGGTCTGATTTCCAACTCGCCTGAGTCAGGGCCCCAACAGGAGGCAAGTGCTCTCTCAGGACAAGATCATTCAAGGAGGGTTTATTCCCAAAGGGACGATTGCAGTGGTGCAGGAGAACGGGTGCCCTAGGGACAGCATGGTGACTGGGGGCTGTCATCCCAGCCCCCCGGGAGGAGGGGAGGTAGTTTCCAGACCCCACGTGGAGAAATCAGCCTGGGAGGAGATACACGGCCAGCAGAGATGACCTGGGGGGGGCGGGTCACAGAGCCTGCCTACTCCCCTCCCTCCTTTCTTCCCACCCCCACCCAGTGGCTGAGTCCACCTGGAAGCCAGAGGAGCAAGGTGCCTTTGATATGGTCTACCCAGGACCACCCTCAGGACAGAGCAGAGGGGCGAAAGGCGGACCATGGGTACAGAGGGGCAAGCAAAACACCAACAAATGTAAAATGGTGCAGCCACCTTGGAAAACAGAAAGCTAAACGTGGAGTTTCCAGATGACCCAGTGAGTCCACTCCTGGGTACAGACCCAAAGGAACTGGAAACGGGAACCCAAGTCCAGGTACACATAGGCTCACAGCAGCACTTCCCACGCTAGCTAAAGGTGCAGACACGTGCACCCACCAGCAGACGCAGGATAAACAATACATGGCCATCCCTACAGTGGAATAGTATTTAGCCCTAAAAAGGAATGGCACTGATTCGTGCTACCACATGGACGAACCTTGAAAACATGACGCTGACGAAAGAAACCAGACACAAAAGGACAAATACTGTACATGACATATTGAGAAGAGGCAAATTCACAGAGACAGAAAGTAGATCGGAGGTTACCAGGGGCTGCGGGAGAGGGGACGTTGTTACGTAGCAGTGACAGAGTTTCTGTCGGGGTGATGAAAGTGTTTTGAAAATAAATAGTGGGGATGGTTGTACAACATTGTCAATGTAATTAATACCACTAAATCAGACATTAAAATGGGTGAACTTTTTGGCATGTGAGTTACATCCCAATAAAGCTGTTTTTTTCAAAAAAAAAATCAGGGCTTCCCTGGTGGCGCAGTGGTTGAGAGTCCGCCTGCCGATGCGGGGGATGCGGGTTCATGCCCCGGTCTGGGAGGATCCCACATGCCGCGGAGCGGCTGGGCCCGTGAGCCGTGGCCACTGGGCCTGCGTCCGGAGCCTGTGCTCCACAACGGGAGAGGCCACAACAGGGAGAGGCCCGCGTACCGCAAAAAAAAAAAAAAAAAAAAAAAACATGAGACACATTCCACCCCTCTGCCCCTCAACACTCACCCAGTCCTGTCCTCCCTCTGGTTGAAAAGCTCATGTCCCCAGCACAGAGGATGGACCATGTCCCAGGAGCTGCCACATCATCGTGGGCAGTGTCAGTATGATTACAGGACACGCTCCCCCCTGAAACGTACAACCGGCTGTACCAGCGCTTTTCCTGCAGGGCAAATGGAAAGGGGCAGGGGGGACAGGAACAATGTGGGGCTTCCTTCCACCTAGGGTTCCATTGCCCCTTGACCTCTGCATGACCTCTGCTGGTGGGGTGACCCAAGACTTCACTTGCCAAGGATCCGGGTCCTTGGTGGCCCTGCCTTTGTTTTCTTCCCTCGTGAGGAATTTCTTATGTAAACAGCACAGCCTAGGTTTGATATAGTTCTCCAATCTGTCAGCATCTTTTAACTGGTAAGTTTTGTCCTTGTATGTTTAGTGTGATGACGGGCGTACTTGAAATCACTCTGTCTTCCTTGAGCTCTTGCTATCCATCCTGACCCCTCCAGGCTCCCCGCCCAGCCCTGTCCTGCCTTTCTAGGGACTGAGGTTCTCTTCAGTTCTGTCTTTCCCCTCTGCTGCTTTTTCCACTCTATTTGTTTTTAGCAGTTATCCTTAGAGGTTTGACGTGCCTATCTAAGCTGAAAATTGATTTCTCGACCTTTCCCTGAAACGAGAGGAGGAATCTGAAATACTTCACTCCTATCAACCCTCCCACCTTTCTTGTTATTCTTGGCTGGTACCTGAGTTCTATCTTTTTCATCCCTCAAATGAGATTTGTCTTCTACAGTCACAGCGGACGAGGCTGGTGCTGGGCTGGGTCTCTTCTTTTTACCATTTCTTCCAACAGCAGCACCAGTCTGACTGAATGCGTGTGTGCGCGTGCAGGCGTGTAGGAGCGCCCTTGGGACAGTGGTGGCCACTTTGCCTGCAGGGGATGCAGGCTGTGCCTGAGCCCACCCCCACCCCTCCCTCCCTGACCTCCAAGCACAGCCTCCTTCTGTGTTTGGTAAACATGTGAGAAACTCTAAACAAAACCTTTGCAAACCATTCCTTCTGGCATCTCCTTCTCCCTTTGGATCATTCTCTTTCCTCTTGAATCATATATTTTCTGAGTCCTTTTCCTGAGCGTCTGTGGAGCTCTACCTCAGATCTTGTTTGTCTGACATTGTCTTTACCCAATGTTTTTTTGTTTTGTTTTGTTTTGTTTTTTTGTTTTTGTTTTTTTTTTGCCATACGCGGGCCTCTCACTTCTGTGGCCTCTCCCGCTGCGGAGCACAGGCTCTGGACGCACAGGCTCAGCGGCCATGGCTCACGGGCCCAGCCGCTCCACGGCATGTGGGATCTTCCCGGACCGGGGCACGAACCCGCGTCCCCTGCATCGGCAGGCGGACTCTCAACCACTGTGCCACCAGGGGAGCCCTATCCCACGTTTTTTAAATGGCCTTTCATGGGCATATGATGGAAGGAAGGGGAGTGCTGTTTGGGGTGCACTTAGGAGATGCCTTCCCGTTGCTGTTCTTTGAGAGTTTGTTGTCAGCATGGCTGTCCTTGATGGGGAATCAGTCTTTTCTGTCTGCCTGATTACATAGGACCTTCTCTCTGTTCACAGCCCCCATGTGCTATTGTGTGTCTGCCGTGGCTTACCTCTCGTCACCCAGCTTCCCGAATCTCAGGACACATGCCTGTCATCAACTGTCGCCCCTTCTCAGCTGTGAGCACTTTGATCACAGCCCCTCTTCCGTCTTCTACTTCCCCTCCTCCTGCCGCCAGGACGGTGGTCCCCTCCCGCCCTGAAGCAGGCCTGCGTGGCCTCCAAGACTGGGTCACAAAGGTCACTGCAGCCTCCCCTGCTCTCTGGGGAAGCAGCCACCACGCTACCTGCCCCTGTGAGGACACCGGAGCAGCCCCACGGGGAGGCCCCTCCCAATTCTCCTGCCAGGCGCGTAGGTCCTCGGGATGCAAATGCGCGGTTGCCTAGGAACGGGGTGGGGGAAGGTGGCAAAATGGTTCCCCCTGCGCACAAGACCTCCCTTGGCCCCGGGCGTCTGCCTCAGCGTTCTCTCCTCCAGGAAGTTTCTGGAACGTCTGCAGCCACTTGATTCCCTCTTCTCCGGGTGTCTTGCCATCTTCCAGGCCTGTCACTTTCAGTGCATGTCCTGTTGTGTCATAAGCCCAACTTTTCTCTCATTTGAGTTTCTTGATTCAAAGTCCATAGAGTATCAGATTATTTCCTCGTCTCCTGCGTGGTGCCCAATTCTGGACCCTGTTCCCCGTAGGAGGCCGGGGGAGATTTCTTGGAGAGTCCAGGGCCTGAAAACAAACGCCCCGCGTGGAAATCACGCTGCTGTCCTCACCACGAGGGGCAGCTGTATAAAGGGCTTCCTACCGCCGCGGGATCCCCAAGGGCAGGGCTATTTGGGTCTCCTCATTACCAGCACTGTGTCCCCCACGCAGGCCTGACACCGTAGGGGCTCAGCTTCTATTTTCAGAAGGATATGAATGCGGTTTTCTTTGCCCTTTGGCTGCCGACTGAAGAGTGGAGTGCAAACCCCACCTCCATTTCATCAGCTGGGAAGGCCTTTTGGTGAAAAGCCCTCTTCCATTCCACCCCATTCCAATGACAATCTTCCCTGGCCCGGACTCTTGTTTTCTTTTAATATTGTATTTTACTGTAGTAGAAAACGCAAAACATAAAATTTACCATTGTAACCACTTTACAGTGGAAACTTCAAGGGCATTTACGAAATTCTCCACGTTGTGCAACCATCCCCCCGCTGGTTCCAGACTTTGGGCCCTGAGTGTTCTTCCTGCTTCCACACTGTATACTTTTCTCTACGCATCTCCCGGGAGCTGCCTAAAATCCTCATGGAATGAGGCGAGATTTCCATTAAGAAAATACCTGAATCGAAAGGATGAAGTTTGGGCTCTTTTAAACTCGTCTCTCCTGAGAACGCACGGCAGATGAAGGTGAGCTGGGGGTTTCTGCGTTAGCATTGGTCTAGGCGTCCAGCTCTTTCTGAGTTTTGGCAGCCAAAGACCTCTTTCCATGACACCACCGGCTCCCAGCTCCTGGGCTCCGGGACCCCTCACTGGCGGCCCACACCCGGGAGCTGCCCAGGCTGTGGATTCTGTTTCCCTGGGTTACACACAAAAGTTTTGTCCCCCTTGGCTCTGTAGATGGCTCTGTGTAACACAAACTGACCAACGCCAGAAGCGATGGCTAGAGCCGGCATCCCGGGGAGGCCGGAGGGCCGCTCCCGCCCCGCGCCCCCTGCCCGCCTGTCGTGGCCGCACCCTCGGAGGAGGAGACCGGCGGAGGCCCAACAGCAAACTCCCAAAGGGCAGCAGCCCTCCTCCCTGCCCTCGACCCCCAGGGCACTGCCTTTCTTAGCTTTTGTTCCCTGTCGGGACATCTTTGCCAAACCCTGAGTGGAAACATCTGAGCAGCTCTGGCTGCATCTCAAGGCTGGGATTCGAACACGGCTCAGAGCTGCCAGCTGGTCAGTGCATCTTGGGTTGCGGATCTCTGCAGCTTGGCAGTGAGAAGTCCTGGACGAGAGGCCCCAACTCTGCCTTCTCCTGCAGCATGTCTGAACACAGGCGGGCTCCCTGGAGGAAGAAGGAGAGACGGAGGAGAGGGCACAGCTGAGGCCTTGGAGATGGAGAAAGCTCCTGACTGACCCCCTCACCATTACCTGCGACTCGGTCATCCCAGCTGCACGCCGTCCAGTCAGAAGTGTCCGCAAGGCTGCGGAAAGCGCGAGGCAGAGCTGCAGACCCCAGGCCACCACCCTCAGACCTAGGCCAGCCTCCTTCTGCTGAAGGTCCGACGGGCCGGAAGGCAGCGAGGGCGCTCCGTGACCCCCCGGCACAGGGCGGCACCAGCAGCCCTGAAGGCTGTGTGGGGTCTCCAGCAGAGCCAAGACGGGGCAGCCACATACACCTCAGCGGCACCCAGGCCCCGGCCTGCAGCAAGGAAGAGGGAGGAGCCGGGTCCTGGATGTTCCTGGCACAGCAGGGGGAACCTGGCGAGTGTCCGCTGAAGCAACCTGCCAGCTTCAGAAAGGCCCGTGATGTGATGCCAGGTCGGACAGGAAGTGATCTTCTCAAAAACGTTCACTTTCACCTCATCCAGCCTTTGCAGGTGAAACACAGGGGACAGGGGAAGCAAGGAAAACGACGCCCGAGGACATCCAGACTACGACAGTGCACGAGGCGACCGGCTTGCTCTCCAAAACGTCCATGAGTCAGTGTCCTGGGAAAACGTGAAGCGGGCGGGGGGTGTTCTCCCGTGAAATAGATCAGAGGCGGAGCCAAGCGGGAGATGCGGATTACATTCTAGGTCCCAAAACCCAGAAAGCCAGAAGGTGCCTCTCTGCACAACTGAAGAAATGAAAGATAGAGTGAGGAGACTGCAAAGTTCTCCAGGGCCAGGACGGTATCACGCTGATGATGGAGCGCGACCTTCCTTTTAGCGGAGGCCAAAAAAGCCAGAGGGTTTGGAGGTGAAGCATGGGGTGTCTGCAACTTTCTTTCGAATGAGAAGAGAAAAAGTGGAAGGGGAGGAGGGGCAGAAGCCTCCCGCGGCTATCCATCCATCAGGGTCCGGACAGAAGCACGGGCAGCCTGGGGAGCTGAGCGCATTATGTAGAGGGACTGGTTACAGATGTCTGGCCAGGGAGGGGGAGACTGGGGAGGAGAGCCCGGTGGGAGCTGTTACCCCATCAGCAGGGAGACGGGTGCTTGAGAAGCCCTGCATGCACACACCCACCTCCCGCCCGTGAGGAGGGAGCTGGGAGAAGACTGCCAGGGTGTCGCTGAGGCCAGGCGGTGGCCGCGTGGGCCAGCGTGGGCCTGCTGGCGTTTTCTTCCTTTCTGTTTGAAATGTGGAACATTTGAAAACTCTCATAATAATAAAAAATGGGGGGTGGGGAGGAGAAGACGGAGAGGCAGAGAGAAGAGGGCGGATGCCCACTCTGGCCTGAAAGGGGTGGAGGAAAGCCAGTCTGCAGCTCCTCCCCCCTCCCACCTCGGGGTCCCCGTGGGCCTCGGGCCGGGCAAGGGGGGTGCAGGCGGTCAGCTCGGGGGCGACGCAGCCCCTCTCTCCGGGTGGCAGAGCGGGCATCTGCCTGGATACCCAAACATAAACGGGCAAAACGTGAATAACGGGGGTTTCTGGGGGAATAACAACATTTGGGCCAAAACCAAACTCCGTAGACATGCTCACACGTACTTAAGGGGTTAGCACTGTTCTTCTTGGGAATTGCATGGGTGTGGAGAGTTTTGGCGCTTGACCCAAGAAGCAGCTCCTGTCAGGCCCTGCAGCGGAGCTCAGGAAACTCGACGAACCCTCAGACCTGCTGAGACGCGTCCCCAGCGATCAGGGCCAGCCCTGTGGCTGTCACACAAACACTAGGAGGACAGACCAACCCAGGCCCCAGAGCCACCGCCCGGCCCTCCCGCTGGGCCCAGGCCCTGGACACCCCTAGCCCACGCAGGCCCACGCTGCCCAGCCCACAGCGGGGGCCACGGTTCAGGTTTGTGTCTTGGTTACTGAGCGCCAGGAGCGGTGACCTCATTGGCACAGAGAGAGGACAGAGCCCCCTCCCCAACAAGGTCCCGGGGAGAGGCGGGGCCGAGGCACAAGCCAGCGAAGGCGCCAGGAGGGACCCCCTGAATGTAGAGAGGGGGCGGAGGGCACCCACGTCACCCACCCCTGCGCCCCTGATGGGACCCACAGACAAAACAGGCTGAGTGCATCGCCCAGGGTCAGACAGACGTGGGTTGGAACCCAGCGCCCTCTTCCTGGCTGTGTGCCCTGGACAGGTCACCCAGCATCTCTGAGCCTGTTTGCTGCTCTGTGTAAAGGGCTTGCTGAGAGCACCCACGACAGAGGCCCATGGAGAGCAGCACCTGGGAAGCCGTTTAAAGCATCTCCTTTGCACCACGAGTTGATTGACTTGGCGTGGAAATGTCCTGGGGCTGCTGTAACAAGTGACCGCAAACGGGGGGCTGCAAACAACAGACGTTCATCTCTCCCAGTTGTGATGGCTCGGCGGCTGTAACCACCTCTGTTTACTGAAGTGCAGGCAACATTCTTCATTCACAGGATCATGTGTGAGAGTAGCTGTATCATCTCTGCATTTCAGTTCTGGATCATAAAGGAACTGGTAAAAATATGTTAGAAAAGGGCCCCTGGGTCTGATGGGGTGAGAACCATATGTGACAGTAACAGCCCAGGGCTGGAGCTCCGGGAGGACCGGAGGGGGTGTGGGAAGCAGGACTTGAGCAGGAATCTGAGAAATGGGTCCAAGAGAGGATCCACGTGCAAGGGCCGGCCTGGAACCGCAAGAGCCCGGCCTGAGGGTTTGTGGAAACAACCGGCTTGCCGTGGGTTTGCACCCACAGGGCCCAGGACAGGAAGGGGCACCACCAGCTCAGGCGCACCCGCCCCTCCAAGGGCACTCTCGCACTTGCTGAGGCTGAGAAGTTGTGCTTCTCACCCAGCAGGAAGAGCAGGATTCAGGCTGAAGCCCGGGTCTTTGGGGGGCTGGTGGGGGGAGATGCTGACAGTGAACCTGGGCTGACATTTCCCTAAATGGAGAAGGCAAGAAACACAGGGGCACATTTTAGCCTTCCAGGGGGGAAAGAAGACAGAATTCTTTCTCTTTTAATAGTTCAAGCACGAGAAAGACACTTTGAACAAAGCCGGGCGAGTCAGAGGGCAGGAGGCCGGCTCACAGGCCAGGGCGGGGGCAGCACTCACGGCCCACGGGAGTCTGGGTCAGAAGCCCGGCAGCAGAAGCCAGGGGGTGATGGACCCAGCTCCGTGTCCCCCGAGTGCCCTGGGGACGCACAGAGAGGCAGTTAGCGGCTCAGAGCCTTTCAGTCCGTCCAAGGGAAAATCATTTTTTTGGAATGGGTGGGCGAGGAGCTCTATATACAAAGATGTTCTCAGCCGTATCATTTAGGATAATGAAGAGTTCAAAGTATGGAAGAGCGGCGGGGCGTGGTTAGTCTGGGAAATGTCTCTCCGGGTCAACAGCCCACAGACATTTAAATGGCCTGCAGGCTGGCTTAGGGGATAAGATTAACTGAAGAACGAGATTAGAGAGGCCCAGCAGGACGCCCACACTGTGACACACAGAGAGAAGGCCTCCTGGAAGGGGTAGCACAAATGCAAATGGCAGCGTCTTTTAGGGAATAAAAACATAGGTCAGGGCTTCCCTGGTGGCGCAGTGGTTGGGAGTCCGCCTGCCGATGCAGGGGACACGGGTTCGTGCCCCGGTCCAGGAGGATCCCACATGCCGCGGAGCGGCTGGGCCTGTGAGCCGTGGCCACTGAGCCTGCGCATCCGGAGCCTGTGCTCCGCAACGGGAGGGGCCCCAGCAGTGAGAGGCCCGCGTACCGCAAAAAACAAACAAACAAACAAAAAACATAGGCCAATGGAAAGAGCAGGCAGAGGCCAGGTGGGCGTGGGATGTGGCGGGGACGCTGCGTACCTGGCTACAGGGTCTCCAAACCTGAGGAGCTGGCAGGAAAGTCAGCCCAAACGTGGCGTCCAGAGGACCGCACCCCGCCAGAGGCGTCCTCGGCTACCGTCACGCCGCATTAACGCGCTCTCCCAGAAAGCCCCTGGAGGGTGCATGCAGGTGCCACGGAGAGGCCGCTTACCCTGAAGCAGGAGCGTCTGTTAACGTGTTGTCAACCAGGGGTGGGTAGCAGGTGAGAGGGGGGCAGGATTCCCCAGGGGGAGGCTCTGGGCAGGCCCAGCAGGCCCGGGAGATGGGCTCCGTCTACCCTCCTGCCCCAGCATCACATCCCCCGCGAGCCGGGCCACGTCAACAACTCCCAGCCACCTCTCCCAGACCTGGTGCCCATCCAGAGACACTGTGACCTGCGGGGGCTCGGCCCTCCCTCCATGTCCTCCCCCGGCTCTTCAAATGTGGGCCCCAGGACATCGGTCATCTCACCCAACCCTCCCAACAAGCCACTAGGAAGGTGTCACCAGCACCACCACCACCCCACTTTGTAAGGAGAGGAGATTGCAACTCAGAGACTGCTTGTTCCCAAGGCCACACAGTGCAGACGGAAAAGGGCTCAGGACCCCGCTGTCCAGGACTCCTTACCCTGAGCCAGTAACAGCATGTGGGCAGAGCCAAGAGCATGGCTTTGGGGTCAGCCGGACGTGAGTTTCAATCTCCACTCTGCACAAGGCCTCTGGGCCTCAGCTTCCTCATCTGTAAAGTGGGGACACGGACACCTGGAGGGTTACAGGTGATGACCTGCTTTCCTGGGCTGGCACGGGGTGGGGCGGTCGCTGTCAGCTCATAACCCCAGGGTCAGGGCCAGAGCTGGAGATCTCAGGCCACTCACACCTCGGGACTCTCGCCCCATCCGTGCAGGACTCGGTGTGGCCCAGCCTGAGGCCCTTGGCAGCCCATACCCTTGGCCCAGCAGCCCCAGTGGCCCTGCCCTGCAGTCACGGGCAGCAGAAGGGGGATAAACCCTCAAGGAGGGGGGAGAGCCTCCCCACAGGGCTGGGCCCGGGCGTCAGCTCACAGAGCCCGGCCAGGCTGGCCTGCCGCCGGCCCTTTAGCAACATGAGGGCGGTGAGGGGCTGTGGGAGTGGGAGCGCAGCAGCCTAGCCCCTCATCCCAGCAGGAGGGAGACCCCACCCCTGCCCATCGGCTCAGGCCAGGGTTCCTGGACCAGGCCTCGGTCCCCACTGGGGCCTGGACGGCCACAGCCCTCTTCATCAGCTGGGGTTCCCAGTCGAGCTGTCACGGTGGCCGGCCGCCAGCACCCGCCAGGCCGAGAGCTCCGATGACATCACTCTGGCCCAGGCGGCGGCAAAGTAAAAACAGATGACGCCTCGTCCGGGCTTGGACCCGCCTCAGGAGGCACCTCGCGAGCGGCCCTCCACCGGGTGGGCCCAAGGTGACCAGAGGCACCAGGACAGCTGCCCTGTCACAGTCCTCGCCCCCCTGAGTGCTCACCGCTCCCCTCTGGGCTGGGCCTCCAGGGAGGGTCGGCACCGCCTGTGCCTTGTTCACGGGCGTCTCCCAACCTCCGACGTGGCGCCGAGCACATGGTTGGCGTTCAGGAAATGCCAGTGGGATGAATGAAGGGCCACCAGCTGTCCCGGAGCCGTGGCTGGGGGTCCGAGGCTCCCCTCCCTCCACCCCGGCAGGGTCACCGCCATTCCTCCTCCGTGGTGCTTTGCAGTCTCCCCCAGCTCCCAGCCGTCACCAAAGACCATAGATTAGATGATCGCATTCACGTGGAATGTCCAGAAGGAGCGAATCCATGAAGGCAGAGAGCAGATGAGTGGGTGGAGGCGTGGGGTAGGGGTCACGGCTAAAAAGCGTGGGGTGCTCTTGCAGGTGATGAAAGTGCCCTAAGGTTGAGAGCAGTGATGGCTGCGCACACCTGTGACCACACTCACGCCATGGGCCCCTTAAGTGGGAGAACCATGCGCATGTGAATTACGTCTCATAAAGCTGTTTAAACGACGAGGGAGCCAGTTCCTGATAAGCCAGGGGCCTGGGGCTGCTGACCTGGGAGCTCAGCTCTGAGGACCACCCACGTAGAAGGATCCAGCAGGCAGAGGGTGGAGGGTGTCTGTCTGATCCCCGCCCCAGGTTTTAAATGGGGCCTTCCCTGTTATGGGTGGAGGTGATGGAGACTGAGGCTTCCTCCTAGTATCATTATTATAGCTGTTACCGCAGAGCTTAATGGGGTCTCATTTGGTCCTTAGGAGAACCTCCGACCGATGGTATAATGGGCCCTGTGTGACGGGGGAGCCGAGTGCAGGGGGGCCACAGACGTCGGGGGTCTGGTCTGGCCCGAGACCCAACACCGGCATGTGATCTCTGCACAGGACACAGCTGCAGGTGGCTCACTCTTCTCTGAGGCTGTCAGAGTGTAACTTTCAGAAAACTGAAAGCAAGGCTGTCACACAAATATAAAATGAACATGGATCAACAATTCATTAGCTCATTAATACAGGAACCAAAAAGAGGCTGCAACAGTTTGAGGATCAGGGCAGGTGAGTTAAAGGTGACACAGGTCAGGGTCCCACCGGCAAGAGAACTGTAACCCTTGGGGGTCACCTTACGCCAGATGCAAATCTGCAAGTTAACATAACTTCACAAAGTCCAAACTCTTAATTAATAGTAAACAGCAAAGTCCACAGGCACATTCTCTAGATAAGGAAATTCCTTGTGTGGCCTTAAATACTGCCCCAGGATGACTTAGAAAGGATAGCTTTTTTTTTTTCTTATTTTCAAGCTTTAAATAATTTTCCTTGACATTAAAGAAGGTACAAATAAATGGAAAGATATTCCATGCTCATAAATTGGAAGAATTCATGTTGTTAAAATGTCCACACTACCCAAAGCGATCTGCAGATTCAGTACAATTCCAATGGCATCTTGCATAGAAATAGAACCAACAGGGACTTCCCTGGCAGTCCAGTGGTTAAGACTCTGCACTTCTACTACGGGCAGTGCAAGTCTGATCCCTGGTCAGGGATCTAAGATCCCACATGCCGTGCGGCACAGCCTAAAAAGCAGTAAATAAAAAATAAAATGAAATGGTGCATTTTTAAAAATAAATAAATAAAATAAAACAACAGTCATTAAAAACAAAAAAGACAAAAAACACCAGGAAAGTTCCCTGGTGACCTAGTAGTTAGGATTCCAGGCTTTCACTAGTGTGGCCTGGGTTCAATCCCTGGTCAGGGAACATCCCACAAGCCATGTGGCGCAGCCAAAAAAAAAAGAAAAAGAACCAACAATCCTAGTTTGTATGAAACCAAATAACCAAAGCAATCTTGAGAAAGAAGAACAAAGCTGGAGGCATCACAATTCCTGCTTTCAAATTATGTTACAAAACTATAGTAATCAAAACAGTATGGTACAGGCATAAAAACACACACATAAACCAAGGGAACAGAATAGAGAGCCCCAAAATGAACCCACATATATATGGTCTATTCACTTACAACAAAGGAGCCAAAACTATACAATAGAGAAGAGATAGTCCTTTCAATACAGACAGACCTCACTTTACTGCACCTTGCAGATACTGTGTTTTTTACAAATTAAAGGTTTGTGTTGAACAAGTCTATCGGTACCATTTTTCCAACAGCGTTTGCTCATTTTGTGTCTCTGTGTCACATTTGGGGAATTTTCCCAATATTTCAAACTTTTTCATTAATGTTATATCCATTATGGTGATCTGTGACCTTCGAGGTTACTATCGTAATTGGGGAGCCATGAACGGCACCCATACAAGACGGTGAACTGAATTGATCAATGTGTGTGTTCCGGCTGGCCCACCGACCGGCTGTTCCCCGTCTCTCTCTCTCCCTCCTAGGGCCTTCCTTTGCCCTGAGACACAACAGTATTGAAATCAGGCCAATTAATAACCCTACCATGACCTCCAAGGGTTCAAGTGAAAGGAAGAGTTGCACGGCTCTCACTTTAAATCAAAAGCTAGAGATGACGAAGCTTGGTGAGAAGGGCATGTCAAGAGCTGAGACAGGCCTAAAGCTGGGCCTCTTGTACCAAACAGTTTGCCAAGGTGTGAAGGCAAAGGAAAGTCCTTGAAGGAAATTAAAGGTGCTGCTCCGGTGAAGACACGAATGATAGGAAAGCAAAACAGCCTTATTGCTGGTATGGAGAAAGTTCGAGTGGCCTGGATAGAAGATCAGAGCAGCCCAACGTTCCCTTAAGCCAAAGCCTCATCCAGAGCAAGGTCCTAACGCTCTTCAATTCTGTGAAGGCTGAGAGAGGCGAGGAAGCTGCAGAAGAAAAGTCTGAAGCGGACAGACGTCGGCTGAAGAGGTTTAAGGAGAGAAGCCGTCTCGTAACGTCGAAGTGCCAGGGGAAGCAGCAAGTGCTGATGGAGAAGCTGCAGCCAGTTATCCAGAAGATCCAGCTGAGATCATTCATGAAGGCGCTACACCACGCAACAGATATTCAGTGTAGACAGAACAGCCTCTCCAGGCAAAAGACACCATCCAGGACTTTCATAGCCAGAGAGGAGAAGTCAATGCCTGGCTTCAAAGGACAGGCTGACTCTCTCGTTAGGGGCTAATGCAGCTGGCGACTTTCAGTTGAAGTCAGTGCTCAGTTACCATTCCCAGAATCCCAGGGCCCATGAGAATAATGCTAAATCTACTCTGCCTGTGCTCTATACATGGAACAACAAAGCCTGGATGACAGCACATCCGTTAACTACATGGTTCACTGAATATTTCAAGCCCATTGTTGAGACCTGCTGCTCAGAACAGAAGATTTCCTTTCAAAATAGTACTGCTCATGGTTAATGAACCTGGTCACCCCAGAGCTCTGATGGAGATGATGTACAATGAGATCAGTGATGTTTCCTTGCTGATAACACAGCATCCGTTCTGCAGCCCCTGGGTCAAGGTAGAATTTCCACTCTCAAGTCTTATTATTTAAGAAATACATTTTGTAAGGTGACAGCTGCCATAGACAGTGATTCCTTTGATGCAGCTGGGACAAGTAAATTGAAAGCTTTCTAGAAAGTGTTCACCATTCTAGATACCATTAGGAACGTTCTTGATTCATGGGAAGAGATCAAAATATCAACATTAGCAGAAGTTTGGAAGAAGTTGATTCAGGACAACAAGTTGGCAAAGATTTTGGATTTGACACTAAAAGCAAAGGCAACAAAAAGTAACAATAAACAAGGAGAACTACGTCAAACTAAAATCTTCTGCAAAGCAAAGGAAAACATCAACAAAATGAAAAGGCAAAACCTACAGAATAGGAGAAAATATTTGCAAATCATATAGTTGATAAAGGACTAATAGCTAAGTTATATTAAGAACGAAGCTCTGGGCTTCCCTGGTGGCGCAGCGGTTGAGAGTCCGCCTGCTGATGCAGGGGACACAGGTTCGTGCCCCGGTCTGGGAAGATCCCACATGCCGCGGAGCGGCTGTGCCCGTGAGCCATGGCTGCTGAGCCTGCACGTTCGGAGCCTGTGCTCCACAACGGGAGAGGCCACAACAGTGAGAGACCCGCGTACCACCAAAAAAAAAAAAAAAAAAGAATGCATGCTACGAAGTAACAAAAGTTGATAATAATTTGATTTCAAAATTGGCAGAGTAACTGAATAGACAATTTTCCAAAGAAGACATATACAAATGATCAATGGGTACATGAAAAGATACTCAACATCGCTAATCATCAGAGAAATGCAAATCAAAACCATAATGAGATATCATCTCACACCTGTTAGAGTGACTATTACTAAAGAGATAAGAGATAACAAACGTTGGCAAGGACTTTGAGAAAAGGGAACCCCTCGTTGGTAGCCATGTAAATTGGTGCAGCCACTATGGAACTTAGCACGGCGGTTCCTCAAAAACTTAAAAATAGAACTACAATATGATCCAGCAACTCCACTTCTGGGTATTTATCCAAAGGAAATAAAATCTCTATCTTCAAAAGACATCTGCACCCCCAGGTTTGCTGCAGCATTATTTACAATAGCCAAGACGTGGAAACAACCTAAGTTGTTTCCATGGATGGTTGGACGGATGGATGAGAAGATGCGGGGATGTGGGAGGTTTCCTTCACTTACACTTCTGGTAAAAGGACAGATTAGGTTAATCAGGCCAATCTCTCACTGAGGAACAAAAGTGCTTTAAAAAGTTTTTTAAAGCAATGAGGTAACAAGATAGTAAGGAATAAGGAGGCCACAGTCTAAGGGGGGCAGGCCCACAGACGTGAGTGCAGCTGAACATGTTCTTAATTGAGAACTTGTGGAAAAACCAAAGGGACCTTGGGTTTCAATAGCCTCAAGACACAGAGACCCCAGCCCAGGCCCGCACGCCCTGGACAGCCCCCAGGAGGCACAACTCGTAAAGCCTAGAGCATGAAGGGCCCCACTCTCAGGACACAAGTGAACCAGAAACAGACGCACTAAAGGCCCCCCCCCCCAGGGACCACAGGGGAGCCACCTCAGGACAGAGCGTGGGGCTGGAGTCACCTGAATTTACCTCAAAGTGACCCTGGCTCTGTGGTGGCCCAGGACCCAGAAGGACCAAATGTGGACTTTCCCCACTTAGCCTCGACCTCAAAGGAATTCCACAAATTATCTACTCACGACAGCAAGCAGGTCTCAGTCCAAGCGCAGAAGGGCGCGTAACCCAAAGAGTGAGCAACAGGAGAGGAAACACACCCACAGAGCTCAGACACTGGAAAAATCAGATAGATTATAAAACAACTACGTCTCTATCAAGCCTAAAGAAATCAGAGCCAGATGGAAAAATCTACAGGAAACTATTCAAAAGGAACCAATAGGGTAAAAACAAGGAGAAACCTGGGAATGAAAAATACATTCATTAAAATTATTTATTGGATTTTGATTTTCACAGTATACCCAATTCAACTGAAGGAACAGTACTGAAGCAAAGAACAGAGCAGAGATGTTATAGAGGTTGCAGCACAGAGAGGCAAGAAGATGGGAAAGGTGTCAGGTTTGGTGACATGGAGAAAAGAATGACTTGGTCTAACCACGCTCCAGAGGGTGAGAAAAAACAGAAGCTCAGAGTAATACTTGAAGAGGGGACGTCTGAGAATTTTATAGAACTGGTGGAACTCACACACACAAAATATCCCCCAGAAAAGCCCAGTGAACCCCAAGTAGGATTAACAAAAGGAAATCTACACCTAGACTCATCTTAGCAAAACTACAGAGAGAAAGAGAAATACAGTTGACCCTTGAACCACACAGGTTTGAACTGAGCGGATCCACTTCAACATAGATTTTTTTCCAACAAGTATATTGGAAAAATTTTTGGAGATTCGAGACAATAGGAAAAAACTCGCAGACAAACCACATAGCTAGAAATATCGAAAAAATTAAGAAAAAGACGCACATCATGAATGCATAAAATCTATGTAGATACGGTTCTATCCTGACGTAGGCATAAGGTGAATGATATTTAATATAAAATTAATAATGTGCTCATTTTCTTACTGTTTCATAACTTTGCTTCCAAACAATCACATTACCTTACTGTATGCCTCTCTCTCTCTCTCTCCTAATTGAAGATACTACGGAAACAGTACCAGCCTATCATCAGAGGTGTTTTTTCTAATGTAACAATGTTTCCAATACTGTATTATGAACATGACAGTAATACCATATGCCATAAACATTTTATAACGATTCATTTATTAGTGTTAGGTTAGGCTACTGTGAGGCAATTGTATTGATGACACCAGGTGACCATAAAGCAGTCGTACTGCCGTGTCTTTGTTATGAATGCATGAATCGTTACACCTGTATATAAATGATTTTTTTCACGTTATCTTTTCATTTTTGATGTCCACTGCTAGTCATACATATTAACATGTACTGTGTTTTGTATCATATAAGACAATATTGCTATAGGTACCGGCAGACGATTCATCCTGTAAACAGATAATGTAAACTTATAGAATGGATAAATAAATACTCTAAATGTATTTTCTTTTCCTTACAAGTTTCTTAATAACATTTTCTTTTCTCTAGCTTACTTTATTTTAAAAATACCATGTACAATACATATAACATACAAAATATGTATAATCAACTGTTTATGATATCAGTAAGACTTCCGGTCAACCGTAAGCTATTAATAGTCAAGCTCCGGGGGGAGTCAAAAGTTATATGCAAATTTTTGACAGCATGGTGGGAGCCGGGGTTCGGAGTCGCTAAGCCCCGTGGTGTTCAAAGGTCAAATGTATTTGAAAAAGAGCCAGAGAAGGAGACAGATTACTTTCTAAAGAGTAACATTAACGGCTGACTTGTCCGATACAGGAATGAAAACCAGAAGCCCGTGAAAGGCCATCTTCAATGAGCTGAAAGAAAGTACCCAGCGAAAATGCTTTCCAAGAATGAGGGCAAAATAAAGACATTTTCAGGATGATAACAACACAGAGAGAGTTCACCAGCGACGGACTATCTCTGCAGGAAATCCTAAAGGGAGAATTCCAGGCATATCCTTACGTGATTCCAGATGGAAGGAATGTTTGTAAGAAGAGAAGGAGTGCATAGAAAGTTGGGTGAAAAAAAGTGGGTAAGTCTAAATGAGCCCTGAACGTATGCAAATAATGAAGTCTCTTGTGTTACGACCATCCAGCCAGGTAGTGTTAACATACCTGTCAATCAGGGGCCAGTAACCAGGAAGCCGAGGAGGTCTGTGCTTCCTGCGTTCTCTGATTAGCTGCCTCTTCATAAGAAAGTAGATTGAATAGTGCCCCTCCCAAATTCGTGTCCACCCAGAACCTCGGGATGTGACTCCTTGGGAAATAGGGTCTGTGCAGATGTAATTAGTTAAGGATGGAGAAAAGATCCTCCTCGGTTAGGGTGGGCCTAAGCCCAAGGACCGGTGTCCTTATGAGAAGAGGACAGACACAGACACAGAGGAGAAGGCCATGGGGTGATGCAGGCAGTGGCTCCGAGCCTGGAGTCTCCAGGGACTTCGCAGGGAGGGAGAGAGGGACCGAGAGGATTGGGGCGGGGGGGTCTGGTCTGCAGGGAGGGCCTCCTGAGCGGGAGCTCGGGTGTGGAAAGGGGCGTCCAGAATCCAGCAGCCAGGGTGGGTGTCCGCTGCTCGCTGTGAGGTGTAGTGTTCCTGCAGCCCTGGAGACTGGAGCCTCTGAACACCCTCATCTGGCCCAAATGTCACATGGCCCATCAGTTCTCATCAAGTGGAAATACCTGCCAGGGGGCGGGAGCAGAAGATTCCAGAGGCTGCCTCCTGCTAGTGGGAGAAACAGCCTAATGTGCGTGTCTGGAGGGGGCACTGGGTCACTGCCAAGCACTCGTCACCTGGGCTGGACCACAGCTCTCAGAACAGACAGCAGTGATTTATTCCCAGGAAACTCTGGGTTCCAAGCCTGGTGACCTCGGGGCCTTGGGCCTGTTACTTGATTTCTGGGTGCCTCGGTTTCCCCATCCCAGGCCATCGTATCAGGAGAGACAGCCAACGTTGTCCAGCTACCCAGACCTGACCAGGGGGACCAGCTGTGCCGTGTGCCCAGGACCCTCCCGGCTCCAGCACACAAGGGCTCGGGTCCCCGGAAAGTCCTCAGTGCCAGACGGTGCAGGCTGGACCCGGGGGGAGCCGTACCCACCCGGCAGCCTGCGGCCTGCAACAGCCTTTCCCAGGGAGGTCAGCACGCGGGACCCGCCCACACCCCTACCCCCGCTCAGTTTGCAATAACACAGGGACGTCCGCGCCGCCCTGCGAACAGCTGGGCCCCGTTCCGCTCAGCTCTGAGCTCCCATGACTCACCCCGCCGGGCCTCCCACAGACCAGGCCGGCCGGCGAGGGCTGCAGACGCCACGTCCCCACCTCCCGCCTTCCACGAGGCAGCACTGCGCCTCCTGAGGGGCACCCCGCCCCAAGACGGTCTCCCCAGCTCAGGCCCTGCCCTCTGCAGCAGCCGCAGGAGTCTGGGTGAGCTCCGGGGTCTGAAAGCAAGCAAGAGCCAGGCTGGGTCCAGGCCCCGTGGCCGCACCCGCTGGCCACCCTCCTGATCCATCCTCGCAGGGGTCCAGCCCACCGGTCCCACGCCTAGGAGCACAGTGCTCCCCGGGCACCCCCATCTGAGACAGTGGAAGGTGGCCCTCAGGCCTGGGCCGGCCTGTCCCTGCATCCCCCTCCCGTCTAGAGGCCCCTCCACGGAACCCTCTGCGCTGAAGCCCGCAAGCTCATCTGCTACCAGAAGCCAGAGCAAGTCGCACAGCTGGCCCGGAGCAGCCAGCCCTCTGCTCCCCACAACCTAAGGCTGAGACCCTGCCTTCCCCCAGGGTCTGGGTGCAGAGGGAAAGAGATGTCTGGAGGCCACTGGGTCCTGGCTGCAGGGACACGCTGAGGAGCCCGTCTGACCTGAAGGGGCCTGTGCCCCCGGGGCTACGGTCCAGAGTTGGCGCCTGAGGGGCAGTGCTCCCCAGACGGCGCCCAGGGGGGCGTGGCCGATGCCATCTCTCTCGCTCAGCCCAGCTAGGGTGACGCTGGGTTCATCCCCACCGCGGGACATCCCAGACTCCATCGAGAGGATATTCCTCAAATAAAAATACGACGGTCGACAGCGAAAGAGCTAGTGAGGGCCTCAAGGAAGTCAGATTGATTCCCATGAACTTGAATGATTTGCCAGAAATTTCATGAAAAAGAATTTTTTTTGAGACCACATTAAGATAAACACCAATTTTAGAGTTCCACATGACTGAGCTGAGTGCCTGGCACCGTACCAGGCATTATAAGTACAGACACAGCCGCGGAGGGGTGTCAGCCGTAACCAAAGTTACCCGGGCTGGCAACGCGCTTTCACCTGCAAGTTGGTTGTATTGTAATGGAGGTTCTGTAAAATAGTTCGATCCCAAAACTATGTCCCAAAATAAAATGCTTTCTAAAAGTAGGAAAATACATCTGAGTACATTAAAGTGAAATAAAACGTGTGTCTGTATTTATCATCCTTGGTCCGTTACCCATCTCGGCCGCGCGGACCTTTAATGCTCATTGCTGGTGTTTATTCCAAGTTGGTCTTATTTTTTATGTTTTTCATGAAATTGCTGGCAGATCATTCAAATTTATGGGAATTAATCTGAATTCCTTGAGGCCTTTGCTAGCCCTTTCTCTGTAAACCATAGTATTTCTATTTGAGAAAATATATTCTTGATAAATGCTGAGATACCCGATAAGCTCAAAGCAATTTCTGCTGAACGGAGGGTATTTGCAATCTTAGGTTTATTTGTTTGAAGTCTTGGTTTGTTGTTTTTGTTTTACCTAAACGTGTACATATTTCAACCCCAATATTCTTTCAGGTGCATCTCTACTCAGAGAGCCTTTCTTCGGCAAGTCTATTTATCAGGCAACATTCAGATGGGTGGTCTCTACACGTGATTCCCTTGAACAGCTCTCTCAATTTTGTTCCATTTAGCTTCAGGAAGTAAATGTATCCAATTAAACCTAAAAGCGCCCTCAAAACATTCTTCCCACAAGTACGATTTTCCGAAGCACAATTATACGACTTGAAATTGGATCTTACGCACTGTCTGAGCCCTCCAGTTAAATTTGTCTGTTTCCTCCTTTGCTTTCAGAGGGATAAGCATCAGTGGCCTCAACTCTGCAGACTTTGTTTTCAATCATGACAATTCTTAAAAGATTCAAAAGCTCACGTGCTTTGACTCTTTGTCAAAACGTTTGATGAAAGCTCTCCCAGCGAATTTCAATCCAATGCAAAAGACTCCTTTTCCAAAATGTTCAATACCATCCCAGGTAATTCTTCGATGGCCCAGACATTTCTGAACTCAGATGGCATGCAGCAAACAGAGAACGTACAAGCTGCTACGCTGAAGGGTTTTTTCTTTAATGACACATCACCTTTGAAACAAATTTTATAGTTCAGTTTAATTTTAATTTTAATTTTTTGGCCGCACCACGCGGCATGCCGGTACCTTAGTTCCCCGACCAGGGATCGAACCCGTGCCCCCTGCAGTGGAAGCGCAGAGTCTTAACCACTGGACCGCCAGGGAAGTCCATTTTGATGACTCCACCTTCTATATCTATTGGCCACACATCAAGCTAGCTTAAATGCAGTTAGGAATTTCATACAAACCACAAGCAGTTCCCAATAATAATGGATTTCTTAATTTAGTCAAAATATTGTATTTTTTATCACAGTGCTGTGATCCTTCCAAATTCATCTTGTAAACCCCTTCAAGATGAACAAAATTTCAATGTTGAAGGGTTTGTTTTGTTACTGAATTTGCACCAGGATTGACAGGACATCAGCTATTTCACATTTGTTCGAATGAACTTCCAATTGCTTTACCTATATTCCATCCACTGGATTAAAAAAAAAAAAAGCAAAACATTTTTGGAATTAATTTAACTGATTTCTTGCTTGAAACAACTGATGTCGCTAATCTGAACAGGAGTCACTCAATGGCTCGCCAAGTTCTTCTGAGGATGCGCGTACAACAAGACTTGGAATAAAAAAGCAAGCAAAATCCATTTCAAAGAACAGACGTTCCCTCTGAAAAAAATGACGGGCTTCGGAGTCACGTGCCCCTGACCTGCGGCGGCACCTGTGCCATTGCCCCAGGCTTCGGGGGACCGCTCACTGGTGACCAGCTGGTACCACACCCACAGCCGTGCCCTCTGGCTCCCGCCCACTCAGCGTTGTCACCACTGCCCCACGTTGGAGCTCAAGGTCCACACCGAGTTCATACAAGTTAAATGTTCCACTTTCTCGAGGAAAAGGAATCAAACTTCAATCGTTTTTTTAAGTGCGATTTTCATGTTTCTGCTGGTTGCCACTGAATGGGTTTATTGCAAAATTTTAAAAGCATTACCAAGAGCAATAAAAAAAAAATAGCTGTGGATTTGCACCATTCAATAAATGACAAAACCACAGGGGGGGGTTCAGCCTATTCTGCCTCTACTCCATGGCCACTCGGCCTTCCTTCTGCACACGCCATTCATGGTTTCCTAACGGGTAATTTCCACCCCTCCCCACCCACTGGCCGCCTAGTGACTCACGCCCGTCAAGACCACAGCACCCACCATGCTCCAGCCCCCCTCACTTGGGGGTGGCCCTGAAAGACAGAGCGTCAAGCAGGAAGCTTGTCATCAACTTTGTGTGGCAGCAGAAACGGCAGAAGATTAGCATACACCATGCGTCTGGGGCAGGGGTAAGTGGCTTGAAAGGAGCAGGATTGGAAGGTCAGGGACCCGGAGGTCTTGGCGAGAGGTAGGTGGGCTCCCCTGCAGGTGATGGTCTCTGGGGGGCACTGGTGTGAGCACAGCCACGAAGGCGAGATGCTCGCCTGGAGAGGGTCAGCCAGCCTCTCTCTCATCACCCAGGGCTTGAACAATGAGTGCGGGAACAGAGCTGCGTGCCGCTGAGGCTGGGGACTCTGCAGCGGCCCACCGACCTCAGGCCCCTCTCACCGGGGCTGCTCTAGCTTCTGCCCCTGCTGAGTGTGCAGCTGTCAGCAGCAACACCACCGCTGAGCCCCGCACAGGGCGCCGGCCATTCCTCCGCGCAGCCAGCCAGCATCCCTGTGTCAAGGCGAGTATATCAGAACCATCAGCCTTTCTGCCCTGGAGGCAATTTGCCTTCCTGCATTGGTCAGTGCTCCAGGCGTGGGTTCTCTTTCCCTGTCCACACAGCCTCTGCCAACAGCATTCACCACGACCTCACAGGGCATCTCACTCAACAACACAGGGTCCAGCAGGATGTGCCTCAGGCCAGCAGATCCCCGTCATGGTGAAGGTAGAGTGACAATGGGACCATGACCCCGGGACCCACGGGTCCTGTCTCACACCTTGTCACCCAGAACCTCCAGCCTGCTAGAATATAAAAGGCTCCTGAAAGGCTTAGCTACTGCCTCGGCTTGACAATGACCACTGTGGAGCTAGGACACTGTCCTTCAAGATACAGTGTCTAATAGCCAAAAGCTAGAAACAGCCCAAGTGCCCGGCAACAGGAGAATGGATAAACAAACGCAGTCTACCGCGCAGCGGAGTATCATTCAGTCACAAAAGGGGAAGTAGTACTGGTCCATGCTGCAACGGGGATGGACCGTGGAAACATCACTCGGTGAAAGAAACCAGGCGCGGAAGACCCACGCATCGTTCGATCCCATGCATATAAAACATTCAGAATAAGCAGGTCTGCAGAGACAGAGAGCCGATCAGCAGTTGCCAGGAGACGGGAGGAAGAGGACGGCAGCGATGACTTCATGGCTGTGGGGTGTTCTTGTGGGGCGATAAAAATGTTGGAGAGCTAGATAGAGGTGATGGTCACCCGACATTGTGAACGCACTCAATGCCGCTGAATTGCTCACTTTAAAGTGGATAATTACATGTTAGTGAATTTCATTTTGATAGAAGTATATGAAGTGAAAGAGAAAAGAGAAACTTTCAGTATATATTTTGAACCGTTGTCCTTCAAGGTACAATATGCATTTTGAACCTATGGCCACCGTACAGTGACTGCTCTGACCCCAGTAGTTAGAAGACACGTGTCCCCGAGCCAAGGTGTGGAGGGCGGAGTGAGCCTTCTCGCTACGGCTTCCCGTGCCCACCGGGGGGAACCTGCGCTTCCCGACCCCACAGCTTCACACTCCGTAGGATGAGAGGTCCCAGTCCCCAGGGATGAAGCCCTTCCTTCAGGGCAGTTTACAAGGGTCCCTGTGACCCTGACGTGACAATTGCCGTCTGGCTCTGGGTTCCTCCCGGCAGCTGAGCGTGAAGCAAAGACAGGAGTCTCTCCGACCTACCTCTCCGCCCCCGCCCCCTCTCTGTGTGACGGGGGCAGGGAGGCATCGTCCTGGGCCCCCTCCTGGGGCTGCCGCCCTGGGGATGACAGTCATGGGCAATCACAGCAGCCACCCCGGGGCTGGAAGGCTGCGGTCATTTCACAGCAAGCAGCCCAGGCCAGGAGAAGTGCGGGTACAGGGCGTGGGTGCAGGGCGGGGCGTCTCGCTGATGCCGTGGAGGGCACTGCAGTGACAGTGCTGCAGCTCGTCCCACCAGCTCTCCTGAAGGGAGGTGTTTTCTGGGGTGGGCGTGGGGGGATGCTAAGAGCCACCACACTGAAGCGTCAAAGACAGGACAGGATGGGCTTACAGAGAGCCTCAAGCGATCTGAACAGTGCAAAGGACGGGCCATCCCCACCGGGCGGATGCCCCGCCCACATGCCCGCAACCTGCCCCAAGGCCACCGGCACACAGCTCCCTCCCACAGCGACCCCCGCTCGCCATGCTTCTCTGACGTGGGGTTGCTCTGTCCACGAATGCAGGGGATCGAAAGCCCAGAATGACCCTCGAAGAATAAGGGATGAGAAGGGCCAAGAAGCACCCCAGCACCGTCACCACCCTCATCGGGACGACTCAGAGGCCCGCTCAGTCAGGCACACTCCCGTCGGTGGCCCCGCCCCGAGTGACTCCTAGCGTCACCGCCAATGTAAATTATTTGCATCCGAATCTTCGCCTGGGGGTCTGACTTGGTGGGAAGCCAGTCTACAACAAACTAAGGCCCTGAGGCCCTCCTGGGCAGGAAGAGGTCAGCTGTGTCTGAAAAGGAGAAGGAAAAGTACAAAGTCATTCCCCAGAATCGACCACACGAGGAAGGGACGGAGACACTGCCGAATTTGCCACCTGCGCCAGGAAAGGAGGCTTCAAGGTGGACTCACCCAGGCAGACCCAGAGCCCAGCACTCCTCCACTCCAGGTCCACCCCACGTCCACCCTGCCCAGCCTGGCCGAGTGTCCAGCACCCTCTCGCGCCCAGAGGACAGTGGGACCCTGGTACCTGGTGGTACATCCCCTTCACGTCCTTGACAGCCTGTCCTCACCCTGCAGTCAGCGGGGCTTAGCCAGATGCCGCCTGATGACATCCCCACCGCACACTCTACTCCCATGAAAATCTTCCCATTGCTCCAGGGCTGCAGTGCCTCTGGGACACAGGACCACTGGGACGGGGCATAAAATATTGAAATACTGCCTCATCGGTCAGTAAATGGTGACGTTCCATGCTCCCCTGTCCTTCCCAAACGCCGGGATCTCTCCGAGACTACAGGGTCCATTCCAGGACCTTGCTCCAGCCCGGCTGGCCATCCATTCTCACCAACCTGTCCCACTGCCTCCCCACTGTCGCCTGTGCCTTTGCTCCAGCGTCACCTCCTTAGAGCCCTGGACCGGCCCCACTCCCTCCAGCCACGGAGCACAGGCTGTCCCTCCCCCTCACTAGTTCCTACTCATCCGTCAAAAGCCGCTTTCTCAAAAGCCGCTTCCTCCAGGAAGCCCCCACCCCTCCCCGGCCCCCGAGACAGCTCTGGTCCCGTTGCTTCTTCCGTGGTTCCGGCACCTGCCTTTTCAGCACCTCCCGCCCAGGTAATTACACTCAGTTCCCGGCTACTTGGCTAAATCTCTCCTCTCCTCTACAGGGCTAGCTTCTCCGGAGCAGGAACAGGCTGGGGGTACTTTTGGTTTTCCTCTCTTTCTCATCATTGTATTCCCGGCACTGGGCAAGGTACCAGCCCAGAGCAGGAACTCAGCAAGTCTCTGAATGAAGGCGTGAATGAAATGCCATCCGATCTGGGCCCCAGCCCCCGCCAGCCCCCCCAGCTGGTGACGGCAAGCGGTACACGTGGGAAGCTCGGCCTCTCTGTGACTGGACTCTCAGGAATGCTTCGGCAGCACAAAGAATTCTGCTCCAAACCCCAGCTGGACTTCTTATCTTCAAGGATTGCACAAAATCCTGGAACTCACTTTAATCTTAACTGTCCATTTAGAGACACAGCAAACCAGTAACGCTCGAGGGCAGGGGCGGGCGGGGAGCGAATTCACTGATCCTTAATCTCTAGCAGATGCTGGGCGGGGCTGAGCGGGCTCTTCTGAAACATAGGGACTGTTTCTTCATGCCGGTGTTGAAGTCCTTCAGAGGCAGATCTGGGCCCGCTGGCTGCACAGGCCCCAGCTGGAGGGCTAGACACAGCCCTTCTGGTGGGCTGATGAGGCCTGACAGGGCCGCCATGACCAGTCTTTGAGAGAATCCATGTCCCACCTTCTCCAAAACCTTCTCTGACACCCATTTCCCCAACTCCGAGGGCGCGTACAGAATTTTACACGCGTCAGCAGTGGTCCGTGCTCCAACTCCACCACGACAAGTATTTACCCCACACTTGCTGTAGCTGGAGGGGCTGGGAGGCAAGTGGGTGCAGCGGGGAGAGCAGGGAAATTGCTACCACCGGGGAGGTCAGGGCACCGGAGCAGTTAAGTAGGCATCCCTGGAGCTGGACCGGCCTTCGAATCATGGCTCTCGGCCCCTCCGTGGCCCATGGCAAGTCACTTACCCCAGAGCCTCGTCCGTAAATAGGGGAAAAACCACTCTTCTTCAAGCATTTACACTGCGCCTGGCACACACTAGGCAACTGCTGTGTGTGAATGACTTTGTTATGTACCTACTGTATCCCAGGATCCGGGCTCAGTAATAATAGCCACAGGACCACTGTCCTGGGGGCCGTATTTCTGGCCACGAAAGGATCCTGTTTGGGGCTCAGATTATGATGAAGCCCATTCTTCATCTACGGAGAGAGCACAGACCCAGGATAACAAGCGTGCAAATGAAGAAGCAAGACGGGAAGAATCGTGGAGGCACACATGGCAAACAGAGCCCTCCGGGAACAGACAACTCTTTCTGGAGAGTTTATTGGAGGAAAAGCAGCGAGACACAAACGCTCTGCTGGAAGGGTTCCTCCAGTGACGATGAAGAGCTCCAGTCCCTTAGGTGCACACAGGCCAGGTTGGGAGCAGCATGGCACAGACAGAAACACAGTAACGTGATCCTTGGGTATCTTTGCCGAGCGGTCACTCAGGGAAGGTCCCAGGCAAAGTGTTCTTCCCCCTTTATCTCGTGGATTCCGCCCAACAGCCCAACATGGCAGGCACCGCCATCACCCCAGTTTTACAATCGGGAGGTTCTGAAGGGTCATTAGATTGCCCAGGATCCCACACGGTGAAGCCAGGATTTGAACGCAGGCCACTGACCCCAGAACTGCTCTTTCAGGACCACCTATGCAGAAAAGAGGGAAAAGACCAGAGCAAAAGTCTGCCCTCACAGCATCACTGGGTGAAGCCCCAAGCTCTCTGGCAAGAAGGAGCTGGTCATGTATCCTCCGGTCCCACTGCCTGCCTCTTCTAGATGTCAGACATACCCACGTCGTGGGTGACTTCAGAGTGTCCTCCCCAGAGTTTTCATGCTAATATGTAGGCTCAGCCATTTGCAACTTTCATCGTCTCCCGAAATCCTGAGGGAGAGGATGCTTCCTTCCAGGTGGTATCAGGCATCATATCTGTCTGCAAGGAGTAGACCCTTCCTCACTGCTACAGCCGAGATTCTGGAAAACCAGTTATCAGTAGTAAGGAACTGATTCCAGCATCTACTCTATACACCCTAACCCATCACATAGGATGCCTGCTTCTGGTTAGCCCTCCTACAGCTTCCCCAGACCAGCAGCCTCCAATCACGGCATATCCGTCCCCTTTTTTCCACTATAAAACTTACCCACTCTGGGACTTCTCTGGTGGCGCGGTGGTTAAGAATCCGCCTGCCAGTGTAGGGGACACGCGTTAGAGCCCTGGTCCAGGAAGATCCCACATGTCGCGGAGCAACTAAGCCCATGCGCCACAACTACTGAGCCTGCGCTCTAGAGCCCGCAAGCCACAACTACTGAAGCCCGCGCACCTAGAGCCTGTGCTCCGCGGCAAGAGAAGCCACCACAATGAGAAGCCCGCGCACCACAACTAGAGAAAGCCCATGCGCAGCAACGAAGACCCAATGCAGCCAAAAATAAATAAGTAAAATAAATTAATTAAAAACAAAACGCCACTCCCCTGCCTGCCTCTGAGTCTCTGCCAAAATGAAAGTCGTGATACATGACTCCCTTGCTATAGCAAGACCTGAATAAGCAGTCTTTGCTTTTCTCATTTTATTGGCCTTCATTTATTTTCCCCTGGGGCTCTATGTTAAGAAGGATTCTGAGGCTTCTTCGGGGCTCAGTGGCCAACTAACAATGGCCCGTGGGCTGTGGCAGAGGTGCTAAGAATCTGCGCCTGTCTTAGAGCAGCCCCTCCTGCTTCAGCTAGAAAGATACCTCCACCAAAACACCCACCTTCTGCTTCCGTGATCCCAGCGGCAATGCAGATGGAAATGCAGGAGACGCAGCTGGTGGAGGATATGGGACAGTCTGCTCACCCACAAAGTCTAGCCAAAAGTTCAACCCAGTACTTGGCCGAGTTTCCCACTGTCCCCTCATCTGGCACTAGAATACAAGAGATGGCACAGAAGATCTGAAGGCAGATGGTAGATGGCCCTCAGATCGGATCACCTGACCATAAAATCAACACACAATGGCTGAGATTGTGGGAAGTTAAAGGAAGCGTTACCAGGCCAAGATGGGGAGGCCTGAGCCAGGGGCAGAAATGACCAGCTGACCCGCCAGTATCTGACTCCCTTTCCGAGGTGTAGTTATGCTGGGGGCCGGTGCCCCGCCAGTTTCCCAGCCTCCCTTGCAGCTGAGTGGAACCGTGTGATTAGTTCCCACCAATGGAAGGGAAGAGGAAGTGCCCCAAGCACTTCCGGGTCCGGGTGGTCAGAGGCACACACGTAGCCGTGCTCTCTCTGTACAGGCTTCCGGGTGGAGCCTGGGTGTCCGAGGAACGCTCAGAGGAGAACCAAGCAGGAGCAGCCCGATCTACTGAGTGGGCGCCGTGGTTTTGTGGTGCAGCCGCTGAGGCAGCCCCACCACCGGCAGTGCCCGCAGATCAATGAAGGAACCAGGAGTCCGGGCGAGCAGAGCAGGCCTCCCCCGTCCGACGAAAAGAGGAAAACAGAGTGGGAAGCTCCTGTGTCAGACGTGTGGGGTATAGACAGCCCTGGCCACCAGATGGAGAGCTGGAAGCTGGGTCGCTTTCCCAGAGGTCAAGTTTGTCAATACGTCAATATGAGAAAAGGCGTTCACTCGTCATTAGCAGTCTTTGCCGGGGAAGATAGTGAGACAGATTCCAGGAGGTCGGAGGAGGCATCACTGTGTCGACAAAGCGAGGGGAATCCCGTCAGGGTCTCCAACAGCAGATGGGAAGAGGTCTTGCTGTGCTCATGGCCACAGAGCGTGTTCCTGGTGGCGAGGCTGTTGCTGGGACGTCCAGGGATGTCTACATCCAGCCCTGCCCATCGTCCTCCTCACAGAGGAAGGGACACACCCAGGAAAAGAACAGAGGGTCAGCGGACACGGCTTCCTTTGATCTGGGTTTCTGTTCCACACCATCTGACGCAGAGCCCCAGCAAAGCAGATGGGGGCCCATGACCTGAGCTCAAACCCAGATGTGGAGGGGCTCCCGCTCTCTAGCTAACCCCCTGGTACAGGGACCCAGAGCAGGGACCAGTGCCTCAGGCACAGAGCAGAGAGAGCATAAGGTGGCCAGGCCTCCAGAGGACGCCAGGGCTCAGCTTCCAGACCTCCCGACACGAGGTCATTTGGAATTGGCCCGCCCTGCCTGCTGTGGGCCAGTCTCTCACTCTGTCCAACAAGGAGATGGAGCAGAGGGCCCCCTGTGGTCCCGCCCAGCCCCAGGAATCCTATGATTTCATGAGCCCGTGGTTATTATCCTTGGATAAGCTCTCCAGCCCACAGGACCGTGAACCATGAACTGAAAAGTTAATCTCAGAACCAAGGAGATGTGTGGAGACGGGAGGCCAGCCCAGCTTCGGCACAGCTGAAGTCACCCCAGCCTTGCATGGAAAACCATTCTTAGCTCAGATCCACACGAAAGCAGGTAACAAATGTGGCTCCCAGGCTATAGTCTGCTGACCCCCGCTGTCATACCTAAGGCCCAAATCTCAGTGGCCCAAGAAAATAGAAGTTTGCTACTTCTTGTGTCACATCCAACGATCGTGCAGGCGGGCGGCCTGGTCTTCCAAGCCAGGGAGCTGTGCAGGGACCCAGGCTCACAGAGGCTCTGCCAGAGGCTCTTCCAAGTGTGGTTTCCCAAAGTCACCATGGGCATCAGTGTCCAAGTCAACACCCAGTCAGCGTAGGAAGGGAGCGCGTGGGGGGTTGTGTGGAGAGTTTAGGGACCAGGGATCAAGACGGTGCCCACATTCCCCTGGCTGGACCTTGGCCACGTGGCTCCACCCAGGCGCGACAGAGGTGCTGGGAAATGTCATCCCTGACCCGGAGCCTGGTCCCCAGCAGCAGCCCGATGGACCATCTTTCATGGGGGCAACAACAAGGTGGTTATGGATGGGTGGTGAGGATTAAGGGAGGGTAACGCGTGTAAAGGACATGATGACACCTGGGAAGCCGTTCTGTATGTATTATCCTAGGTACCAGATATAGAAAAGGTTATAACGTGGGGATATTTTATTTTAAAGACAATAAAAATGAAACCGGCATTCCCATGCCCACCACCCAGATTAAGAAAGAAAACTTTAGGACTTCCCTGGTGGCGCAGTGGTTGGGAGTCCGCCTGCCGATGCAGGGGACGCGGGTTCGTGCCCCGGTCCGGGAGGATCCCACATGCCGCGGAGCGGCTGGGCCCATGAGCCATGGCCGCTGAGCCTGCGCGTCCGGAGCCTGTGCTCCGCAACGGGAGAGGCCGCAACAGTGAGAGGCCCGCATAACGCAAAAAAAAAAAAGAAAGAAAGAAAACTTTACCGATCGTCTTGAGACCACTCTGCATCCCAGTCCCCAGAACCACCCTCTTTTGGCCCCCGGTCCCACATTTCCTCTCACTTCCCCACCTCTTTGTTCACCCGAGATCCCGGAGCTCAGTGCCGTCTGCCCGTGTCCCAGCTTCACGTCAGCGGCGCAGTGCTGCTTACCTCTTCCTGGGATCCGGTCTCTTCTGCACGTTACGTTTGACATTCGTCGTGCGTTTACACAGCTAAAGATCCTTTACCTCCATTGCTGAATGTTGTTCGCCTATACACACGACAAGTTACTTACCCATTTTCCTGTGGAGGGACAGTTGGCCTGCCTCTCGCTTTGGGCTGTTGAAATATGTTGGTACACATCTCCTGGGGCCCATGTGTGCGTTTCCCGAGGGGAAGAGCCTTGAGTCACAGCGTACGGCAGGCTGAGCTTCAACAGATGAGGCCAAATGTGTCTGGAGGGGTTATCCCACTGCCCGCCTCCCCAGGCACGGCGCACAGCACCCAGGCCCCTGGACAACGCTGCACGCTGATCCTACCTGTGGGTGCGTGCCCCCACACCTCCTAGCGCCTGAAGAGGCCAGCCTCCCACCTGACACTCATTACCGTCCAGTGAGGCGCACACAGCCGGGCCGCTCTTCCCATTTGACAGATACGGGCCCTGGGCAAGTCGGAAGTGGGACATTTCCTATTGTCCCTCCACTGACCCGGCCCGGCTCTGAGAGGAAGTGTATGTCCCTGGCCTCTGTCCTGGTGAACCCAAGGTCAGGCCCTCAGGGTCCGGGGCCGGCTAGGTCCTCATCATGCTCTGCATTGGAGGGTGCGACCTGCTTCCCCCTCGAGCCCAGGACCAGGCCAAGCCAGCGCCAGCACTGTCGCCCAAGGGCTCTGCGGAGGGATGCTGGAAGAGCCAAGGGCTGCACATCACTCGTTTGTGTGTAAAACAAACTCGATGTAAATTTCAGGATGCGCATCTCCACCCCGCATAATCCCAAGGATGAAACTCCGTGCAGAAGCCCAGGCACCCGTGCTGAGTGGGCACCTCCCCTGGCTGCAGTGCCCCCCCCACCCCCCCGCAGGCCTGGCTGTTGTGGTCCCTCGTCCTCTGTAGCATCTCTTCCCGCTCTCCTTCTCATGCACCTTGGGCAGATATGGGGGTTCGGGGACTCCCCAGGCGGTGCAGTGGTTAGGACTCCACTTTCACTGCAGGGGGCTCAGGGTCGATCCCTGGTCAGGGAACTGAGATCCTGCACACCGTGCAGCATGGAGTGGCCAAAAACAGAAAAAATGGGGGGGTGGGGGTCAGCCCCTCACCCAACACCCAACTGCGGAGCCTCTGGACTTTGAGCAAATGCGGTAATGGGAGGAGACTCTTGGGACCCTTGGAAGGATAACTGTATTTTTTACAGGCGGGAGGGACATGAATCACTGGGGGCCAAAGAACAGACTCTGCTGGATGAATCCTAAAGTGGCTTTGTGATCCAAGCCTTCTGGTGTAACCCCCTCCCCTTGAGTGGGGGCTGAGCTGTCCCCTGTTTGTAATCACTAGACTATAGCAACAGTTATGGAATGTCCCCTTTGCGAGTACTTTACAGAACTGCATAACGCCCATCTTTCTGGGAGACTGTCTCCCTTACTGGCTTTGATGAAGGAGCTGCCATGTGAGAGGGCCCCACATGACTGAGGGTGACCTGAGGGCAGCCCCCGCGACGGCCAGCGAGGAACTGAGGGCAGCTTCCAGGTGACAGCCAGCAAAAACGGAAGCGCTCATGTGACACCCCACAAGCACCTGGATCCTCCCCCAACAGCCACAGGAGCTTGGACTCTTCCCCAGCTGAGCCTCCAGATGCAACCCAGCCTCCTGCCCCAGAAACCGCGAGATGACAAAAGTGTGTCATTTCACACTGCTACGTTGGTGGTGAGCACGAGATGCTCAAAGTGGCAGCTAGACTGGACGGAGGATTTACTCTGCTGAGCGTTTTAAAGAAAATAATATCTGTAACTTCAGTGATCATGCTAAAATGCACAAAGGACTACTCAAATATTGAAGACCACTCTGGCTCCCAAGACCCATTAACCAGAAAGAAGGTCAGCCTCAAAAACACAAACTCATGCTCAAGGTTTCTAAGCCAACTGTGACTTGGGAACCTACCTCGGCTCCAGTGGGATCCTGTCGCCCCTTTCTTTCCCAAGGTCTCCAGCTCACCAGAGGCTCCCCAAGCTCAGTTCTCTCTGGCTACCACCCAAGGGTGTCACGGTTGTATTTGCTTAACCAAAGCCACCATTCATGCTGCATTAGCATTGCTAAGCATTTGGACATTCAGACCCTTTCTTAGTCTGCTCAGGCGGCCATAACAAAATGCCATAGACTGGGGGCCTGGACAGCAAAGCATTTCTCACAGCTCTAGAGGCTGAGAGTCTAAGATCAAAGTTCCAACCAATTCAGTCTCTGGTGAGAGCTCTCTTCCTGGCTTTTAGATGGCCACCTTCCCACTGTCCTCACATGGCAGGGACAGAAAGAGAGACTCACCTCTCCTTATAAGGACACTAATTATATAGGATCAGGGCCCCACCCTTATGACATCATTTAACCTTAATTACCTCCATAAAGGCCCCATGTCCAAATATAGTCTCACTGGGGGTTAGATGAAGGGGGTGGCCCATTCAGTCCATAAGAGACCCCCATGGCCATCTGCAAAGAGAGGCTTATGTCTCTCCCTCAACCATGGACAAGGGAATCTACCCTGGACTTTCTCTTATTTCCTTTGACAATAAAGGAAACTTTATTGTCAAAACTTCCCAAAACATTTTCCGTCAAACACCAGTGTGCATGCAAGAGTAACAGGTGTTTTGAGAAAAGAAGATTCCACAGTGAAATAGGTTTGGGGTGACAGCGTTATACCAAGGTGACAGGCCTTTCTGAGCCAGGGGTGGTTCTCCTTGGAATGGATGCGTGAATGGCAGTGCCTCCAGCCCAGACTCCACGTGGCCACTCGCCCTTCTGAGTCCAGCCAGTGAATCTGTCCCCAAGGTGAGTCAGAGGCTGGCGAGGAGACCCACCTAGTCCAGCAGACAGAGGAGCCCCGAGGGAGCCGGTTCTGTGACAGGACCACTGGCCTCACCCATTCGCTGACACGTCCTGACCCAGTTCCTGCCTCAGTCACAGTTTACTGCCGCTTCACAAATGGCCTGAAAGGTCACTTCTCTGCCAACCCATGAGCAAACTAAACACGAAGCTTTTCCCCCCTTCAAATGTTTAAAAGGCCATCGAGGTCCTGCGGCTGCACGAGGCTCCCCGCTCAGACTCACCACCCCGGAATCAAAGCCCCAGGTCCCGACAAGGTGGGGGACCCAGCAGGAGACACACGAGGGTAGCCACGCCGTGCACCCATTCGGCACTCCTCTGGGAAATAATCAGAGCCTGGCACACAGTTGGTGCTCAAAATAGACACAGCTGAGCCGTGCCCAGAACGGCTACAGCGGCAGACCGCAGACCGCAGACCGCACCCCTGCCCGCACAGAGCCACCAGCCCACCAGGAAGACGGACGGTAAAGACCAGAGGCGTCCAGGGTGCTGGAGGCCGAGCCCCACCCCCGGGCTGCGTCAGCCCTCTCCTGGCACTGCTGTAAAATTGGGGAAGGCAGCAGTCCTTTCAAGCATGACTGAGCCCTGATGTCCCCGTAGGACCTGGGCTTGGCACAGCTCCTCCAGCGGGATCCCGCCACCCAGCCCCAGGGAGCGCTCAGCGCTCAGCCTCTAGCTGTCACCTCCTTCGAGGTCTCGCCCCTCCCTTCACCCCACATTCAGAGCGAGCGAGAGGTCACTCTAGAGGTTCAGCCACCGCAGCCTAACGTTGGATGCTCTGTCGGGGGCAGTGGCTCTGGGGCGCCCTCAGGGATAGGCGACGCCTTACAGGCCTGAAGCCCCTGCAGACACTTTCTTGGCCCAGTCCCGCCTCCCCCTGCCCTGCGCAGTGTGGACCCCTCACACACATCCGGCCCCCCACCTCCGGCACAGCATCTGCTTCCGGAACACCCAGCCTGAGACAGTGGTTCCCGAGTGGTCTGAGAAGGCAGCCCCCCTTCCAGAGGGGTGGGGAGCGAAACGCTCACGGATTCCATCCCTGCTGGCTCGCAAGGCTCAAACCCCCTGCAGGGCTGGCGGCCCAGGTGTCGAAACTTTGAACAGGAGGAACTGGGACTGCGCTGCTGGAAGGGACCAGATGGTATCTGTGAGGACTAAAGACTGGATGGTCACTGCGAAGCCCACCGATGTCCCAGAGAAAGACGAGGGACCCCTGGGGACCAGGGCAGGCAGTTAGAGCGCAGGTGTGCAAGCCAGGGACCCTGGGGGGGGGGGGGCGGCTGAGAACACCCAGCACAAGTCCGAGGGCCAGGATGGTCAGAGTGGCTGGACTCCACAGACAGCCAAACGTCCGACCAGGCAGGCCTGCCGGGCCAAGGTCAGGGGCCTGGCTGGGGGAAGCTGGAACCACGGCACACGGGATGAAATATCTGAAGATGCCCGTCTCCAGGTCCTCCAAGCCTTCCGAGCCACAGCTGGAGCCCACCCAGCCCTGCGAGCTACACCCCACCCCTGCCCACAGAGTGGGGGGCCTCCCCTGTGAGACAGTAAGTGTGGTTGAGGCAGGCTGGGACCTGGGACCCGGGACCCGGGTGGACACACGCCTCCTGGAGCGGCGAAATACAAAGAAACCATAAGGGACTAAAAATAACTGCGTGCATGCGCATGCGCAGGCGGGGCAAATTCTGGACAAAAGATACAAAGAGACCAAAACAACCCAACCGCCACTTCTGAAGAGTCGAGAGCAAAAGCAGGGTACTGCGCATGCCCCCTGCACGCAACACCGCCAAGGGGGCGGGCACCCTACCCTCGCCCCATATAAGGAAGCAGCTGGCCCCTCCCTCAGGGAGAAAGCGAGCAAGGGAACCTGTTTATTCTCGCTCGCTCCCCCCACCCCCGCTGCAGCAGGGGCCGCGGTACAGCCTCGCCTGAACTTCTTATCTGGCCTCTTGTCAATTTCTGTTGATTAAGGAGGCCAAGGACCCTGGTTGGTAACAGCACCCCACCTCCCCTGCACGCAGGGCCCATAACTAGGGTTAAGTCATAGCCTGATTAGGGACGAGGGGGCGCCACCCCAGCAGTGGAGAGACGGGGAACACACAGGACTCGGTCTGAGGGCGCCAGAGCAGCGACCGGGTCATAGAGTCATCCGGGAAGGAGGATGCTTTGGGAGAGACTGCGGACACTGGGCTTGTCCCCTGGCCGGGAAAACAGACCCGCCTCAGTGGGAGAAACAGAGAGGCCCCTAGGCTGGAGCAGGCTGTCCTCAGCGGAGAATCGCGCGCCTTTTGAAAGGCACCTCCTGGCACTCCGTGGCCCCGGCAGGGTGGAAGCGGGCCCCTCCGAGGGCAGGGTCACGTGTCCTAGAGCCGTCCCGCTGTAGCGCAGCCAGCCCCTCGGCTTGCTCCTCGGTGGTCCAGGGTCCCACACAGCGAGATGGGGGAGGAGGAAAGCCCTCCACCTGCAAGCTGGGGTGCAGAGGGGCTCGCTGGGTTTGGGGGTGCAAACTGAGAACTGACAGCAGGCTCACCACCTGCTCTGCTCAGCCGCACGGCCCTGGACAACAGCATCCCAGCCAGAACCACCCAGACGCCCTCCCCGCCACCCCCCCCCCCCCCCCACCCAGAGCCCCAGGACTTCTGACCTTTTAAGAGAGAAACAAAAGCTGGCTTAGAACTGCATCCCAAGGGACTTGAATTTTCCTCAAGTACTGAATTCAAAAACGTTTTCCCACTTCCCTTGACAGGAGTATCAAAAACTGCACTTGAATCATTCTTTTTTTTTTTTTTTCCTGTATGTGGGCCTCTCACTGTTGTGGCCTCTCCCGTTGCGGAGCACAGGCTCCGGACGCGCAGGCTCAGCGGCCATGGCTCATGGGCCCAGCCGCGCCACGGCATGTGGGATCTTCTCGGACCAGGGCACGAACCCGTGGCCCCTGCATTGGCAGGCAGACTCTCAACCACTGCACCACCAGGGAAGCCCACTATCTTAATAGTATAAAGTCTTTTGATCCATGAATGTGAGATATCTTTCCATTTATTTCAGCCTTCTTTAATTGCTTTCAATAATGTTTTGTAGCTTTCATTGTATAAGTCTTATATATATATATATATATATATATATATATATATATATATATAATTATTATTTTTTTTGGCGGTACGCGGGCCTCTCACTGTTGTGGCCTCTCCCATTGTGGAGCACAGGCTCCGGACGCGCAGGCTCAGCGGCCATGGCTCACGGGCCCAGCCGCTCCGCGGCACGTGGGATCTTCCCGGACCAGGGCATGAACCTGTGTCCCCTGCATCGGCAGACGGACTCTCAACCTCTGCGCCACCAGGGAAGCCCCTGAAGCATTCTGAATAGATGTCACAAGTGTTATAAAACCTAGGTGCAACTAATTTTGTCCACCTGGTCTCTGTATTCCCAAATAAAACTTCACAAAGACTTAAAATTCCTTCCCCTTCCAAAGTGTGCTCAAGAACACACTTACAAGGCGGGGTGAGTGACTCCCGCCAGAGGGAGGAGGGGGCGGAGGGGACGTGAGCTTGTGTCTAATTCTGATTTCATCAGCGCGCCCCTGCCCCAGAGCCTGGCTCCAGGGCACGGCTGGACTTCTGCCCAGAGTGGGGCAGCTGGGCCGCTCCAGGCCCGGGCCCAGGCATCTGCTCGGCCGGCCGCCCCGCCCCTTCCCTCCGGGCTCCCCACGGGCTGAGTCAGTCTCGGTGCAGGAGCAATGGTGGCGTCCAGGCCACAGTCCTAGACTTGCTGATGGCAGGGCTGGGGAGCAAGCTTGTCTCGGGGTTGACACAGGAGAAGCCGGCCTGGGAGGCGGCAGGATGCGGTGGGCAGGCATCCCTGTGTGCCCGCTCCCACACCCTCCTCCCTCCCAGGGCTCTGGCCTCACTTGGTCCCTCGAGGCTGCCCCACCAGCTCCGGGGGACACAAGCAGTCGCCTCGGTGGCCACAACTCTTCCCACTGACTGAGCATTTACACCGTTACAGAGGCAGGGAAACTGAGGCTCAGGCAGCGAAAGCCACTCGCTCAAGGCTGCAGAGCTGAGATGTGGCCAGGCTGGGACCAGCCTGTGCACCACCAAAGCCGCACATCGGGTCCACACCCACCTGGCCACCCCTGCAGCTCTCAGCCCGGCACACAGAGGGTCAAAGCGAGGCAGCCGGCGGTGCAGGTGGGGGTCCCGTGTGTGTTCACGGACTTGTGCTGAGACCCTCCAGGGGCTCTGGAAGCTTCCAGGGAGCCCCACTCTGATAATGTGTCAGGGCTGGAGGGACCGCTGACCCTGGCTGCATCCCAGCCAACCCACACCCTCCCTGGGCTTCAGGGCTCCGGGGCGGGCGGAGTTGGGGTGTGGCTTGTTTTGGGGGGGCCTGGTTGGGAGAGGGGAGAGCCCTGGGTGGGGAGAGGCGCTCAGGAGCATCTCCTGGGCCAGGGCCCGCCTCCCCTCACAGCCCCACCCCCCACCCCCGGGAAGCCACCCAGAAAAGGAGGAGGAAAAAGTTCATTTCCTGAACATGGGTGCAGAAGAGGAAGAGTGCAGGCCGCGTCCACGTGGCAGTTCCTGAGCGCCCGCCCCGGCCAGCAGCCTCACCCAGGCAGGCTCCCCAGGGGGTGGGGAGGACCCTACTGGGACCAGCGGCACCCCCTCCTCTCCGCTGGCCCTTCACGCCCCTCCCCTTCATGCCCTTCTCCAACTCTGCCCTCCTCTGCCCTGCAGAACTGGCTTGTGCCTGTCCCCCGAGCCCAGGACAGCAGGGACAGGGCCCCAGGCTGGTCAGGGTGCGGGACACGCAGGTCTCCCCTACCAGCAGCAGGGGCTCACCCAGCTCCCAGGACCACGCTTTCCCTCGGGGCCAAAGCCACGCCTCTGTGTGCGAGGTCTGCCCTGGCACCAGGGACACAGCCCGGAACAAAGCCTATGTCTCTGCTCTGGGTCCCCCGAAGAGAACAAATAAACAAGCATATGGGTTGCCGACCCCACCTGAGGAAGGAAGATGCAGGGAGGAGATGGAGAGCAGGGTTGGGGGGGGGGGGCGGGGACCCTCAGAAGCGACACCCAAGTGAGGACACGGCGGTGGCGGAGAGAGCCTGGAGTTCTGGGAAGGTGCTCCAGGCAGAGGGTGCGGCAAACGCAAAGGCCCTGAGGCAGGAGGGGCTCCCAGGAGGCCACAGTGGAAGGGAGCGAGAGGGAGGCCAGACCAGGCCCCGGTGGCATCCCAGAGCCGGGACGGAGCTGCCTCTGGCCCTCCCCTTGTCTTGATGGTGCAGACAGCTGATGCCTGGGGAGGAAAGCGAGTGTCTCCTGCGGTTGTACAGGCCACCCTCTCCCTAAACACACTGAGTGCCAACTGTGTGCCTGGAGTGTCTGTGCGTGAAGTGTCTCCAAGGTGGACGTGGGGCACTATCTCCAGGCCAGGCTAAATCCTCCCCCGGCAGTCCCACCGTCCAGACCAGGAGGCCGGCACCGTCCAAGGCAGCACTGACGGAAAGCGCCGGCACGGAGCAGGCAGGGGATGGCCTGGCCCCAGGCTGGCCCTGCTCCAGCCGCTGCTGCCCTGCTGCTTGCAGACCTCAGATGTGAGGCACTGCGGGGGAAGCCCGTGATGATGGAACACCCAGGAGGTGGTTCTGGAAGGTTCTGGGAGTTTGCCCAGCACATCCTCCCACCCCGAGGGGTCTGCAAATGCTCCCCCAGGGGAAGCCGCAGGAGCAGGGTGTTTGGGGGAGAAGAGAGGTCCACGGGAGGGGCACCAGCAGGGCTTGGCCTCATCCCGAGGGCAGTGCGGGTGGCTGCTGGGGGGTACGCAGGGCCCGCAAGGCCCTCTTCCAGTTCCCCCTCCACACACAAGCCACCCACCTCCTTGCAGATCTCCCCAGAGAAAGGCAGGAGCCATAGGGCTGCACTGACCCGGGACTGTGCCGTGCTCGGGGACCCAGGCACTGAATGCGGGTGATCTCACGACAGCCCAAGCAGGGGGGACGGCCACCCCCGTCACAGATGCCCGGGGGGGTCACATTACCCCCTCCCCAGCCATGCAGCTGCCGGGTGCTCCAGCCACCAGGCTCAGCCCAGGTCAGGACCGCGAAGCCGAGCCCCAGTGCTTGGCCGAGCTCAGCCCTGGCGCTTAGACGGAGCCCCGTCACCTCCCGAGTTTCCAAGACGAAAGAAAGTCGGCCCAAGTCAGAGGCTCACAGAGCTTCTTCCCCAAAGCCAGCCCAGTCCCAGCACCCCTCGGCCTCCCAAACGGACACCCAATGCGGGTGTCAGGGCAGGCTTCCCGAGCAGATGTGAGGCGCAGCCCGGACAAGAAGAAAAGCTGGGGAGGAAAGCCAAGTGCTTCCCTCACTCCCCGGGAGATGCCCCGAGTGGGAAGACGGGACACAAGCCTGGGCGGGACATCGTGGAGGGCAGGCCGCAGCCTCCTCCCCAGCTCCCCCTGCACCTTGGGGCCCTGCTCACCGCAGGGGCCAGAGCCACAATCACATGCAGTTTGCACCCCGAAGGCCAGAGAAGCCCCAAGCTCAGACCACCCAGCCTCCTCCTGGGAAAAGCTGACAGTGGGGCAGGGTCAGGTCCTGGGGCTCTGATTCCAGCTGGGAACCCTGGCAGGGTGGAACTGAGGGTCCCCAGAGGGCACCAAGTGCCCCTCACAGACGTGACAGCCCAACACCCCGCTAGTGAACGGACTCTGTCTGGACCTAGGACATGGGAGGACAGGGCCCGGCACGTGGCATGCCAATGACCACATGTGAAGGGAAGGGTCCTCAGAAAAGCCCCTGTGGTCGGTGCCGTGACTTCCGCTTTGCCTGCTGGGAACTGGGGTGACCTGCCCCAGGCCTGCGGCTCCAGAGTAAGGCCCGGCCAAACCCTCCATCTGCAAGAGCCTCAAGGCCCGGCACTGAGCCTCCAGACGGTTCCTGCAACCCCGAGGCCCGGGGTACCACCTGAGGAAGAGTGAGCCACCACCCCAGCCCAGGACACCCCTCAGGTCCCCTGGGCTGCCCGTGGCCAGGCCCCTGCTTGGGTAGGCTTCCTCTGCCCCCTAGTGTCCGCAACTTCAGGGCCCGTCAGGGTCAGTGGGGCAGGAGGGCCTGTGAGCAGGACCTGGGGCCAGTCACACCCGCGGCCTCGGGCATGAGTGCAAGTGGGGTGGGGCGAAGACCCAGACAGGCCGCGCCCAGGAGGCCGTGCTCTGTGGTTGTGAGATTTTTAATCATCCTCGAACGAGGACCCCTGCAGTTTCCTTTTGCACTGGGGCCCGCAAGTTCTGCAGCTGGTCCAGCTCCCAGCTTCCACACTGGGTGGATTGGACTCAGCCAGGCCCCTACCCCGGCCTTGGTTGCTCATCTGTGAAATGGGTTTATGCCCAGGTCCCAGGGCGGTCTCGGGGGTGAAGGAAACAGAGACTGAGCTCTGACACTCTGGGGCGGGTGGTGAGGGAGTCCGGGAGGCTGGTAGGGGGAGAGAGGAGGGGAGAGAGGGAGTAGGGGGGAAACAGGAAGAGAGGGAGGTAAGGGGGAATGCAGGGAAAGGGTGGGAAGGAGGGGGCAGGGAGGGGGCAGGGCCTGCTGCAGGCCGGGCACCGGCGAGCATGGAGCCCCCCAAGGGCCGCAGCCTCTCTCTCTCTCTCTCTCTGGAGCCGGCGTCCCCCACTCCCCCGCCGCCCAGTCCCCCACCCTCACGGAGGAGCTGGGAGGACTGGGCCACGTCCCGTGGAAACGAAGTGGCTGCATGTTTCCCAAGATGTTTTAAACGTTGTTCTGGCAAAATGATGAGGCTCCCGCGCAGCCCGAGACATCCTGACATAAAACACGCCTGACCCCAGGCTCCTCCGGCCTCCTCTCCCGGCCAGCCCCAGCTCCCAGCTGCCGGACACACAGGCCCAGAAAGGCCAGCCCACCCTCTTCAAATGGCCTCTTTTTAGGGCCAAAATACAGCTCATGGTGAGTTTGTTTCTGCAGTTGCTAAATACAATAGCAACGCTGCATCCGTGTGGCTGGTTTCCTACTCTGCGCAGACTTTCTGGGCCAGAAGGGGCCCAGGTCTGCTGGTAAAAAGGCCTCATGGTGCAGGGGAGAAACTGGAGTCCAGAGAGGCACAGGAACTCGCCTGGACCTCGGAGCAAATGGTTGAGCTGGGGGCAGTGTGTGGTCCCTAACAGCTGGGTCGTGGGGTGTCCCAGGGGAGGGGCCGGCCTGGTCAGCGCAGCACAAGTGTCAGCCCTGTGGGCCCTCTAAGCCTCGCCTCCCCTGTCTGTACCTGCTTCTAAACAGTAAGGACATCACTTTACCTAAACTACCTGGTGCAGGACCTGATTCATGGAGGGCAGCAAAAACAGACACTCAGGCAAGGAGGGAGGGAAGGGCTTGGACAGGTGAATAGGAGTTCACCAGGCTTGCCAGGCAGAGGCAGGGACCCAGACCACGTGGTGCACAGCAGGAAGGAGGTCAGCTGACCCCCACCCTGGGCCTACCACCCCTGCTCACCCCGGCTCCCTTCAACGTGTGAGAGGTTCTGGAAACATCTCCCGTTAGGGAGGTGAAACTTTTCCCCTGTCCTCTTATGTTCAGTTTTGGAGGCAAGAGAGAGATTATGGGAGAGAAAAGACAGATTTTTATTCCTTTGCGTTTGTACTTGGGAGTTCACAGAAAAATTTGACTCAGGCAATTAGAACGTGGGGCTTATATGCCGCCTTACGGGTACATGATGGGGAAGGGGAGGGGGAGAAGGGTACTGGCAGGAAAACACGTGACTTTCCGGAAGGCTTCCTGGGCCCCTAGGAGAAGGGCAGGAGCTGTGACAGCTTTGCACGTGTCTGCTCGGGTGCGGTGTGTAAGCCCCGGCGCGCTCGTGCAAACAGTCTTTACTGGTGCCTCCGAGGACGGGATTTATGACAATTGGATTCTTTGGAGTTCTTTTGGGCGTCTCTGCTTTCAGGCAGATCAGAGATTTGGGGGACCCAAACGCCTTATTCAAAATAGTTTCTAGGCCACCAAGGCCTCCTGGGAGCCCTGCACTGCTCTCCCCAGACCCTCCGTCTGGCAGGTGGGCATCCACTGAAGACACGGGACTCACAAAGGTCCAGGCTTCCGTGGTCACTTGCCTTCTGAAGGCTCCTTGCCAGCGAGGGTGGCCTCTCCTCCCCTGGGGGCACGGCTGCTAGGGGGGGAGTTAGGGACATCCCCGGGGGAGGCTCCGGGGTAACCGAGCCACTGTGTAGGCAGAGGGATGCCCGGGAGAGCCGCCTGGGTGCATCCCCGGAGGGCCCCGAGTCTGGAGTGTCTGGTCATCATGGTGTAACTCCAGGCTGCTTGTACCAGGGCTTCGACACTTTCATCCATTCCCCGCCCCCCAGGTCACGCCCGGGCTCCCGGTCACGTACCTACGCGCAGGTGGGGCCCTTCTCTGGAGACGAGAGAGGAAGATCAAGGGCTGTAGGGCACCCAGAGCCCACCTCCACTTCCTGGCCCTCAGTTCAGCCGGCCTGCAGGGCCCGGGTGACTTCAGCTGCAGCTCCAGACCTAGAATTAGCACGTGAGCTGAGGCCATCGGGCCCAGTGACAGTGAAGCAAGGGACGTGGGTCAGGGCCGGGCATGCAGAGGTCAGCTAAGTGAGCCGAACAGAAGCAGGACACCGGCGCTCCAGAGCCACAGTGGCTCAGACCTTCTGGCTCTACCCCAAGAGGCCTGCCTGCCCGGGAAGCCCTAAGATGGCCCCTGGGGGCCGCAAACACGGATGCCCTCCACACAGGTTGGCCCCAGTGGGTGTCAGGTTTTCACCCGCATGGGATGTAGCTGGGAACCCCACTGTTGACTTTAAAAAATGCACAACGTGAGAGTTGCGAGTTAAGTTTTATTGGGGGCAAAATGAGGACTGCAGCCCGGGAGACAGCGTTTCAGATGGCTCTGAGAAACTGCTCCGAGGAGGCCGGGGGGGCGCCGGGATATACTGGAGTTTTGCAACAAAGGGCAGGTAGTGGGGAACTGTCAGAGGATTATTGTTAATTAAAGAAAACCAGATATCTCAAGTTAAGGAAGTTAGCGCTTGGGTTTCCCTGGTGGCGCGGAGGTTGAGAGTCCGCCTGCCAATGCAGGGGACGCGGGTTTGTGCCCCGGTCCGGGAAGATCCCACATGCCGCAGAGCGGCTGGGCCCGTGAGTCATGGCCGCTGAGCCTGTGCATCCGGAGCCTGTGCGGGAGAGGCCACAGGAGTGAGAGGCCCGCGAACTGCAAAAAAAAAAAAAAAAAAAAAAAAAAGGAGGTTAGCACTTCTCTGTGTATGGGAAGATGCAAGAGTCTGGGCTCACTGAAATCATTCCTTGACTGACGTACACCTTAGCTTTCTGGGGCCTGTGTCCTGTGTTCTCACATCCTGCGTTTCCTCAGGGCTCACCTGCTCATGTCGGAGGGCTGCCATCATTGGTGACTGTGACCTCCTTTGTTTATTGATATGGCAGGAAATAATCCATTTATAAATATTCCATTGATCACCACCATGTCTTGGCCACACAACGCGCCTGCTGGGATGCCCCCGCCTCTCCCCACGGGGCATAGAGCATCGCGGTCCATCCTCAACCTCTCCGCATGTACCCCCTACAAGGACTCAGATATCCAGTGCAGAACAGGAGCTCTGTCTACGGTGGGATCTCTGGGGGCTAAGGCCGCTAGCTTAGAGCTAACTGGCCACCTAGGCCCCACATTGGCTGGGCCAAGACCAAGGGGAACTGTAGAGGAGAAAGGTCTTCTTCATTTCCTCCTGGCCCCCTGGGCTGCCTGCTCACAGGTCCAGGGCGGCTCCCTCGGCCCCACGCCCACTCCCACCATCACGATAGGGATGCAGCTGAGCTCTGGACAAGGCTCTGCTTGGACGCCCACAGGCACCTACACTGGCCAAGCCTGGGGACACGGAAGGAGGGAGGCTCAATGGGGCGTCGCAGAGGCCGCTGTCCGAGGGTGGAAGTGGATGGCTGCACTGAGTTCCTGGGGAACGGGGGTGCAGAGGAGGGCCCCGAGCCCAGCCGGGTGTCTCTGGGGCCTCAGCCGTGCACCGAAAGAGGGGAAGAGGGAGCCAGGTGAGGAGAGCGCAGAGGTGCCCGCGGCGGGAGCTCCGGGAGGGTTGGGCGGGGGTAAGGGGAGGGGAGGTCCAGCCTGACCCGCAGCTTAAGAGCGAGCAGCCTTCAAGTTGGGACTCTGGGTTTTTCCTCATGGGAGAGATAATCAGATTGGGGTGAGGACAGATGACTAAGTCACCTCTGGCAAGAGAGGGGTGACCCGGACACTGCTGCTGCTGCAGAGGGCAGTGGAGGTGGCCTCGCGGGGAGGTGGCCGTGGGGATGGAGAGGGACGGGCGGCACAGAGGCAGCTCTCCCCCGACCCGCTTCCTGTGGAGCCTGGCCCTTCCCGGGCAGACACCTCCTCACTCCTGCGCCTTCCGAAGTGAACGCTGAACAAGCCTTGAGGGTGACTCCTCTGCCCTCCTTTTAAAACTTTTTTATTCTTTTTTTTTTTTTTTAATGAAAAAGACCATTGAGTAACAGGCAATGGAAACTGATTCTATGGAGAAGTTTGGGACAGTCTCCAGGCCAGTGACCTGCACAAACATGGAAACTTCTGGAGCCTGGGGAGGGTCCGTGGCCACAGGCCTGTGGATGGATACCAGATGGCCGGGACGACCAGGGGCCTCCCTGTCTCAGCCACCGACATGTCCCCGTTTCATTGGCTGCTCCAACCTCCTGCCTGGCTGGGTGCTCTGTTGGCTGGGCTTTTTATTGCCCAGTTGTGACTCCAGCAACATCAACGCCCTCACCCTACAGACCGTCTTCAGGCAGACAGATGCCGCATGGGGGCTGTGACTGACTGGTTGTCTCCATGAAAAGGAGTAGCAGGAGTTCAGCTGCAATAAAGATGCAGAAGACACACCGGAAGCGCCAGAGCTGCGTTCCTAACGCACGCGGCCTCGGTGTGCAGAGCTGGCTGGGCCCTCTCGCCGTGCCCGGCGCTGCCCCGCGTCACAGGTGCCACCCTCGCCCCCCCTTCCCCATAGCCACCGACAGCAGCCTGCAGCCGGGAAGTGAGTGGCCCTCATCTGCCTCTAGCCTCCCCCCAGGCCCGCACGGCCCAGCACAGCCCTCCCAGGGCAGAGGCCGACAGACAGACGCGGCGCACAGCCTGGCTTAGGGCAGCTGCCGCTGGGACAGTCCCGTCACACTGGCTTGACTCTCGGCCGGATGCTGTGCTGAAACCTTTATGCCTGAGGAGGGGGTTCCTCTTTTATCCCCATTTGACAGACAAGGAAACCGAGGCCAGGGAGCCCAGGGACATACCTGAGGTCAGGCGGCCGGAGTTGGAACACACATCCCACCAGGCTGCAATGCTCCCCCCAAGACACAAAACAGTCCCCGCAGGCCCCCCAGGGGCCATTTAGGCCTGGGCACAAGGCAAGCAGGGAGGCCTGGGGCCCAGCTCAACCCAGACACTGACGGAAGCATCCCGCGTATCAGACGCTGGGTCCCAGTGAGAAGAGTCAGGAGTGTGAGAAAATGGGCCACAGGTTGGTGCCACGAGGGCCATCTTGGAGAAAGGCCACTGCTGGGACCCGGCTGAGCCGAGCGGGCCACCCGAGGGCCAGGTGACCAGGAGGACAGCGTGCGAGTGACAGTGCAGGACTTCAAGGCGGTGGCTTCCCCTGGGCCCCGACCACGTGTGCTGGGGAGCCGGCCACCATGTTGTGAGGACGCTCAAGCAGCTCCCTGCCCCCCTCCCGGGGTCCTGCAGGGGGACAAGCCGGCCCGCCACGCGGCGGCGACCCCGGGAGCAGCTCCTCCGGCCCTGGTCAAGCCCGCAGAGGATGCAGCGCCAGCCAGGACCACCCCTGAGCTGCTTCTCAGTTCCTGACCCACAGAAACGGTAGAGGAGGATCGACGGCTACTGTTGCCTTAAGCCAACAAGTTTCAGGGTGGTTTGCTACACCAACCCTCCACGGCCCTCCTTGCTCTCAAGAAGAAGGTGGGAGATCTTCTCCTAGGACCCAAGCCCTACGCGCGCCGCCAGGCGCCTGTCACGGTGTTTTCTCCCGTTTAGTCCCCGGGGCACACGGCAGTGCGGGGCTCGGGGGAGCCTTTGGCAGGTGGCATGAACAGACGGCCATCACCTGTCCTCGGCCTCCAAGGAGCATCGGAGCAGCCCCGTCAGGAGCTAGTTCCGGCTGAGGGAGGAGAGGCGGGGACCCGAGCGCTGGGCCCAGGCTTCCCCACATCCCCAGCACTGCAGAGGGTGGGCAGCTGTCACGTGAAGGCCCCCTCACCGGCTGACGGCCGCCAAGCAGCCGGAGGCTCCAGGACCCTCCAACTAGCAGGGACAGGACTTCTCGGAGGTAAGGGAGCCGTGCCGTCCACCCGAGGCAGTCCCAGCACGCCAGGAACCTCCCCCAGGCCGTCTCTCGGCCAGGCGGTGCGCTGTCACAGTTTCTCTGGGGACAGCCTGGGTTTGGCAGCCGTGACAGCCTCTTCCGCATCTCCCCAGCACAACTCTGAACGCCTGCACTTCACCCTCAGGTGACCAAGATGCCGTCTGGGTCCTGTCGACGTGGGGACGCGAGGGACATGCTCTCGACCCGGCCACTGCGCTCCTGAAAGCCGTCCAGGAGGCCTGGGGATGCTCGTGGTGTCGGCCGGCCGGGTACCCCGCCCCACTGGGAACAACCCAAATCCCCACCAGGGAGGGCACGGGAGGGCCCAGAGATGCCACCTGGAAGAAGGCAGCTTGGCACCCGATGCCCAGGAAAGGGGCCCCACGCCAGCGATGAGAACAGCTGTGCGGGGCATATCGGCCTGTCAGATGCTGGAAACTTCTGGAGGGTGAGCACAGAGCACGGGAACACCATTCTTCACCGAGCTCTGGAAGATTCTTTCTCCCACGCCCGTGCACCTATCCGTGCACCAGACCCACCTGATTCGGCCACTGACCAGCAGACAGAGCTTCAGGCGACACCTGCCCTTCTCTGGGCCTCAGTGTCCCTTTTGTCACCCAGAAGGCCTCACAGGGACGGGCCCCCAGGAGCCAGAACCAAAGCTCCCGCAGCAGGAGCCCACCTGGTCCCGGTGCCGCAGGCCAGGACCGCCAGGGCGGGGCCTCCAGCTGTGAGGGCCCCAGGGCTCGGGAGGGAGGGGAAGGTTATAGCAGCATCCTGGACGGATGCACAGCATCTCACACCAAGAGAGCAGAAATGCTCAACTGGGGAGAGCTCTGCAGAGAACCAGGGCTGGCTTCCTGGAGGAGGCCACACCCGGGCTGGTCCAAATCCCGCCTGACTCAGGAGGGGGCTTATTTCTCTAGGCCTGGGGTTCTCGAACAGGGGCATTTTTGCCCCCCGGGGGACATTTGGCAATGGCTGGAGACACTCGTGGTCATCACAGCCAGGGTGGGGGTGACACCTGGCATCAGGCGGTAGAGGCCAGGTGCCCTGATGTCCTGCGCTGGACAGGACGCCCACCACAGAGACACAGCCAGTCCAGACGCCCGTGGTGCTGGGCACAGAAGCCCTGCTCTGGGCCCAGAGGGGACAAAGGGACTTCACAGACCGACCAGACCCCGCCCACGGGTGCAGCAATGGCCCCGTTGCTGGGAGCCCCCAGCAACCTGCAGGCAGACTTCTGGGAGAGGATGCGGAAGCCTGGTCTGGGGCTCGAGGCAGAGGTGCCGGGACTCTGTACCAGGGCACCGGGGAGCCTCAGTGTCTGGGGAGGGAGCCTGGCACCGATGCGAAGGGGCTTCTGGACTTTGGACTCACGGCAGCAGGGGTGGGGGGGTGGGTAGGGGATGGGGGCTCACTGCTGAGTCAAGCACTGCTTAAACCTCCTGAAATAAATTCTCAGAAACAGACATTTGTCATTTTGGAGGGTCCTACCTTCCTAACTTCAGTGACCTGAGTGCCATTTCCTCCACCCGCCTCTGAGCTCCGGGCCACCCCCCCCACCCCCCCCCCACCCCCACCCCCCGTATCCTCTCTTGCCCTCCAGCCTCCTGCTGGCTCAGCTGGCGGGGCAGGGGCAGGGCAGGGCCGGGGAGTAACCTAGTTCTGCTCCCCTCGGCCGGGGCACGGGGCTGCAGCGTCCCCTCTGAGGATTCCCATGAGGCTCCCTGCAGGGCTCTGGGCTCCTCCCCACCTGTGGCTCCATGGCGGTGACAGCACCCACCCCTGTTCCCAGCCTGGCCCTGCACCAGCCCTTGGATCCCCCGCACCAACCCCGCTGTGTAGATGACTCGTTAAACTCACATCGCTGGCCCAGTGGCCTGGGGCATCCGCTTCCTGCCGGAACCCTGCTCCCTCCCAGTCCCTGAGGCCCACGACTCAGACGGTGACAAGTCAGCCGCCCCTGACTCTGCAACCTCTCCAGGCCTCTGTTTCCCCAAACTGCAAATTGAGAGCTTGCTCCAGGGGAATCTGAAGGACTCGACAAGTTTCCCTCCGGACTTCAGAGAGAGCAGCCAGGCAGGGTGCCCCGGCCGGAGGGCCTCACAGCCCAGACAAGCGCCACCGCCACCGGCCACCACTCCCCGGGTACCTCACGGCCCGAGCCCTGAGCGGAACATTTGCGCTCAGCGGCTCATGGACTCTTACAATGACCCTACCGGCTGGGCATCAGTCCCATCGTACAAATGGGGAAGCTGAGGCTCAGGGAGGGTTCGTCATTGCCTGAGGTCTGAGAGCTTCATTTCCAAAATATACAAACAGCTCCTACAATTCAATAACAACAACAACAAAAACCCAATTGAAAAATGGGCAGAAGACCTACGTACACATTTCTCCAAAGAAGACATACAGATGGCCAACGGGCACATGAAAAGATGCTCAACATCTGACGCACGTGCATCAGATGAGCTGAGGAGGATGTGGCTGGGTCCCCCCCACACCGTCCAGGCCCAGGTCCCTCGTCCTCCCGTCCTGTCGCCTGGGACAAGCAAGGCCACTAGCCCTGGGAGCTGCCCAGGGCCTCTGTAAGGAGGCAGACCCGGCCCCAAGCCCACAGTCGACAACCAGTATGCAGTGGTGACTGCAGCCGGTGGGAGCCACAGTGGGCAAAGGTTTAAGAAGAAGTGGGACTTTTGTAGAGTCTCAAAGCACAGCAGCAACGCCCCACCCTCAAAAAAAGAAACCCACCAGCGTGAGCGGCCTGGGGTTCCCAGAGCACAGATGAAGAGCTGGGACTGGGCAGGCACGGAGGGGGGCCTCCTGGAGGATGCTCAGGCCTGAGGAAAGAGGCACGTGGCCTGGGCATTCTGAAGCCAGCCCCCAGCTCTGGGGGCTCCCGGCCCCTCCAGGCACCAGGCACTGGGCTGGGGGCTTGCATCCATCCTCCCCCTTAAATCCTTCCAGTAACCCAGGGAGGCCAGTGCTGCTAATGTCACAGAAGGGGAAACTGAGTTTCAGACCCATGGGCAGCCCGTTCAAGTCCCTGAAGGCTGTGGGTGGCATAGCCGGGAATCACAGCCAGGCCAGGGGCCCTCTCAGGGTCCACACACCTGGCCCCGCTTTCCCATTGGTCAACACAGCCAATGTTGGGGGGGCCTTCCAACCGCCACACCTTAGGCCTAGCCCTGCCCCTGGCTCTTCAGAGAGACAAGACTTCCATTCACAAAAATGCAGAAGACGTGAAGATCAGACTGTGCTGTCCATGTGCCAAATGGCGGCAGAATCCAAAGAAGGAGGAAGCTCAGGTGGACAGGGGTGTTCAGGAGGGCTTCCTGGAGGAGGGGGTAGGATTGCAACTGGTCTCAGACTGTTCTCTGTGGAAGCCCCAGGGCCATGTTGCCAAGACCACTTGGGGATAAGCCACTTGGGGTCTTTCCTAGGCTGCATCCGCTTCCAGCCACCAGGCCCCCCACGCAGGCTGGAGGCCTGCTGTCCAAGATGGAACTGCCCCTCCCAGCCGAGCTACAGAGAGGAGATAGGAGCTGAGGTCCTGAGTGCAGCCGCAGACCAGGTGGCACTGAGCTTCAAGCATCACTGCAGACCCATTGCCCCACGTGCAAGCCCTTCGGTCAGCAAGTGTTCTTGGGTTCCTGGGGTGCCTGCATTTCCCGTGGGGCGATGAGGCCTTCAAGGGGCTCCAAGGAGGGTTTCTGACTAACCATTCATGGCCAGGGTCCCCCAGCGGAGAACCAGCCCCGGGTAAACACGCAGGCAGGGAGGTGCCCCACCACCAGCACCCGGTGGGGAGGTTTCGGGGTAGCCGCTCCTAAAATTAGCGGCATCAGCAAAGACTCAAGCGTCCACCACTTCCGCTGCCCCCCACCAAGAGGACGGTCCACCTCCTGGGCCTCCCTACGCCCCCATCTTCCCCCAGAGAGTTAACGAAGGAATCAGGTCTGTCCCCCTACAGCCAGACCTTGACATTCATTGTCTCATCGCACCCCAGGCAGGCAGCAAACTGAGGTCTCAGGGGACAGTGCTTGCTGGAGGCTGACCGGCGTCCAGAACCTCCTGAAGGACCCCTGCCTGGCGCTCCCGCCCCACCCCAGGCCCATGGAAAGTCCAGCAAAGAGAATCAGCCCGAGGAGAGTGCAGCCCACTGCCAAGGCCCCAGCAGGCGGTGGGAGGGAGACAGAGAGCTCCCTGCTAAGCAGAGAGCCAGCGGCTACTTTCCATGGAAAAAATGTCTTCAGACCCCCAGGGGCCGGGAGGCCCCAGCCCATGAGTCAAGGCTCTGCTGCAGCCACTGCTGAATCGCTTCCCAGACAGACAGCCTCGACCCTGGCCCCCCACCCCATCCTGTGCCAGGCTCTGTCCCCCTCCCATCCATCAGGGCTGGGTCACAGCGAGGGCCCCCTCCAGGCTCAGCCCCACCGGCAGGCGCCGTTGCGCCTAGCAGGCCCCTGGCCCTCTGCCTCGCCCCAGCACGGGCCCCAATGCGAGTCCCCTGTCCTCCAGGATGTCTACCTCCCCGCTGAAAAGTGGGCCTGTTTCGAGTGGGCTCCTGAGAGCCCACAGCGGCGTTGCTCGGGGGTGACCCCGGTGCCTGGCCTCAGGCCGTGGGCCCTTGCTTTCGGGCCTGGCACCAGTCAGCTGCCAGCAAACTGGGATCTGAATCCCTCCAGGCAGACGCTCGCCCATTCTCGCGCTGTCACTGGGCTTCTCTGCTGGGTTTTATTTCAAGAAGCATTTCTGAGACAGAACGTGGAGATGACAGCTAAGCCGGGCCACCTGTGCGGACCTCCCTGGAGTGACTCCTCGGAGATGCCAGGGCTTGTGCCTGACAGGGCTTTATAAGTGGCAGGTGAGGCCCTTTCTGCCCGGGGGGCCCCCTGCCGCTAGGTCTGGGAGGGGTCTGAGGCTCTGGCGGGGTGGGGAGAGTCCCCGGAGAAGGGGACTTAGCACCCTTGTGCAGTGAGGACCGTATCAGCTCCCGCCGTGTTCCAGGGCCCCTGGCTCAGGGACTCGCCCTCTGGAGACCCCGTCTGGAGGTGCTGGGACAAGCAGGGTCCCGAGGACAGAGGTGGACAGAGGTGGGCTGCCATCCTCCCCCCACTCCAGGGCCCACGGTAGCCAGGGGCTGGGGACACCGTGGGGGGCCCAGACAACCGGCTACAGGGCTGACTTTGGACAGTGCGGGAGCCGCGGGCACTCAGAGGCAGAGCCCTGAGGGCCGAGTCACCCCCGCAGCCCCGAGGGGACCCTCCTGACGACGAGGCTGGAGGGGAAGCAGAGCAGGCCCGGCAACGCCGTGACGTTTCCGTCCGGGGCCAGCGGGCTCTTGGCAGGGTCGAGAGACACTGATCTTTTCGGGAGCAGCCCAGTGGGCGCCCTTTCTCCCTCCCAGGCTGTGGGGCTGAGACCAGACAACCCAGGACACCCAAAGCAGGGGACCCCGTCTCCCCCAGTTCTGCTTATCTCCTTGTGCAAAAGACCCCATGGGTCATCAGCTGGCCTGGCTCGAGGGCCAGGAGCCGGCCTGGGACCTATTTCATGTTGTGTGTGTCCCAGAACCAGCGGCGAGCTTCATATTTTCCCACTGACGTCACCCGGCATGGTTTGAATCTGAAGTGACTTCGAAACCCTCAGAGACATAATTGCAGTTGTCTTTGCAAAGTGAAATCAGATGGTTTTTCCAAACCTCCCCAGCCCCTGCCTCTTCCCCCACTCCCTCTCGCCCTCTCTCCTTTTTATTATGTTCCTTGGACCACGTCCAGGTGTTTCCTGCAATAGCAACCCTCCAAACATTACAAAAAAAGAGCAGGCGTGCGGCTTCCCGCCGGCCCGGGTGGAAGTGGCGACGTGGCAGGGCGGGGGCGGCAGCCAGAGCTTCAGGCCGGCAGGAGGCAACAGGCTCCAGCCAGGCCACAGGTCCGGACACCCGCAGAACATGGCCACAGGGCCACAGGGCTCCGGGGCAGCCCCTATCCCCGGATGCGGGGCCCTGGCCCAGCCGTGGGCCGAACGCAGGCCATGACCTGGGAAAAAGCAGGGCAGAACGTCAAGTCCAGGCTCGGGGCTCAGGCTGACCCGGGTGTGATCCCAGCTCAGTGGCTCATACATGTGGCCGTGGGAGAGCCACATCTTCACAGCAGCTGGGCGCCTTCATGACAAGCAGCCTCTGTCCAGGGCTGGCATCAGGGACCACGTCACCTAGACCAGCTCACCTGGAGGCTGGTCCACAGGGCCCGTGGGAGGAGGGGCTTCAGAGCCTGGAAGGAGACCCAGCGCCCCTCCTGGAAGGAGGCAAAGATGGGGAAGGTGTGTCGGGCGGGGATGCCCGTGGAGCAGCGGCCTGGCTAGACCCACCGCTGGGGCCCGAGGCACCTCTGGGAGAGCTGGCACATGAGGACCCCTGGATGCCCCCCCGAGCCTTAGTGAGGGCAGCACAGAGGCAGCCCCTGAGCCGGGGGAGAGAGAGCCAGATGCTGCCTTTGGAAGCCCCGCAGCCCCAGCCAGCCCCCAGCGCTCCCCCTTCCGAGACGACTCAGCGTCTGCACACAGACGCAGAGTCCAACGTCTTACCAGGCAGTGTCCCCTCTGACCTATGTGCCTCCAGGTTCAGAATGGGGTGGGGTGGACGGGGGGAGGCCTCGGTCAGAGGACCCCCCTCAGGGAGGGTCCCCCGACCTGAAAGAGTCTGGCTCTCCCCAGGACTGTAGGTGCCAGGTGGATGCCCGGTGGGCAGAGCTGGGAACCTGGACAGGGAAGCCCTCAGCAAAATGTCCCAGCGTCTGAGGACGTCCTACAGGGCCTGTTGGACACAAGCCTGCCTGCTGGGGGTCGAGACAGAAATGGGAAGGACGCCCCCCCACCGGCCTCGGGGCCAGTCAGCAGGGAGACTGACACTGCTGTCCAGGGGCTCCGACCACCCTCAGCTTCCATGATGCACTGGAAGGACTCACAGAACCCAGACAAGCCGCTAAGCTCCTGGCTAACGTTTATTAGGGCGAGAGGACAGGTAAAAACCAGCCAAGGGAAGGTCCGCATGCGGCAGGTCCAGGAGATACCAGGCACCAGCCCCTCCTGATGGACGTGTGATGCCATGGGTGAGGGTTGCCAGCCAGGGAAGCCCCCCTGAGCTTTGATGCCCAGGTTCTCGTTTGGGGTGGGTCATGTAGGCATGGCTGACCGCCCACGTGGGTGACCTTAGCCTCCAGCCCCTGCAGAGGTCGAGCTGGTACCATGAGCCCCTAAGCCCCCCCATAAACCCCATCATTTCACAGACTCTCTGGCCTGGCCTGGGGTGCCCCAGGTAGACAGAGATGCTCTTATCAGCAGGATGTCCCAAGGGCTCAGAGGTCCCTGCTGGGAGCCGGGCCAGGGACGGACCTTTCTTGAATGTGCAGGGTGCGGGCAGCCCAGGTCTGCTGGGTTAACCCTTTGACTGCACAGGGACCGTGACCCACCGTGCACCATATTGGGAGGCAGTCTGCCCAAATGAGCCCAAGCTGGGGAGGCGAGGAGGGAAAGCATCTGGCAAAATTACAGCCCCTGCCAGACATATGGCAGGCGTGGGGCCAAGGGTGGGGCCGCCGTCACCTCCATCTTACAGGCGACGGAACAGAGGCTGGATGGGGGCACGGAGCCAGACTGTTCCGGAGCCCAAGTCCAAACCCAGTCTCACATGCAGCCGGCCCCTCAGCAGAGCGAGCTGGGCCCACGTCTCGGCGAGACCCTGCAATGGGCTGGGACTGGCTGCTGGACCAGCTTCCTCTCCATCACCCAAGGGTTCTTCCCTCAACTCCAGTGACACGAGCACCCTTCACAGCGGCCCCTGCTAAACCCTCCCAGGACCCCCGAGAAGAAAGACCGGGACCACTTCAGTCTCAAATGTTCAGCAAGTGTCTGGAAGGGCAGAGGGTGATACTTCCCCCCCCAGAATGAAGCCCCGAAGCTCGGATTCCAGACAACAGAGGAGGGAGCTTTGGGGAAAGGGAGGTCATCCTGCTGCCCACCCCATCCCCCGGAACCACGGTGTCGATTCCAGAGAAACCCCCTCTTTCCACAGAAAGGAAAGCTGACACCCCAGAAAGCAGAAGGGATGTGCCTCTGGCCACACAGAGCCGTCACAGCCCTCGGCCGCCCCGCACCGGTCACCTCTCCAGAGATGCCCCTGATGCAGGTTCAACCTTTTGATTCTTTGTAGAAACATTTTGGAAGATTCACATCTAAAGGTTTTTATGAACACGGCAGCTTTCCAGGCTGGCCCCTGGGAATAGCCACAGGTATGGGCGGCATCTGAGTAGCTCTGCAAAGCAGCCTCGCCTGGGACCCCAACAGCAGCAGAGACGTTTCCGTCAGACCTAAGGAAGGCTGCCCGAGCGGCAGCCAGGAGATCGTACCTGGTTACAGACAAGTTTGGGGAATCCCCACCTGCACCTCCTTCCTGTAACACCTCAGTGAAGGCTCTGGAAGGCACAGGCACACACAATGGCCTCATAACACAGCAGTAGGGCCAGGTTATGCTGTCCAATGGCCTGGCCAATACAGCTAAGGTCTATGGCCCGCCTATTAGTAGCTAAACCTCTAGACCTTGGTGTTTGGAACTAAAAGATGGCAAAACATGTGTACTGGCCCAGGGGCAGGAAGAAGAGGATTTAAACCAGCGGCTCCTTTAGGAGAAGCTGGTGGGAGGTCACGGAAAGTCCTTGATTTCTTCAGACCCCACCTAGGCCACGAGGAATGAAATTAGAAGGTTTTCTTTTCCCTACTTTGTACCCAAAGAACTACTATTTTCCTTTCAGTGCCCAGCTCAAATGCCACCTCCTCTGGGAAGCCTTCCAGCCTCCTCCCCCCCTGGCTGCTCCCTCCTCTGAATTCCCACAGCACATTGGGCGTGGCCTCCTCCTGGCCCAGATCAGCCCACATTGGCTCCCCTCCTTACATGCAGCCCCAAGAGAATGTTCTAGATTTTCACTCTCCAATATGCCAGCCACTGGCCACATGTCGCTTTTGAGAGCTTGAAGTGGGGCTTGTACAAGTGGGGATGATGTGCTGTAAGTGTAAAATGTGTACCAAACCTCAGACGTGGTACCCAAAAACGAGTGTAAAATAGCTCACTAATAATTTTTAGATCGCCCACATGTTGAAATAATAATAGTTGACACATTGGGTTAAATTAAATATATTGTTAAAATTCACGTGGCTCTTAATGTGACTACTAGAAAATTTTCGGCCACACACGTCACATTCTATGGGACAGACTCTGCTCTCCCCTGAGCCAGCCCAGGGCCCGGCCCGTGCAAGTTTCCAGGCAGTGTTTGCTGAATGAATGAACAAATGACTGGGTGGTCAGGGCCACACGCCATTGCCTTTGCCCTGGAGCCTCGGACTCACCCCAGCGTGACCCATGACCGTCTTGTTAAAACACAGACGCTGTGTGAAGTTTAAACCACAGCTCCCTCCTCTGGAGTCTACAGCCAACCCGCGCCGCAGGCAGTGTGCGCCTGGCCCTGTGCTGGGGTCTCGGGGCACCCTGGGGAGAAGCTGGGGGGTGCACCCCGAGGGGTAGACGGGGAGCTCCAGTGAGCGTGCAGAGGTCTGCAAGCATGCCCTTGGCTGCACCTGCAGGCTCACAGCGGGCTGTGCAGGCAGTGGGAAGGCTGGGCGCCCGCCTTCTGCTCAGGCTGAGAGTCTGCCAGGCCGAGCTGGAGAAGGAAGCGGGAGGCTGCGATGTCCTTCCCTGGGTCTCTGCGGGCTGGCTCCTCACTGAGGCCCGGCCCGACCACGCCGTCTAGGTCGTCTCCCCAGACACCTCCTGGGGCTCCCCACCTGCCCCACCACTTGATTCTCACTCTGAACTGGCAAGGTGCCCGCCTGAGGCTTTCTACAGGCTCCGGGGAAAAGCTGGGGGTGTGGCACTGGGGTCCAAGGTGGTCAAAATTCATAATCGCTTCTCGCTCCACAAGGTCTGGCCACAGAGGGAGCTCCCACGGGACCTCCGCTGAGACCAGCTGGGGGCGGATGTCCCAGGCCCCTCCACTCTTCCACCGGTGATCTCCTGCATTCTGCATGCCCCTCCTCTCGGCAGGCAGCCACTGCACCCTCCCCGGCCCACTCTCCACCATGGGGTGTGAGATGATCGCTGCCTTTGCACCTGGTTGTGAAAGTTTGCTCTCTCTCTTTTTTTTTTTTTCCCCTGCTCTGTGTTTCCAGAACAGGACGTGGGAAAGAAAAGCATTGGGGGAAAAGGAGGGCCCCTCAACCAAGATGAAATCAGAGATGCTGGTATGGGGCCCCTGGCTACTGGCACCATCTGGCACCGTCCATTTGGGCAGCTCCGCGGCCCCAGGCTCAGGGGACAGAGTGCGGAGGGACAGCACCTGTCCATCACAAAGCAGCACGCTGCTGGATGGGCACTGGGAAAGGGAGGGCTGGAGGCGGTTGCCAGGGAGACGTCAGGGCTCAGCCAATCAGCACCGGCCACCAGGCTTGGTGGTGGGGTTCACTCAGTGGGGCAATGCTGTCCTCTGGTGGTGGAATGGGGAGCTGACAGCCCAGCCCCATCTCTGCCATCATGCCGGGTGGAGGCACCTGGTGATGTTTTCGCCTCATTCTAGGTACATTAAAGATACCCAGATAGGCATGCGTTTCTCTAGTGGGGGGGGGGGGGCGAATACCTCCCTTCGTGATGAGTTTCACAACCATCCTGGACTCCAAGGAGGTTATTTTTATTGGAGTCACCCTCACCTGCTGCCCCACAAGTCAAGGTAAGCTGTTGGCAGGTAATAGATCACGAAATGGCTCTTTCCTTGAATCTGACTTAATTCGAAGTTATAATCCACAGAGTTCTGTGCACAAAGATAGGCTTTATTGAACTTGCTCAATCAGTAAGTTATCTCGGTTTGGTAAACCCTAAAGTTGCAGAATAGAGGAACTTTCCGCTTGGAATAGTTAGAGAGCGCCACCCACTGTCGACCCAGAGAACTGCAACCCAGCTTTACAAGCTGTTGTAACTCTTGGAACAGAAGGGCCACAGCCTCTGTGAGTGGGGCGGCTGGAGGGGTAGGAGAGGGTGTCCAGGAACTGGTGGGATTTCTAGAGCCCTAAGAGGTCCTGGCGGGACCAACAGAAAGAAACCACCAAAGTCAGAGGGATGAGTAAGTGAAGTCAGCTAGCTCCGGACCTTTAAGCCAGCTGCCCTCTCACATTCCAGCTCACCCATGGACACAGCTACACAGAGGCAGTTCTATCAGGCTGGTAAGTGTACAGCCTCCACTCTCCTAAGGCTGTGGCAGAACCAACCCATCAGACATCTGAATCCTTCTCAACACAGTGCCCCAGGCAGCCCCTGCTTTTGACTGGAAAGGGCAGACAGCTGGCCCTGGAGATGAACAGCTCAGAACAGCCCCTCAATCCACATTCTATTTGCTCCTAACTCATTTGTTCGTTTTGTGGGTTTAGGGGAGGTTTTTTGGTATATTTCTTGTTTTTTTAAATTAAAATCTCACTTATCTGTTGCACCCAAAGTTCACTGGATTTGTACTCACTGGCAAATTCCTGGACCCTTTCCTCCAACTACCAGGGCCCTCTGAGACCTCAGGGCCCTCCAGCAACCCCGATATCTTGGTCCTCTACCCCCTGGGCAGCCTCCTGAGGCCCAGGGGAGCCCCACCTTCTACACCCACCCACCTGTGACATTCTGCTCCAGAGCGGGGAAGCTGATGTGCGTGACTGCAGAACGCAGGGGCAGGGCGGCTGAGACCCAGGACTGGGTTCCGGAGCTGCCACCACCCGCAGGGCCCTGAGACACTGTCATGGAGGCTCTGAAGAGCTCACTTCCTGTTCCGTAAGGATGCTCTAATCTCCCCTCCCACGCCTACCTCATCCAACCCCAAACAAATCAGAAAACCTTGCCTCCCTATTGGGAAAGTATTCCCACCCCCTACACATGGGACCTCTCCAGCCCGGGTCCTGCTGACCTAGAACATGAGTTGGGGGTGATCTACTGGAGAGCTGGAGTTTGGGCCCCGAGGGGTAACATATGGTGTGGCCTGGGTGTCCAGCTGAGCCTCCTGCACCCCTGCCATCCCTGGTGCGTTCACTGGGCCTGGAAGCCAGACCATGGGCCTGCCGGGTGGGCACCGGCTGTGAGATGGGACTGGTTTCCGCCCAGCAGCCCAACCCTCCCTCGCCCGAGGCACCCGGGCTCTCCCCTATCAGCTGAGTTTGGGGCCTTTCAGATTGAAACACAAAAGCTGAGCTACTGCATGAAAACTTGTCCATGTGGTTCTGTAACTGGGGTCATGCCCATTCCCAGAGAGCTTTCATTGCTGGGGAAGGGGCTCAGGCACATACAACAGAGACCCTAGTTAGTGACCTTAGAGGGGTAGGAGGGAGTGGGGAGGGAGGGAGGTGAGGGAGAGCCAGTCAGTCTAGCAGGTCAGCTCTTCAGCCCCCTCCCGTCACCAGACCCCAGCAGCCCCCCACCATGCTCTCTCCCTCCATCTCTCTCTCCCCACCCCCTCCTGAATATGGGATATTACACACAGGCTGGATATGGAATATCTCTGAAAAAGCAACGTCCTTATTCGCAACAGCTGGGCTGTCTCGCAAGAGGTCTTCAGTAAACACACTGGTTTCCGTAAGTCAGTATTCAGGCCACATTTTTTGTGTATATATGCTGCTTTGATTTTCTAAATAAACTTTTTTAATTTTAGAATCATATTAGATTTACTGGATTGTTGCAAAGATAGTACAGGGAGTTTCCATAGACCCCTCGCCTAGCTTGCCCTCATGCTAACTAACATCTTACATTCATATCGCACATTTGTCGTAACTAATGAACCAATATCAGTACGTTACCTAAGGCAACAGCTCAGAGATATTGCGGGTTCGGTTCCAGACCACTGCAATAAGTGAATATCGCAAGAAAGCAAGTCACAGGAATGTTTTGGTTTCCCAGGGCCTATAAAGTTATGTTTACACTGTACTGTAGTCTATTAAGTGTACAATAGCATTCGGTCTAAAAAAACAATGTACAAACGTTCATTTAAAATATTTTATTGCTAAAATATGCTAACCACCATCTGAGCCACTGGTAAGCCGTAATCTTTCTGCTGACGGAGGGTCTGGTCTGGATGCTAACGGCTGCTGACTGATCAGGGTGGTGGTAGCTGAAGGTTGGGGTGACTGCGACAATGTCTTAAAATAAGACCACCATGAAGTCCGCTGAATTAACTGACCCTTCCTTTTGTTAACGATTTCCCTGTAGTGTGCGATGTTGTCTGCTAGCATTTCGCCCACAGTAGAACTTCTTCCAAAATTGGAGTCAATGTTTTGAAACCCTGCTGCTGCTTCATCAACTAAGTGTGTGTAACATCCTCAATCCTTTGTTGTCATTTCCACAGTCTTCACCGAATCTTCACCAGGAGTAGGTTCCATCTCAAGAAAACACTTTTGATGGCCAAAAAGCCCATGAAAAGATGCTCAACATCACTGATTATCAGAGCAATGCAAATCAAAACCACAGTGAGGTATCACCTCACACCGCTCAGCATGGCCATCATCCAAAAATCTACAAACAATAAATGCTGGAGAGGGTGTGGAGAGAAGGGAACCCTCCTGCACTGTGGGTGGGAATGTAAATTGATACAGCCACTATGGAGAACAGTATGGAGGTTCCCCAAAAAATTATAAATAGAATTATCATATGACCCAGCAATCCCACTACTGGGCATATACCCAGAGCAAAACATAATTCAAAAAGACACGTGCACCCCAACGTTCATTGCAGCACTATTTACAATAGCCAGGATGTGAAAGCAACCTAAATGTCCATCGACAGAGGCATAGATAAAGAAGATGTGGTACATATATGCAGTGAAATATTACTCAGCCATAAAAAGGAATAAGATAATGCCATTTGCAGCAACACGGACGGACATAGAGATGATCATACTAAGTGAAGTAAGTCAGACGATTATACCACTCATATATGGAACATAATTTTTAAAAAATGCTAGAAATTAACTTAATTACAAAGCAGAAACAGACTTATCGATATCGAAAACTAATTTATGGTTACCAAAGGGGAAACATGGGGGTGGGGGTCGTGTATAAACCAGGAGCTTGGGATGAACATACACACACCGCTATATATAAGACAGATAACCAACAAGGACCTACTGTACAGCACAGGGAATTCTACTCAATACTCTGTGACAATCTGTAAGAGAAAAGAATCTTAAAAAAAAGAATATATATATATATACAACGGAATCATTTGCTGTACACCTGAAACTAACACAACATTGTAAATCAACTTTACTCAAATAAAATTAAAATTTAAAAAAAGCAAAAAATATGAGATTGAAGTTGGTAGATGTTAATACGCAAAGCATGAGTTTAGGGCAAAGGTCAGCAAACTAAAGCCCACTGTCTCCTTTCGTAAATAAAATCTTATTACAACACACACACTCACAAAAGACAGCACTTCCTTTGCTCATCCGGAAGAAGCAACTCCTCCTCTGTTACAGTTTTATCATGAGGTTCCAGCAATCCAGTCACATCTTCAGGCTCCACTTCTCATTCCAGTTCTCCTACGATTTCCACCACATCTGCAGTTCCTTCCTCCACTAAGGTCTTGAACCCCTCAAAGTCATCCGTGAAGGCTGGAATCGACTTCTTCCAAACTCTTGTTAATGTTGATATTATGACCTCTTCCCATGAATCACGAATGTTCTTAACCATATCTAGAAGGGTGAACCCTTTCCAGAATATTTTCAGTTAACTTTGCCCAGATCCATCAGAGGAATCAGTATGGCAGCTGTGGCCTTACAAAACGTATTTCTTAAATAATAAGACTTGAAATTCCTCCTTGATCCAGGGGCTGCAGAACGGATGCTGTGTTATCAGGCAAGGAAACATCACTGATCTCATTGTACCTCATTTCCATCAGAGCTCTGGGGTGACCAGGTTCATTAACCATGAGCAGTACTATTTTGAAAGGAAATCTTTTGTTCTGAGCAGTAGATCTCAACAATGGGCTTGAAATATTCAGTGAACCATGTAGTTAACGGATGTGCTGTCATCCAGGCTTTGTTGTTCCATGTATAGAGCACAGGCAGAGTAGATTTAGCATTATTCTCATGGGCCCTGGGATTCTGGGAATGGTAACTGAGCACTGACTTCAACTGAAAGTCGCCAGCTGCATTAGCCCCTAACGAGACAGTCAGCCTGTCCTTTGAAGCCAGGCATTGACTTCTCCTCTCTGGCTATGAAAGTCCTGGATGGTGTCTTTTGCCTGGAGAGGCTGTTCTGTCTACACTGAATATCTGTTGCGTGGTGTAGCGCCTTCATGAATGATCTCAGCTGGATCTTCTGGATAACTGGCTGCAGCTTCTCCATCAGCACTTGCTGCTTCCCCTGGCACTTCGACGTTACGAGACAGCTTCTCTCCTTAAACCTCTTCAGCCGACGTCTGTCCGCTTCAGACTTTTCTTCTGCAGCTTCCTCGCCTCTCTCAGCCTTCACAGAATTGAAGAGCGTTAGGACCTTGCTCTGGATGAGGCTTTGGCTTAAGGGAACGTTGGGCTGCTCTGATCTTCTATCCAGGCCACTCGAACTTTCTCCATACCAGCAATAAGGCTGTTTTGCTTTCCTATCATTCGTGTCTTCACCGGAGCAGCGCTTTTAATTTCCTGCAAGGACTTTCCTTTGCCTTCACACCTTGGCAAACTGTTTGGTACAAGAGGCCCAGCTTTAGGCCTGTCTCAGCTCTTGACATGCCCTTCTCACCAAGCTTCGTCATCTCTAGCTTTTGATTTAAAGTGAGAGCCGTGCAACTCTTCCTTTCACTTGAACCCTTGGAGGTCATGGTAGGGTTATTAATTGGCCTGATTTCAATACTGTTGTGTCTCAGGGCAAAGGAAGGCCCTAGGAAGGAGAGAGAGAGACGGGGAACAGCCGGTCGGTGGGCCAGCCGGAACACACACATTGATCAATTCAGTTCACCGTCTTATATGGGTGCCGTTCATGGCTCCCCAAGCAATTACGGTCGTGACCTCGAAGGTCACAGATCACCATAGTGGATATAACATTAATGAAAAAGTTTGAAATACAGTGACAATTCCCCAGATGTGACACAGAGACACAAAATGAGCACATGTTGTTGGAAAAAAGGCACCAACAGACTTGCTTGACTCAGGGTCGCCGCAGACCTTCAGTTGGTTTGCCTGTGTTTGTGTCCGTAGTTTAATTTTCTTTGTTTTTTCCTCATGTCCTCCTCTGTCCCAGGACCCCACCCAACCTTTAGTTGTCACGTCTCCTGGGGCTCCCCTGGGCTGGCATGGTTTCTCAGACTTTCCGTATTTTCGAGACCTCGACAGTTTTCAGAAGATTGCTCAGGATTTTGTAGAATGTTTTCAGCCGGGGCTGGTCTGGCGTTTTTCTTGTGGCTGGACTTGGTGGTGGGTTGGGGAGGAAGACCCCAGAGGGCAGGTGCCCACCTCATGCCATCACACCAGGGGTGCGGGCCAGCACCAGGGCTCATCACTGCTGGCGTTGACCTTGATCCCTGGCTGAGGTCATGTTTGCCAGGTTCCGCCCCATCTCCACCTCCATGAAGCTCCTCTTTCTCTCCCTCCCTGTAGAGCCCTCTTTATAAGGAGGTCACTGGGCACAGCCCACGCTCAAGGACGGTGGGTCAGGCTCCACCCCCTAGAGGGCAAGCGTCCACGTAACTCCTTTGGAATTCTTCTGCAGGGAGATTTGTCTCTTGTCCACCGTTTGTCTATTTATTCAATCGCGTATTTATACGAGTCACAGGCTCACGGATATTCATGCTATCCTTCGAGTTATCATCCAATCCAACTTTATTTATTCTGTCCCAGCTCCGGTTGTTACAGCTTCAGCCATTGGGAACTGTGCCAGCCACATCCTGTGTCCCCCTGACGACCCCACTGTCGTGCTTCTGTGGTTCCTGCAGGGTTCTTTTTTACTTTTACTTTCTAGCACGACAAGATGCTCCAGGCTCATCCTGGCCATTTCCTGCCCCAGCCCTAGAATCAGCGATCTCCCGCAGAAGCCGTGGTCCTTGCATTGGAGCATCTCCCGCAGAAGCCGTGGTCCTTGCATTGGAGCATGGTGTTAGAAACCAAGATCTGGGCACGGGGGTGCTCGGGGCTGCTGGGAGCTGTGTGTCACTTCCAGTCTCTCTCAGCTGGTGGAGCAAGGAAACTGTGTGTATCCTACGCTGGACTGTGTTTACACATGATTATAGGTATTCTCCATGCAGCCGCCTGTAGGAAGCCAGACCTGAGTGTGCACTGCATCCCCAGCTCTGAGCCACTGCCATGCCGGTCATTCGAGCACCTCCCCTGCTGGTCTGTCCCTCCCACTCCAGCAGCTACGTGCCAGGCCCCCCCGACACCCACCCCACGGCACGGTTCAGTTCCAGTGTAGACATACAGCAGCATCAGATGTCAGAGCCGTCAGCCCGCAGCCCCGGAAACAGCTTTCTCAACGTAAGTGCGGCCTCACACAGTGCGTTTCATCTCTAACTTTACAAACCCCACTCGTCTCCAAAGCTGCTAGCTCGACGGCTGTTCCCTCCACCCTTTCAGTGAGGTTGATTCAGGAAGGTTGTTCTGCCACCGTCTGCACGCCAACCTGGGACTCTCCCAACCTCCTAAGTAATTCTCTATTTGCGTGCAATAAGGCTCCCTGTTTGTTCAGTAAAATCCTGTGGGTTTGGACAGGTTTGCAGTACCCACCAGTAGCCTCGTACAGAATAGTTTCCCTGCCCTGAAAATCCTGCATCTCACCTGCTCGCTCCCCCTGGAGCCCCTGGCAACCACTGATCTGTTTACCGTCTCTATAGTGCCGCCTTTTACAGAATGTTGCATAAATGGAATCGTGTAGCATGTAGCCTTTTCTCTTTCTTAGGCTTTTTCACTTAGCGATATGGACTTATAATTCCTCCCTGTCTTTTCGTGGCTGGACAGCTCATTTCTTTTTTATTAAGAGCGTTCCCTCTGTCCGGATGGACCTCAATCTGCTTGTCCATTCACCTACTGAAGGACATCTTGGTCGCTTCCAGTTTTCGGCAATTATGAAGGAAGCTGCTGTAAACGTTTGTGTGCCAGTTTGGGGGTAGCCTGCCAAACCCCTTTCCAGAGCAGCCCTCCCCCAGCCCTCTGCAGAGGAGGTGAAGTGCTGGGGGGAGCCTGCCCTGACGCCCCTGCGGTGGCAGCCTCTCCCCTTTCTGAGCTCTCAAACGGCCTTGGGCATCTACAGAGTTTGGGCCCCACCGCCCAGCCCCTACCCCACCTCCCCGAGGTCTCGGCGGCAGACGGAAAGGGAGGTCTCCAGGCATCTCTGCCGGGCTGCTCCGCCCCACCACCCGGGGCCCCGCCTGCCCCACTGGGCAGCCTGGGCTCCGAGCAGGCGGCAGGGCGGGCTCACAATGGCTCCTCTCCTGGCAGGAGCGCCGCCTAGGGGCCGGGGTTCCACTGCTCAGGCTGAACCCGGGCGGTCACCTCCTCTCCGGGCCTCAGTTTCTTACCTGAGCAATGGGGCTCCTCATCTTTGGTAGGATCATTACTCTGCTCTGAGCCGTCCGTCACAGCACGTGCTCACTACAGGTCTCCCCCATCCATAGAAGGGAGACTGAGGCCCAGCAGGGAAACGTTTGGTCCACCATCCCCAGCGGGGTTGGACTCCGGGCCTGGCTTCCTGAATCCCATGCCTCCCCGGATGGCCCCGGCTGGGCACTGGCAGCTGCTGGTGCGAGAAGGGCAGGAGGATGGAGGCCCGACTTTGCTGGCTACCCGGAGACCTGTCCCTCCCCGGCCAGAGCAGGCTTCTCAAAGCTACGTGGGGACCAGCCCCCAGGGGGCAGGGCGGCCAGGAAAGCCTCTGTGAAGCGCGTTGGCTCTGGGCCCCCAACCCATGTGCCCCTCTGGGCTGCGGGCCTGGACTCACCTCTGCCTTGTGGAGACGGGAACCAACCACAGTCCCACAGGCGGAAGCAGCTTTCTCCACCCGCTGGGTGCTGGGCACCGTGCCTCACGGCTTCGGGTCGGAGTGTCCGCGGCAGTCCTGCCAGGTTAGGGCAGGGCCCCAGGTGTCCAGGCAGGGAGGGCCTGGGGGTCAGGCTCGGGGACAGCTGGGCCAGGCCGTCCAGCGGGGGGTGGGATAGGGATGTCCGGGCACTCCTGGATTCAGACCCAGGGGCCCTAGTGGGGTGGAAAGCCCCTCAGGGTGGGGCTTGGGCCTGGTAAGTGTCCTCCGTGAATGACTGCACGAAGTCCCCTCCCCGGGATCCCCAAATGCCCAGGGCTTGGCCACCCACCCGGGCAGCTCTGACCTGCCCTTGGAGTTTCACCTTCAAGGACACGATGGTGCTGACCTTCCTGGTCCCCCGGCCTGGAACTGGGCCCATAGCCCTGGCGTCCTGGCCTCCATAGACGTGGCCCCAGGCCAGAGGTCTGAGGGCTCCAGCCCCCGCCCCCGCCAGGTCTGCGCCTCTGTGCCACAGTCCCTTCGCACGGAAGTGACACAGGAAGTGGCGACTTCAGAGCATTTTCTGGATGACCAAGGTCTTGTACCCCTCATCACAACGGCTCTGGGAGGTGGAGACGTCTGTCCTCGTGGTGGGGACGCGGAAACTGAGGCCCAGAGAGGGCGGGACCCGGCCTGCCCCACCTCCCGGCCCAGGCTGAGCACACAGTAGGCCCTGCTGCCCAGCCCACCCCTGGCATCCCTGCTAAGCACCTGTGCCGCCCTCGCTTCTCCCACCCCAGCCTTCTGATGTGATCAGCTTGGGGGAGGCGGCCTGGGCATCAGGATTCCGCGAGGCTCCTGGTGATTCTGCGTGTAGGGCATCGGGACCCACTGCAGCGCGGGCTGCAGGGATGGGAGGGACAAGGGACCGGAAGGACCAGGGTGGGCTTTACCCCAGCACTTCCAGCAGGGGGCAGTGCCGCCTCGCACCTGGGGCAGCTTGGCCCCGAAGCCTCTGTTCTGAGGCACCCAGCGCACCCTTCTACAGGGGTCCCTCGTAACCGGGGTGGGGGCTGGGCTGGTCCTGCCTCTGGGCCCCGTCACCCGACTCAGAACTCCTCCCAGGGGCTCTGTCTGCATCAGGGAGGCTGCCCCCGGGGCTGCAGCCCCCTCCCAGCCTCCTGTGGGTTCTCCGGGCATCCACGTAGAAGGGTTCTGCGGCTAGGTGGGGTCGGGGGGGTTGAAATGGCCCGTCCACTCTGACACTGAGTCCTCGAGGTCACCGGCAGTCGGGACGCCTCCCCTAGGGACAGGACGGATGGGAAGTCCACAGCCAGCAGGCTGGCCGTGCCCCGCGTGGACCCACAGCCACACTGGCACGTAGTAGGGCAGCAGCCTCTCCTCGTCCTGGCTGGGGACGACCCACCACTGCAGGGGAGCCCCCGCGTTTGGGGGCAGATGGGACTCTGTGTGGGTAGCAGGGGCTGAGGACTGAAATCGTGACAAGGCCGCTCTGCCTAACCCTCCACGTTCCGGTCACTTCCTGCCTGAGGTCTCAACTCCCCTGACCATCTCTGCAGGGTTCTCGTCACTCGGTACGGCAGCCCTCGGGCCCCGTGATGACACCTACTCTTCTGTCCTCTGCATCCTCTGCTGGGCATCGAGGCCTCACTGGGGGGCTCACCCCACCTTTCCAGGATGTCCCCCCCATTTCCCACACATGCCCTTTCTCCAATCACACTGCCTGCTTGCTGACGGCAGGGCCAGCCCTTTCCTGTCACTGGGCTCCGGCACCCAGCCCAGAACCTGTTATCTAAGGGAGCTCAGCACGGTTCCATCCAAAAACCCCCCACCCAAATCTCACCTCTCAGGTTACAACCCCCAAGCCCTGCTGACTCATCCTGTCACCACCTGATCCTGCTGGTGATAAACTTATCAAGCCCAGCATCTCTGGTCCGGGGGACCGCCCTGGGCAGGAGTCACCATGGCAACTGGAGGCAGCAGAGAGGCCAGAAGCCAGGTTGCCAAGCGATGCCCGTAGGCAGCCTGGGTCTCCACTTGACTGGAGGCTCGCCAGGGGCACAGCTCTCCTCAAGAAGCCGGGTGTCAGAGCCCTGCCCACCCGGACTCACCCACCTCTCGGCCCCCTCCACCTACCGGCCCCTCTGCTGCTGTCCCTCCGGGGTGACGTCAGCCCAGGTGTGCTCCCTGGAGCCTCTGTCCTGGACGTTTGGGGGATGCTGGGCCTGACTAGGTCCTCGGTCACTGCCCTGCTCGGCCTGGGAACCCGCCTCTCCCTGCTCTTCCCCTGAGACCCCCGTGGCCCCTCCTCACCCTGCAGCCATTGCAGCCATCCCTCCTCAGGGCCCACTTACACCTGTGACCCCGCACCCTGCCCAAGACACCCCTGCAGGATCCATCCGTGGAGGCCGGGCCCAGAGCTGGGCCAGGGTAGCCAGTGGGCCTGGGCATGTGGAAGGCAGGGCAAGGGGCCCTCAGTGGGTGGCAACCCTCCAATTCTCCAGGCCCCCCAGGGCTGACCCACTTTTCAGACCAAGATGAGGCCCCCACGGCTGGTATTATTTGAGCTTTTATGACAGGAAACCAGAGCGGGCCGGTCCCAGCAAGGCCCGGAGGCGGTGGGAGGCTGTCTCCCTGTGCCCGCCCCTTCCAGGAGGTCCAGGCTGAGCTCTGGTGGGCAAGGCCACGGCCTCACTCTGGGGAGGCCCTCCCAGGCAGCAGCAGACCTGGCAGCGGGTCCGGCGGCAAGGCCTCCGCGCCCTGCGCTTCCAGAGTCCCACTGGCACGGCCTGCGGCCCTGGTAGGGACGGGAGCCGCTGAGTTTGTGAGGTGGTGTGCGTGCACGCGTGTACGAGCGTTTGTATGGGTGTGAACGCGCGTGTCCCCGTGTATACTGTATGTGCACGAGCACATCTTAGGGGGGTTACCAGGGGAGCCCCTGCCTCTTGGGCCACAGGCCTCGTGGTGAGATTCACGCCCTCCTGCCGGAAGCCACCTTTGCCCTCGGTACCATGTGGCCGGCGCCACCGGGCGGGACTCTGGCCCTCAGGGTTCCCAGCTCCGGGACACCCCCGGGGCTCCCTGGAGGGTGCCTGCTGGCTGGAGGTGCACGAGAGGGTTCGGGGACCATCACCAAACTGCGGCCGGGCCCAGCCCAGCCCCCGGACAGCATGGGGACGAGAGGGGGAAGGGGCGTCGCTACCTGCTCCCTAATGGGGCAGTTCGATGACGTCACTCATTCTGTGGCTGTGTGTGAACCTCCCGCCCGTTCAAGCCAGTGTGGACACCGGGGCTGGGCTCGGCCCACACCTGGCCCCTCGGACGCTGAGGGCAGCCCTCTCGGGAGGCCTCTGGACGGGGCCCAGACCCAGAGGCAGGCTCCCGGGAGCTCTGCGACCGGAGCAGACCCAGGAGGAGAAAGGACCCGGGGGGGGGCCCAGGGCGCAGCCTCACCATCCTGGACAGGCCGACACCGCCGTCCGGGGTGCAGTTGGGGCACCTGGTGTGGACCCGGCCCAGGTCAGGGCGAGGCCGGCAGGCCCTCCCCCTCCAGGGTGGCCGGAAGCCCCCGGCGTGGCTGACTTCCAGACCGACAGGAAAACCCCATCAGCACAGAGGCAAACTGAATGGGGATGTATTTTTAAACACTCATGTTTTGTTTGTTTCTCCTCTCACGGTTGGCTTTGAGTTTCTCTTTTCCACAATTCTAACACCATTGTTCGTGCATCCCCGGCACCTGCGGCCGCGAAGTTTTCGAGAACAATCACGTGGGGAAGTAATTCCACAGTCACAGAGTCTCGGGAAGGCCAGCTGGCAACAGGGACAGAACAGAGCAAGGCTTAGAAATTACTCGAAAGGGGAAGAAAACCCTTGAAAGTTTCAGGCCCACCTTCCTGCCCCAGAAAGAAAACATCTGTGTGCAGCGGTTTCGTCTGAAGCCCGTGCCCCGTCCCGAGAGCTCCCTCCTCCGCTCCACCTTGCGTGCCAACGTTGACTCAGAAAGCTTTCGCCTCCATCTCTGAAAGCAGAAACAAGTCCCCCCTCCCCGCCACATCCTCCAAGTATACATGAGGGATAAAATTACATTTGTACAAAAATAGATTTTTTTCTACCTTTCCCGATGCTTTAGACATCTCTCTTCTCTGTACGTATTTGTCATCCTCTCTAAGTGTGAGCTACGCATCCCGGCTAAGGCATTCTAAGGACTGGGAACGGCTAAACCTGTTTGCTCCAAAGCATCTTAAAATAGATGCATCTCCTTGCCACGAGATATCCATTCGAACCCGGATTTCACCAAAGGAGGGGTCCTTACGTACTTGCTTACATGAAGCAAATCTGTAGGAAAACGGGGGGTGGGGGTGGGGGGGGAGGAAAGTCTTGATTAAAAATAAACAGAAAACGCTGGTAGCTGGTGCGTGTGTGTGGATGGCAAGCAGGTCTGTGCACACAGGGTCTCTGTACAGCAGGTACATCGCACAACACACACCTGCGTGGGCAGGGACCGAATTCCGTGATGGGGACGACATCAGCTGATTACCCACTGGCTGCACGTTCCAGCCGGTGGAGGAAGCTCGGCATGGTCTCCGGCACTGGCCACCGGCCTGCCAGCCCGAATCCTTCCGGAACACGGCGAGTGTGGCGCCGTCTTCCCCCCCCCCCCCACCGGGGGACGAGAGGGCCAGGGGCTGACCCGGGAGTCATCTGGGCGGACGTCCCCGGGCAGGCCAGCTTCCAAGGAGACGCCTGACGGGGGACGAGCCGGAGTCTGGCTTTGCCAACACCTTCCAAACCCGGGGCGTGGTCGTCTTCACTCCTCGGCCTCGGGAGGCCCATCTGATGTCCAAGCAGGGAGGGGACGTGCCGGAAGCGCCCAGCAGGCGGGGACGGGCACAGGATGGCTAATGAGCTGATGTTAGTGCTATCTTTAGAAAATTAAAGATTGTCCCACCAAAATAATAATAATAATAATAATTACAAAAAATCACCTTAGTTGAACCAGATTGGTAATACTACTGAAGGTCTGGTTAAATAAAAATCCTACCTCTCTACTGAGTAATGTGCCGTTTCCCCACCATCATCTTTCAAACAAACAGCACTGCATGACAACATCGATGACAGCGGACCGAGGAGAAGATGAACGGGCAGCCCCCAAGAGCCCGAGACGCTGCCGTGCCGGCGGGGCCACGAAGGCTGAGCGGCGAGGGGCCAGGGAGTTTCCGGCTTTGGGAGGGGGTGGCCTGGGGACCTCAGTGCTTTACGGGCAGTCAGCCCACGAGGCTGACCCCCCAGCAAAGCGCTCCATCCTGGGTCTTTCCCACTGGAGCCATCACGTTCCCGAGGGGTCCAGGGCAGCGGGAGGGGGCTGGGCGTGGACAGGGTGCATCTGGCTACAGAAGGCACCGGGGTGGCGGGCCGCGGGGCGGTCCACGTTCCCAGGGGGAGGGGGTCCCAGAGGGAGGCCCCTGAGGGTGCCGGCGTCCCTCTGCCTGACACAAGCATGCCCCCAAAGGGTGCCAAGACTTGCAGGGAGAGTCTGGGAAGAGGGACAACTAGGCAGGCGTGGGCTCGCCCCATCTCTGCCTCAGATGGTGGACGGGGCTGGGGGTGCCTGTGTGGCAGGGGACGCCTCGCCTGGGCCACCACGTTAAGGGCGGGGTGGGGTGCCAGAGAAAGGACGTGTTTGTGGAAGCTTCCACATCTTCTGTCCAGGTGCCTCACGCTTAGCTCGGGCCAGACCCTGGAGGGCAAAGAATGGACCCCGTCCTCCCTAGAGGCCTGGAGGCCGGCATCTCCCCTTCCAGCCCCAGGGGCACCCTTGCAGCACCCGGGGGAACAGACTCGGGGGGAGGGCATCCACAGCCCCCATGCCCACCCCCGCTCTGGGGCCTCTCTGGTGGGGAGTGGCGGGAAGAAGACAGGCACCGCAGAGCATCCCCTTCATGGGCTGAGAAGACAGGACTCTCCTCCCCAACCCCTACCCCCGGCCCGGTTCAGGCCCCGCCCCCCACCGACTGACAAATGCTGGGTTCATGGAGTACGAGGCATGCAAATGGAAAGTACTCAGACCAAAGGGAGGGCATTACAGTGCAAAAGAGGCCAGTTCAACCTGAGAGACCCTGCCCCCGCCCCCGCCCCAGGGGCAGAGGGCCTGCCTGCCTGGGGTGGGTGAAAGGTTCAGGGGTGGGTGCAGGGCTGGGTGGGGTGCCCTCAACCAGAGCAGGTGTTGATGGAGCTCCCACAAGGGCTCCATCAGCCGGCCAAGACAACAGCCAGGCTGGCTGTCCCCGAGGGGCATCCAGCCCCGGCCCAAGGGTGCTGGCACTCAACGGTTCCTGACCCCAAGAGTCCTCTGGACAGAACAGCCAGCGAAGGGGCCTCCCTACCCAGAGCGTTCCAGAATGGACCATCTGCCCCGTGCCCCGAGCCATGCGCCCACAAGTCCCTCCTTCAACGTGCACAGCTGCCCGAGGACCCTCTGGGGAAAGTGACTCTCCTCTCCTCCCGTCCCTGTGGGCCTCCTTGGTGATGACCTCTGCCCTTGAGAGGTCAGCAGAGCCCAGGTCGGCATGGCCCTCCAGTGCTTCCAGGAGGGCCAGAGACCAGGCTAGCCCTCCAGGACTGGGGACTGGGGTCAGCCTTGGCCCTGGGCACAGACTGCAAGATTTGGGGGCGGGGTGGGGGTTGGTTACCCAGGGCTAGACAGGACCATGTGGAACAAGAAGCTGAAACCAGGACGATGCAAAGAGAGAAATGAGGTGGGGTGGGGTGGGCAGGTGACTCCAGTCCCTGCAGCCTTGAGGTGGCCCCAAAACCCTGCACAGAGGTCAGCTTCTGTTCTGACTGGCTCGGGGACAAAGCTGAAAGTCATCTTTGGAAACAGGGGTTGCTCACCCTTCATTCTGAGGGGAGACAAGGCTGCTTGCCCCAGAGCCCCTCCCGTCTTCCCAGGGGGCAGGTGGAGTCTTTTGCAATGAAATGCCAACCCCCCCCACCTGTCCCCTCCTCCCGATTGTGGGTGAGGCCGGGCTGGCAGGTTGCCAGCACACACAGGAGGCAGAGGGATCCCTGCAAACAGAGGACCTCGCGACAACAAAACAGTGACGGAACAAAGCCACCCTCTGACCGCTGCAGCTCCGGGGGCGGGGGCCTGAGACCCCGTGAGCCGCCCGGGCTCCCCCGGGGCTCACACCAGTTCCTGCCACTCCGGCTGCCACCCCAGCATGGCCACTGCCCGGTCCAGTCGAGTAGTACTGAAAATGTCGAGGGTGGCAGCGCATCTCAGGCTTAGCAGTGACAGGCCACGCCCCCAAGTCCAAACATCCAGGCAGAGGAGGGGCGGGGCAGGCTCGGCTGAGAAGAGCTGCTGGCAGCCGGGCGGGGCGGCCGGACCGGCGAGTGCGAAGAACGGCCGGGGGCCTAAGTCATTTGGTGCGGGGCTTCCAGCATCTCCATGAGGAAGGTGTCGATGGGCGTGTCCCCGATGAGTTTGAAGAAGAAGAGGTGTTCCAGGCACTTGAGGCCGATGGAGCGCAGGGCCGGCAGACGAAGTAGCAGCTTTGCAAACCTGCGGGACGGGAGCCGCGTGAGGGGCGGGCAGGGCGGGCCCTCCCACCCTCCGTCCCGGCGCCCAGCGGCCCCCTGGGGAAGGGACCAGGCTCACTGCCCCATCCCCCTGAGGCTGCCACGGCAGGAGCCCCCCAGGGTGGAGATCCAGGATGAAGGTCCAGTGGCGAGACAGTGGCCGGGCTGGGGCAGGCTGGACGGGGCTTCGTGGGGAAGCTACGACACGTGAGCTTTCTCCAGCGCAAGAGGCAGCCACAGTAGGATTTTAAGCAGGAAGAAGGGCTACGAGAAGAGATCTGAGTACCAGCAATGCCCCTGGCTGCAGGGGCGCCAAAGGTGAAGCCACTTCTGAGCCGCTCCTGATCTGGGAGCAGGTCTGAGCGCCAACAAGCCCTTCTCAGCAAGGACCAGCCTCCAGGGGGCCCCACGCCAGGGCCCACCTTCCCCAGAAAGAGCTCGGCCAGAGGCACCTGACGCCCAGACAGGGCGGGTGGGAGAGAAGGAGGCGCCTCGGTCCGTGCCCACCCCCTGGGGAGTTTCTGGGGAGGACGCTGGGTGGGGGAGGAACACAGGAAGACTTTGGGAGCCTCTTGGAAAAGGGACGCCAGGCTTAGTGGCCCCGCTGCCAAGGACAGTTGCCGTGGGGGGGCTGACGGGGCCACATGCCCCTCCAGCGACATCCACATCTGTCCCCCATGCCGTCCCCATCCCACGTGCTGCCTGGTCTCTCCACATGCCCCTCCAGGGGTCCCAGGGCCTCATTAATTATTAACAGTGTCTGTATTTCAGGGGGGAAAGCCCCGTGCTTGGCTGCAACACTACCCGCGTTTTAAAGGCAGAAACGCAGCTTAGAGGCTGGAACAGGGCCAGAGAACGAGCTGTTTTCTGCTGAGCTGGCGAGATGGGCTAGGGCGGGAAGCCAGGAAAAACAGGCGGGCCTGCCACCCCTCCTCTCATCCTCCTCCGGGAAGTTTCACTCTAAACCAAACCAGATGAGGCTGAGCAAGACAGTTAACCCTGTGTGGCCCGCGTGTGCCAGTCGGCGGGGCGGCCAGCGGGAGAGGGAGGGGGCAGAATCAGGACAGCAGATTCGGATGCCGCGAAGTCACCGATGCTTCCCCTTCTCCTGGACGCCCACGGCGCGCCCGGCACTGTGGACCCAGAAGGGAGACAATTCCAGCCCTTCCGGGGCCCACAGTCGGCCAGGAGAGACGGGCAGGTCTGCAGACCACGGCCATCTACTCTGCATACGCCTATAAACCACCTACTGTGTGCTGGCGTCCTTCCCTGCTAGGGGTGAGCACGCCAGGCCCCCACCTCTAGCGGTTCCCTTTGGCAGGCGGAGGAAGGCACTGACTTCGTTCACGTGCTTTACAGCGACAAGCACCTACTGTGTGCCCGCGCTGGGCCCGTCTTTTTGGTGGGGCTACAAGGAAGCGTGAGCGCGTGCCCGCTGAGGCCGGGAGAGCGCCTCAATCCCCCACTGCCCTGGGTGAAGGCAGGGTGTGGCCTTCTAATCCACAAGAGGGTCTGAAGGGCTGGTGGCGGGGTCCTGCCCCGGGCGGGGGGTCTGCAAAGAGACCCCGAGGTCCGTCCAGGCAGAGGCTGGGCCGAGGCTCACCTTCCTGGCTGCTCGGGGTACTTGTGTTTGCAGTACGCCTCCAGGGACGCGTAGACCTTCTCGCGAAGCGTCTCCACCTCGGCCGGGTTCGAGAGCCCCTTGGAGTCTGTGAGGGAGCAGGGGCCGCAGGTGAGAGCCCTGCCCGGGGAACCTGTCCCAGGGGCCGAGAGCCCCGACTCAGACGAGGCTGCTCGAGCCCTGGCCCTGCCGCTTGCTTGCTGGCCACTTGACCTTGGGCCAGTCCCCTGACCTCCTGCCACTCAGCCCCATCTGTAAAGTGGGACGGGCCTGCCCCCGGGGCGGCTCCTGGTTACCATGGCAACCGCGTGGCCTCCAGAGGCCTCTGCTGCATCGGGTCTCAGCCCCCTGGAGCGAGATGAAGGCTCCAAACCCTCTTGTACCTGAAAGAGCCAGACCCACGCTCTGGGGGGCCCTGAAGCCATCCCGAGCCCTGGGACCCTGGCGGCAGGAGTCCAGGCTGGAAGGCTCTGCCTGTGGACGGAGATCCCCGGGACCAGCGTCGCCAAAGCCCCCAGGGCCCAGGGGTGAGGCTTAGAAGCACGGGCCGCCCGGCTCATCCTGGTGAGCCGTCACGGGCCTCTCTCCGAGGCACCGAGAGCCCCCCAGCCGGGCAAAGCTTTGCTAATAAGCCCCCTGGGCTTCTTCATCTCCTGAAGTTGCCCAGCAAGCTGACATTGGACGAGCCTCTCTCTCTCTCTCCCCGCTGCCCCCGGACAGCAGCCACCACTGCGCATCTGGATGTGGGCTCACACAGCCCTGAGTCTGGCCCCAGCCAGGCATGGTCCGTCCTAGTGGCTCAGGGGGCAGAGGCTAGAGCCTCCCTGCTGCTGGTCTGAAGCTGACGCAGCGTCCGGGGCTCAGCCACGGAACAGGACTGCTGTCGGTTGGCCTGTAAGTCCCAGACCAGGGGGGTCCCACACCGGCCCTGCCCTGGCTGGCTGATGTCCCAGTAGGAGCACTGCGGCCCAGTGTGAATGCCATGGTGGCCCGGGGTCCTGGGCACCTTGGGAACATGCCAGGCTCCGCTGCAACTGGGCTCCCCCAGGCCCTGGGGCTCTGCCAGCCCTGGACATCTCCCTTCTGTGCCCAGCAACCCCACGCCTGGGCCCCAACAGATGAACCAGAGCCAGGAGCCAAGCCACGCACGACTTCAATGGGGATCCCGCCAGGCAGGGCCGAGACACATGGCTCAGCCTCCCATGCTGGCAGGGTCACGGGCTCGAGCACAAAGCTGGGGAACACACGTCCCTGGCAACGGGCTGTCCCCCACGAGCGGACTCCATCTCCACCCCGGCCCGGCCCTCAGCACTGGAGCCGGTGGAGGGCAAGGAGTCAGGGCCCGTGACCCCTAGGGCCGTCCCATCCTCCCACCGCCTGGTCAGTTCCCTGCACCTCCCCCTAGAAGCCCTCAGCAGCCCCAAACCTGCCCCCAGTGTCCCCGTCCACCCCCAAAACATCCGGGCTCCAGAACTCCGGCAGCAGAAGCGCGCGAAGAGGCCATCTCCTCTGGAGCCCAGGATGCCGGTGCGAGTGGGGCCTCGCTTTGGACACAGCGCCCAAAGGCCCGGCCAGAGCCCTCACCAAACCGCAGAGGATGAGCTCGGCTGCGCAAGCCTTGTCCGACCTTCACGAGGGCCTTGGGAAGAAGGTGGCACGGCTGTGCCCCCCTCGTAAGGGAGACACCGAGGCTCGGAGAAGGGGCGGGTCGCCGACGCTGCAGCGCCCGTGAGCAGCGGGGCGGGGAAGAGAGCCCGGGGCCTCTAGTCCCCCAGGCGGGCTGACACCCGGGCCTGGACAGCAGGTGAAGCGGCAGGAAGGCAGTACCAGGGTTGAAGAGGACGATGGCGCGCAGGCAGCCCAGCTCCGTCTTGTCCATCTGCATGTCCCGCATCTTGGACACCAGCTCCGTCAGCACCCTGCGGGGGAAGCGGGCAAATGCCGACGTCCCAAGTCAGACCACGGCCCTCACAGGACCCGCCAGGAACCCCAAAGCGCTCGGGAGGCCCGCTGTGGGCCTGGAGGGCAGCTGAGAAGAGCCAGGAGACCGGGGGAGCTGCCCAGCCTGTCCCATCCCGCCCCGGGGGCGCCATGCCTCTTCCTCAAGGTCTGCGAATGGGATTTTATCCTGGGGGGCCAGAGACTAAAGAGGAGCCTCGTGACAGCCGGGCGAGCCAAGGCCCCGCACGTCCAGGGCAAAGCCCACAGCCACACGCCCCGCGGGGATGCAGGCCACACATGGCGGCCTGAGCGCCGCATTCCTGCCACTCCCCGGAGCCCGCCCGCGGGAAGGCATTTCCCCAGCTCCTGGGCTTCCCGGCTCCTTCCTTGCAGCCGGAGCGGGCTCCGTTCCACTTCCCGACACCGGCCACTTATTACATTCCCATCACCGTCCCCTCTCTAGCAGCTGGAAGCACAGAGCTGTCAGCTGGGTGCGTGACTGGGGCCGCACTTCTAAACATGCCCCCAGGGGACGTGCTCTCCAAGAAGCCGTCTGTGGGCAGCAAAGCCCGCGCTCCACAGCCCCTTTGGGTGGCACTACTGTACACGAGCTCGTTAAAGGCCCTGAAACGTCCTGCGGCAAAGACACATCCCTACACTGTCTAAACCAGTGCTTGCCCACGGTACGCGGTGCCCCTCCGTTCTCCCTGAGCTGTTCCACGGGGCAGCAGGCTCCCACATTTATCCCCGGGGGGCTACAGGAGGGGCTTCTGCTGCTCCCCTCTAACGTCAAGGCTCCTGTACTCGGGGGCTTGCCTGGGACCCCTCCCACCACCATCCCCACCCCCCACGCCCTGCCACCCGCTCCTTCCCACTCACCACTCCTGTGCCACGCCCCCCACACCCGAGGGACCCTGGGACGCCCCTCCCCAGCCCTTCCCACTCCGGCTGGCTGAGCTGACACCCAGGTCCCCAGGTCCTCCGGGCTCTTAGGCAAGGCCCAGAGACAGGAATGAGTAGCTCCCGTCCGCCCTGCCTGGTGCAGCGCAGGTGGGCCATGATTCTGGAGGTACTTGAACGGAGCCCCCTACCCACTACCCAGCACTGGCCCCCCGGCTGTGTGCCGAGGGGCAGAGAGCGGTGTCTCCACCGGGGACACGCCAGAAGCAGCGCTGAGATGCAGCCGGGCACCCGGGGACAGGGTGCGCGCGGGCTCACAGGCGCCGCGATGCTTTTAGTCTCAGCTCGTAAGAGTCTCCGCCACATCCGACATGACAGCAGCACAGAACGGTACCTACGGCACAGTCTACCTTTGCATTAAAAATACGGCAGCTTTCCTTCCCATGGGCAGGACTTGAAAACATACTTGGAGAAAAGTAAACCAAAAACGTCAGCTGCGGCTGTCGGGGGTCCCCGGAGGGATTTTAACCTCAGTCCTTGCACGTCTCTGTATCTCCGCAAGTGTAACCCTCGTGAACAGGACAAAGGCCAAGCAGGTCATGGCCGTGGGCTGGGCTGGGCCCCCACCTGTCAAAGATGGCGCCCACCCCCGCGCTGTGGGCGCTATTGCGGTGGACGTGCAGCCCGGTGGCCAGGAGGATGCCGTCCTTCACGGCTATGGAGCGGTGGGAGAAGGAGGCGATGAGCAGCTCGTTCCAGCCTGCGGCGGGGAGAACACACGGTCACTGCTGTCTCCAGACCCCCGGGCTGCCCTGCCCCCGACCCCCGTTGGGCCCCCCAGAGGCAGCTCTCACCCTCCCAAGCCACGGTTCCCAAAGTGGGCTCCATGAAACCCCGAGCCCATGACCGTTCCACAGAAAGGAAGTTCCCGAGCATGGACGTTTGGGGGATGCCTCTACAGCACGTGCAGTAAAGGCCCTGAGAAGTCCTGCACAGAGCATGTTCTGTAGCGTAGCTTAACCCAGGCTCCCCAACTAGGGTGCCAAGGAAGTCTCTCTCTGTGAGTGCCAGACGCTTGCGCCACGGAGCACAAGGGAGCTCCCAGGACCCTCTCCAGGCGGCCCTGGAGCAGCTGCCGCCAGTCTGGCCCCCCACGGCAAACTCCCAGAGACTGACATTTTGTGGATGCCACAAATCGGCAAATTATTGTGCTGAAACAAGGTGTGTTTAGAGCCAAAGGCCAACTCGCCGCTCTCTCTACATGAGGCCCTGGCGCACCCAGCGCAGGCGCAAGGGCTACAGAGACGGATGGAAGCGATTCTGTGAGCAAGTGTCTCGATGACCCTATAACTGAACAGCATGAATCGTCCCACAGGACTGTCACTAGTGACCGTCCCAGCCACCACTCCTGAGTGCCCCGAAGGTTCTGGGCTGGCGGCTGCCAGCATCACAAGGATCATCCCACTGAATGCTGATTCAACCCCACAGAGCAAGTATCGGCCCCGTTTCATACAGAGGAAAACTGAGGCCCAGGGAGAGGAAGGCGCTGCCTGGTCAGTGAATCAGAACGCCCTCCGACCCCGGGTCCCAGACTTTCCCAATCCCTGCGGGTCTGACGGCTCTGGGTGTTGGGTTTTGTGCCCCAGAGTGAAAACTCCTCTGGGCACGGGCTCTCCCCGCCCCCAGGTTCAGCGCGAGGGACACCCCGCTGGCCAAACACCAGGGCCAAGGACCAGAGCTCTGCGAGGGGCCGGACCAGCCCCCCAGAGCCTGCCCTACCTGCCACTCTGCGATCACTCTGCCTCTCTCCCTCTCATCCCCCACTGAGGCCCGCCCAGCCCCTTCCTACCTCTGACCCTGCTGCCACCTGTCCTCCTGCCCCCAAGAGTGGGCCCAGCAGGCGCTGGGCTGGCCCGATGCTCCTGTGGCTCCCAGCACAGGCCCGGAGCACGCAGGTCAGCAGGTGCACACCGCAGGGCCCAGTGCGCACGTATGGACCGGTGGGGTGGGGCTCCCGCCCAGCACCTCCCAGCTGGCCAGTCCCTACTGTCTCTCTGGCAGGAGCTTTGCGCCAAGGACCCCAGTGTCCCAGCAGAAACCGGCTTCCACGCGGCAAGGCCGTCGTGCCCACTTTCCAGATGAGAGAACGGCCTGGAGGGCGGGCGGCTGCCTCGTCGGGACTCCAAAGCCGCCGCTCCCATCCCCCGCCCCCGCCCACCCCCAGGTCCCAGGATCTCCCTCACCACCCGTTCCGCCGTGGGGTGTGTGCTGAGCACCGAGCGCGCATCGCAAGCCCAGCCTGGGAAAGGGGCTGCGGCCTCAGTCGGGGGAGAAGGCAGAACACACAGCCCCCCGAGGGCAGCCCTTGCTGGACATGCTCACCCCTCCCTCTCCACAGGTCCCCCAGACGGCCCGTCACCCCTCTGAAGGCCACTAGGAGAGACCCCAACTGAATCCTTCCTTATGAGGGAGGGGAGGGAAGCCCAGGCTGCGGTGGGCAGTGCCGGAGCAGAAGCCCCGGCCCGTGCCCCTTCCCCTGCGGCCCCACGCAGCAGCAGGAAGGCCGCGTCCCACCCGCGGGGCCGCAAAGCCCCCACCCCTCTCCTGTCCACGCCTGCCCAGCCCCCGCCAGGCCCGGCCACTCACCTGCCCGCAGCAGGATGACCTGGTCGTCCAGGGGCAGCTCGGAGAAGTGTGGGATCCGCTTGGCCCACTCCACCAGGGTGAAGAGCTGCTTGTCGGCCGCCTGGCAGATGTTGGTGACGGGGTCATTGGGCTGCGGGAAGGGGCACCGCGTGAGCACCGAGCAGAGAACGCAGCCCCAGGCCAGGTCCCGCCACACGCCTTACCCGGCAGTGGCGGCTGAATAACGCCCCCGGTGACACCCACGTCCTATACCCCAGAACCTGCTAATGTGCCACCTTACCCGACAAAGGGGACTCTGCAGACGCGGCCAAGTTAAGGGTTTGGAGATGGGAGGTTACCCTGGAAGAAGTGGGTGGGCCCAGTGCCATCACGAGGGTCCCTACTGGAGCGGGGAGGAGGTCAGAGCGGAGAGAAGGCGTGAGGACGGAGGCCGAGGTCGAGGAGGGAAGACGCTGCCGGCCCCGGAGCCGGAGGAAGGGCCGGGAGCAGAGGAACGCGGGCAGCTCCAGAGCGGGGACAGGCCGGGCAGCAGCTTCTCCCCGAGAAGGGCCAGCCCTGCTGATGCCCTGACTTGGCCCAGGGACACTGAGCTCAGCCTTCTGACCTCGAGAAGCATGAGACACTAAACTCTGTGCTGTCTTAGGCACTTGATTTGTGGTCACTTGTCCTAGCAGCCACAGGAAGGACACCGTGCTACGACCCACTCGGTTCCCACCGCAGCCCCGGGGGCTGGGGCCGGGTGACCCTGTGTCACAGGCCAGACTCGGGGGTGGCACTCAGAGAGGGTGCATCAGAGGCCCCTCCAGAAAGTTCTAGCCAGAAGGGGACACCCCGGTCATTCTCAGAGACGAGGAAACCTGGGCGGCCTCCGCGGCACCCTGCTGCTCCCGGCTCCAGCCTGTGGGGCTCGGGTGGACAACCTCTGGGCCCGGGGACGGGGGGACCGAGGCCAGTGCACGGGATGTGGAAACCCCTCATTCCAGAAACCATGACGGCCAGGCAGCCACACGGGGGAGGCCCCCTCGGAAGAGCTTCCCCTGACAGAAACCATCCGCCCCCCAATGACGCAGCCTAAACAACCCAGCCCCGTGAAGGGCCTGCTGAGGGCTCTCGTGGGAGGCCCGGTGACCAACCGGCACCGAGGCCACCGGGGCGGACAGAGCCAGGCGAGCAGAAAGGGGACCTGGGACCCCGGGAGAGGCGGCAGCCGCGGGGCGTGGCCAGTTGGTCCGCGGACCTCAGGGGGAGGGGCAGACAGGCACCAGCCGCTGGGCGCCCCCGTCCCCACCTGCTCTGCAACAAACCTCCCAGGAGCGTCAACCGGAAGTCCACACACTCGCTGGGCCCCGGACACCACGTGCCCAGGACACCCTGCGAGCATCGCCCACCCCATCCCGTCTGATGGACAGCGGCAGCCACGGGCACTCACACGAGCGAAACACCCAGCAGCTAGCGTGCCAGAGGCCAGGGCCAGGTTCTCGCCGGAGCCACTGCGGCCAGGCTGCACTCCCCGGGGACCGTGCTCCTTGCCCTTCCACGCCGCAGGGCAGCCCCTCGAGGTGAGAGCACAAGCCTGATGGTGGGGGGCATGGGGGAGCCATGCAGGGGGAAGCGGGGGGCGTGGGGAAGACCCGAGGAGAGCCCCAGCGGTCGGGCCTTCTCCCTGGGCACCAGCCAACGGCTCCCTCCGAGCCCTCAAGGGGCCCAAAGCAGGTCCGGGGCACAGGCTGTCACCCTGAGCCACTCCCGGGCAGGCCGGGGCCTTGTAGGTGAGCACAGTCACGCCTAGAGCTGGGGGCGACGTCTGCCTGCACAGTGGGTGCAGGACTAGGCCTGGGGGGCTGCCCTGGGGGAGGGGGCTCCAGCTCTGCCCTGCTCCGTCCCGCAGGGTGGTCTCCAGCAAGTACTTAACTTCTCCGAGCCTGGATTCCCGCTCAGAGACAAAACAGGCCTCATTCAACGGCAGTTTCTGGAGTTCCAGCCCGTGCCTGAGAGGGCGGGACCTTCCCCGTGCTAGGAGGTGACAGCGGGATCCCCAGGCAGAGGCCCGAGGCTGCCCCAGGGCAGAGAGGTGTCGCCGGTGTCGAGGCAAGGGGCCTAACAAGCCGTCCCCAGAGCGGGGGACCCAGGCCAGCCCAGCTCAAGCTGCAGCACGAGGGCAGACCCGCTGCCTGGCCGGCCCGCCTGCCTGTCCCCTAGACCCCCCTCCGCCTGCTCTGAATTCGTGGAGAGAGAAGATGGCAGACTTGTTTTCTTCCCAATAACGTCCTTACTTGACAAAATCAAAAGCTGGCAGGCCAAGACTTCTCTTTCGGGGTTTCGACTCAGTCGTGAAGCCCTCCCCACCCCGCACTGGGACCGGAGAGGGGGGCGTGGGGTCGGGCCGGACCACAGACCAGACGGACCGCGGAGCATCACAGCCGACGGGAGTCATTCTACGAGAGGCTGAGAGGCGGCGCGCCCAGGAGAGGGCCCGCCTTCCCTGGCACGTAGCCGAAGCGGGCGTCTCAGAGGGGCCGTGGTCCTGGGGCATCACAGAGTGCGGGGCAGCAGGGCGGCCTGCGACCCCCCACAGATGAGACGGGACCCTCACACTCGGAGATGGGGGTGGGGGCCACGTGAGAGCACCTACGGGCAGGGCAGGGTCCCGTGGAACAGCCTGATGGCAAGGATGGAGAATTAACCCACTGCATACGCTGCAGTGTGGCCCCCACGTGCTAGGGGCCGTGAAGAGTAACGTCAGGGGCGCTGAGCCCACAGAACAGGGGCACCAGGGGGGTCAAAGGGAAAGGGGCTCCGCGAGGAAGTGACACCTCTCCGAGGCTGAAGCCCGAGCAGGAACAGAGGGAGCGGCACGTGCAAAGGCCCTGGGGTTGGGGCAGGGAGCTGGGCAGGTGCGTCCGGTGCCGTCTGGGCCACCGTGAGCCGGGGAGACCTCAGGGCAGGCCACAGGGCTGTGGTCCCACCCCGACCACACACGGGAGACATAGATGAAGTCTGGACCTAACGCTGCCCGCAAACCTGGGGCAGACACAGAACCCCCGAAACCCAGCTGGACGATGGGCCAGAGACAACACGAAGCTTGAAGGTTACCATAACGTCCTGGGCTTTGAGCCAAACAACCAAAACCTCACCCACCCGACTGGGGACATCACAGAGGGGGTCTCCCTCCCAGGAGCGTGCCGGGGCCACCGTCCCCAGAGCAGGGCGGGGGTGCACTCACCGAGCTGGGGTTCAGCCCCACGTTTGCCTCCACGTACGTCTCGGTCTTGGGCTCGACGGCCAGCTCGGCCTCCAGGATCTTCTCCACGGGCATGTCCTCGTTGGCGCTGCTTGTAGACTCCACCTCGTTCTCAGCCCGGTCCTTGCCCCGCTGCCGCTCCTCCTGCACAGCTGAGGCACGGGGAGGCTTCCAGTCAGCCCGCAGCTCCCGCGGCAGCCCCTCCGCCGCCAGGGCCCGAGCAGCGCGCCCACAAGCTGGCCGGGGCCGGGGAGAAGGATGCTGCTCAGAGCCGGCCAGACTGCGGCCCCCTTCTCTGCCCCAAGCCTGGCCTCCTGGAGGCTGTGCGCTCTGAGAACAGAACACGCCGCCTCTCATTAATTCATTCACCTACTGGTCACCCCAGGACCCGCCCAGGGCCAGGGCAGATGGGACCCAGCTCTCAGGAAACTGACAGTTCAACAGGGATCCCAACGTGGAGTGAGAAGGGCTTTGATGGGCTACGGACTGAGGCAAAGCCAGGAAGGCTTCCCGGAAAAAGTGACAGTGAAATTGAAGGAACGGGAAAAATAGGGAGAGCAATTCAGGCACGAGAGGTAGCACGCGTCAAGGCCTAGAACCAGAGCAGAAATGCCGCTGAGGAAAGGGCCTCTCACGTCAGCTAGGGAGCAGAACAAGGGGTGCAACGGTGGGGAGCGTAGCCGAGAACAGGGCCCACTGTGCCCCAGGAAAAGGATGGGGTGAGATGCAGATCTCTGATGGTCCCTTTCTGCTGCGGGGAGGAGAGGGGCTGGGGGAGAGCACAAGCTGGGTCAAACCCAGGCTTGAGACGGGACAGCCCGGGCCGGCCGGGCGGGTGCGGGGGTCCAGCACGAGGGTAGAACCTGAGCAGATGCTGCAGTCGGGGCAGCCTAGTTTCTGGGAACCCAGGGAGAGAAGCTGATGGGAGGAGGCGGAGAAGGAACGGTTCATTCCAACACATCCCCGCGGAGACCCGGGTGGGACGGAAGGCCGAGGGGACCAGGCACCCCACGGCTGGGCGTTCACAGACCCTCGACTTCACAGCCCATGCAGCTCAAGCCGCCCTTTCCCAAGAGGGGCCGAGACCTCCCGGAGGTCACCCAGCAGGCCCAAGGCGACGCTGAACCAGAGCCAGGCTGTGGACCCCACCCAGAGCCCCGCAAAGACACAGGAAGGCTCCCGGGGGCTTCTGCAGCGCCCTCTGCTGGCCCTCACACCCCCGCTTCCTCTGCTGGGGACACCAAGGGCCCTGGACCCGGGGAAAGGAGGCCTGGCGGGGTGGGAGAGGCTGCCCACACAGCACCAGCACGGGGGAGCCCCTGGGCATATTGGGCCTGTGCCTCCCCAGGGACGCGCCAGATGCCACTAAGCGAGGGCCGCAGCGCCAGGACGGGGCCCGCCACCGCCGCCGGCCGCCCTCCCTTGGTCCTGCTCTGCTGAGCCAGAGCAGATGTCCAGACGTCCCCCGACACTCCCAGGGCGCCCACGGCCTCCTCAGGACCAGCTCCTCAGCCCCCACCCCACACAAGGCTTCCTGGGGCCCCTGGAGACCCCAAGGCAGAGCAGGAGCTTATGCGAGGCGACTTCCCGAGGGCGGCAGTAAAACCTCTCACACACTCCCAGCCCCACCGAGGGGAAGGCCCTGCACGCAGCCCCCAGCATGGAGCCTTCCGGAAGCCGGGAGGGCGCGGCCCCTCGGGGGACTTCCCACGTGCCATCACCCCTCTGGGCCTCCGTCGAGGCTTACCCTCCCCTGCAGGAAGTCTGGACTGGGCAAAACAGTGCCCTGTTCCCGCAGACGCCGCTGTCACGGGACTGCCCCCCACGCGTACCTCCAGGCCCACCTGCCCTGCCCAGCTCCGGGGCCCGAGCTCGGGGCCTCACCCCGGGCCCTCTCACCCTTGGCCTCGGGTGGGTCTCGCAAACGCAGGGGACCAGCAGGAGGGAGGAGGGGGTCCGCGGCTCTGGCGCCCGCCCTGCCCGGCCCCGGTTCTCAGCGGTCACTTCCTCCTCAGGCCGCAGCTCTAGGGGCTCTGCCGGCCCAGCCCCGCTCCGTCCTCCAAGCCTGGGGGCGTGAGGGCTCCCTCTCTTGCTCTCTGGGGGTCCCCCGGGCCCGTGCAATTCTTGGGACACCGCCCACAGCTCTGCAACAGTCCACGTGGACCCCTCTCCACCACGCCGGCCCCGCCGACGACCGTTCAGACCCTCTCCGGGCTGCGGGGCTCCCTGAGGGCCGGCCCCGCATCCTTCCCGCCTCCACAAATGGCTATTTAGGGATGGCCCCTGCAGGGGCTGCGCTCTCCAAGACGCAAACGCTGACTCGAGCGAGAGATTCTCCATCCGTGTGGCGAGACTCGGGACAGAGGGCCGGCCCACGCTTCAGATCCACCAGCTGGGCCCCGGAGCCAGGCGGGAGGCCTCGAGTCAGAGTTTTTGCAAGCCTGGTGCTTCTGGAAAGTCTGACAGCCGGTGGGGCTGGATGGGGAGCTCAAGCTGGCCGGCCTGGCTCTGGCCTCTTCCGACACAGTGGATGCCGGGCTGGAGCAGGGCACCTCCTCGTGTCGCCGTCTGCTACAGGGGACGGGGTCACAGACCAGAAGAGTGGACCCGGTGGGCGGCAGCCACAGGCTGAGCTGGACCAGCATCCGGAATGATGGGGACCCTGGCAGGCCGGTGTCCCTGAGACCCTGAGGGTGGGGGTCCCCAGGGTCTGTCCTCTGAACAGAACCCTAACTCCTCAGAGCCGGGACACAGCTGAGAGGCACGTTTGAGCAGGTGGGGAAACAGGCCCAGAGCACCAAAGGGGTGCAGCTGAGCCCTCAGGAGAACAGGCGGCTTCAAGCTACAGGCTCTGGAATCAGACGCTGCTCTGCCCCAACTGCTGTGTGGCCCCGGGCGAGCCCCTAGCCTCTCAGTGCCCCAGCTTCCCCAGCCACAGAGGGACGAGGTCGGCACCAGCCTCCAGGCTGGATCCGCAGGAGGCGCCCTCGGGACGCGCACGGCCCCCATGACGCGGCCCAGTTAAGGGGTTCTCCTCCCCTTCCAGACGGGACAGGGTGGCAGGTGGGGGTCCCTCAGCACTTGCCTCCTACGTGGGGGCGTCCGGAATTAATTCGCGAGCGCTCTGTGAAGCGCTCTGAAGCCATGAAGGGCCGGGCCGCTCCGAGCAGCATCATTACAAATGTTATTGTTTTATTTAAACATGGGGGGTGGGGGGGCAGGGGGGAGGGGCTGGGGATTCATGCTTTGCCAGCTCGACCACCTCTTAGACGTGGCTGTGTTTGACTTATGTCCGCTGGCGCCGGGAAGCCTCGGGTGGGAGGCGTCGGCCAAGACAGGGCCTCGTTATCCTCCCAGCCCCGAGCCACGGGCAGAGGGGCCGGCACGGGGAGGGGACGCTGCCGGGAGGGCAGAGGAGGCCGGGCCCCCACGCCGGGATCCCCAGGAAAGCCCCCGGGGCCGAACCACCCCCAGCAGCCGAGCACGCGCCTGGGAGGAACACTCAACACCCAGCATAAGCGGGGTCGCCGGCGTCAGGAGACAGCTGGTGCCGGACGTCCTGGGGAGCAGCAGCCCACAGCCAGGGTGGGACCCCCGCCCCCTGACCTGCACAGTGCCCACTGCCGCCCTCCGGCTCCTGGGGCCGGGCAGGAAGCCGCGAGGTGGGAGGGGTGTCTGGGCGGGGTGGGGGTGGGGGGACCACAGGCCTGCCGCCTCCTTTGCTTTGGCACCGCCGGCGGCTGGGCCCTTCCTCCATCCCCTGTATGGCCCCCGGGGCAGGCAGGGCTGGACTTCTCCAAGGGCTCTGGCCCGGCTGCCTCTTCTCAAGGCCGGCGGGGCATGTCCCTGTCAGAGGTCACAGGGCGAGTTATGTCCCTCGAGCTCGGAGGACACATCCCTCCTTCCCTCAGGGGGCTCAACCCAGGACAAGACGCCTGCACACAAGAATGATCACGTGCAACATACACGGGCACGCACACGGGTTCACACGCTTGCACACACGCTGCGGCCCCCACTCTCTGACCCCACCACCCGCCAGGCGCGGGGCTGGCGCCCGCCACGTTCCCCCCAACAGGCCCTTCGGGGAGCCTGCCGACACCCCCATGCACCCCGTGGAAACTGAGGCTCGGAGAGGCAAGGCCACGCGCCCCACCCGCACAGGGAGGTGGGGGAACCAGCGGGGGCCTCTCCGCAGCCGCTGCGGGGCCACGCCCGCCGGCGCACACGCGTCAGGCACTGCCGTTTCCACACCCCAGTCCCTCGGAGGCAGGGGATGGGGCGCAGGAAGGAAACGGGGAGAGGCCTTCCTCAGAGAGGAAGAAGGAAGCAGAGGCAGGGCAGCGGGTGCCCCTCCAGCCTGCTGCTGTCAGGTCTCCCCCCTTCAGACGGGAGCACAGGCAGGCCCCCGAGCCCTGCAGCTGCACGCTCAGGCCCGGGCTCAGTCTGGGGAGGGCTGGCCCGCGGGGCAACTCCCACCTGGGCCCCACCAACCCCGGAATGCTGCGGAATGAGCCCCCAGGGGCTGCGTGTGTGCACACGCCCCTGCCGTTGCCCGACACGAGACGCCGTGGGCCTGCCGCGTCCCTCCTTACCAGCGCGGGGCAGGGTGCCCGTCGGCCCTCCCTGCGGTCGGCCGGTCCAGGGGCCAGCCCCAAGCCTGTGCCCCACCTGCCCCGGGGGTGTGATCACAGCCTCTCCCAGGGGTCGTGCGGCACCGAGGCCGGTCAGCATGGCCGCCCGTGTGGGGCTGGCACCCAGGAGGGCTCAGGCCGGCCCGGTCAGCATGGCCGCCCGCGTGGGGCTGGCACCCGGGAGGGCTCAGGCCGGCCCGGTCAGCATGGCCGCCCGCGTGGGGCTGGCGCCTAGGAGGGCTCAGGCCGGCCCTGGGGGCGGACAAGCCACATCCTGTGTGCTCCCGGCCAAGGCTGGGGTGTCACTCCAGGCCCCCGTCCCCCTGGGCCCCACTGGGCCCCAACTCATGCTGCCACCAGCCCTGCCACTGCCAGGGAGCCCTCCTGGCGGGGGTCGCCGAGGACAGCAGAGAGGAAGGAGGCTGCCTCAGGACCGAGCCCCCTGCAGGGCCGGCACTGAGGCTGCGCCGGGGCCACCGGTCACTCCTCCCGAGAGCGAGGCAGTGGGCCGGGCCCCGCAGGCGACGGGAAGCACGACGGGCGCTGCCACCCACGCCAGGACAGAGCCTCCTCCCGTGGCCCCAGGGCTCGCGGGCCGCACGGCGGCGGTGAGGAGAGTTTTACGTTGTACTGGGAGCAGGAGAGGGCGGTGTAGGAGGGTCCTGGCCGCCTGCTTGTGACTTATAAATCCAGCAGGAGGCAAGGGGGTGCGGGGGGTCCTGATGGGATCCGGTATTTATCTAATGGCCCATAAATCAGGTCTGCCTCAGGATCTCGCCCAACGCTCCATATTTATGCACCAGACGAGAGACGGGAGCAGCCCGGCCCTGCCAGTGTGGCCCTGAGACCTCCGCGAGCGCCCCTCCCCCCTGCACCGCATTTCTCCACCCGGGAGGTGTGGGAACAGCGTCACAGCACCACGGCTGGGAGTGTGTGCGACAAGGACAGGGCCCCCAAAGAGGCTCCGCACACGGCAGGCGCTCCTACACCCCCCGTGAGCACAGGGGAGGGGTCGGACCCGGTGCCTCCCCAGCCCCGAGCCTGCAGCTCCACTGGGACAGGAGAGGGGCGTCATCCACTCTCCCCCAGGCCTTGGGGGAGCAGGCAGCTGGGGTCTGCCCAGGGCTCATAGGTGGACAGGCTGAGGGGGCCTGAGGAGGGGGTCAGCGTTTCCGGGAAAGCCCTGGGGACCCGTGGACGGTCACCCCCTGGGGCCCCACAGTGCCACATCCACTGAGTTTCTCGCCCTCGGCGTGCGCTGACCCCGGCAGCTGGGCACGGGGTCTGCCAAACACTCTTCCACTCTTCTGGTGTCAGCTGGACATCTGCCCACCCAAGCCTTGCCTGATGTCCACGGCTGGGCCAGGGGCCCACTCTGGGCTCCCACAGTGCCCTGGGCTTCCCCCAAGGCAGCACTGATCACACCTGGGGGGCCCTGCCTGGCTGTCCGACGGTCACTGTGAACGGGCGGATGCCCATGGCTCGCTGCTGTGTGCCCAGCGCCCGGCGTGGTACCAGGCGCCAGGGGTGGCCAGCTCACTCTACACCGTGGTGCCCACAGGGAGCCCCGAGCCGCAGCTGCATGTCAGGGCCCCACCTCCCCTCAGCACACTGGCACCTCCCCTCTGGCCAGGCTCCACATCTGGATGCAGACTGATCCGCTGCCCACCACACGCTTGCCCCCTGCCCAAGTTTCCATCCTTCAGGAACCACGCTGCACTCACCACCTCCAGGAAGTCTACCCTGACTACAAAGGGTGGCCAGAGGAACCGGGGCTGGGCACAGGCGTCCCCCAGCCAGGCACATGCTTCCTCTGCCCTCCTGATGGTCTAAAGGAATAGATCTGCACTGGAAGCCAGAAGCCCAGGCTCCAGCCCGACATGTGACCTTGGACAAGCCCTGGACTCTCTGGGCCTCAGCTTCTCCACCCACACGAAGAAGGGTGGGCCAAGGTCTCCACGGAACACGTACCCTGATCAGGAAGGCCCGGAGCCCAGGCCGGCCCCTCGCTCACGCTGAAGCCCAGGAGGCACCCCGCCCCTCACCGGCGGCTACCACCGAGCCCCATCACATCACTGCACTGCACAGGCAGCCTCGCGGCCTCAAGGAGCAAATCCTGCAGGACCACACGGCCCAGCTGAGGTTTCGGTTTCTCAGCAAGAACAAGTGGGGCTGAAGAGAGAAACAAGTGAAAGGAGATGAAAACTGCAGTCCCCACGAGAGAACAGTCCTCGGTGGTGAGACGCCAGCCCGAGACCCCGACAGAAGCCGGTGGGAAGGAGGCAAGCCACGCGTGGACCATGGGAACAGCCGCGGCGGAGAAGGGATCCCAGACAGCACCTCCTAAACCCGCGAGGCCCCAGGCACGAGACACTCAAGCAGAGACGCAGACCAAACTGAGAGACGCCACCCAGAATGCAGGAGCCGCCGAACCTGCGCCGGGGAAACCGAGGCCCACGACGGCCAAGGGCTACGCGGAGCCACCCCGGGCTCGGGCCCAGGTCTGGCTGGACAGCTTGACAAGCTCAGCGACCTCAGGGGAGCGGCCTTCCGCGCTACACGCCCCCACCCCCCCCAATAAACGTCACAACCCAAGGCCGAGAGACCCGCAGCCCGAGTCCCTCTGCTGGGAGGACCTGGGGTCGCCAGGCACCCCGGCCAGATCTGCAGGAGGAAGCACAGTCCAGGCCCAGCTGGCGTCCAGCAGGCTTGGGAACGTCCCGATGGTCTCTGGAGTTCCCTGCCCCACCCCGGGCCCGGGTCTCCTCGACCGGCCCCTACCGAGCAGCGGGAACGAGGCTCCAGGACCCGCACGCACGCCTTCCCGGGCTCGCTCATTCAGCGCCCGCATCTCCCACCCCCAGCCTTGGCTCCCGCTGCTTCTGCCTCTGCCTCTCCCAGAGCCCAGGCACTCGGCCGGGCCCACTATGACCTTGAAGAGGCTCTGATCAATGTCTGTCCCCAGCGGGGCTGGGAGCCGCCAGCAGGCAGGACCGAGAGTGTCTCTTCCGTAATCCCAGAGCCTAGCACACAGCAGGTACTCAGGAAAGAGCCGGTAAGTGAGCTCACAGCCCCCGGAGATGTGCTGCCAACAGAGCAGCAGCCGCCGCCTCTGGAGGGAGTGAGCACCCCGTCATCAGAGGTATGCAAAGGAGGGCCGCGCAACCGCCAAGTCCAGAGCCACACCCTGTGCTCCGAGAGGGGAGCGGGCCAGCACCACCTACCTTCGCGTTTCATGCCCATGGCCAGGCACTTCTGGTAGCGGCAGTACTGGCAGCGGTTCCGCTGCCGCTTGTCAATCAGGCAGTCTTTGTTGTCCCGGCAGGTGTAGGTCAGGTCCTTGCGCACCGTCCGCTTGAAGAAGCCCTTGCAGCCCTCGCAGCTGTACACCCCATAGTGCTTGCCTGCAGGTGGGGCGGCCGTGAGCAGCCTGCGGCCAACTGGCAGAAGGGGCTCGTCCCACTGGGGTAAGGGAGCCAGCCTGGGAGCGCAGCAGGGCTGCATCCCGGCCCCGCCCAAGACCCGGACCCCGGGGTCCTCGCCGTCTCCGCGTCTGAGATGGCGGCCCGAGGAGGTCGGCCGTCCTGCCCCCGGGGCTCCGGGCTCGGGAGTGGGACGCGAAGGGCCCTTCACCCCGGGCACAGCCCTGCTGCCCCCACGCCATCGTCACCACCACAGCTGCCTCGTCTCTGGAAGCCTCAAAGCCACGCTGCCGCTTACCACCTCCCGGACGTGGACACACTAGAAGGTCCCGGGTGCGCGGCTCGGAGCTCCGAGCAGCCCCCTGTCGGCAGGGGGCCCTGCCGTCCCCACTGTGCCCTCGCGGCCTACCTGAGGAGCGGTCCCCGCAGATAGCACAGATGTGCTTGGTGAAGGACGCCATGTTCCCCGAGGGGTGGGCCGGGACTTTGAGGACGCCGTTGAGGCCCAGCGGGGGCTTGATGTCCTCGCTGCTGCTCACGGGGTTCATGGGCGAGTTGAGCTGAGGGGGGGAAGCCGGGGTCAGCCCTGGCAGGCTGCTGCGAGGCACCTGCTGCTGGGCCAGGAAGGTGCTGCCACACACCCCCTTTACTGAGAGAGAAACTGAGGCTCAGAGAGGGGCCCTGCCCACCCCAAGCCACGCAGAGCGGCAGGGCCCAGCCCCGCTGAGCGCAGGCAGGATGCCGGGCACCACTTCCTCAGCCAGGTCGGAGGAGCCCGTCCTGCCCTCAGGGCCCGACCCTCCCGCAGGACCCCAGGCTCGAAGGAGGACCCGCAAGGCCCCTGCTCACACCCTCTGCCCCTCGCCCACCTAAATAAGAACCGCCTGCCATTCCTGGGCGCTCCCCCGACAGGACAGCGAGAGCGCTGGGATCCTCCGGTGAGGCAGGCGCTTTGGGGACTCCCAACCCATAGATGGGCACTGAAGCCTGGTCCCAGCAAGGAGGGAGGAGATCCAGGGTCCACCAGCAGGCCACTCTGCCCCGGCCTCGGCAGGCAGGGTAGGGGTCTTGGATCGTGTGACCCAAGGAGAGAGGGAGGAGACGACATCCCTTACACACACACACACACACCCCTCCATCCCTCCCGCCATCCTGACACTGCTCCAGGAAGAAGGGTGGGAAACTCACCAGTCACCCTGGCAACAGCTGCTGCGGCTGCAATGACACAGCAGTTTTGGTTCCGCTGCGCCCACCCCAGCTCTCCCATCAGCGCCAAGGGCCCCGAGGTGCTTCCCGCCGCATCCTGCGCGCCAGCCGGTCCCCACAGGCGCCAGGACGCCAGCTGGGCGGCCCCCCAGCACCCCGACTTCTGCAAACCCCTGACAAAGGCGGAAGTCAGGTCCTACGATGTCTCTGGATGGACTGCAGCTGCCACGCTGCCCCCCGGTCGCCCCAAGCTGGGCCCCTCCTGCACAAGGGAACCTCACCCCCTTCCTTCCCTGCGGCCCCAACCCCCTACTCCCATCCCCCTTTCTCACGGGATGGGAAGAGCCGGGTGCTCAAAGCACAAACCATCCCAAAGGCTGTTTCACACCAGCCCCAGCGCCTGCAGGGATTCTTCCAGCCCTGGACAGGTCTGGATTCTTCTGCTCAGGTGGGCTGTGGTTCTATCAGGTCACTTAACCCCACGGGACTCGCGGGGGGCTGCAAGGAGGCCGGGAGGCCAGCCCCGGCCACCTGGGGCTGTCAAGATGCAGGAGGTGGGGCGAGAGGGCGTCCAGAGGACCCCACTGCACCCAAAGAACACGTACCCCACACCTCCAACCACCCCCGCAGGACCTGCAGGCTTCAGGAGCACCTCCCAGATGAGCCTCAACTAAGCAGGGGCGCCGACTGTTTGCTAAGGGCCACCGTGCACGGCATCTGTCACGTGGAAAGCCCCTAGCGAGCAGGGAGAGCTGCCCTCCCCTTTCCAGAGTGGACACGGAGGTTCAGGGAGGTCAGGGGACCAGCAGAGAGCCCACGGGTGCTAAGTGGCCGAGCAGGTGTGAGCTCAGGCCCCTGGGAGCCACAAGCGCTGAGGGACTCCCCGCACACGGCAGAAGGGACAGCCAGGGCCCCAGGGAACGGGCCGGCCCAGAGCCGCTCGGTGATCCCATCCACCAGACCATCCGCTGAGCAACCAGCCAGGCGCCCGAGGCCCCGAGGAACGCGCCCTGCCCAGCCTGCACAGCTTGCCAACGGCCGTAGGCGGGACGGCCACAGCTTATCGCGGGATTCTGCCTCCTCTATTCCCTGTGTGACTGCAGGGAAATCATCTAATCGCTCTGGGCCTGACGCTCCTCGCGTAAAAACTGGAGAAAACTGAGTGCCTCCATCCCAGGGCTGCCGCTGGGATGACGGAGCTATTCGCGGGCAGCGCCAGCAGCAGAGCTCCTGAAGCCGGCCTGGGGCGCAGCAGCCTCGGCATTAGCACTCGGGCTTCCGGGGGCCGCCGCTAGGCCAGCTGGGCCGCGGACAATGGAAGGCGGCGTCCCAGGCAGAGGGCCCCCCCCACCCCCGGAGCAGACGTCTGGAGGTGGGGAAACCAAAGGACTGTTGGGAAAAGGGCAGGAAATCCGTGCGGCCAGGAGTGGAGGGTCAGCTGCAGGGGCCGGCGGCAGGCCTTGAGGGGCCACTGGGCGCGTGGGAGCAGCGGGCGCAGGCTGGAGGCTGGCCCGAGGCCTCTCTCGGGCTGCGGGAGCCCGGCCGCGACTCCACGCGGCTCTGGATCCGCTAGGCGGCACTGAGGAGAGGAGCTCGGGCGTGTCCTCTTTCTGTGGTTGCTCAAACCATGCCGGGTGGGTAGGGGCCACCTGTCCTCTCTCCCAGGGCCCCACGTGCAGGCCCTCGGGACCGGCGCCTCCCCTAAGGAAACAGGCAGGCCGCAGCACCAGGGAAGCAGCTGCAGGCAGGATGGATGGAGCCGTCAGTCACGGTCAGTGTCGCGGCCAAGCTGGCTCCCAGGCCACACGCTGAGGGCATCCCTGCCCTCCCGGGCTCAGGCTTCCTTCCCGTGGGCACAGCTGTCAGCCCAGAGGCTCTGGGGAGCCCTAGGAGACCCTGCACGGGTGTGAAGATGTCGGCTGGCTGAAGCCCCCTCCTCACCCCGGGCCTGGGGCCTCCACTTCCCTTCTCTGCCTCAACTGGTGGGTCCTGGCACGGCCGCCATGGCAAGGCTGAGGGGGACAGGGGTCGCCCTTCTCCCTCCCTAGCCCCAAGCTGGTGGGCCTTGGACTGGTTCACAGCCCCCAGGACAGAGCGCGGGGTGCCTTGTTCTGCCAGACACGCACACCCACCCACCGTGGGCTCAAAGCGCCCCCCGCACCTATGGGGGACAGCTCCCCTCCTGCACTCCGTCCCGTGTCCTAGGAGACCCGGGGCACCAACAGCCCCTTCTGGAGGCCAAAGACTCCCTGGCGTGCCCAGGATGGGAGTCCCATCCCATTTCCCCTTTCATATCCTTGGCAGGTATCTCAGTTCCCGCGGAGCCTACAGGACTTCCTGAAATAACCACCCGGCTCCATCAGGGCCCCCCAGGCCTCCTCGCCGCCCCTCTCTTCCACGCCCACCGTGCCCTTCCTTCCCGGCCCATCACCCACGGTCAGGACGGGGTGGCAGGCCCTTGGCCCCGCTGGCCTCCGTCTGCCCATCAAGGCAGGTGGTGAACACCATGAAGCGCACGTGGCCTGCCGGACGCCCCATCACAGAGGCCTCCCAGCCGCGGTGCCCACGGCGAGGACAGGCAGGGGCCACGCAGGCCTTGCTCCAGGGAGGCTCGCCAGGCTGGTGAGGCCAGGGGACTGAGGCGCCCACACGTGCCAGGCCCTGTGGGCGGGCTCCGGGATGTGGTGGGGAATGCTCCCTGGGCTGATGGAGCCCCCGAACCCGGGGAGAGAGGCGGGGCAACTCGCCAATGGCACCTGAGGTCCAGCCTGGCCCTGCCCAGACCCACCCCCGCGCCGTTTCCATCTCCCTGCAGGGTGGGGTCGAGGAGGAGGCCCTCCCTGACAGCAGAAGTCAGAAAGCCTCACTGGTTCCAGCCCTGTGACTTTGCGGTTGTGGTTTTGAGGCAGGGTGTGGGGGCATGTCCCCCTCGAGCTCCACCCACACTTCCATGAATCTGGGGAACCCCAGGTTTCCAAGACAAACTGCTGAAGCCTAGAAGCTGAACTCAGGGCCCAGGGAAGGAGTTACGGGGGCAGGGGTGGAGGCAGGGGTCGGGGGGACTGAGGCCGCGCACGGGGCTCAGACCACGGCTAAACCAAGTGCGGCCTGATCGACCTACGGAGGAACAGGCGGACGGCTGACCAGAAGGGCAGCCGCGAACGTCTGGGACACACGGGGTTTGTTCCCCACCCTCACCCCCTCCTAAGCTCCACTCCTGCCTTCATCCCCTCATCAGCCTCACGGGACCTGCGGCCCCTCGCTCACAAGCAACCTGCGTTCAACAAGCACCCACCGTGTGCCAGGCACCTGGCTGTGTGCAGAGAACAACAGAGAACAGGGTGGACGTGGCCCCAAACCGCCACTCGCCAGCACCGCCCACCCTTGCCCCCAGACAGGCTACCAGTGCCCGGGGGCACCAGGCTCCCTCAAGGTTTGGGGGGCATCACTGCCACCCTCGGGCCCTGCCCCCGCACAGCCCTTGCTCCAGACTCCACACCCAGGCTCCCGCCGAACGCGTGCCCGCGGGGCGTGCAGGGCAGACACCGGGCCCGGGGGCCAGCAAGGAGCCTCACGGGGCCCTCCCTGGGAGCCAGCAGGTGCCGCCTCTGTCCTGGTTCCCAGGGGACAGGGTGCAGGCCCAGCCCTCGTGTGCCCTCCCGTCGAGCAGCATCGTCAGGCTGTGGCGGCCATACGCTCACAAGGGCACGGCCGGGCCCAGGAAGGCAGCCAAGACCCCCGTGCCAACACCTCCGGCCTTCTGCCTGCTTCTGGTGACAGGTGACATGAGGGGCCACCTGAGGCCCGAGCTCCTCTGCACCCGTCCTCCAGGCACAAAGGGGCTGATGAGGTGGCCCTGGAAGAGCCAGCCAGGTGCTCCACGACCAGCTCTGGACAGGCCCAGCCGATGGAGCGGGGGAGGGCTGTCCTGCAGGCGGCGTGGCTCCGTGGGCAGCAGGGAGCCCACGGGACACGCGGACACGACTAGCTGTGCAGCTCTGGGCCATGGAGCCTGCGCCCGAGTCCCTCTCTGGCCACTGTCCTGCAGCCCCGTGGAAACAGCTCCCAGAGCCTCCCCCACGGAGCCCTCCTCTAAGGGGGCCCCCCTCTACGGGGATGAAAGCTGGACCCAGACTTGAACGACGCTCAGAGCAAAGGGGGCCCACCAATGTCCAAAAGGACAGTTTGAGCCCCAGAAAGAGGGAAGACCCCTGGGATTCAGCAGATCTCCCAGGCATCCAGTGAGAAATCCACCAGGAAACCCCCAGAGCCGGGAGAGGAGATGCCTAGCAGGGGTCCTGGGCACTCAGGACAGCTCTGCAGGGGTTCAGACGAGGAGCGCCCAGGGGAGGGTGGACCAGGCCTCGGGGGTCCCCACGGCAAGAACTGGCTGAGTCAGGCCCACCACGTGCCAACAGCTTCCTGATCTGGACCCAACCCCGAAAGCCAGGCTGTTCAGAGGAGCATCTGGGCAAACACGAACACAGAGACCACCAAGCCCAGCAGATGAGCCTCAGGCCTGGCACCCCCGAGGAGGCAGCGTCTGCCCGAGGCTGGGGGTCGGGGCAGGGAGCACCGAGACACCCCGTGTGGGGAAGGGTCCGGGCCTGGGCACAAGAAGGGCAGGCCAGGGGATGACGGGGCTCCAGGTAGGCGGCTTCAGCCTAAGGACCTAGGAGTCCCCACCCTACAGAGCTCTGAGTCCTAGAGGCAGGTCCCCCCCGCACTGGAGGGGGCCTCGCTGGGACAGAGGGCTGGCGAGGAAGCTTGGTCACTGACCCCCGAGGGCCACGGGCACAGGAGTCGGCCAGACCTGAGCTCAAACCCAGGCGAAAGCTGCCTCTCTGACACTGTTGCCAGAGAGGAAAGGGAGACGTGACAGCACCTGCCTCCCAGGGTCCACAGGCCTATGCGGGTAAAGCCAGGCCCCGTCCCTCTGGTCCAGGCCCCGCCCCCGCACTTACCTGGGGGCTGCCGGTGCCGAAGCCCAGGGTGGGTGTGGTGGGCACGGACATGGAGTGGGGGCCCATGGGGGAGCTGATGACCGAGAAGGGCGGGCCCATGCCGTTGATGGGGGAGCTCAGGGTGCTGATGGGCGAGTGCAGCTGTCCCGGGGAGCCGAGCGAGGAGCCGATGCCGGGCCCCAGGGAGGGGTGCAGCGAGGGGGCGGCCATGGAGCCGCGCCCCGTGGGGGAGTTGAGGGAAGAGGAGTTCACCTGCGTGGAGAAGTCTGTAAGACAAGAAGCCACAGGAGGCCAGTCAGGAATCCACACCTGAGGGATACAGCCTGGCCCGCTACCCCTCAGGCCACAGCTACCACACCAGGCCGCGGAAGGGCAAGGGACCCCCCCCTGCAATCCTACGGCTCCCCAGCAACACGAGGCCAGTCCAGCCACGCCCAGAGCTCCCCCCCAAGGCACCAGCCCCACCTGGCCCAACTTTAAGGCTCAGGCTGGGCCCCAGGCAGATGCAGGAGAAGCAGGCTGACAGCTGCTCTCAGATGCCTGTCTGGGCAGGGAGGCCAGATGGCTGCCCCTGGAACCCTCAGCACCCCAGGCCTGTCCACCTGGAACGCCTGGTGGCCGGGAGTTGCCAGCCCCTCTGCCCATCTACGCAGGGGGTCAAGGTGAAAGTCTGGGGATGATAAAAATAACGAAGGGTGACATTTTCGGAACACCCACTGTGTAGCAAAAACAGTGCATGTCCTCAGCAGGGATGAACGCACGGAGCTAGGAGGTACACGGCGGTCCTATTATCCCATTTTACAGATGGGGAATTGAGGCCCTGTGTTCTTACCGCTGCCCACGGCAGGGCAGGCCCAGCACACAGCCTGGGCCTGCTCAGGTACCCCAGCGGCGGTGGCCAAGACAACAGGCCCCCAGGCCCCTCTACCTCATGGGGCCCCGAAGAATACAGCTTCCTGTGTGCCCAGGCCTGGTGGCGTGCAGCCTGAGGCAGGGGAGCTTCCAGGCAGGCCTGGTGGAGGGGGCCCAGGTGTGCACCAGGCCTGCAGACGGGCAACCCACAGAGGCTGCGGCAGTGAGAGGCCGGGACCTCCCACACACCAGCCTTTCATGCCAGGGATTTCAAAGCCCCACCAGGCACTAATTGGGCCTCCCCTTCCTACCCTGAGGGCTCAACGAGAAGCTTCCCCAGGAAGGAGGCTCTCCGGGTGAATCCACTGCCCTGGGGCCTGAGCAGACCGTGGGGAACTCAGAGAGGCCCAAACAAGGCAGCATGAGTCAGGGCTGCAGGCCACAGCTAGTCCAGTCCGGCCTCTGGCAGGGTGTCTTGAGCAAGCCACGCCCCCTCGGTGGGCCTCAGCCTTCCCATCTGCAAAATGGTCTCTCGGGCCCTTCCCGCCAGGCCTGCAGTGATCACACATGCTTCTGGGAAGTCGAGCGGGCCACGGGTGTGATCGGGCGGCCCCCGTCCACGTGCCCCCAAGTCGGGGGACGTGCCCTGCTTGCACCAGCAATAGCCGCAGGAGAACTTCGCCTGCCTGAACCTCGGAGCGGCCGTGCCCCGAGCGGTCCCTGAGCGCCAGGCTTGGGGCAGGAAGAAGCCTTGTTTGTGCATCGCCCCCGAGTCCTCTCACCCACTTTGGTCACCGGTGCAAACTGAGTCTCGGGGACAGGCTGCAGGACACCGCTACCAACAGTCAGGGCCGGGCAGAGCCGACCCTGGCCAGAGCTGAGCTTCCTCCAGGGCCTTGTGAACTTGTCCATGGAGGTGCTGGGCGGTGGCCAGCCCGTGGGGTGGGGTGGTCCCCGCAGGAACATGGGAGGCTCTGCCAACCCTGGCGACCCCCTTCTCTGGGAGCACTTATCCATTTCCATTCTGTAACCCCCAGCCTGCTGGGCACCTCCTCCCTTGCCTGCCCTCTGAGGGAGGAGGGGCACGGGAAGGGGGCCTGGAATTCCCAGCAAGGGAGTGGGGGGCCTGCCTGCCACTGCACCAGCAAAAGAGCCTCATCTGATCCGTCTGAAACCGTTGCCATTCACAGAACTGGGAATAAACCATTTCACTGAACTTGAAAATAAGAGCTTAAAATTCCAGAACCAGGTGGCGGCACCTATTGGCAGAGATGGGTACTGCAAGCCAGCCCTATTAGTCATTAAGCTCCCTGCACCCCCACAAGGTCTGGCTACACATCCTTGACCTCACTGAACGCTTGCAACCCTGTCCACCCACCTGTGACAGACAAGGAAACGGGCACAGGGAAGGTGCAAAAGTTACCCAGGCACACGCCGCAAAGCCCGCAGCTGCCCCTACGCCGAGCAGCCATGGTTCTTTCTACCAGGCCCCTGGGACAACTGGAACGCCCATTTCACCTGGCCCTGACCACCCCTGCATGAGGAACCCGGAGCCAGCTGGTCCCTGTCCAAGCCCACCCTGCAGGATGCAGGCTAGCACTGGCCCCTCCCCTTTACTCAGTCCCGAGAAGCACGCCTCCGACGTCAGGCGGGGAGGGCAAGGGAAGCAAGATGGGCATTACAACATCTGTTTTGCAGACACCTCCACCAGAGAGCACGGGGGGCAACTGCTGGGGCTCTCGATCAGACAGGGGTCCCAACCCCAGCAGCGCGTCCAGAAGCCTGAGGGCCTGGCCACCCTAGGGGAGCAGCCCACTCTTCTCCCCAGCCTCTGGGAACGAGATGGGGGTCTGGGGCCAAGAGGGAGACAGCACTCCGGGATTCTCACAGCTTCCTCACCTCCACCCGCTGCCCGGAAATCTTGGGGGAACTGGGGGGCTCTGAATGGGAGAAGAGGACGGGGTGCGGGACTTCTCGGGGGCTGCTCTCCTTAAGGGGCAGAGTGCAGCCGGGAGCGCCATGGGGCCCAGAGCCTGTCGGGGCCTCTGCTGCGGGCCGGCCACACCTGCGGGGTGTGGGGAGCCGGGCTTCCCGTTCACACAGCTGCAGAAGAGGCTCCCCAGGTCCACGCTGGGCCTACGCGGCCTGAGCTGTTTGCTTATTTGTTTGTTTGTTGCTCCCTGGCAGGAAGGGGTGGGAGAGGCAAGAGAAAGCTTTGGCCGGAAGGAAGGAGGGAGGGAAGTGGCTCCTTAGACCGACAGCTACCAGGCTGCACCCCAAAGCTTCTGCAGCCCCTCGAGTCTGGGAACCGTGAGGAGAGCAACAACAAGATGGAGGGAAACTGGGCAAGACAGGAGGGGCCGGGTACAGGGGGGCGAGGGGCCTCCGGTAAAAAGGGGGGGCCAGGGGAAGGGGCACCAGCCTCCAGCCTCTGCGTGTGGCCCGTCTCCCAAATGCAAAGGTCGGGGCCCGGTTCCTGAGCCCAGCCCCCATCCTCTGAGCCCCAGGGTCACGTGTACAGCAACTGCTCCAAACCAGGGACTGTGAGCCCATGGGAGGGGCCAGCCCGGCCAAGATCCACCTCAACGACCCCCACTCTGGGCCCTTCCTGTTGACACAGAACCTCCACAGCAGACACCTTCCCGGAGCCTGGGTGACAACGGGCAGGGGGTATTTTCTGGAGTCCTCTGGAGTCTGGCCAGGAAGGGAACGTTAGGAGGAAAAGGGAAAAGTGCCTAAACACCCCCTGCTCGCAGAGAGGCCCCGCCCTGCCCTCCACGTGCACGCAGGCTCTGCCTTTTCCGGGCCACTATCTGTCCCCACCCACTGATAAACAGGAGATGCGATAAGGCGCTATTCTTGAAGCCACACTTTGGACTCGCAGGGGACTTGTCACCAGCGGTCACCACACGCTTATCTGATCCTGGGCTGCGGGACACCAGGCTCAGGCCCAGACCCCACCCTGGGAGCTGCTGACACCCAGCTCTCCCCACCCAAGGGGGCACACGGGGCCTCGGAGGGAGGGGCAAAACCCAACTGCCGACTCCTCCCCCTCCCCCCCACCACCGCCCAAGAACCCGGGCCTCGCCAGGCCTGAACCCAGCACCTCACACCGCTTTACACCCTCCATGCCCCTGGGGACCAGCAGTAATCCGTGAGACTCAGGACTCCAGGGAAGGAGACCATGGCCCGGGAGCTCACAGGGACCTCCAACAAGAGACAGGCCCCCGTCCAGGCAGGAGGACATCCCAGCAGCCCCAACACAGGCAAAGGGACTTCAAAGAGCTGCCAGATTCAGTTCAGGAAGGCTTGCGTGGAAGAGGTGATGGACAGATCTCTCCCTTGGCACAAAAAGCGTTTCAGGCCATAAAACTGACTCTAAAATGCAAATACCTGGAGTCCAGATAGGGAAGCCATGGAGCAGAGATGGAATGCCCTGGAATGCTCGGCGCCCAGAGCAGGAGAGCAGTAACCCCCTGGGCCCCCAGAGTATGTGGGTGTGAAAGTTACATTCAGTAAAGTTAAAATAAAGAATGTTCTCATGGTAACTGACAAGGGCACAGGCTGCTCCTCGATAGTGAGTTCCCCGTCGCAGCTGTATGCAAGCAGAAACTACAGCCACCACTCAGGAGTGGCCAACCAGGTGGGCCCTGAGGTCCCTCTGAGAGAGGGAAGGGACATTCCCCGCCCCCCACCCCCCGCCAACAGTCCTGAACTGCACGGGCTCCCTCCAGAATGCCCACCAGGACCTCCTGCCCCCCCGCCCCACCCCGGAACCCCCAGCAGGAAGCGGGGGAACCCCCACCAACTCCTTTCTGGTCTCTGCCAGACAGCCTGGGAAGGCGGGGGAGGTGGCAGGAAATACCAACCCCGCTGAGGCTGCCCGGCTGGGGCGGGGGGGAGCCCCTGGACCTCCAGCCCCTCTTCGGGAGCCAGGGAACCCCCGACTCTCAGAAAGGGGAGCTCAGGGCTCCTCCGCGGCCCTTCTGAACCTACAGGGCCGATCAGGGCAGGGTCCAGGCGGGCCACAGACTGGGGTCGAGGGCCCAGCCAAGCAGGAAGCCCAGCGGAGGGAGGGGAGGGACAGGCAGTCCAACCGAAGGAGCACGGGAAGGAGTCCCGTGGGGCTGGAGTGAGCGGGGACTTCAGAGGGGGCCGTGCAGGACAGCACGGAGGTGGGAGAGGGGGCCAGGAGGGGAGAGGGGCACAAAGGGGTAGGGGCGCCCCGAGGGCGCCAGCACCCTACCCTGACAAGAATGAGCACAAATCTGCCCCCCCCCCACTGCCCCGAACCAAAACCCCACCACGGGGTGCTGGAGGGCCCTCGGGAGCCTCCTGGGACGCCCGCCTCCAGACCCCACCTTCCGGAAGGACTGCTTCCCCTGCCGCCCAGGGGAGGGAGAAGTGGCAGCCCACTGGGGACTGTGGTGGGGCCGTGGCGGTCGGGGTTTGGGGGAAGCTCGGGGTGGTTGGTGCAGGGGAGGGGTGGGGCAGGAGGCGTCCACAGGCTCCACGGGGTGAGGGGCCTTCAGGAACTGCGGCGGCAGGGGGTGGGGGACAGACGTGCCCCCGACAGGGGTGTGCCGGCCCTGGTCGGGAAACGCCCACCACTCAGGTTCCCCTTCTGTAAAATGGGTACGCCGACAGCAGAGGCTGCTGCCACGACCCACAGGAGTGGGCCCCACGAGCCCTTGCAGGGTAGGGTTCCAGCGCAGGCCATGTGCCTGCAGAGGGTGGACCTACCACCTCCAACCCCAGGGGGCGTGGCCAGCTCACTGCCTCTGGCCTAGTGTCAGTTTACAGCTCAGGTGGCCTAGCCTGAAATTTCAGCTCCTCTGGGGTCACCCTGCCCTTTCCCCAACGAATGCCCCCAGCCCCAAATCTCAGCCCCCGCTGAGGAGGACACAGGTCAGCTCAGCCCTTACACACGATCAGGAGAAACTCCCGCCTGCCTCCGGCTCTCCCCAAGAGCCTGGGACCTCAGAACAGGGTCAGATAGGGAGCCCACCGGGCAGGCAGCCTCAGGGGCCCCTACAGAGAGGCCCCCAACGGGCCAGGAGGGACCCAGGCCCAGCAATCCGTCAGCCTGCAGGGACCATTACTCAGGTCCCAGCTCCACACCAGAGTGGCGCAGACCTGCCCAGACCCCAGGGGAGAGAGGAGGAGGGGCAGGGCGAACCAAGGCATGCACCTCCTTCACCCCGCCCCCCACCGCTCACAGACGCCCACTGGTCACCCGACAGGGGCTCCACCCCCTCCCCAGGCCGCATGGACGGCAGCAGCTGGCCTCTCCCAAGTACCGCTTCCTGGCACCGCCCTACCCAGCCCTCTGTGACACAGGCGGGGATGCCGGAGGGGAAGGGGGCAGGAGGGGGCAGGCCGAGTGGACGCCGAGGAACGGGCAGGACACTGCTGGGTGAGGGACAGTCACCACGTCTCCAGCAACCTCAGGGCTGCTCAGGAGCCCAGAGTGACTGGGGGCTGCAGGCCCGGTGGACAGAGGCTCCGCCACCATCATCACCACCACCTGAGGGACCCCTTGCCCTGCTCCCTGCACAGACAAAAGGCTGAAGCCCTAAGAGGCGGATGGTGACGCTGAATGGCTTTTGCCACAAGTGACAAACGGACGATGTTTCGGGCTCTGATGGCCGTCCTGAGCCGGCCAGGGCTGGTGAGGGGCGGAAGGAGGAACGGGCAGTGGCGGCAGCCGCCCTCACCCAGCACACTCGTACAGCCTGGGGGCACCGTGACCGGGCCGCTGTCAGGGAAGTGGGGAGCACAGCCGGGAGGAAAGGGGGCGTCAGGAGGGGCTCCGTGTGACCAGCCAGCCAGTGCCTGGGCCTGAAAGGTCCAGGAGAGAGCTGAGGGGTAATGGTGCCAATGCACTGGGGCGCTAGCGCCAGGGTCTTGGCAGGAGGCTGCCCCCCCCACGCCCACCCTCCAGAAGCTCACGGTCTAAGAGGGCTGCAGCCACAGCCCTCACACCAGGCCCAGCTCGACGGTCAACCAACGTGTCTCCACCACTTTCCCCCGATTCCTGCGGTGGGCGCTACCACCACCCACCGGGCCAGTGGCACTTGGGCAGATGTCCGAGGGGGGCGCTACCTGGCGGTACCCTAGGCGCTGAGCTGCACCTGGGGTAGCACTGCTCCAACCACCACGGTACAGAGGAGGGATCTGAGTCCCAGAGCTGCGTCCACTACCTAACTGTCCACAGCTTACGGAAACACGCTCGGGGAGAGGGGCTTGGGGGGTGCAGGGAACACCCTGGTCGGACCCCCGGGAGGTTGGGGCCGGACTCCTCCGGCCCAGCTCCCTGGCTGCGTCACGCCCCTCTTCGCCAGGCCAAGCGGCGCACGCCCGGTGCTACAGGAAGAAGCCGCTCACAGCTTCAGGGTGACGGGGACCAGGGCCTGCTGCTGGGACACCTCCCTCCTGGCTCCATCCTGCACCCTACACGAATGCCCCGAAGGCTGGCTCGGGAAAGGTCAACACCCCACCTTCCCCGCCCCCTTCCCCATGACTGTAGGGCCTCCGGGACCTCGGGGCACGGCCGGTTTTTCAGGAGAAGCCAGGTGGCCACAGGCAGAGCCAGTCCCTGGCAGTCCTGTCCCCAGAGGCCTTGGGAAGCTTGGGGGCTGGCGGTTGTTCACGGTCAGGACTGGCAATAACAGCTGTGCCAACGTGACTCTGAGACCCAACCCAGCGCCGGGCTGCCACTCGGGTGCCGCTCCTCCAGCCAGCCAGCAGGGTGACCACCTCAGGGTGCAGGCCACAGAGCCACCACCTGGGACCCCCAAACAGGAGGCCGGTCCTTCTAGGAGAACTCCAAGGCATCTGAATTTACGGGGAGGTTCCCCCACTCTCCCCGCCCCAGAGACGGCTGCGGGACAAGCATTCACTAGCCTCCATGACTGGACCACCCACCCAACCCAGGGCCCCAGAGGTGCGAGAGGCCGGCCCAGCCGGCGCCAAGGAAGGAGTCGGGAGGACACGGTGGACAGGCAGTGCCCGGCTCAGCCCCACCCAGCAGCACTCCCTCCAGCTGGTTCCAGAAAGGAGCCCCCCCGCAGGAGGGCTGCCGGGTGGAGGCCGCACAGGGCCACCCGCCCAGAAAGATGCCAAGGGACAGAGAGAGAGTCCCCAGAGCTGTTTCCAACCCCGTGGCCGGAGGCCCTCGGCAGGCCAGCCTGCACCCCTGAGGGGCCGTCCCCTCCCCCGGGCATGGCAGGGAGACGACCCCGATCTACCGCCGGACCACTGGGCCATGCCTCCTGTTCAGTGGCCTAACACGGGCTGCCCGGGGGAGAGGCTGGGGAGGGGCAGCAGCCGACCCCCAGGCCTGCTGGAATCCCCAGGGGGGGAAGCACAGGCACAGAAAGGGGGGAGGGACAAGAGGAACGGGGCCACAGAGCCGCTGGGGAGCCAGCGGCAGGTGAGCCTGCGCGTGATGCCGCTGGCACCGCGGCCTCTGCAAAATGGAGATCCCCAAACCCACGGCCTGCTGGCGGCCCCGTGGCTTGGGAACCCCCCCACCCCCCCGCCCTGACCCTGCAATGAAATCAGAGCCTCCAGAACACAGAGCTAGAGTCTGACAAGCCACACAGCCTGTGTGGCTGCCCCGAGCCGGCGTTGATCACGGGGCCTCCGAAAAGCCTGGGGACGTGGGCCTGGCTCCGTCCCACCTGCAGAGGAGGAAGGGGCTAAGGGACGGAAGGGCACTCCCCAAGCCGGAGCCGGAGTCAGCGGCCGGGGACCAGGACCCAGCTCTCCACCCTGATGCTCCCAACACACTTCACTCTCACGCAGAGCCCCCGCAGCCAGCCTGGGTGGCCGGCAGAGCTCCAGGCCGGACCCGGTGCTAGCAGGCACGCCCACCGTGGGGTCGAAGGGCACGGGGAGCTGGAAGCACGCTCACCTCTCCGGGGCCGGGCAGGGGCTCCCGGGTGCCGCAGCCTCCTGTCCAGGCAGCACCCCTGAACCGTCCCCAGCACCTCCAGGGCACCGGCCCAGATGGCGGGTGGGGGGGCGCGGAGAGGGGGGGAAATTCCTGATGAAACCCCGCCCGCTCGACGGCAGCCTGGTGGTGGGGGGCCCCGAGCCCGCGGGCTGGCTGAGGCAGTTTCTCTTCAACAGGAAAAGAATGACGCTTGTTTCATTTTGAGCCGTGTCGCTCCGGCTGGCTCAGGGGCCCGCGGCCGGCTCTGTCATGGAACGCCTGTGCTTTCCACCCCCACTACAGCTGTTTTTCTCTCTAACTTTCTCGCAGCCCCTGCCGGCGTCGGGAACATGTTTGCAGACACTCAGGCCCAAGTTCGCCGGCGTCCCATCCACCTGTGCTGGCGTCGGGGGGCTCCGTGCCAGGTGGCCAACCTGTCCCAGTAGTGTGGAGCGGTCAGGGAGAGATCAGGGCCTGCCTCCTCTGGGCCCGGTGTGGGCTGGCCTCTCCCGGGGCGTCCCCAATCCTCCCACTGCCCTCCGAGCATCGCCACTTCTCGGATGTGGGCGCAGATGCTTGGCACCTCCAGCGTGTGGTAGCCCAGGGCTGCACAATGGGCGGGGCCGGGCCAAGCCGGAGACCCTGGAGGGCAGAGCGCCAGCCCAGCTCCCGAGCGGCTCACGCACGGCAGGCTCTCGGAGACCCCCGCTGCTGCGTGCCGAGAGCCCGGCCCCTCAGCGTCCTGCCCTGAGCAGAGGCTGACCCACACCGCGCTGACTCAGCCAGGTCGCCAGGCTGGTGCCGTCGTGGGCGGAGGCACAGATGGCAGGGGCTCTGCAGACAGCAGACAGGACCTCACCCATGAGACAGACCGAGAACGGGACATCCGCCTGCTGGAGCAGGGCTTCCCCATCTCGGCCGCAGGAGGGGTACCTCCCACTCGGACCAGCACAGCAGCCCCAATCCCACCGCTCCTGCAGCAGGGCCTGCAGCCTAGCCGGCTCTCCCCTGCTCTGGAAAGGCCCCCTCCCTCAAAGGGCAGCCTCCGGGGGCGGGGGGGGGGTGGGAACCAGCCTCTGAACCCCCTTGGGCTGTGTCGCCACTGTGCGGATTCAGCTGGGGGCCCACGGGGCTGGCAGGATTGGTTCCCAAGCTGAGATGCGACTCTGCCACCCCTTGGGGACCTGCTGTGAGACAGGGTCTACCCTTCACCCCCGCCCCCAGGCCCCCAGCAAGTGCAGGGACAGGAGAGTGGGTTCGACTCTGCACCAGGAAACGGAGGCCCAGGAGGCCCTAGAACTTCCACCTCCATCTTCACAAAGCACTGAACCGCGTCCCCAGATCTCCGACCTAAGGCCTCATTCCTGACACACCTTGCCGGGGCGGAGCGGCCAGGAGGTTGAGAACCTTCTCATCCCACAACAGGCGCTTTTCAGGGGCTGCTGCGGCAGCAGACCCCGCAGACGCGAGGGTGGCCGTGTAACAGGCAGCGTCCATGCCCCGTGACCCCCTGCCCTGAGAACCCAGATGGGCCTCAGCAAGCACCCACGGCAGCACCCAGCCCGGCCACCCAGCCCACAGGGCCTCCAGGCAGGAAGGGGATGGACAGACTGACAGGTGGAAAGTCTCTCCCTGGGCCCGGATGACCGTGACCTCCGTCCGCACAGCACCGCCCCCCCGGGAGTGACCCACCAGCCCCTTCGTACAGACAAGAGCCTCAAGTGGCCAAGCTCAGATCTGGCGGTGGCCAGGACACAGCCACTGGCTCTGCGTGCCCTTCCCATGGCCGCCCCCTGCACTGGTCACTTGGCAGTATGGCCACTGTCCACTCAGTCACCACCAGAACCTTCCACGGCTCCCCACCACAGGCCCCAAACTCCAAAGCCCGCCCCCCGCCTTGTTCCGGCCACCTGGGGCTGGGGCCTCTGCCCTTGCACCGCCGCCTCAGTGCCCCTTCCGGGCCCTCTCGGCTTCACCAACAACCACAAGCAACCCCCGGGGGGGCCAAGGTCAGGGTCAATGCGGGGAGGGAATCTGGGAAAGTATGTTTCCACTGCCGGCTCCTGCCCTTGGGAATATATCTGCCGACAGCTTCCAGCAACTGTGAACCACGTGCAGTTTTGAACACAGGATGGGGGCTGGGGGCCGCCCACCGCGCGGCCAGCCAGGTGACCGACACGCGCTCCCAGCGGCAGGGCCGTGTTGAGGGGCCCCAGTGACCAGACCTGTGCCCAGGGGTGCTGGAGCTTGGTGAGGCCCAGCTTGGAGGGATGGGGCAACACCAAGGCCTAGGGGGACACACCAGGCAGGCAGCAGCCTCCAGCTCTCAGGGCTGCCGGAGGGAGGGGGGAGCCCCTCAGCACCTGACAAGGAGAAGCGGGGACCCAGAACCATGCCTTCCAAAGCTCCAAACCCACCCCGATTCCCCAAACCCACACGCAGTCCACAGAGCTGCCTGGGAAGCAGGGCTCAGTCCCTCCTGGGAACATACAGCCCGCTGGACACCTGGGGAGCCCTTAGCCCTCCCTGGCCCCGCGAGGGAGCAGCTGTCGCCTGCCATCGTCAGAGAGACAACAGTAAAGTACCGCCTCACTCTGTCAGAGGCCTTGAGTGCAACACCCACGCCTACCCAGACCCAGGAGGGCTGCAGATCCAGGCACAGGAAGACCCCAGATACCAAGAAAGCCAAATGCACTCGAAACAGCAACTCCAGAAACTAAAAGACTTCGCGCGTTTGGCTCAAGGAGACGCCCTTGCTCAGAGCCTATTGACTCAATGTCACCCACTACGCTAACATGCCTCTTTGGATGATTTCCCAGAGAAGGAACGACCGGAAAAAGCGAAAAGTGGTAGCAAGAGATGCTACAGGTGGGAGACAATGGGAAAAAAATAAAATCAAGCCACTATCCACCAGCCAAGTAGGTGCATGTTCCACGCAGAGAAACCCCAAAATACCCTGCTCTCATCTCCTGTGTGTGGCCAGAATAACGGTCCCGATCCCCTGCAGGGAGACGGGCAGATGTGCGGCAGGACTCAGAACGCCCAGCCCGGCCACCAGATGCCCACGATGACCCCTCGTCACGCTCCCATGGGTTGCAACCACCAAAATGCGCCCCTCGTACACATACGCAGCTTCCAGCTGAGAACCCTGGAAAGAAGTCAGCACGCTCCCCACTCTCTCTACGAGCACAGAGCCTGGCCTAACAGCCCGGGATGTTTTCTGTATGAACGTAATTTTAGATGATTTTAAATGTCCTGTCACGTCAAGAGATGAACTGACCTGGAAAATTCTCTTTCCTGCGCTCAGTTTACAGACAAGGAAACCAAAACCAAGGGCTGAAGAGGCCTGTGCAGGGCCCCGTGTGTGGGGGTGCTCAGTCCTTGCCCTCGAGGAAGAGCTGCCGGAGGGGTGTGAACGCAGACCCCCCACTGACACCTCCGGAACAGGAAGGCACCGCCCCCGGTACACGTGCCACAGAGCTCTTTGCTGCAGGAGGACAGGGCCGGGGAGGAACCTCGGGCTCAGAGACTCAGACCTGGCGTGAGCCTTCGCGGTCACTCAGGGAGGATGGGAGACACCGAGCCCAGAGAGGCCCAGGGCCGGCCCCAGGACACGAGCACACCCTGAGTGCCCGTCCCTGAAATCCTGACCGAGCAGAACGTGGGCAAGGCTTGTACAGGGCAAGGTAGGGTGGGCAGCCCCCCAGTCAAGACGGCCCAGCGCCCCCGGCTGCAGTGTTCTCTCGTTTTGGGTCCCAACTCCAACACCAAGTGGTTCCCGGAGATGGCCCAGTGCAGCCTCGCCGGGCGTCCACACCTTCCACACGGCGTGAGGGAGGCCGGGTCACGGCCCCATCCAGGGAGATGCAGGCGAGGCGCCCGAGACGTGGGGTCTGAACATTCACAGATCATAAAAGGCCTTTCAAACGCCCGGAAGAGCCAGGTGGTCCCGGCTCCCACCCTGAAGGCCACATCTTGCTGGAGGCCCTCCCCTGAACCTCCGCGGGGCCCTGGGAAAATAACTTCACGCCTCTGGGCCTCAGCTTCCCCCAGAACCTGGGCACAGGGGAGCACGTCCTCCTAGGGGCGTCGGTGAAGGTCAGTGAGTGATCCACACGAGCCCGGCACAGGGTGAGCGTGAAGAAATGGAGCTCCTGGTAACCCAACGAAGGGAAGCGGCCCGTGAGCCGGGCCAGCACGATGCGGGAGACCGGGACCCGCTGGGATGCCAGCCTCTGGTCTCCCTGCAGGCCTCGTCCCTGACAAACCCCTCACCACAGGAGCCGGAGTCAAGACCCAGGGGTGAGCCGCGTCCAGGGCCATCTGTCCATCCCGGGCCGACTCCGGGCAGCCCAAGCCCCGTGTGGCCTCATCGCAGGGTGCCTGCGGCTTCCAGAGCAGACGTTTCCCACACCAGACCCAGGAGGATGGGCCAGGTCCACCGCACCTTCCGACCAGACAAGTCCCCGCCATCCCCAGCCTCAGTTTCCTCATCTGAAAAGCCAGACCCCAAGAGGCCCTCCAGGGAGTCTCAAGGCAAGGAGAGGAAAAGAGCCAGCCCCTTTCCCTTCCCCACCCAAAACCCGTTGGCCCAGACACCCAGGGCAGGCCAGAGCCCAGCAGCCCCGGCCTCGGGCCAGGGGCAAGAATCGGGACACCGACCAGACGCGCGGAGCACAGCCGGGCACCTCACGTGCGCTGGGCAGCCGTGACTGGCCCTAGACAGGCACACTCTGTGCAGACACCCAGCACCGGCCCGGCTCTCCCCACCTGTCCCCCGCATCCCCCCGCCCCGGAGCAGTCACCACAAGCACTGCACCCTACAGACGAGACACAGGCACCTCCCAGGCCATACCGCCCCCAGCGCCCCCCAAGCCCAGACCTTGCCTGCCGGCCACCTGGGGTCGCCCGCCCGCCAGGCCAGGCCACCTCCCGAAAGAGAGGCCAGAAAGTACAGCCTCATGGCCAGGGCGGGCGAGGGGTCTCACCACGGGGGCGGCCCCATCAGCCCCCGGCCCGCCGGCTCAGGGTCCCACGGCCTCTGGCGATGCCGCACGGTGGACGAGCAAAGCAGCAGAAGCCGGCGAGGAAGGAGGCCCGGGAGGGCCAGCGTCTCCGCCAGGCAGCTGGGAATCCGCCGGAACTGCTGAGTTCCCCTTTCCCAGGGCCGCCCGGCCCACCACCCTCACCCAGACACCTGTGACCACAGGCGGCTCCTGCTGGCCGAAGCCAAGTGCTTCTCAGAGGAGAACAGGGACCCCAGCCTCGTTTCCTCCACCTGAGAGCAGTCTCGGCCTTCAGACGACGCGGCGCATGGGACCCTCGCCCAGCCAGGGGCCCAGAAGAGGGAGAGGGCAAGGCCCAGACCGGAGCTCAAATCCACTCCTCCGCTGCCAGCTGCCTGGCCGTGGGCAAGTCAGGAGACCTGGCCGAGCCCACTTCCCCAGCTGCAGGCTGGCGTGAGGGCGCGGGGATGGGGCACGACGGCTCCCCGACGCGCTGCCAGCCGGCACACCCAGGCACGCTCATTCGCCCAGATGTGCAGGCCTGGCGGGGGTGGGGGCGTGGGCTGGAAGAAGCCCAAGCAGCACTCGTGGGGGCCACAGAGCCCCGCCCACCCTCAGGCCCCCACCACGCCTTCCCCCCTGCTCCCCGACAGGAGCATCCTGTGCCCTGACGCGCCAGCAGCGAGGGGTCCTGCAGGAGGGACGACGGCGCAGGCCGAGCAGGGGGGAGGTGGCGGTGCCGCAGGGCCTTGACCGCCGCTGGGAGCCCCCCAGCCCGGGAAGCAGGGCCTGGATGGGACTAGACGAGCCCCGGGTGGGGGCTCGGCCTCACAGCGGGTGTGCAGGAAGTACGGAAGGAAGGAAGCCTTCGTGGCCCCCGGCCACCCTCCAGCCACACAACGGGGTCATTCTCCCGGGGCACAGAATGCCTTTTGTAGCCCATCAGCCAGCAGCCCAGCCCAGGGCCGACGGTGGAAGTGAGGGTGCGGGGCGCTATATCACACGGCCTTCAGCCCCGCTGCGCTCTGGCAGGCAAGTGGGGCGTCCTCAGTCCCTGCCCCCCCTGAGGCCTAAGGTCCAACCAACACTGTCCACATCAGGCTGCAGGGGCCGAGGCTGCCCGGGCAGCTCTGAGCCGCACATGCTGCCCGCACGGCAGCACGGCCTGCTCTGTGGCAGCTGGCGGCCAGGCCAGCCCCGGACAGAAGGCAGGCAGTGCCCCCACTTGAGCACGTGGAAACCCTGCTGCCCACTCCAGGCCTGGCATTGGCCGTGGGGCAGGGTCAGGGCCCAGGCGGCCTCGCTCGTCCAGCAGGACTCCTACAGAAGGGCCAGGGACTCCCGCCCACGCTGACCCGGCTGCCGGCCCAGCAGCAGTCCCCCTCCCCTGCCCCCCAGGCATCTCCAGCGCACCCCACCATCATGCACCCATCCGCTCGCACGGCACTCTCCACCTGAGACCCAACTTGCTGTGGGACCCAAGCAGGTCCCTTCCCTCCAGGGGGCCCACCACCCACCCCGCCCTGACCACAGAGGTCCACACTCGCTGGAACCCACTGAAGTTTGGGGTTCAAGGATGAAGAGGGAAATCCCCAGGGGTCACACTGCAGAGTGGCGGGTCCAGGACTCCCAGCTCCAGGGAGGGAGATGCGACAGCCTTTCCCACGTTATTTGTCTCAGGTTTCTGCCGTGTGCACGTGTGGTTTTCGCGGAGGCCTGATTTTAGCAAGACCCTGGCCAGACGGTCCCGAGGCTGCTGCCGCCCTCCTCCGTACTGGCCGGGATTCCTCATTCACTCCTCTTCACAGCTCCGGGCTCCCTGCTTGCCTGGTTCAGGGCCCGGGACCACACCTGGCTAAGTTCACCCAATGGACGGGGGCGTGGCGAGGGCCGGCCTGCAGCAAGGATCACAGCCCGGCCCCAGTCACAGAGGCAAGCCACGCCCACTCAGCTGTGGCTGGTGGTCTGCCGTGACCCCCGGCTCCTCCTCGGCTGGGGAGGTGCCTGTGAGGCCCTCTGGACCCTAAGCCCCACTGACGCAGTTCACTTGCGCCCAACGAGTCTCATCACTTGAGCGCTTCCGCACCAGGGCAGGAAAGGTGCTCAGCCCCACAGGTGGCAGGCGGGGTCCCCTCTCGAGTCCACAGAGACTTAATCCTGCCTCAGCAGCGCCAGTGCCGGGCCCAGGGCACATCCCGGCCAGCAGCTGGCTCCCAGGCCACCACGCCCCTCAGCCTCAGGCCCCCCGAACACCACCCCATGCCCGGACAGTGCCACCTCCCGTGCCGCCACGACGTGGCACCTCGCTGGCAGGAAGACCCAACCTCGGCGCCCTCAGAGGAGTCCAGCTGACCAGGCACTGGGCCTGTCCCACCAGCTGGGTGGCCTCAGGGGTGACGACGCAACCCGGGCACGTGACCCACCTGTGTGGTGACAACTGGGGGTCCCCTCGCAGGACTGGGTGTTCAGAGGCCCCAGGCCCTGCCACCCCGGCCCCCGTGTGCGTAGGCGAGCCACATCCACGTGGGCCCCGAGGCCCGCAAGTCTGCGTGGGGCACCGCCATGTGCCTCCTGCCCCCCGGGGGTCTCACCAGCCAGGCCCTGCCCCGGGCTGGCCCAGCCAAAGGCGCTCAGACATTAGCGAGCACCCGGAACGTGCCAGGCGCCGAGCAGAAGCCCAAGCAGCAGCACGTGCTGCCTCCGGGGGGGCAGAAAAGGGGGGGCCCAGGGGGCTGACCCGCGGGGGCTGCAGCAGCCCACACGCACATCTCCTCCCGACCAGCGTTCAGCGACATCCCGTCAGTGGCTTCAAGCTGGCCACGGCGGGAGTGTCTACCCCACAGAAAGTAGAGAAAAACCACAGATCACACCCCCCGCCCTCCGAGCCACAGGGCTGCCCCCCTCCCAGCCCCAGCTTCCCCCCAGATGTAACAAGGGGGTCGGCATGCGGCCTGAAAGGTCCCTCCCCTCGCCCCCAGCACCTCTCCATCCCAGAGACCTACTGTTCCTTCCAAGCACAGGGGCCCTGGTCCAGACCCCGCTTCTGGGCCTCCTGGACAGTCCGGCAACACCCAAGATGCTGGCCCAGGGGTTGCCCCCGGCAGACGGGCTCTGGGGCAGCCTCTCTCTCCCTCCAGCTGTCCTAGACCTGCCTCAGTGACTACCTCCTGACCCCCAGGAGCGCCCCCACCAGGCCCCGCTGCAGCCCCCTGCCTTCCCCAGGCCTCACCCTCGCAGTCAAGGCACTGGAGGCTGGAGCCCAGGCCCTAGCCAGCAGCCCCGGAGCCCAGGCGAAAACAAACACACACACACACACACACACACACACACACACACACACCACCCAACCCTCAGCTTCCTTCCTCCCCAAGGCCGGCACGAGAGAACGGCAAGCAGGGGCCAGGGGTGGGCGGAGGCACCAGCCCACATGGCTACGTTGAGCCCCCGGCGCTGCCCCCTGGCTCAGCCAGCGGCCCCCTCCCTCTCACTCACATCCTGGTGGGGTGGGGGGCGGGGGGGTGCTGGAGGGGCAGCACAGAGACCAAGGGCCACACTGAGGCCGGCGGGCCTGGGCCGGGGGTGACGAGGGCCCCCTGGTGGGCGCAGCAGGACTGCTTACGGCTCCACCTGCAGCCCCCTGCCCCCCACCAGGAGCACTTGATTCTTCCTGTTTTCCTACACCCAGGAGGCGCCCACAGGGACGCGCAGGAAGTCAGGGGCTAGTCCGCCGTGAAGCCACCCCCTCAATGCCCTGAGCAGGGGCCCCACCCCTGCTGCTGACCGTTACACCTTGGAAAAACCCTGAATTCACCCAGGGGTCTCTGTCGATCACTCCCACCAAGGCCAGCCCCACCTCCCTCTCTCAGAGGGGCCCTGAGGCCACCACGGCCAATCTGCCCCACAACGGTCTCGGTGCCCAGCCCAGCGTCCCCGGGAGGCTCCAGCTGGTGTGGCCATCAGCCCTTTCTCAGCCCCAGCCCTGGCCCTCAGAGCAGCATGGTCATCCCCTCTGGGTCTTCCTGTCAGGGACACCTCCTCCAGGGAGCCCTCCTCACACCTGCTGGACAGAGTAGGAAGGTCTGGACAGAGCCCCAGCCCTGTAGATGCTAGCTCAGGTCCGAGCCCACCGCCCCAGAAGGCAGGTCTTCAGGCAGGCCGGGTCCTCCTGGACACCAGCCCCAAGCCCGGGCTGGTCACCCCACCCCCGCCCCCAGGCATGCTTGCCCTGCTCCAGCCGCCCCGCCTCCCCCAGGACCTCAGTGCCCCAGCCCAGCCTGCAGGCCGCTCCTTCCCTGCAGTGGTGCCTACGCCGGCCCTCAAGGGCAGGAGCCCTCCTGCTTTGCAGAAGCAGCAGCTGAGGCTCAGAGGGCACACGGTGCCCGGGTCACAGATCCGACAAGAGGCTCCGCCGGGCTCAGGCCCCGGCTCTGTCTGACTGCCCTGCGCGGTGGGCACCACGCCCCACAGCAGGGCCTCCACACGCCCACTGCCCCTGGGGCTCTGCTGTCTCTGCCACAAGCGGGAGAGCGGGGTGCTGACCCTCAGGAGGAGGTGAGGCTGCTGCCGACCCTGGAACCCCTGCAGATCTAAGCCCCCCGAACCCCGGGACTGGCGGCCCGGAAGCACCACAGAGGCCTGTACTCTGGCCTCTAACCCCCGAGACCCGGGGGGAGGGGTCTGCAGGTGTTCAGCGGGCCTCGGTGGCCAGCATTATCCCCAGCTGGACAGGAGCGGGACGGCCCGGGCACAGGAGGGCTGGGGTCTGGCCTGGAGGTGCCCTGGGACAGCGGCAGCTGCCCCTTCAAACTGAGCCCACTGCCATGCTTGCCCCCTGGACATCTAGGGACATCGACCCACCCGACCCAGGGGCCTGGACTCCGTGCCCATCTGCCTCCCCACTTCCCCGTCCCCCTCCCCCCCAGCAGGTTCTCTGCCCACCTGGAAGGCAGGCACCTGGGCAGCGTCTGCTCCGTGTGAGGCTCTGAGCCGGGCGGCAGGCAGGAGCCCCGCCCCCCGTTGCACAGCCCGGGGAGGGGAGGCTGGGTCTCAGAGACCCCAACCCCAGATCTGGGCCTTGTCCCAGCTCCTCCAGGAGGCACAGGCAGCCCCCGGCCCCCAGTCCCCCGGGCCAGGCCGGCAGCGTGCCCTGTCACGCCTGCCCACGGCCGGGCCCCCGCCGCCCTGGCTCCCAGGCTCCGTGTGACTCACAGGGCCGGCACGCCACCTCCGGCCCCTCCACAGGCGGCCGCCCTGAACACACACGCCACACTTGTCCAGACTTGATGCCGGCGGCCGGCGGGATGGGCCTGGGAACCGGGGAGGGGGCCGGCCAGGCACTGGGCCACACAGGGGCCCTCAGGAGGGGCCCGGGTAGGTCACACTCAGGCGGGTGACCCAGGAACTGTAGCCCCTGCAGGGCTGGAGCCCGATCCCAAAGAGCCCACAGGCCCCGGGGAGCGGCGCAGGGAAGGGCCTGGGAGCTGGGCCCACGCCCTCCTCGAGTCACCAGCCCAGAGGCCAGTGTGCCCACCGACTAGGGAGGGCGCTGAGCGCCCCCAAACCCAGGCTCGGACCTCCGCCCTCCCCCGTGAGGCTCAGCTTCACCCTAGGGGCCAGGTGGGCCAATGGGCCCTGGCACCCTGCAGGCCACAGGCCTCTGGGTCTCGGGCTCTGGCCGGGGCCACACAGGGAAGCCCACCCCAGGGAGGGTCTCGGCCAGAGCGTTCAGGCCGGGCCCGAGGTCTCAGTCATCAATCAGGACTGTCGTGTCACCTCCCGGAATCGGGGGGCCGAGAAGGGGTGACGGCCGGGAGGCTGAGGCCCTGCCAGCCGTCAGGGGAGCGTGGCAAACGCCTCTAAGAGGGCGGCCACACCGCAGCTCTAAGGGCTGGAGCAGGCCTCCGACACAGAAGGGCCACCGCCCACCCACCATCCGGGGCGGGGCCCTCCTCAGGCTCCCCCGCTGTGCCACCGCGGCCAGAGAGCAAGGGAGGCCCTGGCCCGGGAGTCCCCAGGAGCCCCCCGTGCCGGGCACCCACCTTGAGGCAGTCTGTGCCCCCTTCGGTCCGCAGGCATGGACACCGCTCCCTCAGCAGCAGGAAGCGGGAAGCCCACAGGAAGTGGGGACAGACCCCCGGGGGCAGGGTGAACGGTGGCGGGACCCGAAGGGGAAATAAAGGCCAAGGGCCCAGGAAGAGCACAGCAGGGACAAGCAGGTAGGACAGGGAACAGCAAACAGGTCCACTCCTGCTGCGCGAGGCGGTGGGCAGGAGGGCCAGCGAGGCGGGAGCTGTGCCAGCGGGCCAGCGGCCGTCAGCGGCTGCAGCTGCTAATGAGTGCGGGACGGACGTCAGCAGGGCCCACCCCCGCCGGAGGGAAGGCGAGGGGCGAGGGGCCCCACCGAGGCAGGGGCTGGCCTCTCTTCCGGGCACAGGATGGAGCAGGACAAGCCGACTGGAGGAAACAAAACAAAGTCACGGCCAAGGATGGCCTGGCTCCCCCCCTGCACGGTTCAAGGGGATCCACAAGGCAGCCGGGCGGGGCCCGAGGGCCACCTGTGGGCAGGGCGTCCGCGGGATCCCGGAGGCAGATGGACACACGGTCATGCTGCGGCACCTCTGGGGTCCAGAGCCCTCGGTGTGCGGGGGGAACCAGCCTCCCTCCACAAACCCGGCTCCAGGCTGCCCTCCGGAGCGGAGCAGGGCAAGCACGCGGGGGTCGGAGCGCCCCACCTCTGGCTGCAACGGAGCTCTGGACCGACGCTGGTGAACCACGTCTCAGCCAGCCGGGGAGACAGGGAGAGCTACACCTCACACCTGCCCCCGGGCACTGCCACGGTCTGGACGGGCATCAACAGCCCCCCCCACCCCCGGGGACACCTCCCACCCCCCGCCGGGGACAGCCCCCCCCACCCCCGGGGACAGCTCCCCCCCCGCCCCCCGCCTGGGACAGCCCACCCCCACCCCCGGGGACAGCTCCATGGGGACGGGGGCCAGGGAAGCATCCTCGTTTCCCTGCAGGCCACCAGGAACGGGTCACCTCTTCTCCCTGCTCCACCCTCCAGAGACAGGAGTGTGTGGGCCCTCGGGGGGGCAAGAGTGAAACTGCTCGGGGGCTAGGACCCCCCGGCCCAGGGACCTGCACACAGCCATCACACGGCTACGCCCGGGGCGGCCTGGCTCCCCTGCGTGGCCCCAGCCGATGGAGAGCACGCCTCTCTCCCCATGACGACGGCACCCGTCCCAGAATGCGCCCCTGAAGCAGGCCGGGGTGGCCTGGCACCCACGGTCCCCCTCTCCCCGGCCTCTTCCCGGAGCCCGCGCCCTCGGCCCCTCCCTGCCTTGCCCAGAAGGCACGCGGCTGCCAACTTCCTGCTGAGCTGCTTCTAATCCCCAAACGCAGCCAGTGCGAAACCTGCTCGGCACCCACGGCACCACCGTCCGCCGTGCAGCCCCCATCTGGGAGGGCAGGGTGTGGGGAGGGCCCTGGGCTTCGGCCCCGCCCAGCCCCCAGCCAGCCCTGCCACCTCCCCAACACCCCTCCCCCACCCGAGGGGACGGGACGGGTTCCCGGGACACAGGCTGGTCTGGGCAGCGGGGGTCCGTGACCCACGAAAACACACACACACACACACACACACACACACACACACACACACAGAGAGGACTAGAAAAAGGGAGAACTCAGACTCGCGGGTGAACATGATAAATCTCTGGAGGATGGGGGCTCCCCACTCCCCCGAATCCTGCACAGGCAGGCGATGGGGGGCGGGGACACGGGCCGACACCCCACATCCCCCCGAGGCACGTGACCCCAGGGCCTTCATCCGCCGCCGGGCTCTGCGTGGTTAACAATAGGATGTGAAGCCCCCAACCTGTGTGCAGGGCAACCCGGACACCCCTGGGCACAGCGCTGCCCCTGAACACATGCTCCCCAGCCGTGGCAGCCCAGGGCCCGGGCTACAGAGGCCCAGCGACACATGTGGACGAGTTAACCGGCCACACACACGGTGAACTTGACGGTGAACTTGTCAAAGGCAGAGTCCTGCCTCCTGGGATGAAACAAAGAAACGGACGCACCCCCGGGCCAGGGCCATGTGAAGAGCGGGCCCCAACAGCCCGCTGCCGTGAAGTCTGAGAGGAGCAAAGTGACAGAGGTGAGCCAGGGCTGACGGGGGCCAGTTCTCGCTCTGGGTTCCCCTGAACGCGGGCGATGCGTGCGTTTCACCGCGAGCGAGCGCACTGTACCCCAGAGCCCAGGGCAAGCTCCAAACAGGGCCTGCCCCACGGGGGAGCTCGACGTGGGGACACTGCACCGCTCTGGGCCTCAACCCGACAGCCCTGGAGGAAGGGGACCCGGGCTACCCCCATTCTCACCTGCTCATTGCTCAGCGGGGTCACCAGGACAGGCCGTGACCCCTGCACTGGGGAATGGCCCACCGTGACAGCGGGAGGGTAGCCAGCTAGCCTACCAACAACCCGACAGATGACCACCAGTGCCCGTGGAGAGCTGTGGGTGCCCACACCGCCTGGGGGCCCAAGGGAACAGGGGTGGGGCCCCCTGGGCCCACAGCTGGGAAGCAGGAAGCCTGGGGTTCTGTACCCAACCAGGTCCCAGAGGCTACTCAAAACTGGCCGGGTCCCTCCCCCAAGCGGTCTGGCGCCCCAAGGCCCACAGCTAAACGCCAGCCAGGCAGGGGCACTGCCAGCATTTCCTGAATGCCCAGTGCCCGGGAGCCCACACTGGGCACTTCAGAGTGTGGAGCTTATCCAGCTCTTTCAGAAATTCTACAAGCATCTCTGTCTTTCCACAGAAGAAGTGAAGCTTGGAGACACAAAGTTCAACCTGCCCAAGGCCACCCAGCTGGGTCAGTGCAGGCGAGACAGGGGTCCAAGGCTGCCTGGGCACAAGGTGCGGGGCTGAGGGAGGTGAGCAGAGCGGGCCAGCAGGGGGGCAGACAGCGGGCAATGGCGGGATCCTCCACGCCACAGGGCATGGAGACACCGACACGGGGAGTGCAGACGGGCGTGAGCACACACGCGGGTCAAGGCGTGTGCACACACACATGCCCTGCTGGGGGCCCAGAAGCCCCTGAATCCCCCCACCTGGCAATGCCCTCAGGGGAGTCGGCAGCGCTCGAGGGTTGGGGGGCTGTGGCTGGCACAGGATCCTCCTGGGTGCTGGGTCCAGAGTCTCCGAGAAGCGGTTCTCTCCTCCACCGGCCATGGGAGGGCCTAACCCCCCCCCACCAAAGGCCTCCTTTTCCTCCACCAAAAGGAAGGGGGCGTCTCGCCTTGCCACTGGAGAGCTCAGCTTTATAGACACTGAAAATCCGCATTCCGTTCTTATTTAAAGCATAATAAACACCAAGATGGGCCGTTACCTGGCTACACGCGGAGGGAAAAGCAGGCTAACCTCGGGCGGGCGGGACTCAGTGGCTGGTTTTGACTTTCTTTGGTTTGGGTGACAGCGTTGCAGGGTGCTTGAGTTTTGCTTTCTCTTTTGGTGGGGGTGGGGTGGGGCGGGGGGAGGTCAAGGTTGCTTTACAGAATCTCAGCATTTCCCCCATCAGCCACATGCACAAATTCGCCCACCAAAAGCGCTCTCCAGGCCAAACGCGGATTTGATTTCCTCCAGAACCCCACCCGCCCCAGAGCCCTTCAAAGGTTCCCCCAGCGTGGGCTGGAAGGCGCCCCAGGAGGGCTGGGGGTCCCCTGCCCAGCCCCACACCTGCTCATCGCCCCACCTGTGTTCTCGGCTATGAGACAGCTGACCAGCACCACTCAGGCCCGAGCTCTAATGCCAAGCCCTCCGAGTGGTCCCTGGGCTAACCCAGAGACGAACTGGGGGTGGCTCTGGGCCAGGGCCTGCCTGAAGCTTCTGCCAGCTGCCTAGGACCAACTGCCTCAGCATCCCACCCCCAGAGCTCCAGAATGGGCCGAGGCCCACCAGGAGACCCCTCAGCCTCCCTCCGAGAAGCTCCCCCACCTCCCAGACCAGGACTGGGCCAGCTGAGTGCCCAGATGCCACTGTCGTTCTGGAAGCAGGAAGGTCTCCTCAGCGCCCAGGCCAACGCAGGCCGTGAGAGCCACCTCCCGCCCTCCTACTCGCCAGACCTCGGCACCCCTGGCCCTCCCCAATCTGAGCCTGCCCACTCTCCACCCACAGGCTTGGGAACCGAGTCATTTCCGGGAACACACCAGCTCTCTCACCTCTAGGATTGGACATGCTGTTCCCTGGGCCTGAACCTCCCCCTACACCTCTCTTGGCTCACTCCAACCCCGTTTGAACGACACCTCCTCCAGGAAGCCCTCCTGATTCTCCCAGCCAGGGTAGGGATGTCTTCTACTACATACCCTCAACAGGGCACTCACCACACCACAGGGTGTCCCCAGCCCACTAGTCTGAGACTCAAGGTCTGGGGCCTCCGAGGGCTGGAGCCACAACTGGTTCACCAGGCATCCCTGGGGCCTGGCCTGGGGCCTGGAACACAGCAGGCACTGAATAAAGACCAAATGGACTGGGGATGAGAGGTGGGAAAGGGCCAATACAGGCTGCAGGATTCACCACAGTCCTTAAGAACCAGCGGAGCGACCACCAAGTTCCAAGGAGGCCCTAAAGTGCGAGGAGGAGGGCGGGAGGTGGCGCTCATGGCCATCGTCGGCCTGGGCGCCCAGGAGACCTTCCTGCCTCCAGAATGACAGTGGCGAGCACCAAGTTCCAAAGAGGCCCTAAGGTGCTGACAAGCTGTGCAACCCCAAGAAGGCTGAACAACCCCTCTGAGCCTTTATCTCCTCTTCTACAAAGAGATGTCGCATGAGAAGAAAGCGGCCAGGAGGCAGTGGACGTGCACGAGTGACCACGAGGCTGGCCTGTCCTCATCCATCCCCACAGGTGGTGAACACAGGTGTCCCACGGCCCACAGATCTGGGTTCGAGTCCTGGCTGCTCAGCTCACAGCTCGGGGGTGGGGGGGCCCGCGGGCATCTGAGCCAACCCCGCTGGGTCTAAGCGTCCTCGTCCTCCAAAAGGGGACAGTGCCCTCGGCTTCGGCTCCCTTCACGTATCACGGAGCACCCCCTACTGCGACGCCTACTCTCCCACTGCCCCCCACTGTGCTGGGGACAGGCAGATAGTCAAGGCCAGGCCCTGCCAGGGACAACCAGTCCAGAGCCAGAGGCCTTTTCCAGGAACCCGAAGGGCCCAGTCAGTCAGTTTTGCAGCAGAAGGAAGGGTACTCTACCTTCCTGGCGGAGACTCCACTTGCCTCCCTCCAGCTCTAACCTACAGTAGACTCCTACATCCCCGCAAACCATGAGGACAGTCACCCCAGCCAGAGGCCCAGGGAGGGCACCAGACTCACGCAGGGGACCCCTGGCACCGGAGGCACTGAGACCAGGGTCCAAGTCCAGCCCCACCTCCTCCTGACCAAGGACCACAGGAAGCAATGTCACCTCTCTGGGCGCCAATGTTCTCATCTGGAAAATGGGCGAATAAAACCTCCGGACAGGGTTGTTTCGGGACATAAATGGTGTGAGCTGAGCGCGGTGCCCGGTGCACAGCAGGCAGGCAGCAACCACAGTTCCTGGGACACAGTAGGTACTCGGTAACCGAGAGCCACCTCGGGGGTCACCGCCCTTCCCGTTACTGTCACTTCCAGCCCCAGTGAAGGCGCTACGTGTCACCGGCTGGAACCTGCGTGGTCCTCCCCACCAGACCACTGAAACTTCCGCCTTACCAGCACGTGGGTCTCCCGACGCACCCTCTGTCCACAGGCCCCCGGCTCAGCGGCTGCCTTGCTGTGTGGCCCAAGCCCAGCCCCTCACCCTCTCTGAGCATCCACTTCCTCATCTATAAGAGGCTGGTCTCCGGGGCCCCTCCCCCGCCGACGGGCGCCGGGCAGACGCCGCGGTCAGGGTGAGGCCGGCCACAGGTTCCTAGAACCCCAGGCCCCACCCCGCAGGGGACCTGGCTGGGGTCTGCAGGAGCGCCGCGCTGGGAAGACAGTCCTGAGCCCCTCTCCTCTTCCTCTTAATCCAGACAGCCAGATTCCAACCCTCAACCCGCTCCACACCCAAGCTGGCAGAGGTCCCTCAGGGATCAGAGAGGTTGCACAGCTCAGAATGGCAGGGCCAGGACCTGCCACTGGGGGTGGACTTTTCCATTACACCACCTCCTCCCAACCTGATCCAGCAGAATCCTAGAGAGCGTGGCCTTCACCGGCCGCAGCCTAGACACCAGTTCCCTGCCTCCTGCTGTGTGCCCCCAGCAGGTCACTCGGCCTTTCTGAGCCCCAGTTTCCTCTCTGAACACTGAGCGTAAGAACACCCACCCCAGGAGGCTACAGGCAGGGCTCCACGAGCCCCGGAAGTCGAGGGCCTGGAGCACAGTGGATGATCAATGAACCTGCAGCCACCATGGTCACTGGCTGCCCACGCACAGGGCAGCCCCAGGCCCGCTTCCCACCGTCTCCCCAAGGTGGGCTGTTCAGTAAAGGGCCCACACCCCCAGTCCAGGGCTGTCCACCGGAGGGCATGGGAGCCAGGACCCTTGGCCACCGCCCTCTGCCGCCAGGCTGGTGTGTGTCCCCCCCCGGGCCAGCGGGACATCCTGGCCCGCCTCCTCCTCTCTCCGCCCCTCCCCTCCCTCCTGCCCAGGAGGCAGCATCGGCACAGACTCAGAGGCCTGGATTCAAATCCTGCCCTCCACGCCAAAGTCACCTGACTTCCGTAAAATGGGCAGGTCACAAGGATTACGTGGGCCCAGGGTAATGCGGCCCTGCCCTGATGTCACGACCTCTGCCCCGCCTAGGTGGCGGTAGGGGAGGGGCGGTCTCTCCTCGTTTCCCCAGGGAGAAAACGGGGAACTGGGCACCCCAAGAGGGAGGCCCCGGCCAGGCCTGGCACGCGGTCCTGTGACAGCTGGCAGGATGTTGGGAAACCCATAGGCACTTATTTCAACACCGCGGCCGCGTCAGCGACCGGTTTCGACACACAGCGGCGCCCGGGGAGGGCCGCGGCCCTCTCGTCCGCCTGCCTGGCCCGACCCAGATGCGGCCCTCGTCCTCAGGGGCGCACAAGACGGGCCGCGTCGTTTCGAAGGTGCAGAGGCCGGCCCCGCGGCCCCGGGCCACCACAGGCTCGGTCTGCCCCAAGCCTCCCGTGGCCCTGAGTTGGCCCAGCACTCAGCGGGCCCACCAGGGGCCAAGCTCGGGGAGATCACGTTCTAGAAAGAGAGAGCACCCCGGGGCCACTCCTCACCCGCCCCGGGAGGCACAGCCGAGTCAGAGAGGGCTCAGCCCGGCCCGCCCAGGCCTCACGGTCAGCGCATGGGCCCAGCCGAGCCCAGGGCCTGCACGCGGCCTGCACCCCTTCCAGCCGAGCCCAGGGCCTGCACGCGGCCTGCACCCCTTCCAGCCGAGCCCAGGGCCTGCACGCGGCCTGCATCCCTTCCAGCCGAGCCCAGGGCCTGCACGCGGCCTGCATCCCTTCCAGCCGAGCCCAGGGCCTGCACGCGACCTGCACCCCTCCCAGCCCAGCCCAGGGCCTGCACGCGGCCTGCATCCCTCCCAGCTGAGCCCAGGGCCTGCACGCAGCCTGCACCCCTTCCAGCCCAGCCCAGGGCCTGCACGCGGCCTGCACCCCTTCCAGCCCAGCCCAGGGCCTGCACGCGGCCTGCATCCCTTGGCTGAACTTTAAGCAAAAACAAGAGGCGCCTGGGCTGGCAGCTGCCACTCAAGGGCACCCCTGCTCCCCAAAACATGGTCCTGCTGAGCCCCACCCACAGAAAGAAACTGAGGCCCAGTCAGGGTGAGGGACTCGCCCAAGGCCACACCTGGAGGAGCAGGGGCAGCGGGGACCCCACTCTGGCGCCACACCTGGCTGCCTGCACTGGGCCAGGAGGACGGGAGCGTTTTAGTTGGGGTGGGGGTCTGAGTCTGAGTTGGGACAGGGTCCACCGTGGAGGTAAATCCCCTCCGCGTGCCCTCTGCCGTGCGTCCCTGGGAGGGAGGGGGCGTGCCCAGGGTCCCTCCAGCCGCTGACCCCCGGAGCCGGCCCAGGGCCCCCAGCGCCAACTGGCACAGAAATAAGGCAGGTAATTAGGAGGCACCAGGTGGGGTCGCCCGGTCTGGACACAGTGGCAGGGCAAGGCCGGCAGGAGCAGGCCACGAGGGAGGGGCCCCGGTGCTCCCAGCAGCGGGAACCGCCAGCCAGAGGGGTCTCCTGCCGGGGAGAGGGCAGCCTGCCAGAGTTCAAACTCAGGCCCAAGGTCATCAAAACTCAGGCTCCCCCGGGCCCACCGTGGATAGAAGTCACCCCACATGCCCTCTGAAGCCTCCGGAGACGCCCCCGATGGGCACAGACAGGTGGCTGTCCCCCCGGCCCCACATCAGGAGACCAGGGGCCACAGCTGGCTGCATCCCAGCACGTCAGGCAACAGGATCCCCTCCCCAGGTGCCCGGGAGCCCCAGCCCAGCACCCCGCTAGGTCTTCAGACCCAGCAGAGTCTGGAAGCCGGAGAGGGAAGAGGAGAGTGTCATCCATGGTGGGACGCAGCGCCTTGAACACCGCGCTTGCCGCACGCGGAGACGCGTGTCTATGCACGTACATGTGTATGTGCGCGACTGTGCGTAAACAAGAGGTGTAAGGTCTCAGGCTAATGGGCCTTGCGCTGGGAGGAGGGGGCCTCGCCCCCGGCCCGCACCTCCTTTTCCACCTCTGAACCTCAAGGCTGCAGGGAACGGCAGGGCAGCTGTGCGACGGTGCCCGCCTGGCCGGAGAGGGAAAAGGACTTTCCGAGGTTACTTGGCCGAGAGGGAGCCAGGCACCCCAGGCTGGACCTCAGAGCCAGGCCCGTAACTCCCAAACCCGGTCAGCACCCGAGGGGCGAGGAGACCCTGGGCTGGGCTGGGGGCGTGGGGACCTCACAGGGACAGGGCGACAGGACCCCAGAGGCCCTCGTCCCTCACACCCACACACGCGTGTGCACCGCCCACGGAACGGAGCCCGATTTCACTCAAAAAGCCAGCCAGCGCTCCGCACTCTGCTGCCTGGCCCCTCACCCTGCAGGGTGCACGCCTACCCCGTCCAAGTACCGGGAGGTCCCCGAGGCAGGGGTCGTCTGGCCCCGGGAGGGAAGCCCCAGGCCCTCGGGGCCGAACTCACCAGAGCCCTGGGATGGCCGGGGTGAGAGCTGCTCCCATCTTCCTGGAAGGGGCCTCGCCTCCTCCTGGGGGCCTGGTCACGCCTCCGTCCAGCCCCCGACCGACCGTCTGCTGAGCCGGTGGGGGCACCGGGCACTGGGAGCCCGGACTGGACTGGGCCACATACCGGCGTGTCCTCCTTCACCGGGAGGAGGCCTCTGCAGGGACAGGGGCGCCTGGGGACAGGGCCCAGCGAGAGGTCTCAACTTAAGGCCTCTCCTCCACCTCCACCCCCCACCCCCATATCTTACACACGTGGTAAGCGGGGAAAGGAGCCTCCGTAACTGAAGAGCGAGAACCAGGTGAGAAACGGGCTGGTGCTCCCCAGGCTGAGGGCCCGGGCCTCCTCCAACCCCGGACCCCGGGACTCAAGCCAAGGAAACTCCTGCCGCTGCCCCTCAGACGGCGGAAAGAGTCCCGGGAGACGGAGAAGACCCGGGCCGACACCCGCTGCAGCTGAGCTCGGGCAGCCCGGGCCTGGAGCCCAGCGCTCACGCCGGTACCTCCACAGGGTGAACGAGCAGGGTTGTTTAATAACAAATTACAAAGAGCCGGCGGGGAGTGTCTTATCAGCGAGGATCTCCAGCAGGGCCGATCCCGTGGACTGATGTCAGGGAGCTCTGGGAATGATTTAGCTTAATTAGCAGTTCCTGCACGATCAGCAAAAAGCGCTGGCTGAGCCGGGGCCCGGGAACCAGCGTAGCCGCCAGAGCCGGGGCCCTGGGTGACGCCAGAACCAGAGGTGCCAACAGGTTGCCACGAGGCCGCACGGGCACTGCGGGCGCTAAGGCCATCTCTGCCCCTCAGTGGGCACGTGGGCTCCCACGGGCCCACTGCACAGCTGGGCAAGTCGAGGCCCGGGAGACTGCACTCCAGGCAAACTCAAAGTCCAGGGCACACCCCGAAGGCCGGCCGAGAGAAGCCCACCACGCCCTCCTTGGCAGCCCGACAGCTTGGCAAAGGTTCACGTCCCGTCTATGAGCAGCTGGCTCCTTTACTGCTCTGTGCCACCTGCCACAGAGGCCCGAGACCACCACCCAGCCACCCCCTCCAAGGGCATGGAGGCAGGGGGCAGACCTTGGTCCCAGGGCGCTGCATGGCCTGGGGCAAGGGATCCTCCGCTCCGGGCCTCAGTTCCCCACGTGTCCGTGGACGGCGCCTCCCGGCCTTTCAGACCCCAACACTGTTATTATCTCCAGGTGCAGCTTCTGGAAGCAAGAAGACCAGGCCAGGCTGGCCCGGCTCGGGACGAGGCCCAAGCCCACCGGTGGGGGACGCTTGATCCCCACCCTCCCACGCCAAGCCCTGCTGCGCTGGCCCCAGGCCGGCCTCACGCTGCCCGAGGATGCTCAGGGCTGGGGCAGCTGTGGCTGGGGCCGGGGAGGGGGCCGCTCCCTCGGCCCTAGGAGCCCGCCGCAGCCGGGCGCTCTGTCACTGACACCAGAGGTAGCGAGTTCCAGAGGGGCTGGGGGAGCACAGGAGCAACCCTGCCCTGCACCCTGCTGAGGAAGCTGGAGCCGGCCGGAGATCACTGTGGATTCCTGAGCCCATGCCAAGGCCCTGGGGCCCGGAGGGGCGGTGAGCCATGCAGCGGAGAGGAAGGCCCTCGCCCCCTCCCCATGCGTGCGGGGCACGCGCAGGGGACCACCCAGGCAGCGCCGATGCCGGAGAATCGCCCCCAGGACCGCAGTCCCTCCCTGGCCGCCTCCCCACTGGGGCCTGGCGTCTCCCAGCCTCAGTCTTCCTGTGCGACCGGGCACAGCACGGCCCGCAAGGCCTGGCCTGAGAGATGCTGGCCAAGTGTCAACCCCACCCCCCAGAAAGGAAGGGGTGCAAGAAGCTGGCGCCAGACAAAATCCTACAGTCTTAAGGCTCAGGCCAAGAGAGAGCCATGCTCAGAGGTAATTCGCCTGAGCCCCTGACCCCGACTCGTCACCTCTGGGCTACCCACGGGCTCACACGGAGGCCCAGCTTTACCAATGCTGAGAGTCTGTGTGCCTTTCCCCACCAGCCAAGCCCCCCAGCGTGGGACCCGTGCCCCAAGGTGGGTCCTGATCCAGGCAAGATGAATGAACGGCGGGGTGGGCTCTGCCCAAAGCATCTTCCCTTGCATCCATGGAGCGTGCCAGCTGCCCCTCCCCCAGTCCGCCCGCTCCTCGGAGCCACCCCCGCCAAGGCAGCCACCAGGGTCACATGTAAACCGGTCCCTCTCAGGCCCACCGAGGGACAGCAGGGCCCCAGTCCCCACACACAGCACAAGCCACTGGGCCCCCAGCGCCCCAAGCAAGGAAGAGCAGGGGGCCTGGCCACACACAGCACCCGGGCCTGCCACCCACACCAAGGCCGGCGTGAGGCCCAGACAGGGGCCAGAAACGCCCAGTCTCACACCACAACCGGGTGCCGCTGCGTGTCTCAGGGGCGGACACACCTGCCAAACCCCATTCGCAGGGGCAGGGTCGGCCCACACTCCAAGCGCACCAGGACCCAGATGCCTCCTTGGTCACCCGCCCAGGTACCGCTGCCCCCCCCCCGGGGAAACAGCTGGCAGGGCAGAGGGGTTTCGGCCGGGCACCAGCAGGCCAGTGGCTGTGACCCTGAGTCTCCACCTCTTTGTCTAAAGCAGGAGTCCCCGAGAGGACCCTGAGATGGCACACGGGGTGGGGGGCTCTCCCGAGGCCCGTGTGCAGCCAGCCACAATCGTCAGCAGCCCCTGGCCACGCACCCACCCCACCCCCACCGGGAGCTGTCAGCTCCCCACCTCCTCCCTTTCAGCACCCGGACCCCGGCTACGCTGCCCACCCAAAACCTCACAGCCTTTACCACGAGACACACCCCCACCAGATGCTGCGGGACTGCCCGCCCCCACGGGGTGACCTCGGACGGGCACCTCTCCAGCCTCAGTTTCCTCATCTGAGAGGGGAGGAGGTGGAGAGGAGAAAGGACCTGGAGATCCTCATGCAATGTTCAAAGGCCAGGGCCCACATCCCAGCTCGTGGACCTCCTGCCCTGCCGGGACACACGGGTTCCCACCTCACGGCTTCTGCACCCTGGTCTGGGCAAGACGCCGTGGACCTCGGAAACTCAGCTCAGCTCAAGATTTAGGGAGAAAGATCCATGACATCTCGCCGGTGGAAGAACCTAGAAAAGCAGGCTGGAGGAGGGGGGGCGGGGCTGAAGACCCGTCCGGGAAGGGGGTGCCCTAGTAACCACGCCCACAGCGCAGGCTGCCGTCTTTCGGGGCGGGGGGGTTGCCGTTCTTTTCTCTGGCTGTGAAGTTCAGCAAAGGCTCTTCCCCCCAAACTGCTAAAGCAAGTGGAGGTGACAAAACATTCCCGCCCGAGGTTTCCGCAAAGGGCGCGACTGTGTTTACCCAAAACTCACGCCACCCGAAAGCCGGCGCCCTGCCCCTCCCACGCACCTGCTGGAAGGTGGGCGCTTCCCCCGACGCGAGGAGGCCCAGCGGCCCCCCAGAACCCGGTGCTTTCACCGTCGGGAAGGTGCAGCGAGGGGCCGTCCTCCGAGGGCTGTGCTCAGGCGGACAGCGGATGCTGCCGCGCCAGCCGAGCGTGACCGTGCGCTGAGTACCTGGCACGGCCCAGGACGCGGGCTCCTGGAGGTGTGCTCGCCGGGTCCCCTCTACACGACCCTCTCTGCCCACGTGCCCCGTCGGCGCCTGCCTAGAAACGCTGCCAGCAAGTCACAGCAACGGCGGAGACAGGCGCCCCTGCAGGGTGAGGGCCAAGGAGCACGCCAACAGGCCCCCAGCAGAGCTTTCTCCTTTCTCCTTTCCGCCCCCTCCCCTCTCAGATGAGGAAACTGAGGCTGGAGAGGTTGTGCCCGCAGCATCTCGGGGCTCACCCCTGGCCCATTCGGGCTGGGCGCTTAGATGGGAAACCAGTAAGCCGTGAAATGAACTGATCCTCTAAATGGACCCCCCTTCCACCTCTCCCCTCCGGCAGGGAAGGGGGTGGGCAGACAAGGCCGGTGCCTCCTGGGCCCAAGGCTTGTCTCCCCAGGGGAGGGGACGCCGCCTCTGAGGCCGGCCCTGCTGCCACCAGGCTGTGCAGGAACAGGGAGCAGCGAGGCCTCGCTGCCCACACACCCGCGGCCATCACTCACAGTACGCCCATCACAAGACACGAAGACCCCCAGAAGGCTCCCCACCACAGACAGAGCCCTGCAGCCCCGGGAGGGTGACCATACCGTCCCAGACCTGTCCAAGGGAAGGGGGTGGGAGGAGGGGCGCCAGCTCTGCGGCCATCCCCGTCCTTCTCTGACTAAGGACAGCAAGCGTTCGCCCAGACCGGGGCTGGGAGCTGGGGTGGGATGGGATGGCTGGGTCGGAGGGCGCCTCGGGCCCGAGAAACATGGTGTGGGAGCCAGGCTCAGGCGGGGAGGCAGGGCTTCTGGCGGAGGAGAAGACCCCTCCCCAACTCCCGCTTGGAGCCCCGACAGCCAGGCTTGGCCATCATCGAGAGCGTCCGCCCCGGCCAGGAGCTGGCCACGAGAGACGAGTGGCTCCACACAGACTCTGAGGCTCACGCCTGGGGACCTCCGGTCTCTCCTGCTCGGGGAAACAACTCACGTGGCCCCAGGGCCCCCCGCCCCAGGGAGACAAGGCGGCCCGTCTCTGGGAGGCAGCTCTGCAACCTCGAATACCACCGTTTATTCGCTCAGAGCACCCGCGGCCGCGAGCGCTGTGCCGGGTGCTGGGTGCACAGTGGGGACACGGCCAGCTCCACTCCCGCCCTCTGGAAGCCCAGCCGGGCAAGGCTGGGGGAGACCCTGGACCAGCCACCAAAACACGCTGCCTGTGGCAGGAGGGAGAGACGTGGGGCTGCGGGAGCGTCCACGGGGACCACAGCAGGCGCGAGGGGTCCGGGAGACGCCCCGGCCCCTCACAGACCTCTGGCCCCCATACACGAGACGATCAGGAGCCACGGGGGGGCAGGTCGGGCAGGGAACGCGCGGGGCCGGGGCGGGCGATAGCCCAGTGGCGATGGGGACACTGAGGCACGAGCGGGGGCTGCCCCAAGCAGCAGGGACAAGCAGAGCCCACTTTCCAGAGCCACGTCCCTCCTGACCCCCTCGGGCAGTGGGACGACGTCCAGGAGAGGCAGTGCTGGCCAGGGGCGAGCTCGGGGCTGGGAGGGGGCCAGAGCTGGGGCACGTCGCCTGCACCTCCGTCACCTGCACCTTCTGGCCACGGCTGTCCCAGCCCCCCCTGGATGGACTCGGGCTGGAAAGAGCGAGAGGGACGGGGGGTGGGGGGCGTGGGTAGCAGGGGGTGACGCGAGGAGGGACCACGGGGCCCGAGGCGCCGGGACAGCTGGGCAGGTCCTGAAATGGGCCACTGCACACAGTGGGTCGCAGGCCCGGATGGCGTCAGGGCCAGCGCGGGGACAGCCGCCCTGCCGCGAGGGAGGCCTCGGTCTCCCCACCCGTGACGTGAGCTCTCCAAGTTTCCTTCTGGCTCTGAGACCAGGTGCCAGGCCCAGAGAAAGCTCCAGTGTTAATTAGTTCATGAGCAAATTAGCAAAATGGTCACCGCGTTACTCTGATGAGACAGATGCCAGGACACATGGCAAAGTCAAGTCTGACACCGAAAGGCTGCTCGCTCCCATCAGATAAACTCCGAGCGGAGCCCGCAGAGGAGGCGCTGGCCGCACCGGGCTCAAAGGGAGCCGGGGGCGGAGCCAGGCACCTCGCAAACCCTGCCAGGCCTCCTGGGTTCCCAGACCACCCGGAGGTGGCTCCCAGACCCCAGACCAGAGCAAAGATGGGGCCCAGCTGGGGCTCTCACAGCCCCGGGGGATGGGCCCCGGGCCCAGCCTGCCCAACAGCCCCATTCGGCGCCCACCCGGCCTGCCCCCGCCTTGGTCCCCCACGTCCACCATCCCCCAGGTGAAGTCCCAGGTCTCGGCCCAGCCCGGGGGCAGCCCCACTCCCAGGGACCTCAGGCCTTGAATGGGGCTACTCCTTCCAGGACGTCCTGGCCAGAACTCCTCCCTGGGTGGTCCCGGATCCCGGGTTGCCCCCGGACAAGTCAGACCCTGGGACCGAAGCGGGGGCCCCTCTGCTGCTGAAGACCTTTCAACAGGCTTGGAAGCAGCGTCTGGACGAGGGGTGCTGGGCAGGGCGCGGCACCCACGTCGTCCCCACCGCCTGTCCTCCAGACGAGGAGGCGGGCTCAGGGATGCCATCTCGAACCCAGCACTTCTGCAAGGCCACAGGGCACACCCGGCCTCACTGTCACAGCTCGGTCCCGTGACCAGCACGGGTGGGAGCGGGGAAGGAACAGCTGCTTCCTGCCAGCTCGGCCCTGGCCCCGACCACACGGGAATCTGCAGCCCGTCACCGGCTCAGGCAGCGGCCGGACGCCGACCCCTCACCCCGCAGCCTGGGCAAGGCCACCGAGAGCAGTGCGTGGCTCCCAGCACGGGCCTGGGGACCCTGGGACCACCCCCCCACACACACGCCCCCACCCCCCCGGCCAGACAGTGAGACCAGGGGCTTTAGGTAAGAGCCTGGGGGCTCCTGCCACCTCTGCCTCTTGGGGGGTTAAGTGGCCATGACCCAACCAGCCCGGATCACGGCTGAAAGACCGGACGCGGCACTCAGCGCCGCCAGTCCCACGCCGGCTCAACCGCCTTGCCTGGCTCCTTGCCCCTCTCCAGCCCGGGACCCCGGGAGGCCCCAGAACCTTCCGCCTAGCCTTGGTGGGGCGACAAGGAGCCTCAGTGCGTGAGCTCCTCCCCTTCACAGGCCAGGCCCACCAGAGCCCCCCGGGCTGCCCTGCCCAGCTAGACAGATGGCCTGAAGCAGCCCACGGGGAAGTGGCCAGGAGGTCGGCCAGGCACCAAGGGCTGTCACAGGACCTCCCGAACCATGGCTGTGTGTTTGGGGAGGGCGGGGGTGGCCACAGGAGGGGCCGCCTGCCACCTGCCCCCGCCAGGGCTCCACCGCGGCTGGTTCTGACCCCAGAGCCACAGGTACCTGCCCTCTCCTGGGATTCAGGCCACAAACGATTACTGGGTTTTTTATTACTTATTCAGCAGAGTGAGTGACGGGTCCTTCTTAACCAATCTTCGGGAAAAATCAAGCCCAGGCCCACGGAGAGAGAGTGGGGGCCAGCCTCCTCCCCTGGGGTCCCACCCTCCCCAGCCCAGCACCCTCCAGACAAAGGCATACACAGTGTCCCCTGAGAGGGCGCAGAGCCCAGAGGAGAATGAGGACGACGATTTATGGAATTCATTTTCCACGGAGCTGGGGGGCTGGGGGCTGGGAGCTGGGCAGATGGGGGGTTGGGAGCTGGCGAGGCACCGCAGGGCAGGAGCGCCAGAGAGCCAAGAGGGATGGAGAAGGAAAGGGAGTGAAGCCAGAAGAAAAAAGTGCCCGGGGAGGGGCAGCCTGGGGCAGCAGGCACCCCCCGCATGACTAATTAGCTGGTTACTGGCGAATAACGAGCAGAGGTGCCCTCCAAAACACGAGAGGCCCCAGGGCAGCCCCGACAAGGGAGCCTCAGCAAAGCCGCCTGGGCCCTGCAGCCCTCCCAGACTCTGCGTGGCCTCGGGCATCCACTGCTGGGCCTCAGTTTCCCCAGATGTTCACTGAGACTGGTGGGTTTCAAATCTGGTTCTTAGGCGGGTAAGTGGCCCAAAGGGAACACCTCACTCTCCTCGCCTGTCCCTACTGATAGCCTGGGAGACCCGCCCCCCAAGGCCCCCCACTCTCTGCTGCAGACCCTGTTTCCTCCTGGGCCTCACCCCAAACTTCTCCTGCACCAGGAGGTGCTCAAACGCTCCCTGAACTGAACGGGCCCCTCTGCCTTGGAAAGGGGGAGGTGACACAAGGCTTAATGAAAATCCCCCCCAACGTGGGGTGTGAGCCTCTCGGCGAGTCTAGCTTGGCCCACAGGGCTCCCCCGCACCCCTTCTTTCCTTCCACTTTTCTAAGCTCTAGGGGATGCTGGGACACCCCCCTCCCCTTCCCTCCCTGAGCCCTCCCTGAGCAGCAGTGAACTGTGAACTGCGGGGCTCCTGGCCCTCTGCCCTCACGCACAGCACGCTTTCACACACAGGCCAGGCTCAGACCTGCCGGCATTCCCGAGGCTGCCACCACCGCCTCGCGGAGACCCCAGCCCTGGCCCAGGCCTGCCCCAGAGCAGCGTGTGTCGGGCAGGGCTGAGCGGTCCTGCCCCATCCTGCTGACAACAAGGGCAGGGAGAGCCTGCGGGCAGCACTGCTCTACTGAAACAGCACCAGAGGGAAGCCTGGAAACCCAGATTCCTGGAGAATTCTCGGGAACTGGACCTTGTTAGCTTCCGCATACAACACGTCCAGGGTTCCCACAGGGTCAAGTCCAGACCCAGCACAGGCCCTCTGGGGCCAGCCCAGGCTCAGGCCTTGACTTCCCCGCAAGAACCCAGAAGTCCCCTTTCACCTCTGGGCCTTTGCAAATGCTGTTCCCCCATCCGTTCCCTTATCTAGACCTGCAGGTTGTTGCCTCTTCCAGGAAGCCTTCCCCCAAGCTCCACCCCAGCCCAGGTTGACGGAGTCCCTTTCACCCTGGACTGCAGCTGCCCACGTCCTGCCCGTCGCCCCAACTAGACCCTGAGCCCTCGCCTTACCTCCTGCCTGAAAGTGGCCTCCTGCCCAGCTCACGGCTCATCAGGCCAGGACAGTCTCCAGGTGAGGACACCCAGCCTGGGCTGGGCAGAACTTGGCGGTCTGGGCCCTGACCTGGGAAAGCAGTGACTGTCGGCTCCTTCCTTGGTCGGGGGCAGGGTGGCCAGCGGCAGCCCTCTCAGAAGTGACACACGGCCTCCCACGGGGACCCCTCTGAAGGACACAACCCTCGGGTGGGCAGGCAACCAGGATCTGTCCACGAAAACACACACAGGGGTCGCACCTCACTCCCGCCATGCGTCCCGAAGGATCCCCAGGCCACCCACGGCCCGTGCTCCCGCCGGCCTTCCCATGCTCCCGGGGCACCGTGGATAACTGCGGCCGCCCCCGGCCTCCTCCTCAGCCATCGCTTCTCCCCGCTGCCCTCGGGCCTGCCACGAGCTGCCGCCACAGTCTCATCCCCTGGTAAGACAGGTCACAGGCTGCCAGGGCCACACTGGTCAACTTACAGAGAAGCACGACTGACACCCCCTTTTCTAGGAACGTGGGCTCCGCCCTGAGGGTGGCCCTGCTTATTTCTGAAACAGGTCCGCGTCCTGGGACGTTCTGGCTAACAGAGAGCCGACTGCTGCCTGGGAGGCGCATTCCCTCCCTAAACGCCGCTCAGGACCGTGTCCACCACTGCATCCCCGGGCCTCAGGGGGCCTGGCGGGCGTGGGGTCGCCAGGGCCTCAGCGGCTCCCGCCCTCCCCTTGACCCAGCCGTCCGGGGCCTGGCACAACTCCTGTGGACAGACCCCCTCCTCCAACCCCACCCCCGGGCCCAGGAGGAAACCGAGGCGGGAAGGGCCTGACGTCACACAGCTGCAGGACAGGGGCTGAGGCGAGACCCAGCTCTGTGCAGGCCTCTCCCCGGCCCCGCAGAGCCCGCGTTTCCCCAGGACGGGGCCGGGGGAGCGGGGAGGAGGGTGCAGGCGTGTCCCGCAGCAGCCGACTCCAGCTGGTTTCTCCTCCCGGGGAGCAGGCCCTCCACCGGGGACCAGATCCAAACCCGTCCAACTGCCCCGGACGACCCAGCGCCGGGCGACTATCTGCTCCAACGCGTTACGCAACCCGGCCCCCAGCGAGTGATTGCAACAGGCCGCTGGGCCGCAGATAAGCAGGCAGAGGTGCAGGGTGGGGGGGACTGGGGGCGGATTTCTGCTTTGCTTTGTGTCTCGTTTCTGCTCCCCAGCCCGGCTCGGGCCCTGAGGCTGCTAGGTGGGGAAGGAGGCAGGTGAGGGGGCCCCGGGAGACACCCTCTTTCAGGGTCCGGGCTGAGCAGGCCCCGGGCGAGGGGAGGCCTTTCCCGGCCGTGTGGGCACACGTGCCGCCGGCCGAGCTGTGACCCCCCCCCCCAGTAGGACCCTGATGAGAAAGTCCACCCTCCCCGTCTGAAGCCCAGCGGTATCTGGTCCAAGAGTCACGAACAGGATCACCCCCGTGCGCCGGGTACGCAGGGCCGTCACTTGGGGGCGGGGAGGGCCCCACTCCCCCCCAGCCTCCTCTGTGCACAGGGTCCCCTCCCTCATCAGCAGGGCTGGGGGACGGGCTTGAAGAGGAGCCCGCCGTGGGGACCCTCGCGCCCTGTGGCCCGCCCACCCGCCAGGGATCTTTTCTCACGCCCACATGGTGAGCCCAGCCTGAGGCCAGACCCGGGGACCCCAGACCCCGCCGCCACGTGCTCCATCTTCCCAGCGTGAGCCAGACCGTTCCCACCCACCCTACAGAGACCCAGCGAGGCAGCGCCTTATTCTCTCCATTTCAGTGATGAAGAAACCAAGGCTCGGAGTGCCTGAGTAACTTGTGGCCCCCTGCTCCCCAGTGGGGGCACCCCCAAAAGCCTGACACTGTGCCGCCCACCCGGGACCAGCCTACCCATCCCCACAGGGTTGGGGCAGGGAAGCTGGGCGAAGGTGGGTCGGCCTCCCGAGAAGGCCCCTAGCCCGTCCCAGACCGTCTGGGGTGGCAGGGAAGGAGCAAAGGCCAGCAGGGTTCATGCTTCCCCGGTCACCAGGAAAAGGAGGCCTGGTCTGGGACAGCCTGAGCCCGGCTCCCACAGCAAGAGCTCTGGTGGGCCCCGCTCTGGCTCCCCGTGGGGACACAACCCTGCCTCCTCTCTTCGGAGGCATCCAGGTCCAGCAGCCATCCCAGACCTCGTCCCCCAAACCCGGCTGTGGTCAACCCCCCCCAAGGGCTTATCTGACACCCTTAGGCTGACACCCTTATCTGACACCCTCACAGCCTCTGCTCCCCTGGGACCAGGGAGCCACAAAGCTTTCCAAAGAATGCAGACTCCAGGGCAGGGCAGAGCCAGGGCCCTGGGAGGAATTCCCCGCACAGCTGCAGGCTGCACAACGGGCCAGGTCTCTACCTGCCTCTGCAGTGTCGCAAGGACCCACCGCCCTTCAGGCTGGAGAACAGAGCGAGGGCAGAGGTCGGTGCTTCCCCCACCCTCAGGGGGGCAGGGTCCGGGCCTCCCAGACCTCGCAGCACTCAGCCCTGGCCACAGAGGACGCCTTGCAAACCTCTCGGCAGGTAGCCGCCACCCCATCCCTCCTCTCGGGCTCTGCTGGCCCCCGAACTCTGGGCCTGTGCCTCTCCCTTCCCGCCCCACCCGAGAGGTGAGGCCCAAACAAGCGAAGATTAACCAAAACTGACAAGCAGTGATTCCCAAGGCTGTGGCTGCGCCACGAGCACCGTTCACCTTCCCAGCCTCCCGAGGGCAGATCGGGAAACTGAGACTGAGGCGGCGTGGGGGGAGGTGCCCGACATCTTCCTGACCCCGGACGACGGTCCGGCTGGTCTTCACCGTCTGTCTTTCAGTTGCCAGTGCTCCCTGCCCCCTACAAGTCAGACTGGCCGCCTGGCCCAGCTGCGGAGCCCAGATGCCCAGCCCGCCAGGCACCGCTCACGCTGACCCTGGGGACCCACAGCACAGAGCCTGGGACCTGGGCCTGCACTTCCCCAGGTGAGGATGGACTCCGGGGCAGAAAGAGGCAGAGGGGAGCCAGGCACAGGGGAGGGCTCCTGCCTGCAGGGAGGGGGTGGCCCGGCCCCAGCCCCACCCTGAACCCCAAAGGCCAACCTGGGCAGGAGAAAGGATGCACGGCCCTCCTGCAATCACGGGTCCCGGGCACTCCTGGAACAGACACCCTGCTCACACAGCTTCCTGAGAGCAGGGGAGCCAGTCTCTGGGGGGGTCCCTCTGGCCCAAACACCCCATAACACTGAGGCAGGCTCCCCAACTACCACTGGAGACTTCCTAGTGGCCTCAGTCCCTACATGCCCACGCCCATCGCCGGCCCTGGAAGGCCCACGGGCACTGGCAGGGAAGTCAGCGTGCAAAGGTCTGCGGGACGGGAAACACGGATCAGGGACTCAGGGAATCATCACCTGAGGAGCGTGGAGGGCCCGGGACGTGGGGCCAGGTCTGACCCAGACCAACAACAGAGCTCCTGAAGATTTAAATCTCCTGGGAAGACACACACACACACACACACACACACACACACACACACACACACACACACACACACACACACACACACACACACACACACAGAGTTACAGGAAGGATACTGGGGAGCACCTGGCCCAGATGATGCCTGCACATCAGTGTCACCCAGGGGCTGCCGAAAAGCCCCAGTGCCCAGGCCCGGCCCCCAAGGCTGCTGATCTAATTGGTCCAGGGCGTGGCCTGGACACCGGCAGTTCTGAAGGCTCCCCTGCTTTCAAAGGACGGCAAGGCAGGCAGGGTTCGGCTTAGGGTTAGGGCAGCCAGGGTGAGAAGCTCCGACCGGGTCACTTTCACAAATCGCTCAGGCCTTCTCCCGCCAGCCTGTTCAAGGAGGGGGGGTGCAGAGTAACCGGCGGCGGCATCGGCGAACAATTCTGGAGTGATGATGACCACGGACACGGCCTCGCCATTCAGCTCCTGGTGACAGAGCTCCATCCCAGTAGCTGCGGATGCCGGCAGGCCCAGGACGGCAACGGCGCGGCACGCACCTCTCCTGCCCCTGATCTCCCTGCTCGCCATCACTGCACCTCTCCGAGGCCCCAGAACTTCTCCCGCTGAGCCCCTGGCGGCCACGATCAGTCAGTCAGAGAGGCCTGCGGGCTGGGGCCTGTGGGCTGGGGCAGACCTGAGTCCCCGCTCCAGGGGCCTGGTGACCTCTGCTCCCCGAGACGGTACCTCTTGCTCTCCCAACCCCATCCCCTGCAGCCCCTGTGGAACACTGCCCCGAACTGCAGACACAGCTTTCTAAAAGCACCCTCGGCGTGGCTCGGAGATGTGTTTGGAGCTGTCCATGAGTCTTTCCAACATCACCAGGGAGACGTCAGGCATGCCAAGTCACAGACGGCTCGGCTCGCCAAACAGGTACACCTAGCCCTGGAAACAAACCACCTTCTAGAGGGACCGGAAGGCTTCAGGGAGGAATGGCCCCTTCCCTTCCCGAGGCCTGGTATCACTGCCCAGAGGGCACCTCAGCCCTCCTGCCCTGGGAAGGGGTTGGCGGGAGGGCAGGCGACCTGCTGGTCTGGAGCAGGAGGGCTGTATCCAGGCCACCACCTTCAGGAGGACCGGAAGGCCCAGTTGGACACGCTGGGGACACACTCGTTTCAAGAAGCTGACAGGGCATCGCTTGGTAGAGTCTGAATTCTTTTGAACACAAGGGAAGGTTGGCTGAAAGCGGGGAATGTCCAGGGCGGCCACGCGAAGGGAGACCAGCCTAACGCCCCTGCATGTACACACACGGCAGCACGAACACACGCACACACACACGTGCCCACTTGCACACATGCACACACCTGCAGCCCAGACCGCCAGATCCCCCTCCACTTCTGTCCACCAGGCCCAGGCCTCCCACACCCAGGGCTGTCAGAAATTCCACCTTCTGGGGACCTTCGTGAGTACAATTCCAGCAGCCTTTAAATCCGCCTAAGAAAATAAACATGCCCTCTCCCCAGCAGAGCCGGCTCAGGCCAGGGTCTGCCCTCGTCGCCTCGGGCCCCGGAATCCTGGCTGTGGGCCCACCCCTCCCCGCCACCAGTGCCAAAAGGGGATCCAACTCGGCAGACCCTGGAGGGCCCCGGCCAGTCCACTCACCCTCCCAGCCCACGCGCCCGGGGCCCAGCCCAACAGCACGGGGAGAACCCAGGGCGCGAACTGCCCTCTGCCTCCCCGGGTGCAACCAGTGCCCACGCTAGGAAGTGGGGGCCCCGTCCCCCAGGAGACAAGGAAGACGGGGGAGACCGCGCTGAGACCCGCTGCCCTGGGCCGGGGAAGATGAGCAGATGGGGCCGACGCGCCCAAGGCGCTGCAGCCCACGCAGCTGCCCCCGACCCCCGGGATGCGCAAATGGAGTGGGCACCTCGCTCTCCCAGAGGACCGCGCCCCTCTCTGCGCCCCATACAACGTGCAGGGGACGCTAAGGACCGACGTGGAGCCACTCCCCGTGCTGGCCCCGCACTCGGCCCCTCGGTCGACCCCATGACACCCGCACCCTGACTCTGTTTCGCACGGGAGACTGCGGCTGAGTCAGGAGGTAGCTGCAGGACGTGGCTGGGGCACGCGGCCCCCAGCGCCCGCCGGCAGTCGGGGATCAGCGCCGGCCCCGCCAAAGGAAAACAAGGGAGGCCCAACAGAGGGTGGCTGGAGGCTGGGTGGTCCAGACACTTAGCCTCGCACGGTCTGCTCTGGGCGCGCGGCCACCTCTGCCCGCTGCTGGGCAGAGGCGAGGTGGGGAGGGGCAGGGAGGTGCTGCCAAGCCCTGGGTCGCCCGTCTGTGGGCCCGGAGTGGGACCCCTGCGCCCTCCCTGGTGCCCGAGACGCACCCGCGGGCCCTCATGCACCCCAGGTGGGCCCTGGCGAGCGGCCACCAGGCCTGGCTGGATCCCCCAGCCCAACCCCGCTGGGGTGTCCGACCCTCCCGTCAGGAGTGGCAGGGTCCATCCACGTCTAGGCTGCCCCACGGCCCGGGAGGCCTGGGGGCGGCTCACCTGCCCCCTGCCTCGCCACGTTCCCATCACACACCTGGGCAGGCCCAAAACCCACTGCAGCCCTGGGACCAGGCCCTCAAGCCCAGAACACTGACCCCTGGCTGTATTCAAGCCCCTCACACATCACTCCTGGGACCCTCCTGCGGGGCCGTCAGGGCTCCAGCTCCCCACACATCAGGCCTCCTGACCAACAGGAAGCCAGACCTCAGCCCCCCAGGCTCTCCCCGTCCTGACACACGTGCACACCTGCACACTCACACATGGGCACACAGAGACCAGAATCTACCACCCCCCACCCCGCCACATACAGACCAGAACAACCCCACCAACACACGCCAGCCACACACACCCCGCCCCCGAGAGGCCGGGCCCACAGCCTCTGCATGGCCGCCCCAGACCTCCCCGAGGCCCCGCGCACCCTCTCACAGACCCCACCGAGCGCCGTTCACCTCTCATTTGATGCTTAACAATTCATTCACGGCTCCAGATTGGCCATTACACCTCGGCTTCAATTAAAGAGGCCGCACGACGGCATTTTAAACAGCAGTGTCATTTCCTAATTGACGAGACTCCATCATCAAAAAAAAAACACTCAGACGGGCCTGAAACGGAGCCGGCGCCCCTCCTCCACCCCCTCGGAGCAGGCGACGAAGGTTCAGCTTCAATTTTTAATCCGCTGATGAAATATTCACAGGCCAGGGAGGGGATCACGTTTCCCAAGGTGTAGGATCCCTGGCCTCTCCAGGGGCTCCCCGAGCTGGGAGGACACGAGTTTGGGGTGATGAGGGGAAGGCGGGGGCTGGACACCTGCCCGCCCCGCAGCCAGCACCCCGTCGCCGCCTGGGTCCACAGGCTCTTCCCTCCCCTGCACCCTGCCCTGGTGCATCACAAACTCCACTGCTGGGGGGGGGGAGGCCTCTGGGCGGTGACTCCTTGGAGGGGGACACGGGGGCCCAAGGTCACCAGCAATGTCCCCCCAGGCCTCCTGGTCCCAGACCTGCCATGTTTGGACCTCCAGTGCCAGTCCAACCTGCTCCAGGAGAACCAGCTCTGTCCCCAGCACTGTCGTTTCCTAAGCAAAACATCAGAGGCCCAGCCCCCGACGCCAGCACTTCCTCATGATCGGGCATTTGTACCTCAAGGCTGCAAACGCTTCTCGTGATGGTTAAGTCGGCGGCCCCCCGTTTTACAGGCGGGGATACTAAAGCGGAGCGGAGAGGCCCTGGCCGCCCTCCCAGGGCCTCTGCCCACCGTCACCGAGGAGCACGGCAAGGCCAGGTGAGAGAGGCGTGTGACACTCGGCCTCCGGCGGTGGCAGTGCAGCCCCTGCCCCCTCACGGAGCGCACAGTACAGATGAGGAGGCAGAGCCGGAGAGAGGGGCCCCAGGACTCAGCTCCCCGGAATGCGTCCCCGCGTGCAGCAGGGTGGGCGAGGACCCCGGCCCACCTCCTTCCCGCCTGCCTCCGAACAGAGGGTGAAAACATTCCAGATGAGCAGCCCCCTGGGTGGGAGGGGTGGTGAACCAGGCCGCCATGCCCGGCCGGGCACTGAGGGCAAGGTCCTTCCATTTCCTGCGCAGGCCACACGGTGAGCACGGCCAGAGGACACATCCGTGGGCCTGGCACCATCGCTCCTGGGCAGCTGGCCGGCTGCCCGCTGTGCCCTCCGCAGGGGAAGACCCTGGACGGAAACTACGGGCCTCTGAGGAGGATGACCCCGCCACAGGCAGCCCCGCGGAACCCCCAGCCACTGACCCAGCTGCGAGACCAGGATGGCCAGCCTCTTCTACAGCTGCGGGAACTGAGGCTCAGAGGAGCCGGGGGTCTCTAACGCCAGTGGTGTGTTTGGCCCTCCACCCTGCAGTGCCAGCGCCCCCAGCGCTCTAGAAGGCCCATCCCCCCACCTCCCCCTCCCTCCCCCACCCCTGCAGCACCGTGGCAGCTTCCACGCATCCTGCCGGGCGAGCCTGACACTGACCAGCTGCCCAGCCGGCCTGGACAGGTCGTTTAATCAAAGCCTGCGATCAGCACAGCCCCTCCTGAGATCACTGGGCAGATGCACCCGCCCAGCCATCTGGCGCAGCCACTCTTTCTGACCCTGGACCCGCGCGTACCCCGGACAGAGGCGTGAGTCCAGGGCCCGGGGAAGGGGGCCCAGCAGTGCAGGAGGCGGACAGTGTTACGGGCAGAACGCTGGTGTGTGCTGTCAGCCAGCCGCCAGCTGTGTCCCTGCCCGACCCCCCGAGCCAGCTGCCCTGCCCGCCTCTGAGCAGCCGTCCTGGGTGGGCACGGCCCAGGAGCTCGGCCCTGCGGGATCACGTGCAGAGCTGTGATCATTGGGTTCACACCCTAGACACACACTCAAAGCGAATATGGCCAAATTCTCAGACACGGAGATACACACAGCCTCAGGGGGGACCGAAGACCCAAAGAGCCCAGCATGGGGCCTCCGATGCCGCCAGCCCAGCCCGCCCGCGCTCACCTAAGACTCTGGTCCCCGTCCCCTAATGCTCCCTGCACATAATAAGCCCCAGGGACCGAGAGGCCGCGGGCCCCAGCCCACCCGCTGTGGCCACCACCCCCAGCTGCAGCAGCCCGACACCAAGAGACACGGCCCGCTCGGTCCCACAGACCCTGAGACACCAAACCTCATGTGGGCATCGGGCCACCCGTGGCCCCCAGGTCAGGTCCCAGCCCACCAGAGGGGGCTGCTTCTCCCTCACCCCCTCCCTGGCCAGGCTCCTCAACCCCGACACACCAGCCCCCAACTTCAGAGCCCCCCCCCCCCGGGCAGACAGGCCAGTCTCTGTCTGCTCTCTCCTGCCCCATCAGGGATGCCCCCCACTCCCCACTCACCAAGCCCACCAAGCCCTCCACCCGGGCCGGGTCACTCCCTGCCCAGAGCTGCGCAAGCAGGCGTCCGGGCACAGCATCACAGGTGGGGGCAGGCGGCAGCCCCAGGCCCGGCCAACCCCCTCTCCTGGGAGAGCCTCCATGCGGGCCCTCCTGGGCCGGGGCAGCACTCAGGGGACCCCCATCCCCACCACGAGTCCAGGGGCAGTGCAGGTCCCTGCCTGGAGGCGGCGCAACACCAAACATCACCCACCGCCTCAGCACAGGCACTCCCTTCACGGCCTGCGACACAACTGGGTCTCCGACATGCCTGCCCCCTCCCCAGAGCCTCTCTGCCCACTGGCGCTACACCGCAGCTCCCACGGGTGCTGGGCGGAGCGGGTGTCCGGGGCGCAGCCTTACTGAGGTCCAGGAGCAGGTGCTCCTGGCGGCCGGGGGGCCAGCGTTTGGGCACCACGCTCAGAATTCTACTCTCACTCGGGGGCTGTGAGCCCCCCACCCAGGTCCCAGCTGCCCCGCGCCCCAGCACCCCTGGGAGGCATCCTGGTGGGACTGGACACCTGACAGCGGATGGACCCCAGGACAGGGCGAGGGTCTGGACGTGCAGGAGCGGCCCATCTCAGGAAGACAGGTGAGCACCGGGGTCAGGGGGCGTCCCACAGACAAGAAGGGGTCAACAGTCCCCGATATCAGCACATGGCTCCCCAGCCATGACCAGCCCTGACCTGCAGCAGGGCGCTCCCACGACCGCCCTGGGCTCAGAGAGCACCCTCACGCCCACAGGGAGCTCCCTGCCGAGCACCCAGCCCTCCACGGACGCTGTGCTCCCCGCGCCAGCAAACGCCGCTCCGACCGCCCTGCCGCCTGTTCCCACCCTCGAGCCCCTGCTCGTGCTGACCAGGTGCTGCACTGAGAACATTCCACGCTCTGACCACAGGCCCCAGATTCCCAAGTCTCTCTCCCAAGACCGGACGTCAGCGTCCCCGGCTCTTCCAATCTCCACGCGGCCCTGTGTGGCCTCACTGACCACTCGGGACTCCGGCCTCTTCCCCCGCCAAGCCCCCCACAAACAGCACCACCTCTCACCAAACCTCGCGGGCACCCCAATTCCCAGAGCCCCCAGCCCTGGCCTGTTGGGTGTGGCTTTAACTGCAGCCCAGACCCACCGACTCCCCCATCCCCACAGCCGCCACCTCCTCAGGGACTGAGGACCCCACCCCTGCCCCTGGGCCTGGTCTCACCAGCGGCCAGGGCTTCCCTCCCCTGTGGGACAGGCCCAGAGCCCCACTGGAGCCCACGTGGCTCTGCCTCTCCCGGCACTACCCCTGTCCCACCTGACCGCCATCCAACACCAGCCTCTGTGCTGACCTGCCCTGGTCAGGCTCACTCCCACCTCAGGGCCTTTGCACATGCTGCCCCCGCGGCTGGGAAAGCTCTTCCTTCCCGTCTCTGCCTGGCTGCCCCTTCTCGTCCTACAGCCTCACCTCAAGCGTCATCCCACGTACCCAGGACTCGGCCATTATCACCGCAGGCCCCGTGCTCCTCTGGACGTGGGGGTGTGGAGGTCAGAGGCGAGCCCGGTTCTGAGCAACTAGGCCACGGAAGACTCCTCCAGGGCCCTCCCGCTCAGAGGACGCACCGACACTGTGACGGCCACCCCCCGCCCTCCAGCTCCCCTCCATCCGGGCGGAGGGCGCGCCGTCTGCCCCTGGGACAATGCTGGGGGGCGCAGACAAATGCAGGCTGACCGCCCTGAGCCCGCAGTTAATCTCGGTCAGCAGCGTGGCAGAGGGCGGGGTGTCCTCCACCCAGTGATTTGCATTTTTATTAAATCACAGAAAACTTAGACACGTTATTGCCTCCCTCAGCCTTTAACTCCTTCTCTGCCCTGCACTGCACGCAGCCACTTCACGCGGGTCTGTCCCAGGGTGACACCCAGGCTCCCACCCCACCTCCACCTGCCTGTCGCCTCCCCAGTGCCGGCCCCTGACCCTCCCCACAGCCAGCCAGGGCTCCTCTTCACAGCACAGGACCCTCCCCGCCCAGCACAGGACCCTCCCCCCCCCAGCACAGGGCCCTGCCCCCCCAGCACAGGGCCCTCCCCCCCAGCACAGGGCCCTCCCCACCAGCACAGGACCCTACCCCCCCAGCACAGGGCCCTCCCCCCCAGCACAGGGCCCTCCCCCCAGCACAGGGCCCTCCCCCCCCCAGCACAGAGCCCTACTCCTCCAGCACAGGACCCTCCCCACCAGCACAGGGCCCTCCCCCCAGCACAGGACCCTCCCCCCCAGCACAGGACCCTTTCCCCCAGCACAGGACCCTACGCCCCCAGCACAGGGCCCTCCCCCCCAGCACAGGGTCCTCCCCCCCAGCACAGGGCCCTCCCCCCCAGCACAGGACACTCCCCCCCAGCACAGGGCCCTCCCCCCCACTACAGGACCCTCCCCCCCAGCACAGGGTCCTCCCCCCAGCACAGGGCCCGCCCCCCCAGCACAGGACCCTCCCCCCCAGCACAGGGCCCGCCCCCATAGCCAAGGTCCTCTCCCAGGGCCCAGCTCTGGCCAGTGCGGCCAAGAGGCAGTACCTCCTCCGCCTCCCACAGTGGCCTTGAGTCAGGCAAAGCACCTCCCCCTCGGACCTGTTTTCCCCCCTATGACATGGGGTCTCGCAGGCCCAGCTATGACCCCGCCCTGACACCGTCCCAATGGGGAGGCCCCGAGACCTCCCACCACGGCAAGCCTGCGGGCAGGCGGCAGGGGGAGGGGCAGCGGCAGTGGGGGCTGTCCCTGGGCAGCCCAGCCCTGTCCCCAGCCGCCTTCTTCCTTCACCCCCTGCGCTGAAGGCCTGGGGAGGGGGCGCCAGGAGTTGGGCAGGTCCCACAGCCCCTGGGAACCCCGAAGCCCCAGCGCGCGTGCCCCCGTCAGGGGACAGACAGGAGCCCTGCCAGCTAGTCGCTTGCAGGATGCACAGGGCCTCAGGAGGAAAGAACAGGCTCAGGTGGCCAAGGGTGACAGTGGGGGGAACCAAGGCCACGGCAGCCCGGGGGTCCACGGGGGCGACACCCACGCGAGACCGGAAGGAGCAACGGTGGCTGCAGGGCGACCCGGGGAAGGGCACTCCGAGGCAGGAACAGCATGTGCAAAGGCTGTGCGCAGGGGAAGGGCTGGGAACATTCTAGCAACAGGAAGCAGATCGGTACAGCTGGTCCCCCGGGGGGAAGAAATGAGAGACAGGCCCGGGGCTGGGACTTCACCCTGAGGACCACGGCAGCGTGGGAGGGGCATAAAGACCACAGCGTGATCAGGGTCAAGTGCTTCAGAACGAGTGAGCAAAAAGCACCTCAAGGAGACGCTGTGTGGCCCGACGCCATCACATCACCCTGGGTGTCACCCCCACGTGCCCCACCCCGACAAGCCGCCGCCCCCTATTGGCAACACGGTCCCTACAGGGCAGGTGGGGAAAAGACACCATCGGACGCACAAGGCACGGGGCCGTGGGTGTGGGGGAGGCCCTCCTACGGGGGGCATCAAGGAGGGCTTCCCATAGGAAGGGGCGTCTGAGCACAGCCCACCAAGCAGGTGCGGCACCACTGCCACCATCGCACCACGCAGTGCGCTCATCTGTGCCAGGAGTTGACCCAGATTTAGTCATGAATGAACCTGGCCGAGAGTCGAGTCTCTAATTACTTTTCACTTCCCCTCATCATGCATTATGCATTGACAGCGAGCGAGCAGAGAGAGGGGACAGGAGGAAACGCACACAGCACAATTAATTTCAGCTCCAATTGTTCTCTCCCGCCTCGCCCTCCCCGCTGCGGGGGGAGAGCCTTTCCTAGCTGATATTTCACAAATACCTCAAGGGGTCAAGCAGGCGACTGCCGGGGGTGGCAGAGTAGGGTGGGGGGACACCAGAGCTGTTATCAGACGCTGACACATCAGAGCAACAGAGATGCCTCCCCACCAGACCCAAGCCCGTGGCCCTGGCCGCTGCCTGCGGGAGGCCACTGAGGCAGGGACAATGGCTTCTCGACCCCAGGAGCCAACCCCCCTGGCTGGCCAGCTCCATTCTGGCCCCGGGGCATGGCTGGAAGGGCCCTGAGCCTACCAGGTGCCCCCACCGCTGACGGCCCAGGGGACACGAAAATCCCATCTCCAGGTTTGGCCCAAACTTTCAACATCCTTCCCGGCAGCCCCATTCCTTGGGCAGAACCTCAGCTCTGGGACCCCAGCGGGAGTAGTTATCCCCACCTGACAGGTAAGGAGACCGAGGCCTCTGCCCAAGGCCCTGCCAAAACTGGGCGCTCACCCGCTGGGGCGCATCCGCTTCCATCTTCCAGGCAAAGAGGAACCACCAAATGCTCTACCGGGGCGGAGAGCCCTCCTGTTCAAGCAGCCTAAGCAACAGGCCCCGTGAACGCCAGACCCCAACTCTCCACACGGCCCAGAGCCCCAGGAGGCAGGCCCACCCTCCGCGGCTGGCATCGCCCCCCCGCTCGCCCCAACGCCACATCCACTGTCTGACCACGGGGCCAGCGCTGACGCTGATGAGGGCTCTAAGCCCACATCCATCACTGCCTGCAGGGCGACGGGACAGCGGGCACTGTGGCTGTGGGGTGGAGAGGACCTAACCCCAGGGGAGCGTCCAGGAGGAGGCCTAATATATGCAGACACCTGGCAGAGCAGGAAGCTGGAGGGTGAAGGGGCGGCATGGGCAGGACCCAGAGGAGGGAGCAGGCGTAGCTCCTGAGGACAAAGGGGCGCAGGGAGGGCAGAGGAGAGCGGGGCTGGGAGGCAGTGAGAACTTCATCCCGCGGGCACTGGGGAGCCACAGAGGGTGGTGCACAGGGGAAAGGGCAGTCCAGCAGGGCAGGGAGGTAGGCCAGGAGCCACGGGAGCAGTGGGCCCCGGAGCCCAGAGCTGGCTCCAGCCCCAACGCAATCTCCTGCCGGGAAGCCGGGCAGGAACCTAGGGCTCGACTTCCCACCTTCACAAAAGAAATCTGGGCCATGGGTGCCCCGGGTCGGGGTTTCTGTCGAGAGATCCGGTCTCCCCCACCCTGCAGCTGCTGAGTCAGAAGCCCGGGGCGGGGGCGGGGGAGACCCAAATCACACCCCCTTCCAGCAGCGCAGGCAGGCAGCTGAGCACGCTGGCGCCCAGCTCCCCCCACCCCCGGGCCAGACCGGAGCTCAGACAGCCAGCTCCCGGGCCCTCCCGGCCCCAGCACCCCCTCGCCGGGACGTAAGCCACAGCATCCTCACTTGTCAGCACCGGAAGGGACCCACTTGGGGCCGGGGACACGGAGGCCTGGGGCAGGACAGGGTGGGCTCGTCCACGCTTGGCCAGATCCCCTCCTGGGGCACGGAGCAGGGACCCTCAGAAGGCAGGGACGTCGGGCGCAGCCCTGGGAACTGTTTCAAGGTGGGGTGGCACTGGAAGCAGGCTGCTGGGACAAAGAATTGGAGCAGGGGCAGGGCGGGCCCGCCAGGCAGAGGGAACAGCACGCGCGAAGGCTCAGAGGTGGGGACACAGACGGCGCGGCCCAGCAGGGACCTCTCGGGGCTCTGCTCCGCCAGCGGGGCCCCAGAGGGAGAAGACTGCCAGGTCTGCGGGGAGAGCTGACAGGCTTGAGCACCCCACTCTGGTGGGGCCATGAGGGCCGGCAATGGGCCCGTGAGTGTCGCGGGCAGGAGGGCAGAAGGGCAAGAGGGAGCCGGGGACGTCACATCTGCTGACCGAGCCCCCGCCCGCACCCGGCTTTGGGGAGGAAACGCTCTTTCCCACAGTTTCGAAAGATCCTCTTTGCTTGAAGGAAGAAGCAAACCCGGAATCACACCCTTCCACGGCTTGGGGCCGTGGGGCTGGGGCTGGGGCTGGGGCGCCGGGCCCCCGAGCCCACCCACCAGAGAGCCACCCACCTGAACACACTTCCCTGCCCAGGACACTAAGCAGGGAAAGGCCAGTGGAGACTGGACAAGGGACTTAAGCCCCAAGTCCGCGTCAAGGCTGCACCTGGCAACGGCTCTCGCTTCCTGGCCCTGGGAGATCCCTGGGCCCCAGAAGGTTCTGGAACCAGTGGTCCCTGAAACCGCCCCTCCCAGGGAAGCACTTCCTCCCAGGGGAGAACTCCCGCATCTCCCCCCATGGCCCAGCCCATCACTGGGTGCCGCAGAGCACTGAGGGGCAGCCCTTCACAGGCCCCCCAGCACCAGAGCAAGAAACTCCTCTCCCCAGCCTGCAGATGCAGACACTGAGGGTCAGGGAGGCCCCCAGCCACTGCTCTTCCCTGCTCCCTGGCGAGAACTAAAGTTCCGACCCTCCTTAAGTTCATCCTCACGACCACCCTAGAAGTAAGTGTCATCACCCCACTCCACAGATGACAAAGTCCAGGCTCAGAGAATGAGATGCTGCCCCAGGTCACACAGCTGCAAAGGGCTGAGCGGGGACCCGAACCAGGCACGTGAGTCCTCCCCCCGCAGCACGCCAGGGCCACCCAGCCCACACGTGGCTTCCCAGGCTCATAGAAGGAACCCCTCACCAGAGCAGTGACAAGGCAGCCCCACCAGCCAGATGGCCCTCTGCCCATGCCACCTCCCCAGGGCGGGGCGGGTAGAAATCCCATAATCTCTAGGGCCTCTCCAGGGAGGAAGTGTCCCCCCACCCCCGCCTGGGCCACGGGATTCGGTTTTCTGTCCTCTAATCAAGAGATTCCCCACAATCCTGGCAGCCACACGTGCACGCCAGAAGGAGAGGCCACCTCGGCACAGGGCAACAGCCACGGCTGAGTCCGGCTGGGCCAGCCAGGGCGGGAAGGGCCAGGAGAGAGGCCGGACTGGCTCCTCCCTCAGCGCCCTCCACCGGGCCCTCAAGTCAGAATCCCAGACCTACCAGGTCCGTCTGGGCACTGCTGGGGCTGCCCATGCCAGCCTGGGAAGCCCACCCAGCACCTACGGGGTGGCAGAGGGTCCCAGGTACCAGTGGGGCTCAGCAGGACAGAGTCCAGGATCAACCAGCTGCTTGGCACCTGCCTTACTGCCAACAGGTGGGGTGACGGGCACAGAGCGGGCACCTTAGTGCCGAGGAGGACGGGGCCGGGCCCCGGCCTTCCCACCGAGCGTGTGTCCTTCGTCCATCGCCACTCACCTGGGCAGCCCTCCTGACCGCAGAGCCCTGTGTCCTCAGGTGCCAGCGGCACGCTGGGGTCTCACGCAGACTCACTGGTCCGTGCTCTGACATGGACACTATGAGCGCTGGTGAGATGGACCTGTCTACGTGGAAAACATCTGTGTCCCACGTCCCCATCCCGGCAAGCAGCCCCCAATGTCAGGACCACGTGGGCCTTCTACTCTGACCTCACAGCCCCTCACCAAGTGCTCAGGCCCGCAGCAGGCCCGGGATAAACCCTGCCCCTTGGCCATAATGGCTGGGCCAGTCATGCCCAGCCCCTCCCCACTGACGGCCTGGGGCAGACAGCAAGATGCCGCGTTCCCAGCTCCGGCTCTGGGGCCCTGGCACCTGCGGGGCCTCGGCAGCGGCACCCTGGTTCTCTGCACCTCAAAATACACGGGGTTGGCGGCCCCACGCCCACAATCTGTGTGGCCTCGAGGATCTGCTGGGCCTCTGAACCCGGGCCTCACCTGCAAAGGGAGAGTGCAGTGGGCTGGGCACATGCTGGCACCAGGCCACTTGGTAGACCGCAGCCCACTCGCCCTCCACCTGAACCCCAGCCCCACCCAGGCCTGGGAGTTCACGGCGGGCCTGACCCCCAAGGTCAGGACCCCCAACCGCCAAATGCTAGCACAGGGCCCAGCCGTGCCCACGCAGGCAGGCGAGGGCCCCTTACCCCAGGCCGGGTCATAAGCCCTCGGGGAGACGCCCCCAACCTGGGGTTTCCACGTCCCCCGCAGCCAGCAGCACCCGTCCCAGGAAGACCTTGCGGGCCAGACCCTCCAACATCCCACCCCCACCCCGGCCCGGAGGCGGGCTTGGCCGACCCCTTGGCACAGCTGGTCCCTCAGAGGGTCGGGCCTGGGCCCGCGGCAGATACAGTCTGAATGAGGCCAAGCCCAGCCCTCCCCTCGGGGCACCCTGCCCGGCCAGTCAGAGGCAGAAACACTGAGTATTTATTTACCCTCATGTCCCTGACCCACCCCACCCAGCAGATACACCCACACCGGTCACCCTTTCTCCTCTGTCATGAGGTTTCACCCCCAACCTCAACTTCCAGCGGAGAACCAGGCGAGAATGGGAGGAAACTGAGTCATGAGCTGGGGCACTGCCAACACACACTCCCCACAGCTGGTCCCAGGGGATGGAAAGGGGCCACCCTGCAGAACTCTGTACCTGGGGAGAGAGTGAGCTCCCTGCCACCGAGGGTGTGCAAGCCACGCTGCCAACCCGGGGTCTTGCACACACGCTTGGCTTCCCCAAGGCCCCAGGCCCGAGCCAGGAAGCCGGGTGTAGACTGGAGGGCGTGGGCCTATCTAACCCAGAGCTGCTAAAAAGAGCCAACGGGGAAGTAAAAATAGGAAATAAAAATAAAATCGCTCCAGCCAGCCCTGGATGTTTGTGTAGGAAAGACTGCATCTCCGGCCCAGCAGGGCGGGCTCAGCTCCGGGCCCCTCCCGGACGAGGAATGTCTCTCCCCACATCCCCCCTCCTCCCAGGACTTAAGCTGTGCTCCCTGGGAGGAAGTGCCTCTGAGAAGGATCCCGAGAGCCGGGTTCAAATCTCAGCTCTGACACTCATCAACTGTGGGACCCTGGGCAGGGAGCTGGGCCCCCTCCCAGGGCTGCAGACCCCCACCCTGCCCTGCCCGAGGCTCCGGCAACACCGGCCCACCACCTCCTCTGCCAGGTTCCCCTCTGGGACCCTCCCCATCTGCCCCGAGGTGGGCAGTCAGGAGATAAGAGCACCAGACTACGGAGAGGACCAGACCTGGCCCTCCGCGCAGCCCAGAGCTCCATTTCCGTATCCACACAATTGGAGGAAGGCTTCCTTCTCATCCTTTCCTGCGGGTCCTTTCCAGGGCTGGCATTAGGCTCATTCTCACTAAAGTGTGCATGACTGACCCTGGCTTCAAGACCGGCTCATTCTCCCAGGGTGCAGAACCCCACAGAAGAGAAGGCACCCCGGCCAGAGGGCCAGGCTGCGGCTCACACATCCCACCACCCGCCCCGCCCCACCCTTGGCGGGCAAGGACCCTCCACCGCCCGCTCCGTTCAGGGAGGCACTTGCCGGATCAACGCTCATCGATCGGCCACGTCTGCCGAGGGCGCCCACTGCAAGGGCTCGGGAGAGCTGCAGACCATCAGTGATGCTGCGCAGCCCGGGCCCGGGGCAGTGGGACACCAGCCGTGGACGAGCGCCCCCACCCACCGTGCACCTCTTCAGAAAGCCTTGTCGCTCCCGCGGCCCCTTCGGCCCCCACCACTGGGTCTGACGTTCGTCTAACCCCTCGCCCAGGCCAGGGAACTGGGGTGAGCCCTGGGGGACTGGCTGGGGAGGTCTGGGGGTGACATGGCTGGTCTGATCCAACACCGGTCCAGTGACCCTGCCCGACCTCTGCACCCCACGTGGTTCTGGTTCCAAGTCCCCAAGGAGGGTCTGGGGAGGATGGGGTCCCTGAGGGTGGGGGTGGGGGGCAGCACACGCCACTCCCAGTCCTGGCCTTGCTGCCCAGCCCCCTCCGGCCCACAGACCCTCTGAGCTGCCCGGAGAGCCCGAGCTGGGGGTTCCACGGGTGAGAGCACAGGACAAGAGAGCAGACCCTGGACCCTCTGGCCTCCAGGTCCTGGGGGCCAAGCCCGAGGTCAGGGACGCCAACAGCCCACCCAATATAGGCGCGTGGGACAGCGGCCACCAAGCACGGAGCGAGGAGTCCAGACAGCCAGGGATACGACAGGAGTGACGACGGTCATTTAAGAAACCAGGCAGAGGGTGTGTGTGTGCGTGTGTGTGCGTGTGTGCGTGTGTGTGCAGGGCCAGCCACCAAGAGGGGCTGAGGGTCAGCAGTGGAGGGAGGTCCAGGGCAGGCCATCTCCAGAGCCCTGGAGGGATTCCCTGAGACCCCCAGGTCCCCACGAGGCCCGTTCACTCCCCCAAGGCCATGATCTGCCTGCCCCCTCCCCTCGCCCAGGGGCCCAGGCAGAGCGCAAGGCCTGGCCTCGATGCAGGACGGACATGACGGCCGAGGGGGTGGGGGGCCCCGGCTGCCCCTCCAATAACGAGCTCCACAGCTTATCAGCCACGTGCAGGACCAGTGCGGGCTCGGGAGCCATCCCCTCCCCGCTCCGGTAGCCGGCCATGAGAGCATCCCCACTGCCCAACGAGGAGACACAATAACTGTCCACAAGCAGATCCGTCTCGGCAAAGAGGTGCGGGCAGGGCGGCTGCTGCAGCCGGGAGACACACGCGGGGAGCACACCTCTCCGAGGCCTGCAGCCAGCGAGGGCACCGGGAGCTGCGACCTTGCCCCGTGGCCCTGGGACTTGGGGTGGGGAGGGTGCCAGCCGGGGTCGGAGGGGCAGCACCTGGACCGGGGGGTGGTCAACCTAGAACCAGAGCTGCCCGCGGTCCTGCAGCCGGATCGCACCCCGGCAGAGGAGGCCCTCTGAGCACCACGGCGTTTCCTTTTTATAAATCCCATCCCACGCCAGCCACGGGAGCCAGGAATAAGTCGGCAGGGAGCCAACGCCCAGTGGCAGCCTGTCCCAGGCCGGCGGCTGTGCCCGCACGCCTGCCCACCTTCCAGCCTGGGAGGGAAGCCCAGAGAGGCCTTGGACATCTCGGGCTGGGCTGTGCACTCTGCCTGCAGCATCTCCCATACTCTCAGGCACCCAGGCTCCCATAAGCCCCGTCTACACCTGCGGAACTAAGCTGGGACCGCCAGCCAGGCCGTGGGAACCTAAGGCGCGTGCTCCAGACTGCCCAGCTGCCTGGGCCCAGGTGTCAGGCTGCATCCTACACCGAAGTCCTGATTGCCCCCCCCAGACCTTCCTCTAGAGTTTTCCTCAACTGGTAAAAGGCACATCACCCTTCCTGTGCTCAGGCCAAAAGCCCCAGACCACTTCTGCCTCGTTACCACTCCCCCGCCCTGCCCTCTGCCCCCCGCTTCTCACAGAGCAGCAGAGCCTCCTACCAAGCACAGGCCAGACGCCACCCTCCCTGGCCCGGGACCCTCCAGTGGCTCCACCTCCCCGGGGCAGGGGTTCCACAGGCTTCTCCGTGCTGATTCCGTCTCTACCCTTGCCCCTCACGGGCTCAGCTCCAGCCACACAGGTAGATTCAAGGAACTCTGAGTGGGAGGCCTCAGACGGACAACACTGACGTGCGGATCCGAGGACGCAGAAACTGACTTCTCCCAGGCAAACTCCTATGCATCCCTCACAACCCAATTCAGACGGCCCAGCCCACTGAACAGCAGGGCAAGCTGATGACCCTTCTCCTGTGCCTGCCCCGCTCCCAGTAGTCCTCCCAGCGCCACACTCACACTGTCCCCTCCCCCACAGTGAAAGCAGGCATGACCAAACTGGTCAACCACGAGTGACCTACCCTGACGCACATTATCAGCCCCACTTTACAGATAAGAAAACTGAGGCCCAGAGAGGTTTTAAAACTCTGGCCCAAGGTGACACGAGTGGTAGTGTGGCGGCAGTCCACACCAGTCCCTATGACCCCAGGCACCACTCAGCATCTTGGGGGCGAAGCCTCACTCAACGCTGCCTCCCCAGGGACCAGGAGGTCCAGGCGTCTGCAGACAGACAGCCAGTCAGACGGACAGAGGCACGAACAGACGGCTGGCAGGTGGGAGTTTTGCTCTGAACCTCTCGGCCAGGCTTTGATTTCTACCCTCTCGCCCCACCGGCCAAGCTTCAACAAGACGTACTAAGCAGCAGAGGAAGGAACCACGTCTCGACACAGGCAGTCATCTGGGGCTGAGGACCCCCCATGCTGCATCCGGGCGCTGAGTCCACGGGACGCCCAGGTCCCGTCCAGCAGCAGGTGGCAGCTGCATCTGAAGCACGCAGAGCAGAGAGGGTGGGGGCTCAGCCCTGGACGGGGACACCCACAGTTGCAACCCTGGCCTCAGGCTCCCCGAGGGCTTCCAGCTGCCATCTGGTCCCAGGGATCCTCCAGGGCAGGGTCTCCGTCGATGGCTCCAGGCTCTCCCTGCTCCACACCCAGGAATCAGCACCAGGGTAGACACACAGCAGGACTTCCCTCCCTGGAAAGTTGGGACGGACCCCCAGAAGAAGGGTGATTCAAACAATGATGCCTTTCAAAGTCACTTTGCAAGGGGTGGGCTCCCCCCACCCCGTGACGTTTCTCAAGTGGAGGGGGTGGGGGAGACATTTGCAGAAAGCACTAATTCAGTCAACAAACACTTGCTGAGGCTGGTGCAGCGCCTGGTGCCGTGCGCTCGGCAGCCAACTAGACCTGCGAGCCAAGCCCATTGGTGGGCAGGGGTGCTCGGCGGTCTCAGGCCCCGCGGGGAAAGAGCCGCGCCCGACTGGCAGTGCCTGCCAAGGGTCCCGGCCGTGGAGCGGCGGCGTGCCAGTCCTGTACTTCCCACCTCCGACTCGGCCCAACATCCTTCCTTCCATTTCACAAATGAGGAAACCGAGATAAACAGGGAGGAAGTAACGTGCTCCAAGTCACAAAGTGCATGTGGCAGAGCCGGAAGGTGCAGGCCAGGGGCTCTGAGCGGGCCACCCATCCCCCGTCAGCGGTCTGCAGGGATCAGCCTCTTGGGGGCAGAGGCTGGCGCCCCGACCTTTGCCCAGGGAGACAGAGCAGGGAAGGGGGAAGGCCCTGGCTCCCCTCCCTGCTGTCCGCACCCCTCCAGCTGGACCCAGGAAGGTGGCCACCAGTGCCGCCCCGCCCCACCCCACCCCAGGCTGTGGTCCACCTCGCCACCATCTGAGCTCAGAGTGGCCTGGCACTCACTGCCCAAGGCCCCCACCTCCTAGCCCTCCTCCTGACCTTGATCCTGGGCAGAAAGTCCAGGAGCAGGGGCGGGGTGGGGGCAGCTCCGCCACCTCCTGTGGACTCTGGCCCCAGTAAGAGCCATTTCTCTCAATCCAGGCAAGGAGGGGGTGAATCGAGGAACCACCAGGCGGCCCAGCACTCCTGCAGGAGGCTCCACGAGGTGGGGGCAGGGGCACTTCGGGGACGGACCAAGGGATGTGGGGACAGACAGGCGGGTGGGGAAAGGACCCCCAGCTGCTCCACCCAGAGAGGGGCCCGACTCTGGCCACTCCCCCCAGGAGCCAGAGCTCCGAGCTGGCGTAAGAACACGAGGTGGGCCGGCGTGGGCCATGCTCCAGACCAGGACATCCCAGGGCCCAGGAAGCAGAGGGGACATCGGGCCCGCAGACATCGGGCTCAGAGGGGCTGCCTGCCGCCAGGCTGGGGGTGGCCAGGTCGCGGCCAGGCCCACTCCCAGCCTTACCTCCTCCCAAGGTTAATCACTCCCAGAGCAGCTGACCACACCCCTCATGCTCCCGCGGGTCCTCACCAGCACAGACCAGTAACCAGCCATCAGGGGGCCAGGCAGAGGAGCCTGGCCATGCAGCTGGATCCTTCTGAAATCCTCCAGGGACTGCCCACCCAACAAACTCTTATTCATCCCGTAAAACCTAACTACAACATCACCTCCTCTGTGAAGCCTCCCTGACTTCCCCAGGCAATTTACAGGTGGAGCAACTGAGACCCAGAAAAGTGAATTTGCCAGCCCAGGGCCACACGGCCCCCAGCTCAGAGCGGGTACTCATTCATCACACCAGCACGCTTTGAACACAAGAAAGCCAGAAAGCAGAGTGAGCGGTGCCTGATGCGGACGGAGAGGCTGGAGGGCCACGTGACACTGAGCAGAGGCCCGAGCTCCACACCGGGGCAATGGGGGCCCGCGGAGAATTCCAGGTTGGGGATGTCAGGGCCCAAGGAGAGAAGGGGCCGGCCCGGCCTTGGGTGGTGGCTGGCGTGACAGCACCTGCAGCTCCCCTGCCCCCGCTCTGCCCCGCCCCCATCAGTAAGATTATTCCCCCCTGACATGCTGCTTTACCCCCAAACCGTCTCACCGTAACACTCCCAGGTGAAAGCCAGAGCTGGACCCGGCGGGACTGACCATACTCCCCACCGCAGCCGACCTCCTACCTCCCACAGCTCAGATCCTGTCCCCTCAACAGAGGAGGCCACTTCCTGAGGAGGGGATCCCCAGCTCTGCCACCCCAACTGCAAGGCCACCAGCTCAGGGGAACAGGGCCAAGGAAGGGAGGAGCAGAGGCCTCTGGTAGCCAGAGGGCCCCAGGGAAACCGAGGCCCGGGGGAGAAGGAACCTGCCCGGGCATGCAGAGAGCTGCTCAGAGAGCCAACTGGACCGTCCACCCAACCCTGGGCTGCAGCCCTGCAGGGGAGGGGCCCTCCTGCCGCCCGGAGGCGGGGGAGGGGTGACCACCAGCCTGCCCAGGTGGGGCAAGACAAGGGGGTTCGGGGACACCCCAAGAGCTCAACCATACAGGTCTCTCCTGGGAGCAGCAGGGACAGCCTCTGCTGAGGGCACCCCGAAGCTGCTCTGGATGAAGCCAGGTCGCGGGGGTACCCAGCCAGGGCACCTCGGGCACATCCTTCAGGCTCCCCAAGACTGAAGCCCTCATCCCCAAATGTGGACACAACAGCCCCACCCCAGGGCCTGTCCACATAGAGGGCACTCAGCCCAGGCCACCGCCCTGCCACCGCAGCCCAGTGCCGCCCCACGCCGGGCCCGGCCTCTGAGGGCCAAGCGGCCAGCAAGGTGGGTTCTCCGGACAGGAGGCCTGCGTCTCCTGGAGAGCGGGGGCCGGGCTGGACCACCAGCCCCTCGCCAGGGCCCCAGGCGCATCCTCCATGGCGGTCATGGGTCACCTGCACCCCACTCCTCGATCACGGGCGCTTTCCTGGACGGCTTGGAGCCCACCGTGAGCACCCCCTTGGCTGACCCTCCCGTGTCCCTACGAGGCTGCGTCGTCACCCCGCGTGCGAATGAGAAGCGGCGGAGCTGAACCCAGGTACCCGGCACCCAGTCCAGAACTGAGCCCACCGCCCCGCACTCTACTCGGCCGGCTCACAAGCGAAAGGCCGCGCACAGCCTGGCTGGCTCTGGCGGGAAAAGCACTCAGGCTGCCGGAGGACACGGCCCCGCAGACCGGAGGGAGGGGACCGGGACAGGGACCTCCAGGGAGGGGCTCGGGGCCAGCCGCCCGACGGCGCCTTCTCCAGAGGGCCGGGCAGAGAGCCTGTGAGTGCAGCGACTCCGGCCACCTGGGCTGTCACCACCTGACCTCTGCCCAGGGCCAGTGCGGACACTTAAGCTAAAGTGGTCAATTACGGGACACTTAGATCCCTCCCCGGGGCTCCCCAGCCTCCCTCGGTTCTGGGCCGCAGCACCAGGAAGCCAGTTGAATCAGTAACCTCATTACAGCCCAGCGGCCGCACCCGGGGCCGGCTTTGAACTCCGCGGGGTTTATCCATGGCCACTGCAGGATTCACACACGGCTGGCCCGGGCCCAACCTGCTCTCCCCTCCCTCTCCTCCCCTCCGCGCCGGAGCCTCCAGACTCAGGACGGCCGCGGCCTCTGCTGAGGCCCATCACCACCGGCCCCGCACCCTGGGCACAGCCAGAGAAACCGAGGCACGGCGAGACACCACTGTTGCTCAGATGAGCCCACAGAGGCGCAGGGGTGCCGGGGCCAGGCTCTGGGTCACCGGGAAGCAGACCAAGGGCTCCTCTTTGTGTCCCCAGCCCCAACTGACGGCGCGCCCCACACCTGTCTCAGGAACTTGGGACCAAGGGCCAGCCGTGAACATCTCACGAGGAGGGACCCCAGGGCAGCAACTCACACCGAGGCCCTCAGTGGCTCCAGCCCCACAAGGCGCCCCAACATCCCATTTCCTAGCCCCAAGGTCAGTCCCCACCTTGGTCCTCGAGTCCCTGCTCTGACCCCAGGAGGCCCGGTCGCCCTGCCCCGGAACAGACAGCCCATCCCCCAACTTTGGTGCTCTGGGCCCGACACGTCCTTCCGGGACTGGGCTCAGCCCTCTTGACTTCCAGACTGTTCCATCACCTTTCCCAGAGACCCCAGTCCCCCTCGCTGAAGCCACTAGCGCCCCAGGTCCTGGAACGTCTCGGTTGATGTAATGGGGGGCCCATGGGGTGGAGAGCACGTCCCCAAGGACAGGCCAAGGGCCCACGGGCCAGGAAGGGAGAAGGGGACAGAAGAAGAGCCAGGGCCGGGCAGGAGTTGGGGGGTGGGGGGGTCCTCTCCCAGCCCCGTGCTCCAACCCAGTGGCCCAGCCTGACACCCCCACCAGGAAGCCACTTGGGGTCCCCACCCCCAGTGCAGGCCGCTGTGCCGAGAGACCCAGCCAGAGCCACTCACAGGGGCACCTACCCCGTCGGGCTCCAAGCCCGCCCAGGACCCTTCTCCTCTAGCCCAGCCTCTGCACATAGCTGGAGGCCTAATTCCGACCCCAGGGCCGCGGGGCCCCTCCTGGTCACCGTGTCAACCAGCCAGCTCTCACGCAACACGGCTTCTCCTAGCTCCGGCCACACGGGCTGCTGGGTCCTGTCTCAGCTGACCCTCCACGCGGAGCGGCCCTCCCCCTGACCTGCCGCAGCCCTGCCTCTGCTTCAGAGTCCACGCCAGGACTGGCTCCCACAGGAAGCCCGGCCGCCCTCCCGCTCACGGCCAGCTCCGGCCCGGCCGGCGCTCGGCAGGTGTTCCCCGGGCGCCGTGGGGACTGAAGCCAGCCAGCAGGCCCGAGTCCTTCTAAGGAAAAGCACATTGAGACTTTATTAGAATCAGCTGGGAAGGCCAGGCCCGTGCGCGTGTCCGTGCACGCGTGTTTGTGTGCACGTGCTCGTGGGAGTGGGTGCGTGAGCGCCCGTGCGCGCGTGTGCACGTGTGTTCGTACGTGTGCGTGTGTTCACAGCTGTGCACCTGTGTGCGTGTACGTGTGGAGGCGTGCGGTCACGTACACGCGTGTGCGCTGCCCACAGGGAACGCAGAGATAAGGGGACCAGGTGTGGCTGTCCTCGCCCAGTACCCCCACCAGGTCCCTCAGGAATTTGCTGCCTGACAGCTCTGCCCTGGCGGGGCGAGGACGGGGACCCCAGGCCACGGGGGTCTTGAGGCTGCGCCTCTAGCTGTCACCCAGCCCGTAGTTTTCCAGTCTATCAATAATACCCTCAACCCTGTGCCACCCCCAGCAGGGGACAACCCCAGAGGAGGTTCGGGGTCTCCACTCCCCAGAGGACCTTCGAGGGGTGAACGGGGACAGAACGCGGACAGACGGGGACAGCGAAGCTTCAACCTCCACCAAGTCTCCCAGAACAAAACGTTCCCTCACCTAGGGCCCGGCACGCATAACAGGGCTCCTGGGGAGCCAGGACGGGGCACAGACCCACACCTGACGATCAGGAGGTCGGGGACAGCGGCGTCACCCCAGGGACTGGTCCTGGCCCAGCTGGTGCTCAGGCCCCGCCACTGGGACACCAAGGTGCTGAGAGAAAGCAGGCAGGACCGTGCAGAGGGGCAGCGCGGCACAAAGACCGCGACGGACCTCACGTTTCCGTGGGCCCCGCGAGGCTGTCACGAGGTCCTAGCAACCGAGGCGCAGGGACACAGCAGGCACCCAGGGACTGGAGCCATCATGTCCTCGGATGGACGGCACAGTGCCCCGGACACGTCAGAAGAGATTCAGAGACATGGGACAGACGCGGGCCGAGGAGGCCCACCTGGCTTCTGGAGGCCAAGGAAATGGGTCCCTGAGCGGCCGCCCCGTTCACTTGCTTCACTCACGCAGGGACGCGGGTCCCAGGCACGAGAGGACACACCGACGTAGGGACACAGGACAGACGGTGCCAGGCACAGGGCAGGCAGGGCCCAGCTGCGGGGCCTAGAGCGAGCGCGCGGCTGCAGCCGCCTGAGCGTGCGCGCACCGGGGCCGCCATGTGCGCGTGTCCCCACTCTCCTCCGCGTCGGCCGGGGCCAGGTTTACTGAGCTACTTTCTGCCCCACCACGCTCACTCGGCTCTGAGCTAGACGACTGCTTTGTAACTCTAGGGTGCAATTTCTCCGTCTGTGAGGCACCGGGGCACGGCTGCTCGGAACATCCCGCACCAGGCTCGGTGGGCGCGCAAGCGAGGCCCTCGCCCCCCCAGCTCCTGCGGGCCTCGGGGAGGGGGCACGGAGCAGGGGCCGTGTCGGTGCTCGCTCAGCACGGGAGACGAGGCCGGGGCGGCCCTCCTCTCCAGCGTGGGCCCCGCAGCCCTGACAGCAGCAGCCGTGCCTCTGCTTTGTGCTCCTGTTTCAGCCTAACACTCGAGAACCGGGCCCCTCACTGATCCAGGCAGGGGGCACGGGGAGGCTCCGGCCACAGGCCTCGCCTTCGAAGAAGGGCCGTCAGGTAGACACGCCCCCGAAATAAGATGGGCTGCCTTTCCGCCAGCACTGCAGAAGGGCCAACACACGTGTCCATTTTACAGATGCACAGTTAAGGCTCCGGGAGGCCGGCAGGCAGGCCACACACACGGGCAGCAGGGACAGAGGACCCGATCCCCAGTGGCCTGACCACCAGCCCACGAGAGGCCGGCAGGCAGGCCACACACACGGGCAGCAGGGACAGAGGACCCAATCCCCAGTGGCCTGACCACCAGCCCACAAGAGGACACAGTCCCCCAGGAAGGTGCAGCTCCCAGGGTCTGCTCCCCCTCTCCCCGGGAATGGCCGGGTCATTCGAGAGAGAGCAGGTAGGGGGAGCAAGTGACAAAGGGGCCTGAGGAGGAGAGGAAGGGAGAGCGAAGATGGAGCTGCCCCTTGGAAAACATAAGCAGCGCAGGCAGGGGAGGGGAGGGGCCCGGCCCTCTCCCCGCACCTTCCACAGCATCCAGGTAACAGACCTGCACCGTGCACATCAGGGCAAAGGCATCTGATCCCCAAGCGGACACCAACCTCACCAGCCACCCAGGTTCTCAAGGGCCTGCACCCCTGCCCAGCCCTAACCCTGCCTGTAGTCAGCTCCCATAGGAACAGACCAGTCGACGGGACACCTGAAGGCCCTGCCCCCCTGCCCATCCCTAACCCTGCCTGTAGTCAGCTCCCATAGGAACAGACCAGTCGACGGGACACCTCAAGGCCCTGGACCCCTGCCCAGCCCTAACCCTGCCTGTAGTCAGCTCCCATAGGAACAGACCGGTCGACGGGACACCTCAAGGCCCTGGCCACCAGAGCCAGCTAGACAAATTGTGACAAACTAGGGGTGGGTGAAGAGGGAAGGTGGATCACGTCTTGTCCTGGGCCAATTCAGTGGCCTCTGCTCTGTCCTACGGACAGCAATTGAGTCGGGCCCAGGAGCCCTCTTCTCCTGGAGGACGGGCCTTACTCGAGACCACCGCCTACCGTGGAAATACACCAACTGTGGAGAGAGCCCGGGCGAGCCAAGAAAATGAAAGTCCGGAGGCAGCTTCCACCGGCTCTGGGCAGGCATCTGGGGCCTCCCCCCGACCCCACACCACCTCCTGTGCAGCCGCTGTCTGTCCCCCCTTGGCTCACCGAGGGGCCCCTCTCCTGATGCCAGAGCCCGCGGTACCCATACCCAGCCCCATTCTGTACCACACAGTAATCCCACCACCAGCCCCCAGAACGGGAGACAAGGACCACCAACCGAAACCCGCCCACAGAGGCACAGAGGGGGTGGGGCAGGGGCCGGGGAAAGGCAGGCAGAGGGCCTCCTGGAGGAGGCCCAGCTCCCCGCAGGCCCGGAAGGACAGGCACAGCTGGAAGAGCTGGTGGAGCTGGGATCAGGCCCCCAGCAGCTGCCCCAGGGCGAGCAAGGCTGCCCGCTCAAGTCTGCCAAACCCCAGCTCAGCGCTGCCCGCCCGCACGCCCTCCGTGGCTCCTCCTGGGGGTCCCCAGCTCGCCCCACCCATGTTCGGGCAGAGCGGGTCAGGGCTACACGCTGGGCCCAGGCACAGCAGACAGGCGACCAAGCCCAGGCAAGGATGCAGGCCAGCAAGGCCACGGCCACGGCCACACCCATCTGAGGGCTGTTTTTCTCACCCTGACACTTCCCCCGTCAACAAACAGAGCCCCCTCCAGAGTTTACCAAAACAAACGCCCCAACAGTCAGCAGTGCCCAGGCCAAGACAGGACTGCCTCGCAGGCCGGACTCCAAGCCCAGCCTCCAAGCCCAGCCTCCAGAGAGACACATGACCCTGTTATTTCGGGAGGCCCCGGAATGTGCTCTATTTTGGGTCCCGAGGGCTCTGATGTTACCAGATGCCCCTTACCGGGGCTCCAAGCTCTCCCAGGTCCCCAAGGGCTGCCCAGAGGGTGACCAGTGGACCTCCTGCTCTGCTACTGCCCCCCACCCTTCCCCGGGCAAAGGGGCTACTGGCAGCCAGGGCTCTGGGGTCTGAGACCTTGGGACACTGCCGACTCAGCCTTCCAGTCCCACTGTCCAGCCTGATGCCAGCGCACGTCTCCCCCCGACGGGCACGGGCACTGGTCCGCCCTGGGCAGTGGCGGCAGGGGCAGGGAGCAGGGGCTGCCTTGGGCACGTTCCTTGGCCTCCAGATCTGTACCTTGGGCTCATCCCCGCCCCGCCCCCACTGGGAGGCTCAGCAGCTGGGAGACTCCCGGGCGGGTGACAGCAAGTGCCCAGGCCCACCGAGCCCCAGGCGATGGGTGCTGGAAGGAGCAGGCCCTCTGCCCAAGGCCCCGAAAGCGGCCGGACAGCCGTATGGGGCAACGCCACCTGCCCAGCAGCTCCAGGTCCGCCCTGGGTCGCCAGCCGCGCCTGGACAAGCCGGGCCTCCTGATACTGACCCCCAACGAGGAATTAGGCCGTGTTGACAAAAGGGCTTAGGCAAGTAGCCGCTTAAATGGACCTTCAACTCCACCGGACTTCAGAGCTGCTCACAAGCTTAGAAAAAACTAAAGTGTAATCAGAGCCCAGGGCTCTCCACTCAGGCCTGGGGCACGAGCTGCCTGGGAGGCCACAGGCTGAGTCAAGGAGAGAAGCTCCCCCAGCCAGCCAACTTGCAGCAGCGGGGGCGGCGGGGCGCAGGGGAGGGGGGGGTGGGGGAGAGGGGGAAAGGTGCGGGGAGGAACACAACACCTACCCAGGTTCCTGGGGCACGACCTTTCCTCTTCACAGGAACTCCAGCACAGCGACCCTACAGCCTGGACCCTATGTGTGCTGACTCCCGGGACCCTCCCAGGATGTCAGACACTGGGACCTGTCCCGCTCCAGGTACCCAGCCATGGCGCTGCCTCATCGCGGGGGCCAGGAAGGGAGCAAAGGCAGAGCTGAGCATTCTTGGTCCAGAGGGACGCTCTGTATGTGCACACATGTGTGCAAAGCTTTAACGGGGGACAGGAGAGGCTGTCGGCTTCCATGGGGCCCCGCCAGGCCCACGCCAGGCCCGGCAATGGCAAGTCAAACAACTCAGCTTTCAATCCTGCTACACAGACACACACACACACACACACACACACACACACACACACACACACACACGGTCACCACGGGCTGGGGGTTCAAATCCAAAATCCATCACTTTGTAGCCTGTGGCCTCAGTTGCTCTCACCCAGGTTTCTCATCTGCAAAATGGGCATAAGCACCCACCCTGGGGGCTCTGGGGAGGAAGGAGGGTGCTCAGCCTGGTGCCTGCAGAGGTCTTCACTGTACAGAGTCAGGGAAGGAGTCTTAGCCTTGACAAACTCGGAACCCTGCCCCCGTCACCCTGCCATATGCCCCTCTGTGAGCCGGCGCCCAGTGCTCAGACCCTCGCCCAGACATCCCGGGGAGGGGGGCCAGCTCCACGCGGCTCCCCTCCACCTCCCCGTCTCACCAAACGTCCCTGCAGCTGTGCTGAGCTCTGGCAGCCAAGCCGGTGGCCAAACTGCACCCCGGGCTGCAGGAGGGTGGGCAGGCAGGAGGGGCAATTGACCGCGGGTTTCATTCATAATCAGCTGCTCTAATTTCCATTCAGCACAAATCCTTCACCCAGACTGACAGCCTAGCTGCCGGCCCCACCACCAAATTAATATCCTTCCCGGGCTCATTTATAAAGTCTCCCCACCCCCTCCCCCCTTCCCGGCCTCTCACTGGCTCCCAAACCCTAGGGAGGACGACGGCTCGGGGCACCTGGCCATGCCCCCTCCTCCTCCTCCGTGGGTCCAGGCCTTGAACTGGAGAGCAGTCCGGGGCAGGGAAGCCACTGGGTGGGATGGCAGTGGGAGAACAGGAAAACCGGCCCTCCGTGCCTCTAGGGTGTCCACCCCAAGTGCAGGGCCAGCTCCAGAGAACGCCCGGAGAACACTCTGGTGCGCCAGAGTGAGGGGCCCCATTTCTGGAATGGGGCCCCAGGTTTGATGTTCCCGGTCTTACGGCCCCTTGGCGACCCTGCCCACCCGCGCCCGGGCTGCTCTGGGGGAGGAGGAGTCCGGAGTGTTCCAGGGCCGGCGGCCTGCTGGACTCGGCAGCCCAGGCGGCGGCGCAGAGGCCGTCCCGATGCCAGGGCGGCTGAAGGCTAGGAGCGCACAAGTTGCGCCGCCCCGCTGGAGGTGGGCGCCCGGGCGGGGGTCGCGGACCGCTGCCAGGAGGGGCCAGGAGCCCCCCCCCGCTTCCAGCCGACCGGCTGCCCCTCCGGCCCCGCCGCCCGCCCGCTGCCCACTCCCGCTCCGCCACCAAGTCGGCGGCCCGGCGCGGGCCGGGGGGCCGCCAGCCGCCCTCGCCCCCTCCCAGCCCGGCCGGCCCGGGTAAAAGTTGCCCGGCCCACCCGCTCCCGCCCGGCGCCCCAACTCCGCGCGGGCCGGCTGGGGGAGCGGGTCTAGCCGGGGCCCCCGCGCGCGCCGGGAACGCGCCCCGCCGCCGCCGCCCCCGCCGCCGCCCGCGATCACTCACCGAGCGGCAGGAAATGTTTGGTGTCCATGTCTGCGGCGACCTCGCGGCGGGAGGCGGACGAGCGCGGCGGCCCCCGGCGCGGCCGGCCGGGCCCGGGCGGCGGGAGCCGGCGGCGGCGGCGGCGGCGGCGGCGCGCGGAGGCCGCGGCGCGGCGAGTTGTTGCAAAAGTCGCCCAACAATGTAAACTACTTGTGCTGCGCGCCGCCGCCGCGCGCCCGCGCCCGCGCCCCCGCCGCGCGCGCCCGCGCCCCGCTCCGACCGCTGCGGCGCCGGCGGGGGGGCGGCGGGGGGCCCGCGACGGGCGCGGACTCGGCGCAGCGCCGCCGCCCGCCCGGCCTGCGCGCCCGCCCGGCCTGCGCGCCCGGAGCGCACCCCCCGCCGGTCCCCCCGCCCGCCCGGAGCGGACTGCCCCCTCCGCGCCCCCACCTCGTCAGCCCGGAGCGCGCCCCCCGCCCCCCGCGCGCCGCCCGCCCAGCCGCCGAGTTGCGAGCGAGCAAGCGAGCGGTGCAAACTTGCAAGTTTCCCTCCACCAGGGGTTCCCCGGAGCCGCGCGGGGGCGGCGGGGGCGTCGGGGGCGCAGGGGCGGGGGGGGCGGCGGGGGGGCGGGGCGGGAGCAGTATTCCCTCCCCGGCCTGCCCCAAAAAAACCACCCGGCGGAGCAGGCGGAGAGCCTGGCTGGAGCGACCGGCACGGCCGGGCCATTGTCTGGGCGGCCGCACAAAGCGGCCGGCCGCGCTGCGCGCCGACCCTGGCCGGCACGTGGGGAAACTGAGGCCCTGAGTGGCCGTGAGCCCCGACGCGGGAGCACAGGCTCGGCTCCGTCATCTGGGGAGTGTTTTATTTTCTGGAGCCCCCAGTCCGCCCCCGACTTTCACACTCAGGGCAAGCAGAGATCGAAGGGCACCCCGGCCCCGCCCCCACGGACCCTCCCCTGGCCCCCCGGGAAGGAGAGGCTCCCGCTTCTGCTGCACTGTGGCCCTGGCTTCTGGGAGCCCTCTTTAAAGGCACCAGGCTGGGGACCAGCCGCCGCGAGTTGGGTGCTGACTTAGTGACCGGTGGCTATTTTTACGCCTTGGACAGTTCTCTGCCCTGGCTTTTAAATTCATGACTTGTTTGTTTAAAAGCGAAAGGAAGGACGCCTGTCCCGACCGCTCGGGCTGCTGGAGTTGGGGCTTCGGTATGAGTTACCTGCGCGGAGCCGAGCCTCCTGAGCAGGCGCAGGCCAGGCGCTGCCGTGCCGTCGCCGTGTCCGGCCGCCCAGCGCTGAGCCGCCCTCCTCACAGACCCCTGCTAGACCCATATTCCCGATGGTGACCCAGGCTCGTTGGGGTGGGGGTGGGGGCAGAGGGGCTTACCAAGGTCACACAGGCTGCACGTGGTGGCCCCCGGGCCAGGGGGCACTGATAGGGAGGTGATGACTGTGGATGGCCGTCACCGCTGCCCAGGGACAACCACTGCCCTTCACAAGAGAGGGGGTCCTACTGCGGGGTGCACCACTGTCACCTGTGTGACCTCGAGCCAGCCTCACCACCCTTCTGGGCTTTAGTTTCCCCTCTGTGGAATGGGGGAGCAGCGGGCCCACCTCCTACTGGACAGCCAGGAGCTGGATCCCACCAAGGCCATTGAGACCCTTCCAGGAGGGAGGCCCTTGGGTCACCTGGAGCATCCTGAGGCGGGGCGCTGTGGGACGAGTGCTGGCTGGGGAGCCCTCCCTCCCCCAGCACAGGCCACAGCCCAGGCTTGTCTTGTCCCCTGGCTTCTGCTTGATCCGTGCCCCATCCCCTCACGGAGAAAGCCCTGTCTTTGCTGGCTCCTGGGCCGCCGACCCATCTGCCCTCCCTCCAGCATCAGCCTGTGTAAGTGTGGTCCTCATCTGCTGTCATCACAACAAACGCACTCCCCCTTTCCCCCAGCACAGCCACCCGCTTCTACAACTGATTTCCTCCTGCCAGGGCTGGGGGCAGGCAAGCACCCAGGGAAAGGATGAGAAGGAGCAAACGGGTGCTGACACGTCTGGGGTGTGTGCCGTGTGCCAGCCCCAGTTCTCAGGCCTGTCTCCGTCACCTCTGGCGTGGCCCTAGCCACAGACAGCATCAGTGGCCCGTCTGAACCCCATCCTCCCGGACTGTCCTGACCCGTATCAGACCTCGCCACTCCTGCCGGAGAAGAAGAGGCCAGATGCCCTCGCCACTCGGGGGCCCCACTGGGCACGAGGAGGAGAGCTCCAGCAACCCATGGGCAGGGGGCACTGCCAGCCCACCCAACTGATGAGGACAGCGAGGCTGGGAGAGGCGACACGACGGAACAGGTCACGCTGCAGTGAGGACGAAGCCAGCGTTTGAACCCAAGGCCTGTCCTTGGAACCCCTGGGCCACTGAGGGTGTGAGCCTGCACAGGCCCCCTGGGCCCCCCAGTGACCTGCGGTGCAGCACTGCCTTCCGGTCACATCCTGTGTGGACAGCCCATCCGTGCTCTGCTGGATGAGGATGGGCCGGGGGTGTGCTTCCATCGCTGTGGATCAGTCGTTCGTTCAACAAACGTCACTTAAGCCTTTACCAAGGGGCCAGACCCAGTGCTCAGGGAACTCATGTGGAGGTGTGGTCCCAGATGAACAGGCAAGGGCCGATCCCAGCTCTGCCTCTTACCATACGTGTGGCCTGGCCAGGTCACTCCCTTCCCTGTGCCTCAGTCTCCTTATCTGTAAAGTGGGCATGGCCACCCCCTCCTGCTGAGTCATGGAGATGACTAAACAAGGTAATGCTGGAAGAGTCTGGGCCCGAGGAGGTTCGTGATAGTTACTGCCACTACTGTTATCACTATTATTATAAGACGGTGAATTAGGCCCTCTGGCAGCCCCGGCCCAGGGGGGAAATAAGACACATCCACCCTCCCCCAGCCCCTTCCCCCTTGCCCTGGAAAACTCGAGACTCCCTTTGGAACTGTTGGCACTTGGAGCCAGGGAGACACACACAGGCAAACTTCCATATGGGTTCCTCACGCCGGGCAAGGCACAGGCACCCAGATTGCCGAGGCTGCAAGAGGGGCCTCTGTTCCTAAGAGAGACCTACGAAGGTGTCCCCCAGCCCCAGCCTCGCCCAGGGCTCCAGGAGACCGCGAGACCGCATGGACAGTGAAGGGAACATGGGGTCCAGAGCCACGCAGACCTGGCTCCAACCCATCCTCAGCGCCTACGGATGTCGAGCTGCTCTCGGCCTCCCCTTCCCATCTGCAGGGCTTCGGGAGTGGCAGGGGGCAGGGGTGTTCCAGGAGCCGGCTGGCTCGGAATGGGGAGGGGAGCCGGCTGTGGAGGGGGGCAAACACCCGGGCTCCCTGACGGAAAATGTGTGTGCTGCTTGTTATTTCTATTTCGCACTCCCCCCTCGAGCTGGGGCGCCTTGGTGCAAACGATCCCACAGGACACCGCCCGGGACGGTGGCTGCCCCATTTGGAGTCGCCAGGTCCGAGCTAACCATGGAAAAAACCACCCCCAGCCTTCCTGCCATGTGCTCCTGCAGCCAAAACTATTTTTATAGTAATATCCATCTATTTACAACCTGGGATCTGAGAGGGTTTTGTTTTTTGTTTGGGGCTTTTTATCCCCTCCCGGAGGATGCTTTTTAAGGTACTTTGGTTTTGTCCATGCGCCTGTCTCAGCTCAGTCTTGTAAACCATCTCTGGAATCACTTGGTGAATAATATTTTTAAAGGCCGGTGTCTGCCAGGCTGGAGCCCCCAAGGCTGGCGTCTGGGTGGGCGGCTCCCAGCAGTTGCTGGGGCACCAAGGGGCACCGCAGCTGCTTCCGGTTCCTTCACCCAAGGGAGTGTCCGTGTGATCCCAAACTGGCAACCGGCAGGATCTTGCCGGCGGTCGGGGCCTTTGGCCCCATCAGGCAGGGCAGGGGCTTAGGCCCTCCAGCCTGTCCCAAAGTCCCCCAGCCCGGAGGGCACTTTCTCACCATCTCTGTGGCTCCTCTGGGGGCGGCAGTCTCTATCCCTGGTGACAGATGACTCAAGCTAGGAGGTGGGGATGAAGCCCAGAGAGGCAAGGGCTCACCTGAGCTCACATGGCGAGACAGATGGAGCTGCCCTGAGTCCTGCCCTGTCTCTCCACCGTGTGGGGGAGTGCGGGAAAGCTACGTGTCCACCCTCAGCCTCTAGTCTGTCCTGCTTAGTAGGGAGAAGAGAAGGGATTGGGGCGGGGGGGAGGTGGAAATGCAGTGGAGGAGAGGACGCCTTCTGTGAAATGTCTGCTCCCATCAACGGGCACTTGCCAGCCCTGAAGGACAGCCAGCCCCACACACCCAGACCAGAGGAGGCCAGAGAAAGGTTAGGCTCTGTTTCAATGAGATGCACTGAAGGCGGCCAGCTTCCCTCCATCGTGTGCGAGCCTGTTTCCAAACCTCTGGGAGCTGAAAGGCAGTTTGGGCAAACCAGTTCATGTGAGACAGGCCTAAGGGGATAGGGGCTGCTGTGTGAACAAAGACCGGGATTTTGGGGCAGCTCCAGGCAAGAGCTGGTGGGATCCTTCCAGAGGCCTCCAACAAGATGCTCCCTCCAAACCCCAAGGCCACTTGGAAGGAGTCACAGATGACGGGGGAGGGGGGAAAGGAGGAGTGGGAGGCAGCTCAGGGGGTTAGAGTGTGCCAGGTGGTCCGGAGGGTTCCAAGCCAGCAGAGGAAGACACTGGTGTTTCCTGGGGACTCTCCACCAACTCCACCCCAGCCCTGCAGACAGATTCCTGCTTCCCCATTTCAGATGATGATACTGAGCCAGAGGGGAGCAGTGACTGGCTCCAGGTCATGCAGCGGCTCCAGCACTGAAGTCAACAGATTCACAATAGAGGTTGATGGTCAGACCCCCTTAGGACAACCACCCACCTCAGCCTCTTGCCTTCACAGTGAACTGCCCCACCTCCCTGCTTCTCACTGGTGTGTGGATGGTGAGACCCGAGTCCAGAGAGAAGGGCCAGGCAGCCGACTTGGAAAACTGGGTGCTAGGGTGGGTACCAGGAGGAGGAAGCCTCCCCTGGCTCAGCCACCAGTTCTCACACGGCCCTCTCTGAACCTCAGTCTCTTCTTCTATGAAATGGAAGAAAACAGCGAGCTAATCGTGGAGCCTTTTTTATATGAAATGAGAACATCAACAGGGACATCAACGTTGACCTATACCAGCAGCTCAGGAGAAGGGCTCAGGCCAAGAGTCCCAGCCTGGGGTGCCGATTCCATCCTGGGCCTGGCTCTGAAGATGGCCTGCCCCTCCCTGGCTCCCCTCCATCGTGCCCCTCTCCAGACACCGCAAGAAGATAATGTGTTTTACCGGGAGCATTTATTATCGACAACTGCTACATAAATCTCTCTCTGTATACATACGTGTGCACGAGAGGTGGATAAACAGGGCAGAGCCGCTGTGCGCGATCTCACTGCTGTAGTCAACTTGCCCCCAAAAAGATAACGGGACATGATTCAGAATATTTATTTGGCAGACATGATATGAACCCTCATAGCCTGTTGGGATTAAAAATATCCTACGTCTCTGTCATCCACCAACGTGGTTTAAATATTGTACCTGCGGCCACTGCGGCAACAGGGAGATGCGAGCGGATCTTGATAGCGGCCGTGAAGAGGAGTCCTTGTGCGTTGAGGAATGGGAAAGTAGCGGAGGAGTTTGCCCCGCGCTCCTTGTGCTTGCATCGAGAGAAACCTTCCCTGAAAACGTGGGTCCGCCACCCCCAGACCGCCACCCCTGGGGCAAAGACTGCCCGGCACACGCTGTTCTGCAGCACTCGGCCAGCAGCGTCCCAGGAGGGCCTGGCCTGACTCCAGGCTGCAGCTCAGGGTCCGATGAAGCTGCCACCCCCGCAGAGGAGGCCCCAGAAGGCCCAGGCCCCACCCTCGCTGGCCGGAGACCCCTGCCTGATGGGCCTGTCCTCAGCCTCCGTCCACCCAGCGTAGAGCAGAGCCCTGGCGCCGCCCCCGTCCCCCCGCCCCATCAGGTCACTCCCAGTTTAGAGACCCTTTCCTGCTCCCCATTCCCCTCGGGATAAAGTCCAAGCTCCTAAGAAAACCAGCCAGGCCCGCCCCCAGCCGAGGCATCTCCCTCCTGCCAGCGCCCGGCCTGCCCACAGGCCGCCCCCATCCCAGGCAGACTGCAGCTCTGACCGTCGTCGTCCACACCGGCCACTCTGCATTCCACTGGAAGGTGCAGCCCCAAAGCGGCCCCTGTAGGCAGGCGGCCGACCGCCCCCGACACACGCCCCCGAGCCAGGCTGGGCCGTCTCTGTGCCCCACGACAGCCCGCACCCTCTCTATCCCTCCGTGAGGTCCCATTCCTCGCCATTCCCACCGGCCTGCAAGCTCGCCGAGGCTGGGGACCTGGGGATGGGACCACCGGCTCTCCGTTTCCCGACCCGGGACATCGTGGGAGCTCAAACTATTCACGGAGGGAGGGCGGGGAGGAAGGAGGATATGCTGTTTTCAGGGGCCAGGCTCCCACCATCGCGGCAGTGGCTCCTGCAAGCCTGGGGGTGGGCCCTCAGGATCCCTGTTTACATCTCCGTCCATCTGCACTTAGAAAAACCACCTTTCCCTCCCAGGGCCTCGGTTTACCCGTCAGTACAATGAGTCTCCGGCCCCTGGGTCGGGCATGTACCCTGAGCAAGGCTTTGAGGGTTTGCTTTGGGAAGAACCCAAAGACTTAGCTCTGAGAGAATCTCCAGGGGGTTGTTTAACCCCCTCCACCGTTACCCACACCACGCCCCACCCCACCTGGTCCCACCCACCTGCCCCCAGGCCCCAGAGCTCCCTTTGGAGGAGCCCCACCCCCAGGCCGATGATGACTATTGGCCTTTGTTTCTCCCGCAAACCGGGGTCCCTTCTCCCCAGAGGAGCCGCTTCTGAGCTGTCCTGAAAAAGAGGGGCTGGTCTGGAAATGTTGCCCAGAGCGAGAGCCCAGACCCACCTGCCTGCAGCTGGCCCAGGAAGGGGGACGTCACCCTCACAGGCAAGACGGACGGACAGGAAAGGTGAGCCCCGGGCCGGAGCGGTGCTGATGAACGCGTTTCCCCGGCCACAGGCGCGGTCCTCCATCACCGCCTCAGGGAAGCCCACTCCTCCTGGGCCCCTGCCATCCACGTTCCCCACCTCCTGCTTCCAGGCGGTACTAGCCACGTGTGGGCGCCCACCAGGCACCTTCACCAATACGTTCCCAGGACAGGGGTTTCTGCTTCGTCGTCTGCTTCTGCAACCCGGGGGTCCTCCTGGCCTCACCCTAGAGCCCCGGACCCTGTGTGCAGTGGGCCGCCCTCCCCTTGCCCCCGCTCTGGTCACTCCGTCCTCATCTCTTCCAGGGATGTGAGCAACAGGGCTCCCACCTTCCCCGGGGTGATGGCGACACAGGACGGGGGACGAAAACCAGGCGGTCAGGGGTCCCACGCATGGCCTGGACGGCTGCCGGGATCCAGTGTCTTCAGGTGGGCATAGCAGCAAGGCCCTTTCCTCCCAGGCCCCAGGGAGGGAGGCAGGGGTGAGATGGGGCAGGGCCACGCCCTGGTCGAGGCCAACTGGGGCTCCGGAGCCTGCCCACTAGTCCCCCACCTCTGAGGGGCCAGCCCAGCCCCCGAATCAGGAGGGAAGCCCCACTAAGGGGGGATGACGGGGCTGATCCTGTGGCGCCCAGGGTGGACCGAACGAGATCAAGTCACGAAGCCCCTCCTGGGCCTGGCCTGAGCGAGCAGGCAAGAAACCGCTTGGGTGACTGGGTCATCAAGCCCGGCTGGGCCCAGCCTCCGTGGTCACTGTTAGGGTGCATCTCACACCCATCACCCCCCAAGGCACTCCACCCAGAGTCCAGTCGAGCTCACCCAGGCCAGGTCCCAGCATCATCCGGTTTAAGCCTCATGGCCAGAAATTTCCAGATCGTCCTAGCATTTAGATGCGGGTCCCTGATGTTGCAGGGCACCGTGCCTCTGGGTGAGGACAGGCCCATTTCAGGTGAGTCTGCCCACACCACGCCCACGGCTGGGGAGACGGCCGTGGCTCCGGCCCTTGGAGCTGAGCTGGTTAAGGGCTCCGCCCCTCGAGCAGTGCTCTGCTGCTCTGGCCCCTGGGTCTCAGGTCTTAAGAAGCATACGCTTGGGAAGGCCCAGGGGAACTCCCAGCAGGCCCTTGGGGCTGCTCAGGGCTGGCTGGGAGGGCACAGGGACACCAGCAGAGGTGAGCTCTCGCCTTGCCAGCTGCACTCCTATCACCCCTGGGCAGGGAGGGTGAGGCAGAACACCTGGGGAAGCTGCTGTCCCCACACAGCACCGCCCTCGCCTGTGTCAGGCTGTCCTGAGGAGCTGGCCGGCCAGGCTGGCCCCGTGAACTCCTGGCACACGGCAGTCCAGCCGCTGGCCCTCTCGGCTCACCAGGTTCAGAGAAACATTAGCCGACCGGGACACTGTCACCCTGATAGCCTGACCGGTGTCACTTCCTAGGGTTCAGACTCAGGGAGGTGCCCTGGTCGGTTCAGCCTGTCTGCTGGCCGTCCTCTCCCCAACCTCAGTTTCGTCCTCTGCAACCGAAGCCTGCTGCCCCTCACCCCACTGGTGTGTGATGCCAGAGCTCTGTCCTGAGGATGACCCGGTCGCGGCCTCACCGGGAGCAGAGAGAGAGCCACGCCCGAATCTAAGCCGGCTGCTCTGCGTCCTAAGGAAACGGACAGAGTGGGAGATTCAGCGAGGAAGACGAGGCCTGGCGGCAGCTGGGAAGGTGGGAAACAGCCTCAAGGGGCCCCGACGATCGTCTGTCTGTTCAATAATAAGGGATCGGGGACTTCCCCGGCGGTCCAGTGGTTAAGACTCCGCGCTTCCAATGCAGGGGGTGCGGGTTCCATCGGGGAGCTAAGATCCCACATGCCGCGCAGCTCAGACAAAAAACAAAAACAACAGCAATAAAGGATCAGCTCCGATAGAGCACACGCGTGTGCTGAAAACAATACACTTTCGAGTGGGAAAAAAATTCCAATTATAAACGCATGCACAGAACTCAGGAAAGAAGCCCCTCCTCCCGTTTGTTACTGGTGGGGAGTTCTAGCAATGGAGCCAGGAGCTTTGCACATCCTCCCTTATAATTTTCTTCGTTTCTCTGTAATGAGCCTTTATCACATTTAGAATCAGGGAAAAAAATAGGGTTAACAAAAGCCTGTCTGAATGCATCTGAAATCTGACTGTTGGTGCTGTAGCCAACCCCGGCTCAGCTCAAAGACCCAGCCCGCTCCCACCTCCCTGTGGACCCCTGTGACAGCCTCATGGGCCCTGGAAGCCAGTGGTCTTGTCTCCTCTCCATGCACGACTGCTCCCCCCAGCCTCCTCGTTGTGGGGGACTCCCAGCCCCCACCATCCTGCCACCCCCATCTCCGGGCAGCCTCTCCTCCATCGGCGTGGAGCCGGAAACACCCGCGTCTACTTTGTACTGATAAGGATACGCTCTCACCCGCTCGATCAGCTACGGGGCTATTTATCTGATCTGCCCACCTTGTCACCGGGCCAGGTGAGATTAATAATACACTTAATTTCACAAGCACAGAAGGTTTCGTCTAAGTGGGCAAAATGTTTGGACCACAGCATGACAAGTGAGATCATTTTGGTGGTTTTAAAGGCTGACGCAGAAGCCACTTGGCTTTTGTTCCTGGCTGTCTGGTGCCAATTCAGCTGAATGGCTGGCTTCATCCAAGACGTTCTGAGCTGCAGGACGGTGCCCTGGACCCTGGCACCCCGCAGACGCCACCGTCCCTCTGCGGTGCCTCCCGGGAGTCAGCGGTCGAGGGTCAAAGGGGAGGGGGCGACGAGGAAGAGAACACCACATGGTCCAGGCCCCCCTCCCTCCATCTCCAGGTGACGCTGTGGTGTGACACACACCGAGGTGGACCAGACACTCACAGACCAGAGAGGGGACAGGACACAAGGCCAAGGAGAAAAAGGAGATGCGGGATCAGAGACAGCCGGAGGCGCTCTGGGGCCCTCTGACAAGGTGTCAGGGCACGGCGCTCTGAGGTGCCTGGACATGGGGCCAGGGTCTGGCCAGGGGACATAAGAAGGCAAAGCCTCCTGCTGGGGAGGTCAGCCGGGTGGGTGGGGTGAGGGCAACTACGGGGGGGCAGGGGTGGGGGGCAGGATGCTCCGTGGGGAGCAGTGGCTCTGCCCCTGCAGGTCGGAGTGGCCCAGGTTTGGAAGGGTCTCTGTCACCCAGCTAAAGTGCTGTGGAAAGGGGGGAGTGGGCCCCCCGGAGGGTCCGAGCCCAGGGAACCCACCCTCAGGTGACAGTAAGCTATAGGTGCTGCGTTCATTGAGGGCTTGCCCTGACGCTTTCATTCGTATGCAGAGACAAACGCCACGATGGGTTCCGTTTTGCAGAGGAAACCAGCTCGAGATGCTGTGACTTGCTTTATATAGTGGCTGGCCTGGGGCACCGCCCAGAATGCGGTCCAGGATGGTCTGCAGCTGGAGCCTGGTTCCGAGAGGGCAAAGCTGGTCAGACCTGGCCGGAGGAGGAGGTTGGGGGCACTACTGCACGAACCCACCCCCAGCTCAGCCCAGGTCGGCTCAGCTGTGGGGCCCCCGCTGCCCTGCGCCCCAAGAAGAGCCTGCGGCCTCGCCCTGCCCTGATCACCTTCCAGAGGACTAGAGAGAAGCTGCTCCAGGCAGGACTCGGGAAGCCCCCAGACCACTCTGGTCCCCGGGAGGCCTTCTTTCCCTCCTCCCAATTTTACACATGGGACTCCGTGGCCCAGAAGAAGGCAGGGGCTCGCCCAAGGCCAGCTCCCAGACCTTCCAACCCTCAGGCGCTTCCAGCAAGCTCTGGAGCTGAGCGGGGCTTGGCCCTCCCTCTGGCCCCGCCCCCTCCAGCGAGCAGCAGGGATTAGCGCCTCTCCGAGGTCCCTGCCGCCTGGCCTGAGCTCTTCATCATGCCCGCTGCCCCCGGGAGCGGCTTTGTCTAGACGCCACTTGACAGACGGGGCTGAGCAAAGGACTAACAGGATTTCTCAGCCCTGTCACTCCTGCCATCGCCCTCTTCAGCCACCTGAAGACGAATTAGTGTTGCCTCTCCTCCCTCCGTCAGACCACCAGCCCTGAGCTGCTCCCCACGCGGCTGCGTTGTACGGTCAAGCTCAGAGCTAAGCCGGATTTCAGGCCCCGCTGAGCGGGGTCCGCAGGCCAAGGAGCCTGGACAGACACACAGCTCTCCTGTGAGCTAGGCAGCCCTCTGCGCCCTTACTGGGGGCCCATGGGGTGGAGGTGCAGAGAGAGCTGGGCCTTCTAAGCGACCTGCGTTTGGATCCCTGCTCTGCCCCCTCATGAGTCCGTGGAGCCCAAGCGAGCACCTTGGCTGCCCTGCCCCTGCTTCCCCCCGGCTAAAGCAAGGGCCCCAGGACCTTCCAGGAAGGCCCTTGTAAGTGTCCGAGATGCAGCTTGCAGAGGGTCAGGCCCATAGTAGGTCCACGATACCTACTAAGTATCACTGCTGTGATTGGACCAATGACGCCTACAAAGGGTGCTAATTAACTGAGCCTCGCGTCTCATTCTAGTGGACCCTCTAACAGACAGTGGGTTTGCTGGGTCCCATGAGGAAAGGTGCCCACAACACCGTAACTGCCCCCAGGGGCGTCCAGGGTCTCTGTCTGGAGCTGCCAAGGGGTTCTGGGCAGGCGTCTGTGCCGGTATCTCCAACAAGGCTGCACAGGCCTCGACTGGCCCAGGGTGATGCCCTGCGGGGCCCTGATGGCTTCACCCCTCCCACGTGGAACCCACAGGAGAGACCTCTGGGTCTCAGTCACCCGAAGTCTCCGGGGCACTCCATGGCAGGATAGGAGGACTTGTGGCATGTCCTGTGGGGCCTGGCAGACCTGGGGTCTGGCTGTGTGTCTTGGGCAAGTCACTTCTCTAAGCCTCAGTTTCCTCACCTGTAAAATGGGAACCAGCACCAACCCCACCCCCTTAAGGTGGTTGCAGGGCCAAAGAGTGTGGCACAGTGCACGTACAGAGCAAACATTCAGTACATTTGCTTTAAGAAAATAAAGTCAAACTTGACTGTGGGAAGAAGAAAAGGAAACTCCCAGAGACTCCCCAAATTATCCTCATGGCTGAGGAAGGAAGCAGGTTCTTTTCCCGTAAGCAGTGCACCCACACTTCTGAGCAACCCCACCCCCACCCCGCAACTGGCTGGCCTGCCGTCTTTGCTAGGGTCTTTTCAGGAAGAGGTGGCCCTGCTGAAGCACAGGGTCCAGCCCCACCCCTGGCCAGCACTTCCCGCTGGAACAAGAGGACGCGGCACCACTTCCGCACTGAGAGCACACCCAGCCCATCAGGGAAGGTCGCAGCTCTGGGCAGCAGAGACACCTGTGTTGGATTTCCTGCTCCTTCAGAGATTAGCCCTGTGACTGGGAGCCTGGACAAGACCCCAGCATGTCTGAGCCTCCTTTCCATCTGTAAATGGGGCACAGACTCTGCCGGGGTGGCAGTGAGGAGATGGAAGCATGGTAAGCTGTGCTGTTGTCACGAGTATCAGGCTTCAGGCAATGACCCACAGCCTAGACGAGGAGGCAAGACAGATGTCTAAGTTCATAGAAAGATGGATAATGGCAGCCATGACATTGCCTTTATGCATGAAGTAACCGAGGTCCAGAAAGATGAATGGACGCTGGCACAAGGCGGTTTGACCTCGGCCTGGAGCAATGACACAAGAGGAGTGCAAGATGGACAGATGGCCTCAGGCAGAAGCCTGGCAGCATGACTTTGGGGAGGAGACGGGTGATGAGGTCTGAGCTGGGTGGGGTGAATAGAGCCCTCGTGAGAAGCCAGGAGATCCCCGCCCTTTCCACAGCAGGCCAAGGAATTCATGGCTTCATAGGCCAGTTTCTGTCCTCATGCCCAGAAATGGAATCTTAGGTGTGACTCCTGGATCCAGCCTGTTCTCTCTAAATATTGGGAATAAAGTTGCAATCGAAAAATGACCCCATGTATCAAAATTTTTGGGATGCAGGTAAAGCGGTTCTTAGAGGGAAACTTATAGCTTTAAATAATTATATCAGAAAAGAAGAAAGATCTAAGACCAATGACCTAAGTTTTCACCTTAGGATAATTAAAAAAAAGAAGAAGAAGAGCAAACTAAATCCAAAGTAAGTAGAAGGAAGGATGTAATAAAGGTAATAACAGAAATTCACGAAATAGAAACAAACCACAGAGAAAACTGACAAAGCCAAAACTGGGTCTTTGAAAATATCAACAGAATTGACAAACCTCTACTTAGAATGATCAAGAAAAAAGAGAGAGCACAAAAATCACCAGTATCAGAATGGAAAGGGAGTTATCACTACAGATCCTATAAATATTAATAAGAGAATTCTATATACAATTTTATACCAAAAAATATGACAATGTAGATGAAATGGACATATTTCTTGGAAAAGACAACTTACCAAAATTGACAGAAGGAATAGAAAATCTGATCAACCCTATAGCTATTAAAGAAATTTAATTTATCAGAAATAATCTCAAAACTCTAGGCCCAGATGGTTTCACTAATGAATTCTAGCAATCATTCAAATCTTATATCAAATATTTAATAAAAATATTTTTCAAAGATTTAATAAAATACCAAAATATTAACAAATTAAATCCAAAGTATTAAAAAAGGGATAATACCTTGTAAGATAATATCTCATTGAGATAATATTTCAATCCCTGAGATTTATCTCAGAAATGCAATGTTGGTTTAACATTTGAAAGACAATAGGATTCACCATATTAACAGGCTAAAGGAGAAAAATCGTATTATTTCAAAAGAAAATATGATTCTCTCAAAAGATTCAGAAAAAGCATTTGACAAAATTCACTAGCCATTCATTATAAAAACTCTCAGTAAACTAGGTATAGTAGGAAACTTCCTCAAACTGATCCAGGGAATCTACAACAGACCAGCTTATAGTCAACATCATTCTTAACAGTGAAAAACTGATGTGTTTCCCTGACACTGGGAACAAAGATGTTCTCTTGCTACTCCTGTTCAACATTGTACTGGCCATCCTAGACATTGCTATAAGCCAAGATAAAAGAAATAAAAGACACAAATATCAGAAAAGAAGTAAAACTGTCCCTATTTGTGGATGATATGATTATTTATGTAGAAAATTCCAAGGAATGTACAAAACAACCATAAGAACCAATAAAGGGATTTAGCAAAGTCATAGGATACAAAGTTAATATAAAAAATCTATTGTACTCTTACATGTTAGCAGCAAACAACTGGAAAATGAAGTCTTAAAAAGTCCACTTACAATAACACACAAAAAATAAAGTGCTTAAGAATAAATCTAACAACATTTGTCCAAGATCTCTATGTTGAAAAGCACAAAATAGTGCTGAGGGAAAAAGAAATAAAGATCTAAATAAATAGAAGAATGTACCATGTTCATGGATTGTAAGGCTGAATACTGGATAAGATGACAATTTCCCTACAATGATTTGACACAATCCCAGTCAAAATTTCATCAAGCTTTCTGATAGAAGTTGACAACTAACCAGAGTCAGTGCACAGGGGCACCAGCCCCTCTTCCCCTCCAGCCTGAGGACAGGAGGCAGCAGGAGTTGCAGCCGGGGCAGCCCACCTGCCAGCAGCTCCGACTCCTGCTCTCTCCTCCCTCTCTATTCCCCTTTCCCTCAGGGCAGCCTCAGTCAACCAGCCAGTGAATCCCCCAGAAACGGGGCCTGGCAGGAGAGAATGCCAGGCTGTTGTCAGCATGGGACCCCTGTGAGCTGCCTGGGTGGCATCCTCCAGCCAATCGTGTCCGCCAGGGCTGCCCTGCCCTTGAGCGAACGTGCCTGTGGCCGCCGGTGGTGCCCCACCGGGGAGCTCTTGACTCACACTGTTTGGGGCTCCTTCCAGGCACACAGGGCCTTCCTTCGGTGACGTTTTACAGCTCTGTGAACACCTGGCTTCCCCCTTGCTGGGAAGTTGGAGCCAAGCTGACTTTGCTCTTTGTCTGAAGTGGACCCCATAGCAGGGCAAGGTCCAGGCGGGTGCTCAGGTCTGTGATGTCAAACCAAGCAGCCACCTGTAGGTGCATGTTCATCCAGGAAGTGGCTGAGAACCAGAGCCATCCAGTTCCAGTTAGCTATTGCTGCATTACACATTGCCCCCCAATTTAGTAGCCCACAGCATCTATTTTATTAAACCTCAAGATTGTGTGGGCCAGGAATCCCACTGGGGTTCAACTGGGCAACCCTCCAGCTCCATGTGGCACTGGGTGGGTTCACCTGGTGTTATTCAGCTGACAACCAGGCTGGTCTGGACGGCTTTACTCTCAAGTCTGTTTCCTCACTGCATGACTAGAAGGCTGGGCTCAGCTGGGACTGTCACCCAGATCACCTCCACATGGCCTCTGCAGCAGGGTGTTCTCAGGGTAGCTAGACTATGCATAGCTGAGGGCTCCCAGAATGTCCTAAGAGGTCTGGGGGTCAAGGAGGCTGCAAGACTTCATCTGACCTAGCCTTGGAAGTCACATGGCATTATTTCCTTGGAGTTCTATTGGTTAAGCAAGCCATAGAGCCAGCCCAGATTCAAGGGAAAAGGATTTGACTCCACCTCTCTGTGGGGGAGGGATCACTTTTGTAAGGACTCTCTGGTAAGGCTGTTTCCTCGGTGGGCTGTACAGTCAGCGCATGAGAAAGGTGTTTTATCATCTCCATCCCAGCATCATCGTCACCACCAGCATCATCTTCACCATCCTCATGGCCACCACCATCGTCATCCTTTTTACCATAATCACCACCATCACCACCATCATCACCATCACCACCATCATCACCATCACCACCACCATCTTCCTCTTTACCATGACCACCATCAACCTGTACGTGCGCCTCTCTGAGGCTAAGGCTGTTAGAATCCCTACGGAACAGATGAAGAAACCCAGGCACAGAGCACCTTGCCCATGCTGACCCTGATAGACAGAAGTTCCCATGAAGTGTACACTTTTCAAGCACCTAAAGTCACGGAATTAAAAAAACAGCAGGTCACCAAGATGCAAGTTGGTCTGCACCACACCCTCTCACATGAGCTCCCTTTAAGCACTGGTTCCCCTAGTCTTCCCAGAGCTCTTACTGAGGTTAGCGCACGCGTCCTCACCACAGCCTTGTGGGGGAGGCTTTATCGTCCCCAAACTAGAGTCAGGGAGATCGGGGCGCAGAGAGGCTCAGTCTCTTGTTTCCAACATCCTCTCTCTTCTTCTGCAGCTGCCTAAGCTCAGGAATAGAGCGGAAGCGGGTATGCCGGGCAGACATTGGTGGTTCTGTCTACACTAATCAAGTTAATTGGATAATTGCCACTTCATGGTGTTTGGTGTTGACACAACCTTGAACTTGGCTTTTTTACAGGTTTCCTCTGAACCTCTCTTGGAGGCTCCTCCGGCTATTGAATAGAACCTCCTACTCTCCAGGCCAGGGACGCTGGGGGTCTCCTTTTCTAGCCGGTGGGGGCGGGGGAGGGACTGGCAGACAAGAAAGGCTAAATGACTGTCCAAGGTCACGGAGTGACCTGTGGACGAGGTGACAAGAGAAGCCCACGCCTGCCCACCGCCTCCGGCTCTGACAACTAAATCACCCCAAAGAGACGTGTGTGGTTTCATTTCTATTCCATCTGCAGGAGGGGGAAAAAAATCAATGTTTGCTAAATGAAAAAGAAAAAGATCGGCAGGCGGAAAATGTATTTTCAACTTTTAATAGCGTGTTACCGACAACGGCAAGTCCACGGAATACAGCAGGCCCACCTGCCGTGGGGCTGGGCTGTGATGCGGGGACATGATCTCAGTGGCCAGGTGTCGGGGATGGTGGAGGACAGTGGGAAGGGGCACAGACACCCCCGTCTGCCAAGCCTGGGGTGGCTGGCAGCCTCTGAGTGAGCCCTAGGTGGACGCCCCCAATGGGCAGAGAGGGGGGTCAGCTGGGCAAGTAGGACAGGACCCCTCTGTAAAGGGGGGCGGCAATCTGAGAAAGATGTGGTCCTTCTGCAGAGCCCAAGCCCTGCTCGGGCCACGAGACTCGACAAAGAAGGGCCAGGAGGACCTAGATGAGGATTCCTCCAGGAAGGATGCTGCCCACTCAGGTCCCCCACAGGCTCTGGAGACCTACACCAGGCACCTATCAGGGCAACCTGCACTGGTGAGGGTCTGCTTTCATCCATTCCTTGATTCTGGTGTCTATTGAGAAAGAAGTTGTTGAGTATCTCCTGAGTGGTGGGCACACTGCCCAGTGCTGGGGACACAACAGTGACCAGGGCAGAGACTGGCCCTGTCAATGGGGTTTCTGGTTTGGTAATTACAGTGATAGAGGATGGGCATTAGGCAAGGGCGGGGGAATGATGGCCAAGGGTGGGGGCGCCAGGGCTGGGGGCGTAATCCAGCCAGGGGCCTCTGTGGAGGCTCCCAAGGAAGGGATGCAGCATGTCTCAGAGGAAGCGTGTTTCCAGCTGAAAGAGAGGGCCCAGTGAGGCCACAGAACGCACCAGGATCCCGGGGTCCCGCTACGGGGAGAGGGGGCGGGGGAGAGAGGTGAGCCATGGGCTGGAGAGGTGGTGCCCTCGCTAAGCCGGGAATCCTCCGCAGGGGCTCAAACAGACCCCCGTGTCAAGTGGATCCAGACTGTGCAGGGGAGGAAGCGTGCACAGCTTTCAGGCCTCTTGAAGAAAACAAATAAAAACTGCAAGTACAAAATTAGGTCCAGGGCCTCAGAAGCAGGCCCTGCAGGTGAGGGATGTAACGGTCAAGCTTCATCAGCCTCCTGGGAACTCCCCTATCCATCTATAGAGCTTCATCTCCTCCACGATTTCTCTTAAAAACCTGTTTCCTTTACATTCCATTCTGTAACCCTCGCGACCGTAATCACAGGGCTTTATCTGACCCCAAGTAGCCTCAGGGTGCTCCATCCACCCCTTGCTGCCTGTCCGTCTCTTGGTTCCTTCATTTTTAATTTAATTTAATTTTTTTTTTTTTTGCGGTACGCAGGCCTCTCCCTGTCGTGGCCTCTCCCGTGGCGGAGCACAGGCTCCGGACGCGCAGGCTCAGCGGCCACGGCTCACGGGCCCAGCCGCTCCGCAGCATGTGGGATCTTCCCGGACCGGGGCACGAACCCGCGTCCCCTGCATCGGCAGCCGGACTCTCAACCACTGCGCCACCGGGGAAGCCCGGTTCCTTCATTTTGATTCGGCTCTCGGTGACCTGCGTTTTGTTGTTGTGTGTGTGTGTGTGCGTGCGCACGCGTGTGTACGTGTGTGTGTGCGTGTGTTTTGGCCACACTGTGCAGCTTGCGGGATCCTAGTTCTCTGACCAGGGATTGAACCTGCGCCTCGGCAGTGAAAGCGCTGAGTCCTAACCACTGAACTGCCAGGGAATTCCCTCTTCCGTGGCTTTAGGTGCGCAATGAGTGTACATTTCCCGGAACCTGGCAGGTCTGCCAGTGTTCCCACCGGCTCCCCAGCCAGATGCCAGCTCAGCTCGGGAAGACTCAGGACCCTGGGGCGTGCCTTCCTTGTCTTGATCAGACCTCGGTGTCGCCTTGCAGAGCGACAGGGTTTACAGGAAGAGCACCTGAAAGGAGTCAGGCCTGGGGAAGGCGTTTCGACCCAGTCTGAGGGGACAGATCACCGACAGTGAGACAGGCCAGAGCCGGCCGTGACCACAGCCCCTGGAGCCTTTGCTGGGGTCCTTCCCCACCCATGATGCAGAGAAAAGACATCTGGAAACTGTAGAGTGCAGCGCACATGTGCCTGTGTGTGACATGTTGTCATGTAATGCAGTCTGCCCCAGATGTGACTTCTGTCTGTACTGGTCCTCTGTGGTGTGAATTTTTAAGTTCTTTCCTTTTTAAACAAACAAACAAAAAAGTAATTCATTGGAGAAAGTCTGGAGAATGTAGAAAACTAAAGGGTAACAGACAAAATAAAAATACCAATAATCCCAGCATGAAGAAGTAATCATTATGAATACTTTGGTTTTTTCCACCAGTCTCGTTTTCTGTGAATATACACATATACACATGTTTTTCACCGAGAGAGCGCGCTATATTTACCATTTTGTGCCCTCTTTTTTCTATTAAAATTATATAATGCACATTCTCCTGTCTCATTAGATACTCAAATTATCATTTATAACGGTTCCACTGGGGTCCAGCAGACCGATTTCGATTAATTTACTCAAATCTTCCTAGAAGTAAGGACCTCTGATGAATGTCCTTCTCCGTACATCTCTGTACATCTTGGCTTATTTCCGACTCCGTGCCCATGGGGCAAGGAGTCAGAGGAGCGCTCACTGTCAGGCTTGACCCCTGCTGCCAGATGGCCTTTGGGCCAGCCGTGGACCCTGATCCAGCCGTGCCCACACAGCCTGGTGATCCCGGGAAGGGACCGGCACCCACTTTTACTCAATTCTTGGCAAATTTTTTCGGTGTCCTCTTGGGGTGTGAATTTACGTTTCCTTTACGACCTGGGTATGTGAACACTGCCTCATGTTCTTATCGTCCACAATACTGATCGGAGCTCTGCTTCCCCTCACAGAGACAGAACTTCCAGGAAGAGCAGAGGCAGTTTGTCAGCTGTCCTTTGCCCATTTTCCTCTCCAGATGCCCATCAGTGGGGGGCCCCTCACTGGTGCTCTCGAGCAAAGCAATTTGAGGAGTGCTTATAAAGGGGAGGATTTGCAAAGACGTGGGAAACTGCAAAAGGCAGGGCCCTACCCGGGCTGGAAGCAAGGACTGTCACCACCCGAGGCTTGAAGGGGCAAGGGGGAGGGGGTGGTGACCTGAATCCGGAGGCAGAGTGGGCTTGGGGTGGGGGGCACCTGGCAGGCACTGCTCTCTGGAGAGAAATCAACATCCTTACCATACCTGCTACCCTGCCTCTGAAGCTGGAGGGCAGCAAACTCTGGATTCCATCCGTAAGGGTCAGCCTCTGAGAACACAGAGCCACGGGGAGATGAGAGAGGGTCCCCCAGGGGCAGAATTTCTCTTTTTTAAAAAATGTAATTTGGGACTTCCCTGGTGGCACAGTGATTAAGAATCCGCCTGCCAATGCAGGGGACTCAGGTTTGAGCCCTGGTCCGGGAAGATCCCACATGCCACGGAGCAACTAAGCCCGCGTGCCACAACTACTGAGCCTGCACTCTAGAGCCCACGAGCCACAACTACTGAGCCCGCATGCCACAACTACTGAAGGCTGCACACCTAGAGCCCATGCTCCACAACAAGAGAAGCCACCGCGAGGGGAAGCCCACACACCGCAATGAAGATTAGCCCACGCTCGCCACAACTAGAGAAAGCCTGTGCGCAGCAACAAAGATCCAATGCAGACAGAAATTAATTCATTCATACTTTTTAATTTTATTTATTTATTTTTTGGCCACACCATGCAGCCTGTGGGATCTTCATTCCCCGACCAGGGCTCGAACCCGGGCCCCCGGTCGTGGAAGCGCAGAGTCCTAACCGCTGGACCGCCAGGGAATTCCCAGCATTCCTCATGGATCTGTGGACCCTCTCTACTATCGTGGCATTGGCCTCCCCCTCCAGCACCCAGCTTCGGTGGCATAATCCGCTTCCGTTTTCACTGTCCGGCCTTGGCCGCTGTGCACAGGACAGGATGCACGTGGGGATGTTTTCACCATCAGCGCCCAGGTTTGCCAGCCTTCTTGCCTGCTAAGGAGACCGTGTCAGGCAGCTTTAGAAGTATCAGCTCGGCCGAGAGATGGTCCCAAGGCTTAGTGCAGCGGGAGTAACCACATCACAGTGATTATCGTCGCTTTATCTGGAGGGAGTAGAAACAGCACATACCGAAGGGCCGAAGAAGCTGCGCACACCAGCTCCAGAAAGGTTTTGATTTTAAGCATAAACTTCACGAGTTCACGAGCGGTAGGCAGCCTCCAAGTCGGCCCTAATGACCCCACCTCCTGGTGTCCACACCCTCGTGTGGTCCCCTCCCATGATGAATAGAGGTGACACTGTGGACATGATGGCGTGTGGCTTCTGAGGCCAGGTCCTAAGACATTTGGCTTCCGCCTGGCTCTCTCTCAGACCACTGGCTCTGGGGGAAGCCGGCCACCCTGTCCCGAGGACGCTCAAGCAGCCCTGGGGAGAGGTCCATTTGGGAGGAGCCGAGGCCTCCTGCCAACAGCCAGCACCAACTTGCCAGTGATGTGTGCGAGCCCCTTGGAAGTGGACCTTTCAGTCCCAGTTAAGTCATGTCAGCCCAGTTGACATCTCGACCGCAACCTCTTGAGAGACTCCAAGCCAGGCCAGTTTAGCAAAGCTGCTCCCAGATTCCAGATTCACAGAAACTGTGGGAGATCATAGATGTTATTATTGTTTAAACCGCTCCATGTAGCATTGTTTCTTATACAGCAATAGATGCAAGCACAGCATTTCACTGCAAACCTACAGAACAGTTTGAAATCAAGGGCTGGAGTCCAAATTCTGGGTCTCCATGTGAACCCGTTGGAAGCACCTAGCAACACAGGGGCTGCTGGCGCAGACCTTAGGGAAGAGAGTTCAAGGCTGAGCGTTTGGAGTTCAGAGCTCCCCATGGAGTCAGTGTTCCTCTCTGAGCCTGTCTCCCCGTGTGTAAAATGAAGGAGCTGCGCTAAGAAGCCCAGACCTTCTGAGATTCCGAGGTCAGCATGGACAGAGCCCATCCCACTCCTGACACCTGCCTCACTTCCTTGAGCAGAGCCTCGGCCGTACCTGTGCCCCGATTCCAGAAGCACCAGAAACAGGACCCGCTCTGCTACTTGTTTGGCCAGAGAGGAGGGCATTGCCCCTGGCCAACCAGAGCTCCCCCAAATGGCTTTGTGTGTGTGTGTGGTGTGTATTTTTAACACTGAGATATAATTCACAAACCGTAAAAGTCGTCCTTTTAAAGTGTACAACTCGGTGCTTTTTAGTATTTTCACAGAACTGTACAATCATCATCACTAATTCCATAATATTTTCATCACTCTAGAAAGAAACACTGTACCGTCTAGCAGTCACTCCCATTACCCCCCAGCCCACCGCCCCAGCCCCTGGCAACCACTTATTTACTGTCTCTGTGGGTTTGCCTCTTCTGGACGTTTCACGTAAGTAGGATCATACAACACGTGGCCATTTGCATGTGGCCTCTTTCATTTAGCATAAGGTCTCTGAAGTTCATCCACATCGTAGCATGTGTCAGAACTCCCTCTTTATGGCTGAGTAATATTCCATTGTGCGGATGAACACGTGGGACGAACACGTGGTTAGAGGATGGACGTGTGGGCTGTTTCATCTCTTGGCTGTTGTGAATAGAGCTACCCCCCCCCCCCCCCAGGAAGCAGAAAGCAGCCAGGGAAGCTGACGAGCAATTCTCTCATTACGGGAAGCGTCAATGCCTTCATCTACATTTTAAAGTCAATTTGTGAATCAGTCTCTGGGAGGGAACCCGTGGCTTTGGATTTCCAAAAGCACTTTCTGTACCTGAGCGAAGTGGGGGCTGGCCCGAGACCTAAGCCCCCAGTTCCAAGCTCCGTTCCCCTGATGCTCTGAGGCTGAGCCTGGGCCTCGGTCTCCCCATGAGGTCAGGGGTCAAGGAGGACCCTCGCCAGGACAAAGCTGCTCCTGACTTTGCCACTCAACCCTGACCCCCGTGCCCAGAGGCCCAGAGGCCCAGTCTCCTCCTCTGTGAAGTGGGGACGCTGCCACCCACCTGCTAGGACTGTGGGAGAGGTCAGAGGCCGTGCTGGAGAACACGTAACCGTGAGTGAGGGGGTTTACAGAGAGGAAGTGAGAACGTGGGCCGATAAGGACGAGCTGTGAGTGAGGAACAAGCCACAGCGTGAATAAGCAATTGAACAGACGACAGAAGGAACAGAGGCTCCTTTGGGGGTGTTGGGTGGAGGTCCTTCTAGCCGGGCCAGTTGCTCTCCCACACCAGGGCTGGACACAGGGCTGCATCCCCTGGGCCCACACATGGCCTGGCTGACTGCCGGGAGAGGAGGGAGGAGGGAGCAGATTAGAGCTCGGCGAGGCTGGGGGCCCGGCCCCTGAGAGGCCCAGACTGGGTCCCCCAGGAGACCCCAGGAGCAGAGGGGCTCCAGGGCAGGGATGGGCACCCTGCCTTCAGCCCTCAAGGCTCACACCTCCTCTTGGTGGCCAGTCCTGGCTCCAGGCAGGAGTGCCAGGGCCACAGGGCTGGCGGGAGGCAGGCCCCCGCTCCCAGGGCTCGGGGCCATCCATCTTGGTCTGACCCTATTAAAATACATTATAAAGGGAAGAAAAGGGTGGGCCAGAGGGTGAAGGGGAGGAAAATGATGCTGCGTCAGGCCTTTGTTTGTTCCTCCCCCAGGACCCGGAGCAGAGAAGATAAAAGGGGGCCTGGGGCTTTGTTCTCAGGGGCTGGGGGCAGCCGAGCTCAGTGGGGGGGCTCTGTGGGAAGAAGAGAGGCCAGTGGGACGCACCGTCTCGGGCCTGTCCCTCCCGTGCTGGCTGTCGCACCCTCGGACACCACAGCTGCCTCGCACCCAGATGCCTGCCAGCGCGCCGCCCCCCACCCCCCGACCCGGCAGCTCCAGCCCTGGTCCTGCAGACCCGGGGCAGAGAGGCGGGCTCCAGCTGCACCTGGGGTGCAGGAAAACCATCCTGGGCCTGGCAAAGATGGAGCTTTGGAACTTTCCAGCTCCTGAAGCTGGTTCCCAGCACCTGCTGGGGGCCCTGAAGAGCCCACAGGGGAATAGCAAGAAGCCACCCACGGGCGGGCCCTGCCTCTGAGATGGGACCCTGGGCAGCTGACCATAGAGTGTGGGCCATGTAGGCGGCCCAGGCCCTCATCCTGGTGCTGGGAAAGGGACAGAGCCACCCAGAAGCAGATGCTTCCCTGCTGCCCGTGGGCACTCCCTCCGCCAGGCCCCGCTGAGAAGCCACACCCCACAGCTTCCATTCCAGTCCCCTCTGGGGGCACCTACTGAGAGCCAGGACGGGCCACGCCTCTTCCCAGGGTGATAGCTTTGATCCTTGACATCAGCGGTTATGGGTTCAATTCTATCTCTCCCCCAAAAAGCTATGCTGAAGTCCTAACCCCCAGGATCTCAGAATGTGGCCTGATGTGAAATAGGGTCACTGCAGATGTCATTAGAGTGAGGGCATACGGAAGCAAGGTGGGCCCCCGTCCGCGATGAACGGTGTCCTTACGAGGAGGGTGCGGCACGGAGACAGAGGCCCGCACGGGAGGGCAGAGGCAGAGACTGGAGGGGTGAGGCTGTGAGCGCAGGAACGCCAAGGCCACCAGAAGTGGGGACGGCCGCTCCTGGCAGAGGACGTGAGACCCCTTCCTGTTCCAACGCCCTGAGAAGGTGTTTGCACAGCAGGGCGGGGGCCGCGGCTCTTGGGTTTGGGAAAATGATGCCCTGATCCAGTTAAAGAACCCAGGGCGGCTTTGCTGGCTGTGAACGTGGCCGGAACACTGTATCAGAGTCAGAAAGCCCGGAGGCTGGAGGCAAGCGGGCCCTGTGATTCCCTATTCTTGTCCCTTCTTGGTGCGCTGGGGACTCACCGTCTCCAGGTCTGAGGCCGAGGGTTTTGAGCACGTCGCGTCCACGTGCCGGGCCTCCCAGGCCACACGCTGGGAGCGGCACAGCTCGACAGAGGCGAGGGCCATTCACGGCCAATAACTCGGCCCGGTCAGCTAGCTGTGCCCAGCCCTCCCACCCGGGGCACACACAAGGGCCCACAGATCTGCTGCCATGGTGCCAACCTGCACTGACTCACCATGTGAGCTTCTCCAAGCAGAGGCCGGGGCCCCAGCCGGAGACTCCTCCCATATTTATGACGTGCCTTCCCTGGGATGAACAGTCCACAGTGCAGACCTGGCCCTCACAACCCTCACACTCTGGGAGGAGGGATGTGGGGTCACACCTGCTGTGTTAGGGGCTGTAAGAGTTCAGAGCAGGGACCCTAACCGGCCCGAGGAACCAGGGCAGGCTTCCTAGAGGAGGTGTTGGTCAGGCCAGCAGGGAAGGGTGTCCCAGGCACAGGGCACAGCCTGTGCAAAGGGCTGGAGAAGACACATCCCACCATGAGCACGTGTAGCCATGGGGTAGAGGTGGAGGTAGGCACAGGAGGGGCGTGGCCGGCTCCCACAGGGCCTGTCAGTCACATGGCCCGATCAGGGCACTGGGGAGCCACAGAAGGCTTTGGGGGAGAGGAGGAGGGTCGTTGGTGTGAACATCCGGAAAATGCTGCGGATGCCACGTGGAGACGTGGGGGCAGGTGTGCAGGCAGGGAGCCCCTCAGAGGTGCACATGCCACCACGGGGGACACCCAGGACCAGGCCGGGGGGTGGGTGTGGTGTGAGGTGGGGTAGAACAGGAAGAACACTTCGCACCTCTGGCTGTGTCTGCTCCACTTGTTTTCTGGAAGGACCCTGCCCCCTCCCCATGCCGGGTAGCAGGCTGGTTCCCGGCTGGCACCTTGCGAGGGGTCGGGATTTCCATCTACACGTTCCCTGCTGGTCTGTGCCATGAGTTCATCTTCTCCCGGGCGCCGGGGCCAGGGACCCGCCGGGTGTCCACAGAAGCAGGGTGGGTGGAGCCCCCCAAAGGTTCCTCATCAGAGAGTCGTGTGTGTGGTTGTACAGGGCAGGCAGGGGCGCACTTGGTGCATGTTGGGGGGTCAGCACTGGGGAGAAAGGGTGCAGAAAGGGAGAGGGTTTTGTTTCACTGAAAAGAGAAACGCAGGCAGATGCATTAAGATGAATGTGATCGCCACTTTTCTGTGTCCGCTTGCCTGGGCCATGGGGGTCCCAGAAACTTGGCCACACGTTACTCTGGCTGTTTCTGTGAAGGCATTTCTGGACGAGGTTAACATCTGAATTCTTGCACTTCGCAAAGCCGATTGCCCTCCCCAAAGTGGGTGGGCCTCATCTAATCAGTCGAAGGGCTGCCTAGAACAAAAAGACAGGCCTTCCCTGAGTGAGAGTGGATTCTCCAGTGGCTGCCTTCAGACGCTCTGCACCGTCGGCTCTCCCCCTGCCAGCCCACACTGCCCATCTGGACCTGCCATCACGGCAGGAGCCAATTCCCTATAATAAATGTTTTTCTCTATCTATACACACCCTCCCCGTTCTGTCTCTCCAGAGGACGCTGATGGATAACACGAGGCTCCCACCCAGGCTGGCTGGGACAGAAGCAGCTCTGCAGACCCGAGGGGTGGCCGGCACCCTCTTCCCATGGCCTTCAGATACCAGCCTCCAGAAGCAAGGGAAGTGGGGGTGGGTCTCAGCTGGTGGGAGCAGGGCTTAGGCACTGCTGTCAAGACTCCAGCTCCTTCCTGGGAGGACAAACAGGGGTTTTTGTTTGTTGTTGTTTGTGACCCCAGAACCTCTGGGATCACGCTGGTAACCAGCTGAATTTCTGCCATTATCACAAAGACCCGCCAGGTGGCCTGTGCCCTAAACTGGGGAGAGGGGGTGGGACCTGCGCTTTGATCATGTCCAGAAGAGGCAGCGTGTAGAACACAGACCCAGTAGGAGGGTGTTCCGGGCACCATATTGGAAAGGGCACCAGGCAGGGTCCCCACTGGCAGTCCCAAGAGAGAGGGATTTGTCCGGCGTCTGATCCCCAGGTCAAGCTGGTCTTTTATTCCCCCTCATCGTGAGGGCGCAGGCGGGAGGTGCTTCCCCAGCCCATTTCCCTCCCAGCTGACACTCACCCCCCTACATCAGGGATGCCTTTCCTGGAAAGAATCGCCTCTAAGGTGGGTCAGTTCAGACAGTGAATGGGAGCGTCAAGCCAGCACCCGACCCGGCACACAGCAGGCTCGGGACCCACGGCCGCTCTGTCTCTCACACCCAGGTCCAACCCGCCTGGTCCACGCGGCCTGGGGTTCCAAGGAGAGGTCCCGGGGACGGTTGAGGCTGGCCACCAGGCGAGGCCCCACATCCCCACCGGGGCCAGCAGGGCGGCCACTGTCTTTGTTCCATAAATTGAGCTTCTGTGCAAGATTCATTTGAAAATTCACACCTGCAGCTTAAACCGCTGACTTGGGTACACAGAGGCTCGGGGCGTGGACACGTCCCCTTTCCGGTGATGGTCACCGAGTTGAGGGATGGAGCAGGGTCTCCATCTTGCAGGGTCAGGTCCTCAGGGATCAGGTGTCTGTGAAAACCATCCCCAGAGAATCGCCCGGAAGCTCCACTTGCAGCCAGGGCTAGGGTTCCAGAGGTTGCCCCGAGCTCGTCAGGAACAGGACAGATCGAATACACGTCTTTCGGAAGCCTCACCACCTCTGGGAGACTGGGCGTGTTTGTCAGGCGTCTCTCGTTCACTCAGCTCGATTTCACTGTAGTCCCATCTTCCCAGGGCTGGGGAAACAAAGGTGATGAGACAGCGAGTTTACCGTCGGGGGGGTGGGGAGGTGGGGAGGAGAGACCGCCCTACGCTGCCCTTCCCGCCTGGAATGATTTCATTGCCTCTGTGACTGACCCGGGCCTGGAAGGAACAGGCAGCCAGACGGTCTGTGCAGGGAAGCAAACCGCAGCACTCCTGCCCCGGCCTCCCTGGTCTGGGGGTGGGGGCTCGGGGATGGAACACGTGTAACTCCAGCCAGGAGGTGAGACCCCGGGCGGGGGCAGCGTCCACGTGAGCCACAGGTAGTGTCACTGGCTTTCCAGGACAGAGGGTCCGTGGGAAGGGCCTCAGCCCATCTCTCCTGCTAGCCCTAGTGGACTCGCTGCATGGAGCAAAGCGGACGTGGAAATCGGGGTGACTCGCCAGACCCTCGCACGCCCAAGACGGCCTCAGGCATCCCGCGTGAGTGGCAACCGCGGGCGGTTCCAGGCTGCCCCAAATCCCCGCACGCCCGCCGGGGAAAGGCCCGACCGAGCCCTGCTGGCAGGTCGGCGGCCCCTCCTCCAAGATGCTCTGGGTGCAGTCTGCTCAGCTGGCCGAAATGGACGTTCCGCATCTCCCGGCACTTACTGTCATTTGTATGCTTCTCCCCAGAAACGGGGATTTGGACATGAAGGTGGTTCGTGACACCCGAGTTTCCATGCGTGTGTGAACAAACACATCCGTCTCCCCTCAGGACTGGGAGAAGGCCGGGGGCCCAAGGGTGCCACCTGAGCCAGCAGATCTGACGGAAGCAGCCCCCGATGCAGGGCTGAGCCCGGGGTCCTCCCACTAGCGGCCGGCGGCGGTACCAGATCTGGAGTCTGGTGGCCTCTGCTCCTTCCTGTGGCATGGGAGGCCCCCGAGACCTGGCCCCACCCCTCACCACGCCTGCAGAGCCCCCCGTCCCCGCCTTTGCCTACCGTGCCTCCTCTGCTGGGAATGCCCCTTGCTCTGGGTCTCCCCACCATCCTTCCAGACTTAGCCCGAACATCACCCCCTCCCCAACTGGTCCCTCCTCCGCCTCCCACCCGGGTCTCCTGTATGGACCCTGACACATATATTCATAATCATCTTTTCCCACCTGGCTGTGGACAAATGCTGGAAGAATCTCAATGTTATCACAAAATTCTCACCCCAATATGAGCTAACGGGCTCGACTTCAGTTCAGACGTAAGGAAAAGGACACGTCCACGTGCACACAAGCCACCAGCAACCCAGCACCTACTGAGGGCTGCGGGCACCCGGGGCCCGGCACAGAGCAGGGACCACAGCTATGGACGTGGTCTACAGGGACCACAGACGTGGGAGTCCTACAGCCACCAGTCACCTCCCTGGTCTGGCTGTGTGACCTCCCCAGGCCTGGCTCACAGTACGCCCCTCTTGAGTGAGAGTGGACGCAGGATAGAGGTGACAAGGAGCCCTGCCCTCCCTAAAGGGACAAGACTCTCTTGTTGAGATGTGGCAGAAGGGGGGTCAGATGATGGTCTAGAGCCTGGAGACAACCTGGACCAGCCCCAGGAGCCCCGGGAGACAGGGGCCAGCAGGGCCAGCGGGGCAGTGTGGGTGGGCTTCCCAGAGGAGCCTGTGGGTCGATGGTGACACCTGGGAGGGGGGCTCTGGCTCAGGAGAGAACACAGGGAGAAACAAGCCCCGATCTCAGACACGCTTGTCCACTCACTCATTCCCTCACTCACTCAGCCTGCAGTGGCTGGGCCCAGAGCAGTGCACTGGGGACCCCCGGGAACAACACGGACGACACCTACATTAAGTGGGAAAGAGGGAGACAGGGATCTAGGTGGTGACAGGTGCAGATGCTGGAATGCAGGCTGGGGTGGGGTGGTCCAGGAGGGCGCAGGGAGGCCAAGGCTGGACTTCTCAGGGGCCTCAGCAGGAAGGCCCAGGCCCAGTCTGCTGGCCTCAGGCTTGGGCAGCTGGACCCAGCCCTCACTCACCTTTGCCCCCCATCTCTCCTCACATTCAAATTTGAGGATGTGGGTCATTTCGCTCACGGGACGGAGCTGCATATCCAAGAGCTCAGGCTGAGCAGGGAAAGGATGCCCGAGACCTCCTCCAACCTCTGGGGGCCCCCAGACCCCAACAGGCCCGTCCTGGGCTCTACGGGGAAGGGCTGCCAGGGGTGGGGGGCATGCAGCAAAGCCCCCATCCAAAGTGTGAGCGTTCTGCCCTTGGCCCCGGGCCCGCTCTGCCTGGAGCCCAGCGTCACAGAGGAGGGAAGGAGGAGGCCCACACCGGCCGTGGCTTCCCGTGTGCCCGCCCCCAGCCTCGAGAGGGAGGGGTGGCAGCATTCATTGATTTAATTTTCTTCCTCAAGGGACTTCCCTGGTGGTCCAGTGGTTAAGACACCAGGCTCCCAGTGCAGGGGCAGCTGGGTTCGATCCCTGGTCAGGGAACTAGATCCCGCATGCCACAACTGAAGAGCCCGCACAGGGCAACGAAGATCCCGCGTGCCACAGCTAAGACCCGGCACTGCCAAATAAATAAATAAAGTGATCAACTATTTAAAAAAAAAATTCTTCTTCGAATATGCCCTAAGCAATCTGGAATTTCAGGAGCAATTCACAGCAGCGATGGGGAGGGCATCTCAGGTACAGCTGTTTGATTCCCAGTAGCCTGGACAAGGCAACCTGTAGATTGAGACACGGACGCCTGGGTCCCGAGGGAAACACCACCACACCTGTCACGAGCTGCCCTGTGACATGGATGACGTCGCCTCCACCGACACCAATGTGCTCATTCGGGCAAGAGGCATTTGTCATGGTGGTGGGCCTGGGCTGCCCCGGGTGACCTCCCTGAGTGCCCCCCCCATATGCGGGAGCCCCGGGCTTAGTGTCGGGAAGGAACACCCTGGAGGTCCCCTTCGCTCTCCTCCGGGGAGCACCTTGGAGGCCCCGGGAGCCTCCACCTGGCTGCTGTAACAGAGCTCGCTGGGCCTGGTTGCTGCCCCTCTCCCTGGCCTCCGGCACCGGGGGTGGGGCCACTGAGGCCCCGAGACGCAAAGCAAGTTGCCCAAAGTCCCACAGCCCGGATTTAAACCCAGCCCGTCTGTTTCTGGAGCCAGGGCTCTGAAAGGCTGTGCTCACTGTTGCTGCCTCTCCTGGGGGCAGGGCTGGTGGGGTCTCTGGTCTCGGTGCCTCTGGTCTCGGTGCTCTGCCAGCCCCGCCCCCACTAGTGTGCCGTGGAGCAGGCTGGGGGGCACTTCCGGGCGCAGGCGCTGAGCGCCCTGGCGCACCAGGAGCAAGTGAGCCGGGGGAGACAGGGGCCTTGACGCCTTCTCGGGCGGGGCCTTGATTTACTCCCCGGCAAAGGGCCGTGGTGGACCAATGGGGGCGCTGCGGGCTGCCAGCCCTCCTTGAGGGGCTGGGGAGGCAGCCGCCAGCCCCCTGGGTACCCCGATTTTGTTCGTGTCTCTGTGCACCCTGCACTGGTGGCCGGAGCAGAGAGGGAGCCTCCCTGGTGACTCCAGGCCATTCCAAGGCCACGTCTGGGGCCACATCCCCAGCAAGAGGCTGACGCCCAGCAGGACCCCCGGTGGAGCCGGGACCCCTGAGGTTGGCCCCAGCATCTTCACGACAGCACAGGGATGGCGGGGCCACCGGAGCCGTACTGGAACAGAGCGGGCAGGAACTTCACCAATAACAAGCGGTCCCCAGAGACGCAGCACGGCTGCACCGGGCCCACACGCAAGCACACCCAGGGAAATCCACACACTCACACGTGTCTGCACACCTGCAGGCAAGGAGCCCACCCATGACCACATGCTTGTGCACTGTGGTGTTAATATGACGGGTCCACGCGACTGGGCCACGCGGTATCCAGGTATCTGGTTAAACATGACCCTGGGCGTGTCTGGGAAGGTGCTTCTGGCGAGATCAGCAGGTGGATCAGTAAAGCGAATTGCCCTCCCCGGTGTGGGTGGCCTCATCCAATCTGCTGAAGGCTTGAATAGAACAAAAAGGCTGAGAAAGGGGGAACCTGCTCTCTCTGCGGGCAGCTTGAGGTGGGACGTGGGCTCCTCCAGCCCTCGGTCCCAACTCACACCACCAGCTCTTCGGTTCTCAGACCTTTGGACTCAGACTGGAATTTACACCACCGGCGGGCAGACAGGAGACGGTGGGACTTCTCGGCCTCCATGACCTCGTGAGCCAATTCCTCGCGGTAAATCTCTCTCCACGCGCGCACGCGCTGTTGGCCCTGCCGGATCTCTTGCTCTGGAAGACCGGAACACACTGCCTGCCCCACACGCCACCCTTGCGCCCCGTGTGCACAGCTGTGCGCTGAGGACTCTGTGCCTCCACGTAGGGGCTTGACTCCATCTCCATGAATCCTCACGGCAAGTGTGTCACATCAGCTCTGTCATCGTCACTGTCTTCAGACGAGAGGACTGAGGCGCGGACATAGCTGGTGGTGGATGACAGACAGGTCTGGGGTCCCCTGTCCAGCTCAGAGTCGTGCCTCAGACTCCCTCAAGCACCCGTGAGGACAGCACCCGCAGATACCGGCTGAAAAGGCACGTTAGTACAGGCTCCTGGGTACCCCAGGCTCAGTCGGGGTCCACAGGCCCACGTGCGTCCACAGGCCCACGTACACCCACAGGCCCGTGTACATCCCCAGCACGCTCACACCCACAGGATGCACCCACAGACTCCCACGAGTCTGGCGTGCACAACCACAGCAGCGTAGTCACGTCCACACCCTCCCTCCCCTCCCCTCCCCGCCGCACAGCGGTGTCCAGCCCCTACCGGGAACTGCGCAGAAGACAGAGGCCCACCCCGCCCCCTCCCCGTCCCCAAAGCAGTGACCAGACGTGCTCGGCTCCTGTCCGTGCGATGACTCAGCGGCCAGCAGCCAGTCAGTGAAATGGCGTTCATTCTGCCGGGGTCACCCCTGGCGCTTCCATCAGAAGGCAGACCGGTGCGGCACGCGCAGCAGCCTTCGGGAGAAGGTGAAGGAGGGGGTCCAACCCAGACCCCATCACTCGCAGCTAGGAGAGGCGGTGCCAGGACAGCCCCTCGGGGCTCCAGCCCAGGACCCTAGACAACCCCCCTCTCCAGGTGGTGATGGTCCCCCAAGCCCCAGCTTATGGGTGATGGTCCCCCAAGCCCCAGCATTACCTTATGTAATGAGGGCAAAGGAGCTCCCAGAGCAGCCCCACCCCGTGGGGCCCAGACAGGGTCAGGAGAGCCCCCCGGGGTCTGAGTCATGCTGCAACTATTAGGGAATGGCGTGGGGACCATACTCTCCAACCCAAATACCCCCTTCAATTTGCCCCGTGTCTTGCCAAGTGTAGAGAATACTTACTGTTTGTTGAATGAACCATCGTTGCCTAACTGACAACAGTATTAACAGCATCTCCCTGGACAGGAGGGCTGCCTCTAGAGCAGACATCGGAGCCCGCCTCCCTGGCTCGAACCCTGCCTCTGCCGCTTAGCAGCTGTGTGGCCTTGTGGTGTCGCATCCCCGTGCCCCCATTTCCACGTTTGTACCCTGGGGCCAGTCAATGGACCGTGGAAGGGTCCGCTGGAGGACTGTCACCCAGTCAGCGTGAGAGCTACACGTGGCTCATCCCAGCCCCGGCGCACCCCAGCCTCACCCCACACTCCAGATGGGAGCCCAAGGCCCAGGAAGGCCATCACCAAGGACCCAGGTGAGGCCGCGGTGCTTAACACTCACATCCCAGGACCCGAATTCGCCCTGGGCTAGGAAGAGGAGCCCCAGGGCTTCAGCGGAAACTCCGGAAAACCGGGATTGTGTTAGCTCCTGGGACAAAATTTCTCAAATCAAAGCCATTCCAGAAAAATCCACAGGCTATGTTTGCCCTCAGAAAGGTGATTAATGGCAGGATTTCGCTCTCTGAACAGAACTTGTCCCATGTCGGCTGGTACTCACGGGAGGCCCAGCTGCCTGCTCTGCACAGCCGGCTCACCTCGCTGTGCAGTGCCGCCCCATTCCGGGCTGCGGAGAAGCCATCTGAGCGCCCCTCCCTGCCCGAAGACCGGGCGCCCTCTGGCTCCTGGAATACGACACCCTGCATCCCAGGGCCAGGCTGTGGTCAGTGGCGGCCGAGTTACGGTGATTCAGTTGCCTACTTCGGGGGTCAGGCTCTGGCATGGCCTCTCTGCCCCAGAGCCTGGCTGAAGCCAGTTTGCCCTCCTGGGTTTGCCTGGGCAACACCGGGCAGACCCCTGACCACCCCCCCCCCCCCCCCCCGCCCCACGCCAAGACGCTGGTGACTCTGATTCTCAGGCACGAGAATCCCCCTTTGTCTGGCCTGCCTGGCAGAGGGGGAGGGGACCGCTGTGGCTTCCTCTGGGGTGGGGGAGGGCTTGGCTACATTAACCCCGGGGGCTGGGCCCGCCCCCCAGGCCCGCCTCGAGCCCAGGTGCATGACTGTCACCAAGATAAAAGCAACATAATTAAGTTCCAATCAGCGGAGTGATTTGTTTTCATAATGTAATATTTCCCTCCAGCCCCTGGGCCCACAGATCTGTCTCCGTCAGGCCTACCCCGGTGGGGGTCCCCGTGTGCGTGGGCTCCAGGCTTTCCTGCCACCCAGGGCCCAGCTGCTGTAGGAGTGACAGCAGCAATGTCCACACCGCCTGCCCCCTCTCGGCCACACACATCCCTCCCCCAACTCCAAGCTGCTGAGGTGATAATGAAGTCATTTTTCTAAGGAATGTTCACCTGGAGACAGCCCCGTCCGTCTGCGGACCAGCTAATGGAGCTGGAAGGCAGGCCCAGGGGAGAGGGCAGGCGGGCAAGGTGGCGGCGAGGCGAGCGGGCGAGGACGGTGAGTGTGCTGCGAGCTGCCGCCCCCGGGGGGGTGATTGATGTGGGAGCTCCTCGGAGCCAAGGCACTGCCGCTGCCTCTGCCCTGGCTGGATGCAGCCACTGTGTCGGAAAGAAGAAATCCAGGGGACAGGCAGGGTCCCCCAGCAACCAAGCCCACCTGGCCTCCAGCAAGGAGGTCGGTGGCGAGAGCTCCAGCTATAGCCTCCCGGGCCCAGGAGATGCCCAGCCGCCTCCAGAAAGGACCCCGGTGTCACCGTGCCACCTGACCCTGAGATGCTCCAGCCTGCCATGCCCGACAGGGTCTTGCCACCAGCACCGCAAACCTCTGGGAAGATCTGGACGTTTCCCTCACTTTCCTTTTTGCATACACTCGATGTTCAGTCCCGTGGTGGCCAGGAGCCTGGCTGGGGGCCTCGGCTCAGCAGGTACCCTCAGGGCCGTTGTGCCTCCTGATGCCTCAGTTTCCCCATCTGAGAACTGAGCATCATGAGGGGACCCGTAGGCGTGATGAGCACAGAGGCCCTGGACGTAGCACCCGGTGCAAAGGAGAGGCTCGGGGCTCTTATTATGATGTGAGTGGAAGAGAACCAGGCGGAATAATCCACAAGGTAGCCCGGCCACTGGAGGCCAGGGTGGGGAGGGGCCTCCGGGGAGTCTGTTTACGCCTTTCTGTTTTTCTGTGGCTTCCACATTTGCTAAAACGGGTCTGTTGACTTTCACGGGGGAAGCACGGGCTGTGTGTGGCCGGGAGCCCGGCGTGCGGGCAGCCGCAGCGGCTGGCGGGTGGGCCCGACCTGGGAGGTGGCGGGGCGACGGCTCCAAGCACAGAAGGCGTCTGTCTGTGCGGACGTCGTTGGTGTGTGTCCTGGCCCTGCAGCCCGCTGGCTGCTGTCTTCCCGTCGTGGACAGTGGGGGCTGTCTGTCGGGGCGACGGTACCACCCTTAATAGCAGCTCCCCTGTGCCAGGCGCGGGGACCTGCACTGCACACACTGTCTCCTTACACGCTGTCTCCTTACATCTCACACCCTCGCTCCTCAGAAAGCACTGTGCCCACGTCAAGGGCGAAGGAGCACCATAAAGGGCCTGTTTTCTGTTCTTCCCCTGTGATTCTCCCCACGCCCCGGGGGCAGGTGCATAACCGCATTTCACAGGGAAAGAAAATGAGGCCCAGAGAGGCTGAGTAACTTCCAAAGTCACACAGCTCCAAGGGACAGAGCCTGGATTCAGACCCGAGTGGGAGGCTTAGAGCCATTCGCTCAGACTCCGAGGGCGCACAGAGGGGTCCGTGACCCTGGGTTCACAGGGAGTCTGAGCCCTTCGCTGGCAGAGCCGTTTGGGGACAGGTGACGGACGCTGGGGCCCAAGGAGAGCTGATGAGACCCGACGACTGAGGGCCCAGGGAGACCACCCAGACCAAGGCGGGCTGCAGCCTGGTCAGGCAGGCCCGGAGCTGGGCATGGCAGCGGGAGGGAGGACCTGACGAGGACGGGCCAGGCCCCGCTGAGCAGCAGCAGAGGGACAGAAATGGGAGATGCCCTCCCTAGGGGACACCCCTTGAGAAATCCAGGAGGGCAGGACCCTACAGCTGTGACTGTTAGGGCAGGGATGCCCGAGCCCAGGCTGGGGGTGTCTGGAGGCCCGAGGACAGGCGGCACCTCTCTTAGGGAAGAGCTGTCCAGCGGTGGGGTGGGGGGGAGGAGAGCCCAGCCAGCCATAGGGAAGGGACTGCCCAGGCTGTGCTTTGATGGGGTGGGGTCCCAGAGCCCTGCACCTGCTTGTGAAAGATGGAGGTTTCCGACCATCCCCAACCAAGACCCACTGGCAACAGATCACTGGACGAGGGTCCCTGGAACCTGGGATTGCCGAGGCCCCGGGGTTTGAGCACCTCTACCTAGTGCCCGGAGAGCGGTGACTGGGTAGGGCTGGGCCTCCGCTCAGGGCCTGGAGCCTTTGGGGCGGAGCACAGAGCTCCCTGGGGCCAGCCGGCTCTGAGTGCCCTGTGAGTGATGCCGGCCAGGTGGTGGGGAAGGGCCAGCAGAGAAGGAGTCTGAGCTGCTCTCCTCCAGGTGCTCTGTTGGTACCCACAGGCTGGGATGCTGGCAGATTCGGGCTTCAGTCACTGTTTTAATAATACCACGGCTGGGATGGCCAGGCCAGTCTCCTGTGCCAACTGCAATCAGCTGATCTTGGCTGTGCAGGGCGGGACAGGAGCCAGGCTCAGTGGGAGAAGGAGCCCTGCTCGATTAGTCATGTCTGCCACGGGTACAAGATAAGGGCCTGGCAACTGGGCGCCTGGGTTCGCTGTCCTTCCCAGAGATGAGATCCTATCTCAGAGCGGCCCTCTCTCCTGCTGATATGCAACACGGGCATGGGACACAGGTCTCTCCCTCCCCCAGATGCTGCCTTGCATACACTGTTAGTGCTGCCCAAGGCTTCTGTGACACGTCCTACTGCACATCTGCCAGCCACCTATCCATCTGTCCATCCGTCCACCTGTCCATCTAGCTCCAGCTGAGGCCTGTGGAGGCAAAGGCATTGGAGGCAGAGGGATGGCCTTCCACACGTGGCCTGCCTCTGGGTAGCACACACGCACCAGGGGAGCTGGCAAGTACCCCAGGTGGCCCAGCCGGAGCTCTGCTCTGCAAGGGCCTGTGGACCCCATGTCTGTGAGGTGGGCCCGGGGGAGGCACGGGCTGGCGTGGCCACTGCACTTCCTGGGGGACAGTACAGCAGGTGGGAACGGGGAGGTGCGGACAGACAAGGGAAATGGAGTGGACAACCGGGGGGGGGGACACGAGGACACCATATGTGCAGAAGGGGTCCTGGTATGGAACGCTGACCTCCAGTCAGAGCAACTTGGGCCAAATTCGACTCCGTCCTACCACCTCCACGAGGTTGTTGAAACTCTCAGCCTCAGTTTCTGCATCTTTGAAATGGGGATGCTGGTCCTTGCCTCGGTGAGGTCATGAGCATTTAAAGTGCCGGGCACGCACGCTGCACACGCCGGTGGCAGCCCTCGCTCCCAGGACGGGCTCGTCCATGGCAAGAGGCCGCAGCTCAGCAGCTTGGGCGCCTGCCAGCTTCTCCCGGGAGGCGTCCTGCCAGCTCCTGGTGCGTAAGAGAACGTGTCAGGGAGAGGGAAATAATGTGATCAGGAGGGGAAAGAAGCAGCTGGTACCAAGACGGTCCTAGCAGCGCTATTCACACAGCAGGCGGAGAGCTGGCGCCTCCAGATGCCAACAAGCAGAGCGGGGAGGCCGGCGGCCGGGACGCAGCTGCGCAGCCCTGTGGCCCACAGCGGAGGCTGGGACTGGGCAGGAGTGGGTGGGCATGCCGGCCACCACGTCACGCTGCCCGAGCCTGGTGGGCCGAGGGCACAGGCAGAGAGAGCCCACAGCGGGGAGAGTGGCTGGGGGTCTCCCGCGCCCCGGGGCCCTGGCTCTGCTGTTGCCCCCATCAGAGCAGAGAAGGGGCTTTGGAGTCACACATGGGGATTAAAAGCAGCCGGTCATTACCGGTGGGGTCAACGCAGGGCAGCACCCCCGCCTTCCTCACCTCTTGATGGGGTAGCAGTGGTTCTGTTAAACCTGGGGATGGGGCCTGGCCCTCACCTGGGTACTGGGCATTCAGGAAGGCAGAGGGGACTCCTTGTGGACCCCGGAAAGGTGGACTGCACTCCTGGAAATGGGGCCCCCATACCTTCCCCCCAGCCTCGCCGCTAAGTCCTGCAGACCTGTGGCACGCTGGCGCCTGAGGGGCAGAGGGGGCTGGCAGGTGGGTGGGAGGGGGAACCCCAGGACTCTGCACTCCCAGCCCAGGCCCCAGCCACGGCTGTGGGGGACTCCTGCAGGAGGGGCTCCGGCCAGTGGGGAGATTCCGGAGCCTGGTGGGTGGAGGGGAGGCACGCTGCAGGCCTGGGCGGGAGCCCCAGGCCTCCCCCACTGGCTAGGGGCGGCTCCGCCTCAGGGCCTGCGCCCTCGTGGGGAGCAGGGGCCTTGGGGGGCAGGGAGGCGTCTGTGCACCGCAACCTTGAGCAATCCAGGGGCGCTCGGGAACATCGGCCGAGCGCCAGGCCGCGGCCCCCTGTGCCACTGAGCCCGGGCCGCTGGAAGGATGTTCACACTTGGAGAGATGCCTGACCAGGTGGGACAGACAGCTGCCCCGGGATCCTTCAAGAGGTATCGTGGCCATGTTCCCCTAGGACCGGACACTTGATAAAGCCCTTTTTCGGTCATCATTTTATTTGCTACACAGTCATCACGTTTCTACAAATTTCACAAGTAGGGAAGCCCAGGCTGGGCGAGTCCTGGCAAAGTTAGCATTTAAACGCAGGTCTCCGCGCCCATAGCTCCTGGAAGGCGAAGTCCACGAGGGGAGGGATCCTCAGCCTGCTCCCCCTTCCACGTGCCCACGACCAGCGCTCTGCCTGGCCCGCTCTCAGCGCCCCACACCCCGGCCACGTGGGCTCTTCCCTCCCTCCGCTGGTCTGGGCCGCTCTGGGCTCGGGCGCTGTGGACCTGGAGCGGCTGCTCCGGAACTCACGAGCAGAGCTGAGCACGTACGACCATTTTCTCGGATGAATTATAATTTTCCTTCATTTCCTCTTCAAAACACACTAATTAAACGGACATTGTGGAGACAGCCAATTGAAATTCACAAAAGCAGCCTCTCTCTAAAGAAGCTATTTCTTTAGAGCCAATTGTGTGCATTGTGTAAACGGTGCGCGGATGCACACACGTGTACCCACACTCACGTGCGGGTGCAGACACCTAGCCTCACCTGAACGGTGTGCGTTCGTGTCCAGCGCCAGGACTGTTTGGTTGAATTTTGTCTGTTTCCCATGTTTGCCATGGTAACTAGGACACAAATAGCCTTACAACGTTCTTTCCTCCTGCAGCTGCCCGGCGCCCGTGCTGGAGGGGTCCAGGGGGCAGACTGACTCACGAGATGCCACCTGCCGTGTCGGAGCCGCTTCCCCTGGCTGGCCGCTCCCACAGAGGACACCGTCTCCTTCGAGCCCCCATCTCCCCTTCACCTGAGCCCACCCAGAGGCTTCTGGAGCCAGCCTGGAGACGGTGGAGGCCTCGACCAGCCCGGTGACACCTGACCCCAGTCTTCAGGGTGACAGGCCAGTGGCTCCATGATGGACAGGGAAATCTCAGCCTTCCAGAAACCCTGGAGGGGTCCTGGGCCTTGGGGTAACTAGGGGCTCCCCTGGGGGCATCACTCTCCTTTCAAAACGTAACTGCTTCATGTTTTTAATCAAAGTGTACCAACCTTGGGAACTCCCTGGCGGCCCAGTGGTTAGGGCGCTTTCACTGCCACTGGCCTAGGTTCGATGCCTGGTGGGGGAACTAAGTCCCGCGAGTGGTGCTACGGGGCCAGAAACAAAAAAGTGCAACAAATTTACAGAAACTGCACATATGATGATGACTCATCACAGAGTGCCACTCTGCGTAGCCACCAAGTCAGGAAGCACCAGCACTTCACCGCCGGGAAACGGCCCCAAGGCCCCAGCACCCTCCCACTCACCACCCCCAGCCCCCGGGCACCTGAAGGAACAACCGTCCTGACTCCTAACGCCTCAGATCTCTCTTGCCTGTTTGAACTCTTGATGATGGGCTCATCTATTGGTTTGTGTCCTGCCGTTGTCACTAGCTCCCGGGTGAGACCTGCCACCTGCGGGCAGGTGTAGCTCGCCCATCCTGTGACGCCATGCACGAGGACGCCTGGGTCCTCTCCTGCAATCCGTTCTCCTGGACGACGTCAGAGCTCTGCTTTCTAGAAGGCAAAGCTGGCCCTGTCACTGGCCCAGCCCCTCTCACTGTCTGCTCCCCCATCGCCCCAGCACGCAGCACAGAGCTGGGCACGGAGCAGGGGCCCAGTAAACACCTGGGGGGGGTGCAGTAACGCCCAGTCCCCCACTGTGCTGGGACACTCCGCATCCTGAGGTTGCAGCCCCGCCCCATCCCCGGCCCTGCAGCCCCACCCTGACACCCTCTCTCACCCCGGGAGCCTTGCCCTCCTTGGGACCATTGCTCAGAGTGAGGCCCCCGTGTCTCAGAACAGGTACTTACACGTTCAGTGTAAGGTCTCGTCTCCCAGCCCCTACCACTGATGCCGAAAACTCGGCCTCTGTGCTCCGGTGCCGAATCTAATCTTGGAGACAGAGTTTGGGGTGAAGTAGAAGAGAATAGCTTAATTGCTTTGCCAGGGAATGGGGGACACAGCGGGCTCATGCCCTGAAAAACTGTGAGTTCCAACCCGGAAGGATCTGTGAGGAGTTTTACAGCAGTGGTTCCAGGGCGGAGTTGCCAATAAGGCTGGGGTATAGCAGGCCCTGCACGCCTTTAATCTGGCCTCAGGTGGTCCCCTCCCTTGTCTCTGCATCCCCTCCCTTCCCTGATTAGCAACTGTTTGAATCTGCCCTTTGGAACTCAGGGAAGGTCATGGAGGCCGCAGTTCTATTCCCTACAAACAAGAAATGGGGGACTCAGAAAGGCTTTTGTGCCCAGGAGCCCCACAGGGTCCTGCTCGCTTTTACCATGAACTCCAGGTCAGGGAGACAGAGTCGTGCTCAGCACTTGGGGAAGGCTTGGATTCGCAGGGCCCCCACAACACGTGACACCCCTGAGTCCCCAGGGGGCTCGGCTCCCCTGCACACGGCTTGGCTGCCATCCTGTCCGGACTTACTCTGCAGGCCACTCTGGCCAGCTGGCATCCTCTCAGAGACAGCTCCCGGGGTCCCCGCAGATTCTCTAGCTGGGAAGGTGAGGGCCCCAAACAAGGAGCCTTGACAGCAGAATCCAAGGTCAGGCCCGGATTTCGAGACCAGTGACAGAGGCTTTGAGGAAACCCAGCCTGCCCATCCCTCAGGCTCTCCTTGCCCCTCCCCTGCGCCCTCTCCCTGAAGATGGCGCTCTGTCTGCCAGCCCCACCCACGCCGGGGCCACAGCACCTTGCTGCGGGGGGCGGAGGGGGGAGGACGGATGACTCACCACCTCCGTCAGTGGAGTGGGGCGGGGGTTTGGGGTCTGTGGGGCTCCTGGGAGCTGCTTAGTGCTGGGGGCACCAGGCCTGGACAACATCCCTGGGGAGGAGGGGGTCAGATCCCTGCACGGACGGTGTAACTACCCCTGGGACAGGTGATACTTCGAGGAGAGCATCTCGAGTTCCTGCGACCTCCATGGGAACTGCTGCCATCCCCCCATCACGGAGACCAAAGCTCCCGGTGGCCAAGCTGACGGTCAGGTTATTGGGTTAATAACTGGCCACAGTGCAGCATGGCCGGGGTCTCCCGGCTCCATCTACTCGCCTGTTTCTGGATCTTGGGGGAAGATCTTCTAGATCAACTCTGTTCCTCGGGAGGAGGAGGTGGGTGCATAGCTGCGGGGGGACAAGTGGGGGCTGATGGGGACCAGAGACCCTGAGGTCAGACCCCACATGGTCACAGCCCCCGGGGCCTGGCCACAGCTGACTCCTTGGGCTGGGAAGCCCAGAGGTTCCGGGGGAGGCCAGGCCTAGGGAGGTCCCCCTGGAAAGACCACACCTCATTCCTGGGACTGAGAGGGCCCCGGCCACCCTCCCAGCAGCCCCTGTGGTAAACAGTGACCCAGTAAACGTTGAGTGAGCGCCTGCTGTGTGCCAGGCATGGAACCTGTCACCAGTGACAGAAATGCATGTGACATGTGCTGGGATACAGAAAGCCCCTGGGGCTGGCCGGGCGCAGGAGGGAAGGCTTCCTGGAGGAGGCCATGTAGCCAAGCTGGTGAGGGGGGCCAGGGAGGGGCGTTCCTGGCAGAGGAAGAGCAGGCACAGAGGCCAGGAGGATGGAGCGAGGCTGGGCGCTGGGACTAGTGATGGGGTGTGTGTGAGTGTGAATGTGGCTGTGTGGGAATGTGTGTGGATCTGAGTGTGGGCGAGTGAGGGTGAGAGCGTGTGGATGAGTAGATTGGTGAGTGTGTAAGGACATCGTGAATGTGTGTGGCGTGTGGTGCGTGCATTAGGTCTGCTGTGCCCATGGCAGGTCACCAGGGCCTTGCAGGCTGAAATAATGCGATAAGGAGCCGGGACTCGATCCTTGAGGTACTGGGGAGCTACAGAGGGTGGTAGAGTCAGATCGATGATTGAGGCTCATCCCTCCAGCTGCTGGGTGGAGGCCGGAAGTGGCTGAGGTACCAGCTGGAGGCCACTACAGTGTTGCAGGATAGGGGGGGCAGTACTGGCCAGAGCCGAGGCACTAGGGTCCATCTGAAAGTTGCCTGGCAGATAAATGTACTGGGTCTTGGTGCCTGGCCACAAAACCTGCAGGTCCAGAGACAGAACAGGAACGATGGCTACAGGTCCCCAGCCCAGGTATCCCCCCTGACCCAGGGCCTGAGCCCAGCACGCTGAGAGCTGCCAAGCTCCTTGCTTGCCCACTGCTGCCCACCAGGCCTAAAAGGCAGAGTACTTTCGCAGTGGTTGGGCTTGACTCTCCATCTGCCTCCTCAAGCTGGGCAGCCTCGGGCAAGTGACCCGACCTCTCTGAGCCTCAGCCTCCTCATTGCTGGCATTGGAAGATTATAATAGTACCTGCATGTATGGGTCAGCTCTTGCTGCGTAACAAACCGCTCAGAATTCGGTTACCACAACCAAAAGCGGTTTCCTTGCCTGTGGCTCTGTGGGTCGGGGTGGCTCTGGTGGGCAGATCCCCAGCGCACAAGAGAGCAGGCAAGCCAAGCATGTAGAATGTGCCCTGCTCACCTCCACCCACACCATCAGCCCAGGCCAGGCCCACGCCCAGTCCAGCCATGGCGGGCAGGGAAGTTCCTCCACCTCCAGGGAGGTCCAGGAGGGGCCCTAATCCCACTGAAGGGCATGAGGAACTGGACGCCCTGTCCAGTTCCTGCATCCCTGGGTGTTGGGAGGAACAGAGAGGTCAGCTGTGCAGCGCCCACACTGTGTTCCAGACACAGGGTCTCTGCGGATTGGCCCAGGAGCAGACCCCACCCCACCCCACCCAGAAGGACTTGGCCGGCTCTTCTACGTGCCTGTAGGGGCTGGGAAGGGGGTCTGATGCCCTCTGAGGTTCCCCCCCATCCCAGCTCCTTGTGCAGAGATCCTGAGACTCCACCCTCCCGGCAGGAGTGCCCTCGACGCACAGGCAGCCCAGCCGGGCCCGTCATGATGGCAGCTCTACCGTCCAGGGGTCTGTGTGGCCCCCCAGCCCTAACCACCTTCACCTCTGGAGTCGTGGTCTCGAGCTCAAGCCAGCCTCAGGGAGGAGGGTGCTCTTGCCTCACCACCCCTGGGGGCTGCCCGGCCACCTCAGTCATGGGCGCCCTGTCACCTAAATGCTCTAGACCCACTGTGCCCCAGCCCAGCTGGGGGCCTGGGAAGGCAGCCTGGGAGGCAGCCATGGAGAGAGAGGTGCTGACCCTTCAGCCTGCCCGCCGGATGAACAGGCAGGAAGGCAGGGGCGAGGCAGCCTCGCGGGAGGAGGGGCCCAGCCCCCAGTCAGAGGCTCTGGAGGCAGCGTCCCGTACACACCTCCAGAGACAGGAGCCTCACTCCCGCTGAGGCAGCCAACGAGAAAGCTCTTCCTCATTTGCCCCGAGCCGTGCCCTGGGGTCCCACTCCCACCTCCAGATCTTCAGCACGGGCGCCATCGCCCAGCCTGGGAGGCTCCGAGGGGCTCAGACACTGCGGGCCACCCCGCTGCCTGCCGGGATAGCCACCTCCCCGGCGACCCAGCCCCCTCCGGGGCCCCTGGCCAACAGCAATAGGAGAAAACCTAGTCCAGAGGCCTGAGCGCCCATGGCTTTTCACACCTCCTCCCTCCCTGAGATGAGCTATGAGGCCCTGACCACCTGCCTGGTGGGGCATCCAGGGGCAGCCGAGAGGGGAGAGAGAAGGAGAGAGAGAGAGGGAAAGAGAGGGCGGGAGGAGGGAGAGCACAGAGGAGAGGAGGGAGGGAGGAGGGAGGGGAGTTGAGCGAGAGGCAGGGAGGGGGAGGGAGAGTGAGCGGCCGCCCCGGCTTTGTTTTCTGTCTCAGCACCACTTAGCGCAACTGTTAAAAAGATTCCGGGGCAATTAGGCTCAGGGGAAGCCATAAATCTCAATAACCATCAGCCCAAGTTTTCTCCCCTCCTTGAAACAACAGATATAATTTCACTGGTTGCGGCCCAGACTCCCAGAGGGCTTTCTGATAAAAAGCCACTTCTTCAAAACATCAAACCCAAGTTCCTCTCGTCTTTCAAGCAACCAAAGGGTCAGGTTTCCCTAGAGTGGACGAAGGCGGGGAGGCGGTTGGATGTCCACAGTGGGCCTGCCCGCCTTCCCTGGGGTGAGACAGCTCGAGGCCGAAGCCGTGGGTTCCCAGATCATTTTGCGGCCTCCTTGAATCTGACATGACACCTCTGAGCGAGAGCCATCCAATTTCTGCTTAGTTACCGCTACTGGCAGGGTGCTCACTACCTCTCACAGCTAGTCCTTATGGGAGTGGCTCTTCAGAAAGGAGATGCTTCCCATCTGCCTCTGGCACCGCCCCCATGGGTCCTGGCTGTGTCCGCGGGGTGCACAGAGTCCCCCGCAGTGGGGTTGGGAGCCTGCATGAGAGATCGAGGGGGGCCCCTTGCCCTTGGGGTGGGTAGGGAAGGGGAAATACTCACATTGTGTCTATGTGGTTTTATGCTGGGCAAGCTTTATCCTCAGACATTGAAAGGGTTTGGAGAAAGCTCTGGAGCGGCCAGCCCTGCTGCAGACCTCACTGACGGTTCACAGTAACTGAGGTGGGGGGAGGGGGAGGGCACGTTACCCTGTCCCCATTCCACAGAGTGGGAGACTGCGGTTACCAAAGGCACTGCCTGCCCATACCGCTCCCTCCGCTGCCCTGAGCTGGAGGTGGGGCTACACCTCTGAGGCTGGGCTCCCCTCCAGCAAGGGGTGGGGAGGTCATGGCCTCATGGGCTTGCCTTTTTCCCTCTGCCAGACGGGGAGCTCCTTGAAAGCAGACGCTGAGCCTGTGGGGGGTTCTCAGTTCCACTGTTTCCATGTCAGAAGACCCCTCTATAAAACGGGTGTTACTGTGCAGATCCAGTGAGGAGGCTTGGGGACAGTCACAGGCCAGGGGCCTGGGGTCAGTTACACCTCTGCAGCCCCGGAGCCCTCCACAGCAGGCTCCTGGACATGCAAACACTGTGTCCCCTCCAAGGAGGCCGAGGACGCCCCTCGGCCACGCATCTGCCACGTTTCCGCCCCTGATCTCACCCTGCGTGGGTTTGTCTTACTTTCAAGACGAGCGAGCCTGCATCCGGAGAGGCTGGAGACAGCTGCGTGGGGCTGTGCGGCCACTCCAGCCTGTGGGCTCTGTAGAGAGAAGCCAGTGCCCCCACTCCTGTGCTTCAGGGGGCCCTCTTGCTCCATCGAGGGGTCTTGGGGTGTGGTCACGAAAGGCCTGCGGGGCTGGAAGCCTCGTGGCTCAGGCCCTCTCACCAATCATCCCTCCCCCTCAACAACCCTCACGTCAGGCACAGAGCAAACAGAGGCTCAGAGAGGCTCAGCCACCCACCCAGGGTCACACAGCAATATGCAGCCGAGGCAGAATTTGAACCCAGGTCCTGAGCCTGGATTCGTGGCTCCACTTGGGACAACCTTCCTTTAAGCAAGTAGAGGGAGGCTTGGGGACCCTTCACACTTGGGGAGGCCAAGGCCAGAGAGGGGACTTACCCAAGGCCACACCATGAGCCGGGACATGCTGGGGCTAGCCCCTGGGTTTCTAGATTCCAGTCCAGAGCTAGACCCAGCCTCGTGGGCCAAACTGACAGCCCTGCCTGGGGCACCTGTCAGGGGGTCTCTGCCGAAGACAGTTGAAGGCTGCCTGGTCTTGGGGAACCCCCTTCTCTGTCCCAGAAGTGCCCTTTTGGACGCCAGCGGGGTGCACATGGCCTGACCCCCATGATGGTACCAGTGCCATCTGCCGACCTTGTGCCAGCCTGCAGTGAGAACCAGGACCCCCGCAGGCAGGCGGGGGGCCCCTCAGCTCCCCTTGGTAGGGCGTGAGCACCCCCGCCTCCTTCGTGGGTCTCTTCCCAGGGCGCCAGGGCCACTCCAAGTAGCCCCTCTCCCTCCCCAGCTCACGGGCCCCACAGGCACTCGGGGCATCCCCGCCAGCCAGGGCAGGTCAGTAACATCTGAAAGGAAGCCCCGTGGACACTGTTCAGCCTTCCCAGTTCCCTCATTCCTTCATATATTCCTTGAGCATTTGACACAGGCCTTGCTGGGCTCCACGGAGCCTCAGGGAGCATGACTGGTTCCTGGCCCCGGGGACTCTGGTCCTCAACAGGTGGCTCAATTCTGTGTGGCAGGGTCCTGGCCAGGCCAAGCTCAGAGTGTATTTGTTTAGAGGCCCAATCCAGACTGGGGAAATCAGGGAGGGCTGCCTGGAAGAAGTCCCTTCCGAGCTGAGACTGCAAAGAAGGGAGGAACTGTCCAGATGGGGAGGAGGACAAGGTGGGGGGGGGAATACTGGGCAGAAAGAATGGGTCCCGTCTAAGAGCCGATGGCAGCCGGCGTGGCCAGAGCTTAACGTGGTCAAGGAGTGTCTTAGGCAAGGAGTTTGGACTCTGTCCTAAGGGCCAGCAGTGTCTCTCCATGCCAGGCCTGGGGCTGGGCTCATGAGATGTCAGCTGCCCCCTGCAGTCCCCAGTGAGTCCCCAGTGAGTCCCCAGTGAGCGGGGGTCTGAGCCCAGCACCGTGTGGCCCAGAGAGGGAATGAGACGGTGAACGGGGGCAGGGAGCTATGGCAGCAGATGAGTGAATGAAATGCAAGCCAGCGTCAGGGCGGGACTCGCTCCAGACCCCCAGGAGAGCAGGGCGCCAACAAGCACTGGCAGAGATGCCTGGCGTCTGGACACTGTGCCGACCTGTCTGCAGCCATGGGCACTGAGGCTTTCGGGCCCTGCAGACATCACCAGCCAGGCTGTGCTGACTCTCACTGAGTCAGGGCCAGGATGCTCCTGCCCCGGGACAAGGCTGGACCACATCAAAGTCGAGATGTCCTGGGTGCCTGCAGCCCGAGGCGGGGAACCGGTGCCAAGGGGTCTTCACCTGCCCCCCACACCCGCCATCTCCCCTTCCACTGGACCCAAACCAAACCGAGTGGAAAGCATTTCACCAGGCACCCTGACCCCACGGAGGTGGGATGGGGCTTATGGAATATCCATCTGGAGGGAACTGTGTTAGAAGGAAACTGGGATACCCTCCCCCGCCTCCCCGGGCAAGGGCAGCGTTGCCCTGGAGCCCAAAGCCAGCTGGAGGCCTGGAAGTAGGAACAGGTGCAGCAGCTCCAAGGGGCAGGGGACGTGGGGCAGGTGGCTGTCGCTCTCCTCCTGCCCCAGAGTGTGGTCCCGGACAGAGGGGCTTCCTCAGCCGTCCACCCTCCTCCTTCTCCAGTGGTATCTGGTGCGGGCAGTGATGTGCTTGGAGATAATCTGTTGACCCATCCAGAACCATCAAGTACCCTCCTCCTCCAGGAAGCCTTCCGGAGCTCATCTGGGGGTCCCAGCACACTGGGCTCTGCCTGCCCCTGGCTGCGTCTCCCATGCCCTCTCCTCTGCTCCGGTCATGCGGCGTCTTTTTCCCTCAAAAGCACGGAGCCTTTGCAGTTTCTCTGCCCCCTCCTCCCCCAACATGGCCAAGCTTGCCTGTGACTCAGGCGCCAGGCCTCTCCCTGCCCCACCCATGCTCTCTAGCCCGTCCCTGTTTGTCCCCTTGCTTGTCTCCTGTCTCCCCCACAGCACGGATGACTCTCTATGTACTTCCTTCCCTTTCTGGATACACTTCCACACTCCCCACCCGTGTGTCCCGGATCCCCCTACACACACACACGCACGTGTACCCACGCGCACACGTGCACACCGGGACACAGGGACACACGTGCTTGCGCGCATGTGCACGCACACAGCCTTGAACCCTGGTCTCGGTCTGTTCTGACACCTCTCCTTCCCCGGCCTGGCAACCTGCATTATGGATTCCCACTTCAACTGGAGGGGGACAGACTCAGAGATGTTGAGAACCCGCCAAGGGCCACACAGAGAGTCAATGGCGAAGCTGGGGGTCAACCAGAACCGCTTCCTCACCCCTGGGCCCCACAGCCCCCGCCATGCGCCAGCGCGGCTCCTGTGCTCACTGGGTCCTTGCTGGGGCCTCTCCCAGAGCCCAGAAGGAAAACACTTCTCAGCCCTCCCCCCGCCCTGCCCTCCCGTCTGTCAACACAACATAAAAGTTAATCTAGAAGTAAATAAATTTACTAAGAGGAACAGAACCTTTAAAAAAGAAAACTGAGATGCCCAAAGGGGGATGCCTAATTTTCTCCCATTTCACAATTGAATTGTAAATCTGTCTTGGAACTGAGCTACCAGGCCATGTGCTCCGTTCACAGGGGAGGGGTCTCGCCGGCTTCCTCTTCTGCCCGCCCCTCCAGGTCCCAGCACAAACCGGGCTGATTTACCCATGTCACCTGTGGAGCCCTCAGGCCAAGGCTGAGCTGCTGGGCCCACGTGTCGCTTGGGGTCACTGAGCCCTCAACGCTGCAGTGGACAGCTGCGGAGACACCCCAGGCCTGAGGGGCCCACGAGGGGGCCGCCCATGCCCAGGTGTGCTACTGACCTGAGTTTTCTGGCAGCAGAAAGCAGCGGGGCCACCTGCCTTAGCATCCCAGCGCCACCCAGTGAGGCCCACTGAGTCCTCTGGCCTCGTTCCACTCCCATGGTTGGGACCCACGGCCAAGACGCCCCGAGATTTCTTGGGGGGCACTGCTACCATTAACTTATAACAAGCAACCCCAGGAAAGCTGGAGCTGACCGACAGTGGCACGGAATTGAAATCTGTGATGTTTAAACTTTGCAAGAAGCAACGTGAGCTTTTCTCTTTTTTAAAAAATAAATTTATTTATTTTTGGCTCCGTTGGGTCTTCGTTGCTGCGCGCGGGCCTTCTCTAGTTGCGGCGAGCAGGCTTCTCATTGCGGTGGCTTCTCCTGTTGCAGAGCACGGGCTCTAGGTGCGCCGGCTTCAGTAGTTGTGGCTCTCAGGCTCAGTAGTTGTGGCGCACGGGCTTAGTTCCTCCGCAGCATGTGGGATCTTCCCGGACCAGGGCTCGAACCCATGTCCCCTGCATTGGCAGGCAGATTCCCAACCGCTGCACACCAGGGAAGTCCCACAACGTGAGCTTTGAAGACAGCATTTCCATATGTTTATTAACAGTCCTAGGAGGCCATGTCTCTGGCCCCTCTCATTTCACGTGTACCCCCCATGTACCATCATCCTCGGCCCTCCCAGACCCGACATCGTCTACGAGAGAATCAATCCCACTGCTCAGGTATGCATGGCGAGCTGGTAGCCGGGGTCACAGCAAGCTGGCTGGTCTTGGCCCTTGGCTAGCAGTCCTGGTGAAGCGCTGACGACAGCAGCTCCTGCACCGGCATCGGTTCCGCGTCAGGCCCTGCGCTGTCCACCCTGACCCCCCTCCTGGGAGGTAGGGGTTTCCTCCACCAGACAGGTGGGGAAGCTGGGACCCCCAGACCAGCTCATGGTCATGACCCGGATCTGATGCCCAAGCCTTTGCTCCCCTCACTGCTCCCCACCTACTTCAAAGACTGCACCCGTTTCAGGCCGTGGTCACCTCTGCGCCACGTAACGGGACAGCGGGGGGGCCCAGCTAATGCACAGACAATCCCGTTCTCCCAACAGAATCCAAAGCTTCCTCTTCCCATGTACTCTGCTGTCCTCTCAGTGACCCCAGGCCTCACCGCCTCACCTGTTGATGCCAAGCTGAGCTCGCGCTTGACCTTGGCCCTGACACGTGTGAGAGAGCAGGACGGGAGAAGCCTGAAAGACGGCCAGCCCAGGTAGAAGGACTGACGTCCCCCCGGGGCAGGGGGTCTTCTTCTGGAAAGAGGCCCCCGGCCGCCCCTGCTGGGCCTAGAAGCACAGCCCCAGGCTGGATCCTACACCTGCGGGCCCTCCTCCCCCTGAGCACCCAGCGCTGGGTTCTCCACTTCCTGAAGGCGGCCCCTCTTCTGACGTCCCAGAAGGTTCCACCGACAAAAGCATGGCTGCTTCTCTAATTACTAACAGGCAAGTGCCCCCCAGGGAAGCCCTCAGCCTCCAGGTTCTGAAGCCTGAGGGATTACAACCTCTTCTCCGAGCTTCAGGTCAGCCTGCGGGCCGGAGGGATGGGGGTGGAGGTGCGGGTCGAGGTCCCACTCCGTTACACCACTCAGGAAAGAGAATTCCCAGCCCCTCCTCACTTCACCTCAAGAATGACACCCAAGGGGAGGGCGCGTCATCCCACAGCGAGGAAGACCCAGGGTGTGGCAAACATCACCTCAACAGCAGGTGGAGACTCAGCCCCTACGGAGCTTCGTTTAAGGCGAGAGGGGGTTTGCTAACAGACCAGCCAGCAGAGGGGCTCAGCAGGTGGGCTTTCAGGGCTCCCTGTGAAAGTGTGCAATTTCTGATTTGAACTGAAATGGTGGACAAGAAGGATCCATCCACCCACCCTCCTACCCACACACCCATCAATCCATGCGGCCACCCACCCTACTACCCACACACCCATCAACCCATCCATTCATTCATCTATTCACCCGTCCATCAGCCCTTCCACCCATCCGCCACCCACCAATTCATCCATCCACCCACCCACCCCTTCATCCCACTGCCCACTCATTCAACCATCCATCCATCCATCCATCCATCCATCCATCCATTTGCTTACTCAGAATCCACTCAGCTCCCACCACTTTTGTTACTGTCCACTCGTCCCAGAGGGTACAGATACACTGACCTGGCGCCTGCCCCTGAGGCAGACACAAAAACAGATGTTTATAAAGCCCGTCAGGGGTGCAGGCATTCCCTGAGGATGGAGCCTAACCCACAGGCCTGTGTGCCGACGTGCAGCGCACTGCCCCTGCACCAGCTCACCAGGGGCTTCCTGCTGAGCCCCCTCCCAGCCTACCCTGGTGCTTCCTCCCCCTGACCTTTGCACGTTCTAGAGGTAACACCCTCCATTTTGTCTGAAGACCCAGATCCTACCTGTGGTCAAGGCGCAGCTCAAAGGCATGGCCTCCTGTGTGTTCCTGGCCAAGCGCTTACCACGTCACGTCCAAACAGCCTGCTTTGTCTGCTCCCCACCAAGCCTGGGGCTCCCTGGATGGGCAGAGACCTGGTTCTGTTCAGGCTGCATCCGGCACAGAGATGATGCAAGAGCTGATGCTTCTGAGAAGAGTTTGTGGAAGAAAGGAGGGAAGGGAGGGAGGGAGGGAGGGAGGTGGCGGGGGGAGGAGGGAGGAATGGACAGAGCCCCCGTCTGTGATCCACCCACTGGCGTCTTCAGGCTGCTTGTCCTTCCAGGGCCTGGGGGCTGCCTCCCCACCCCTCCGTGGACCCTCGCGTGGCACCTGGCACCTGCCTTGGGGACTGCTCTCCTAGGCCCTGGGAAAGATGCCCCCTCGCCATCCCAGCCCCGGCCCAGCCCCACCCAAGCAGCTCCCCTCCCCAGAGGCTCCCAGCCCACCGGGGCATTTGGGAGCTGCTTGGAGGAACCAGCCCATTTCTGGACCCATCAAGACCCTGGGAGATAGGACTCCTGGGTTAGCATCTTTCGACAATGGTCACTTGGAAAGCCTGTCTGTCACAGAACTCTAAAGCCAAGACCAAGGGCCACGGCCTTGACCATGAGCCCGGGTGCAAGCGACCACGTTTCCCAGCGCACACACCACTTAATGTTTAACACCCCGCGAGCTTTCCAACCGCTAATGACACGACATTAACTTTGCACAAATAAGAAGGTTCAGAGGAGCCGAACTGGAACGCAGCGATTGTTGGCCAGGCCACCACGCCCCCTCTGGCCACGAGGGTCTTGGCCTGGCAGTCCAGGGGCTGGGGGTCAGGGGCCACTAGGGGGTGGGGAGTGTGATGGAGGGACCTCAGGACCACAGAGCTCTGTTCCCACTTCTCCCATCTCAGCTGTTTCTAGATTCTGCTCAAAGGGTGCCCCCCGCCAGGAAGCCCGCCACTCTCTCTGCTCCCACCAGCATCACACTCACCGAGTTGGTCTCCTCCACTCTCCTGCAGGTCAGGGTGATAAACTAGCAACCCTCTTTCTTAGCCAGGTCCCCGTTTAAAGCAGACTGGAGACAAGGATGTAGGTTCAGGCAGGGATTCCTGGAAGCACAGCAGGGAGCAGGGAGGAGAAACTGGGAAAGATGGGCAAACAAGAAAGCTGCTTTCTCAAATTGGTTTCTGCTGCAGGCGACGGGGGCTCAGTCCCCTGGGAGCCTCTACGAGGCTATGGAGAACACCCCAGAATTGTCCCCTTCCGGGGGGGAGCACCTACCCACCAACATCCTGCTTGAAGCTCATTCGTGGGACCGTAAGTCCCCAGCACCTCCTGCAGGGCTCGCCTGCAGCCAAAGAAGTGCAGAACGTCGGTCAGGGACACGGGACGGCCCCCAACCGCCGCCATTGACGGTGGAGCCACGTGGGCCAGGCGCTGTGTCAGCAGGCTCTCGCTCCCCTCGGCTCCTGGGTTAGCCCTGCTACTGTGGGACGGCCCTGCTAGGAAAGGTCCCCATTTTAGAGATTAGGAGACTAAGGCCAGACTGGGCACGTGGCTTGCCAAGTGGAACAGCCAGTGGGTGCCAGAGCTGGATCTGCTCTGACCACCGGCCGCTCGATACGCTCTGAACTTGTGGACACACTTCCTGAGTCTCCAGCCACACAAGCTCAGCTCTACGAAGGCCCCGGAGCTCAGAGTCGGGCGGCAACAGAGGAGGCCGCCTTCTCCCCGGCTGTGTCCAAGGAGGTCACAGGAGACCTGGTACGGCCGGCTCTGCCTCCTGCTGAGGCGGGCCCTCGGCCAGCGTGGAAACCGTCCCTCTTTCCATCGCAAATGCAAGGAGAGGGCATGGGGTGACAAATGCAATCCCAGACCCGTATGGAAACTCAGAGAACATTCCTGAGGCCAGCCAGGCTGACCAGATTCTCTAGAGAGCCTTAATTAGATAGAAAGTTCGGTCCCTTTGCTCATGGAAAACTCCACTGGTGATCAATGGAAGATACTCAGAATGACTGACGGTGGACCTCAGCCCAGGACCCTGCCCAGACCCAGGCTCCCTTCTCTCTCCCTCCCCAACCCTTCCCACCAGGCTTGGCCAAGGGAGCCCTGGAGAGAAAACGCCCCCAAAAGCCGTTCCCATTGTTGGCCACTTTGGTGCACTGCTCTGGGGGCCGAGTGTGCAAAGGGTGAAGGCAAGCCCTTTGCTCCCTCTCCCGGCCCCGCCTGGTCCACGGCCCTAGGATTCGTTTCTAGAGTGACGCCCACCTCCCCGTCTCCAAAACCCCCCATGTCGCCTGGCCCTGCGCTTCTAAAAGTCCCCAGGAATAGGTCGCCAGCAGCTGAGGGAAGCGTGGGCGTAGACCCTGGCCCTTAAATGCAGAGTCGTGATCCACGGGGCTGCTGGGGGCGGGTGCATTTCCCACAGGAATCTTGACATCAGCTCACCAAGCTTCACTGAGCACCTACAGCGTCAACCAGACCAGAGGATGCCCGCAGAGTGGAAGACACCAAGCGCTCGTGGTCCGGGAGGGGACAGCTCAGGCACAGATCCCACCCTGATTCCAACAGGACTCTCCCAGATTAACCCCCAACCTCCTGCAGGAAGCCTTGAGCACCCAGGGGACCACAATGGGGAAGACGCAAAATATGTGTGTGTTGGGGGGGGTATCAAAAGAGTAGACAATCCAGATGTTGCTGGCATATGCAGAAAGGACATCTAAATGACCTGGGAAATCAGGGAAGACTGCCTGGAGGAGGCAGTGCCTAAACCAGGACCGAATTTAGCTGGAGAGAAGCGATTCAGGAGAGGCCTTCCAGCAGGGTCAGCTGCAGAGGTGTTTCAGGAGTGGGCTGGGTCAGCCTCGGCAGGGCCACGTGAGGGCCTCTTAGGTCACTGATGGCGGCCCCTTTACGGCAGGCGTGTGACGAGAAGCTGGAGCGTGGCCCAGGGCCGAGCTCCATCCTTGCTCCCGGGATAGGAGGGTTTCACGCAGAGCTGGTGATGAAGTCGGTCCCAAATCCTCTGCAGCACAGAAGGCAGTTTGGGGCTTCCTTATCCTCCGGGCAGTCAGGAACAGCACAGGGTAGACCCTCCCTCCTGGCCCCGTCAGCCTTCCAGAATCTTCTTCCAGGTGTCAGTCTCCTGGAAGCTGATGCTCAGGGAAGGGTCTGACACCCGTTTCCTGAGTCCACCCCCTCCCTGCTGCAACCCTGGAAGGAAGAGGGGTCGGGGGGTGGTACCCCAAAGTGGAGCCCCACGCCCAGCACACTTTCTGCCTCGTGGGTAGGGGCCATGATAGTGGGATTAAGCAGAATGTACGTGAAGTGCAGGGAAGAAACCGGACCAAGGGCAGGTCTCAGAGCCCAGAGCAAGCCACCAGCAAGTGGTGTCTCAGCTCCTTCTGTCTCCGAGGTTCACTTCCCATACTTGAAGGAGGTCCACCGGGCAGGGCTTCTCTTTCCACTCTGTGTCTGTGCCCTCGACAGGCCAGCACACAGTGGGTGCTTTGCCAAGGGCGAGGATGAGTCCTGCCTGCTCACCTGCACCTGCCGGGTGTGGGTCTGGCCCAGGGCTCTCCCCTCACCTCACCCCTGCCGGCCAACGGCGGCCCTTAACTCCTTCTAGACCCAGAGACAGCACGGTGCTCCCCCACAGAATCAGAACAACGTGAATTAAAACCCCAATCCTGACGAAGAGGGCGCCCCAGGATGGCTGGCTGAGCCTCTCTGAGCCTCAGTTTTTTCATCTGTAAATTGAGGACGACAGTAATCCCAGTTTGCCGTGAGACCCACCCGAGGGAAGGCATGCACACAGTGAGCGGGCAAATCGACCAAGTCTGGGTACCATCTTCACTTTTACAGTTTTCACTGTGTAACCCTCCAGCTGCCCAGCTGAGTCTGCAGGATTCCCGGAGCCAAGATCGGGGCCTTCTGGAGCGCCCCACGGTTCGGCCTCTGTGTCCTGTGGGGAGGTCAGGTGAAAGTTCGGGGACAGTAAATAAACTCACAGGCTGAGTGAGGTGCCCACCATCACCTTTGGTCCACAGACTCTACGTTATCTCCTGTCCCTCCCGCCTGTCCTGTTTGCCCACGTCAAGGTGATGGACAGTAGGTAAACATGGCCCCAGCAGGCTGGCCCGCTGAGAGGCAGTGGGGCAACGGGGGCAGCGGAGGACGGCCAGGAGAAGCTGGGGACGGGGTAGGGACCAGGCCCAGGAGTCTGGGGGACAGAGCCAGCTGCAGGAAAGAGCCCACCCCCACCTCCAGGGCTGGCCCCGTCTCCCAGGGTCGCAGATCAACAGAAACCCAGCCCAGCCAGGTACAGGCCTGCCTGGAGACCCAGCTCCTGGCTCACCCTCAGCCCCTTACCCCCTGGATCCCACCTCCCTCTGCGGGACTAAGGGAACACCCATTCCTTCACCTGACAATTGTTACCCCGGCACCCAGTGAGCGTGGTCACTGAGCTAGTGAGCAAGTTAGCGGGATCCTGTCCCAGGGTCTACTCTCTGTCCAAGTCCACGTGGGATTCCAGATCCAGAAAGTCAAGGTGTCTGCTCAGCTGACTCCATGCCTCACAGAAATCCCTTGGCCTCTGTTGAGGGGCCTTAGAAAAAACACCTTTTGAAGGCATGGACCACCCTCTTCCTCTTTCATAAGGAAACATCTGATAAATCAGTGCTGGACCCTAGCCCCAGGATAACTAGTCCTCCAGGTGAATGCTTCCTCCCATTGGCCAGAAGGGCAAGCCCGTCTTCTTTCTTTCCTTGCTGTGGCTGCCAGGAAGCTCAGGCTCACATCGTGTAACCAATGGCCCTCTCTCCGGTTCCTGAGACACTCTTCTCTTTCCTCTTCCCTCTACAGCATTCCTGACCTTTTCCTTCGATTTCCATAATTAAGTTCTGTGTTTCAGTATGTATTTTTATGCAGAAGATGCCCAGTGAACACACAGAAAACATCTAATTGTGTATATACCCAGCCACTTAACATTGCAAAATAAATAATTTCCAGTTGTGTCCTCAAAACACTGGCGCGCACACACATGTGTGCACATACACACAATCTTCAGAGTCCTCCCCTTAGCCCACTTTCCTAGATGCGTTGTATCTCTAAAGGTATGAGTGTCATACTCATCCCCCTGCTACCACCCTGCTTTCAACACACACCTCGTCCCTGATGGGGTGTACGGGGTGGGGAGGGAGCTTGGCAGGCGGAGTCCCTGGGCCTGGAGCCTGCTTTGCCCCCATGAAAGTGAACACGTGGGGGGCCCCGCCTGGTCCCCAGTTATACACCTGGAGCACAGGAGTTAGCGATTGTTCCTCTTGGAGGGGAGGGAGGATTCACTGCCCCAACTGCCACGTCTGACCCCCTTCCAGGAAGGCACCCCCTCCCTGACCATGGGCTCCCACTCTGTAGACTCTGACCAAAGCCCTGGGCCAGCCCCCAGAGAGAACCCCGTGAAAAGCCAGCCTGAGCCAGCGCCGCCAGGTTCTGGGCGCTGCCAGGAGCCTCGCTGGCCATTCCCTGTGCGATGCTGTCCCTCCTTCTCCCCTCTAGACTCGGGGCTCCCCCAGGGCAGGGGCCTGCCCTTCACCCCACAGGCAGGCGGAACCCAGCACTAGGAGCCCTCCTCACCCCAGCCCTACGGAAATGCCCCAGCCGCTCCTCTCCCCAGCACCCCTGCCCCTGTGCAGGGTTGCTGAGGTCGCAGGCTGCCCTCCCCAGACCTGTGCACCGGATGAGTCCAGCCACGTGAGGACCGTGATGCAGAAACCAGGTCTGGGACAAGTTCAACCGAAGAGGCAGGAGCTGGAGGCGTCCAAGGCACAGGGCACCCATACCCCGCCCACCCCGGGCTCTGCAGGAGGCTGTCGCACGTCCCCCAGGACACCCTGCCCCCTGCGCACCGCAGAGCTGCCTCTGACGGTCCCTGACACAATTCATCCCCAACCTAACTGCAATGTGCAATAAAGGAAGGATAATCAGTATTAATATTAGTTATTGTTATTGATTTCGGCTTGAAAGAATTGATTTCCAGTCTGGGCCCCTTTTATGAGGCTCTTTGCAGAAGACCCATGGATGAGGCCCACCACTGTTTGTGGACCGGCCCCCTCACCGGGCCGGGCCTGCAAAACTCACCGCAGGGACAGCGGGGAAGGGGGGAGTGAGGAAGTGAGGAGAGGTGGGTGAGGATGGACGGCCCTGGGGCGGAAACACTTCCACGCTCTGTGCTCCACAAGGAGCCGACCCCAGGGGCTGGGTGGACCCGCATTCATCCAGGGAGCATAGATCTTAAAAGACCACGTCATGGGCCTGCTTTTTCTCTGTGCTCCACATTCACCCACTTGCCCACTCCAGCCCGACCCCCAGGGCCCTGCCCGATGAGCCTGCCTCCTGCTGAGCTCTCCCCGACCCCAGCCCCTTCCCCTGCCCACCCAGAACCCCTACTCCCCCACCCCCATTTCTTCCGAATACCCCGGGTCGGTTGAGACCCTGCTCTGGGCTCCTACCCACCACAGCCCTGCCGTGTGCCCACTGATGGGGCAGGCGCAGAACCCTGAGTCTCACTCCAAGTTACCTGCAGAGACGTACTCCAAGCCTGGCTTCCACGCACACACACAGGTTTGTTGAATGAATGAATGACCACAGCGTTTTTGAGCACCTACTCTGTGCCCAGTCATACGCTCCTAGAATGTCAGAGTTGGAGGACAATCTGACAATTTAGAGACAGAGACGATCTCATCCACCCCCTGTACAGATGGGGAAACTGAGGCCCAGGGAAGGGAAGGGACTTTCCCAGAGTCACTTGTTCCCCCTCTGGTGCTCTCTGGGCAGACCACACAGTCCTGCCAGGGCAGGGCAGGAGCAGGACAGAGTCCCGTGACAGGTCCCTGATGGGGATGTAGGGGGTGCAGGGGGGCAGGGTCCTGCTTTTCCCCTCCAGCCCCCACTGCTTCAGGTTCCAGGAAAGGCAAGAAATCAGATTTCCAGTTGTCTCCAAAGGACAATTTCTTGCCAACAACATGATGCCAGGACTCATTCATTCCTTCCCTTAACTGTTCGTTGACTCTTTGAAGGATTCACCAAGACATAGCACCAGGAATGTCAAACAAGGGCCAGAACATTAAACACGACACATCCAGGCATTTTATAACGACTTCAAAGGCATGAAAACTACGACCCTGAAGGTGTACAAAACAGGCAAGAGCCTTTATGTTCCGTAGAGGTAGCGGTGAATCGGGTGAAGAGCACACGTCCAGGGACCCCTCCAGGGGGCGAGGCCCCTCGTCTGACTCCCTGGGGGCTGCGGGCTCCTAGTACACCCCGACTCAGCCCTCTGCGCTAGGGGCGCCCTCGTTTCTTTGATGCAGGGGGCGCCTTTGAGAACCTGGCGGAGCCCATGAGTTCTCCTCAGCGGCATGGGTGGTGTCAGGGGCAGTGCACCCTGCAGCCCACCCAAGCACCCTCCAGGCTTCCCTGGCAGTGGGTAGAGCCCAGCTCGTACCACCCAGGTACAGCGCCCAGGGGTCTCCTGAGATTCCCAAGGTCACCCCAGGGAGAGGCAAAGCTGGAATCCAGCCACAGCTCCAACTCATCCCAAAGCCCAGGTCCTGCCCCTGGGAGGCTGCCCGCGTGCCCCTCGCCAGGCACCCTAAGACGGCCCCGGGCTGGGGGCCTGGACATCTAAGGGCTACCTAGGATGCAGTGCAGGTGTTTGCTGGGTAAAGCAGCTTCCCTTCGTGCTGGCAACGTCCCCGTGGCACCCCGTCCGTCAGAGCCACCCTCCTCCAGCCCTGCTCCTTCGTCCTGGTTGCCAACCCCCTTCCTTGAGCTATCTCTGCGCTTCAGAAACGTATTCCAGGGAACAAAGAGGCCTGGCGGCAGGTGTCAGCCCGCCCGCAGTGGAACAGTTTTCTGCAACCATGCGTGGATTTCCTGAGAAGACGGTGACGGTTCTCTTCCCTCCGTGGCTAAGCCATAAAAATAGAGGAACCTCCGCAGCAGCGGGCTCACCCCCAAGCCCAGCCCTCCGCCTCCTGCCTAATGCGCCGCCCCTCCCCCAGGCTTAGGGTGGGCAGCAAAGCGTCTTCTCCTGCAACTGGGCCGCACAGTCCTTGCCTCCCGAGTGGCCGATAAATTCTGCCCCAACTTAGCTAATGAGGAGCCAGCGGAGCTGGGCTTCCGTCTTCCGAGGGCGCCCCACTCCCGACCGGGACCCAGGCGTCGTCTACTGTCACCGCTGCGAAATGAGGGTCATCGCCAGGGGCCCAGAGCACCTGCTAAGGGACAAACGGGTCCAGCGGGCGGGGAGAGCGAGGCTGCCAGGGCCCGGGAGGAACAATGCGGTAACGACTCCAAAGTGATAAAAATGGGTCTTTAAATAATTATTATCTCAAGCCCTCCTTAAAAGCTACATTGGGCAAAATGACTTTAAATACTGTTTTAGCCTATTACCATCCTATAAATTAATTGCTCACAGCACACAGAGGCGTCATAAGGGGGCGATTGGGAGAGAGCCGTGAAGTAATTATGCGCGAGACAAGAAACTCCTGCAGAAGAGACATATTTTACACTTAAGTTATAATTAAATCTTGAGAAATCTCTTCCACCCAGTGCACAAATATAATCTCTGTCAACCTCCCCGAGAGGTGCGATTCTAACCAATTGATTTGCTGTTGGAAGATACCAAGGCGGTAACCAGTCACGGTCTGGGCTTCAAATACAGAAGCAGGAAAGCTCCAGGACACGATCTTTGCAGCAACTCCACCAACCCCAGATTTGTGGTTATTAAACCTAAAACTCCAGAACCTACCCAGCAACCTGCAGGGAAGAGAAGCACGGTGAGCTTTCGTGGGCCCAGGGTCAGGAGGCAAGGATGGGGGCGGAGACCTTCCGAGGGTCTGCAGGCAGGAGAGGTAGGAAGTCCCGGTGGGCTGGATGCCAGTGAGGGGGCCCACGGGAGTCCCGGGGGCAGGCAGGACTCCAGATCAGGAAGGGGTGCAGACGGTGCCCACTGAGCTGGGAGCCCGGGGTCCTGCCAGGGTGGAGAGCCCCGCTCTTGTCCAGGGAGATGGAGTCTTCATCGCACTTGAATTGCTCGCCCTAGTTAAAAAGCAACAATGCCGTAAACGCCCTCTTTCAGAAACATGGAGAGACAGGAAGGGTCTGCCCTTCTCCTTGATAGCTCTCCTCGGGACAGTTTTTGCTCTTTCCCCCAACATGGGCAAATTTCATGACTGCCTTCCCCCCATTCCAGGGCAGAAGTTGATCACAGCTTAGACCTTGTGATGAGGGATGATCTCCCAGACCAATGCCTGCCCCTCCTCTGGGCCTCTCCAGAGGGCTTGGACTGCTGCGTCCACAGGATGCAGATGGCCTCCTGCCCTTACTGAGTGTTTCCCATGCGTTCGGCGCTCCCCGGAAGGCGCCGGGAGGCTGGGGTGCTGTTGACCCATTTGGCAGCAGGGAAGACTGAGGCTCCAGGAGGCTGAATAGCGAGGCCAGCGAGTGGAGGAGCTGAGCTTCAGACCCAGCACCTTTGGTCTCAGAGGCCAGTCTTGTACCCGCTGCCCTCTGCTCTTGTGGGGCGGGGGTGCTTACATCACGCCAAAGTGGGAGCAGAGGGCGTCCACCCAGCCCCCCCAGGCAGGGAAACCCCTGAGTGGTGGTGTCTTAGTCTGCTCGGGCAGCCATAACAAACTACCGCGGACGGGGCGGCTTAAACAACAGAGATATATTTTCTCAGTTTGGGAGGCTAGTGCTCCAGGATCAAGGTGTGGTCCGTCGGGGCTGGGCTCTGGGGAGAGCGCGCTGGTTGGCTCGCAGGTGGCTGCCTTCCGTCCACTTCCTCACATGGCCTCTTGTCTGTGGGGACAGAGAGAGAGCTTGGGTGTCTCTTCCTCTTCTTTTAGGGACACTAGTTCCATCATATCAGGACCTCACCCTTACAAACTCGTCTCACTTTAATCACCTCCCTAAAGGCCGTATGTCCAAATACAGTCACATAGGGCGCTGCTCAAGGCTTCCGCACACGGAATGAGGGAGACACAGTTCAGCCCATTACAGCGGGGAAGATGCTCTCACCCAGAACAGGGGGTAAGGAGCTGTGACCACAGCGTCATTCATCACGAGACTCTGAGGCCAGGAACCCCCTGACCAGAAGCCAGAAAGCACACATTAGGCCCAGCCAGACCGGCCAGGTCCTGGGCCGCTTGGACTGATTACAGACCGGCGGGCAATCCAGGGGCCGGAGAGAGCTGGGTGTCCGAGCGCACAAGCGCGCGGATCCCTAAGCGGATAACCCTGACCACTTCTTACCGCACAGAGCAGGGCACCCCCAAAGTGCACACCTCCGTGGTCAACGCGGCACCACCAGCCCCCAAGCCCCCACGCCCGGTAACCACGGTCCTGACTCCCAAAGCCACAGGTTAGGTTTGCTTGTTTTGAAATCCACATGAGGGGAATCAGACAGAATGTGGTCTTTCCCATCTGCGTCCATGGGCTCAGCACACCGTCCGGGAGGCGCCCACGTTGTGGCTTGCAGCGTGTGCTGAGTTACCGTCAGGGCTGTGCGTGTGGCGTGGACCCACGTGGTTACTGTATCCGTGCTACTGGCAGTGGACGTTCGGGCAGTTGCCAGCTTCTTGTTCAAACAGAGCAAACGGGACTCCTCCGGTACCTCTCTTCCGGCCAGTCCACACACTCAGTGGGGGCATTGCTGGGGTCTAGGCTACAGCTTGTGGATGATACCGAGTGGTTTTCCAGGGTGGTTGAATCACTCCACACACACCACAACCTCGCCAGCAAGAGCTAGTGTCGGTGTCTTGAGTTTTGGCCCTTCTGGTAGGTGCGCAGCGGAGCCTGACTTGAGTTTTCTGTGCATTTCCCGCATGACTCATCAGCCTGGGGAACTTTTCACGCGCCTGGTGGCTACTCGGAAATCCTATTTGAAACAGGGCCTGTTTAAGAATTCTGCCGATTTTGCTACAGATTGTCTTTTTCTTACTGATTTGCAGGAGTTCCTTCTGGGTCCTGGATGTGGGTCTTCTGTTGGATGAATATACGGCAGACACACGCTCCAGCTTTGGGGCTTTGCCGTTTCATCTCCCGATTGTGTCTTTCGATGAACGGAATGCTTCCTTTTAAAGGAATATAGTCTATATTTTTTTTTCCTCTAGGCCCCTGTCCTTAAGGCTGGTCTCAAGGCTGGGTGGTGAGGCTCACCTCTTCATCCTCTAGATTCTTACACCCCAGCCTAGCTCCTCTGCTGGTCCGGCCCCTCAGAACATCCCCAAGTGTCCTGAGGCCCTGGTTGCTGCAGGTTTATCTACTTACTCTCAGAATTCGGCCGAGAAATGCCAAGAGATGCCTCCAGTGGACCACCAGGTGCTAAATGTATCGCTCCTGCCCTAGAGTATGAAAGCAGCCCCATCGCCTCTTCACGCTGCAGGTCAATTATCCCTGCCAGGATGGTCTCTCAGCAAAAAGGAGCCTGTGGCAGGGGGGCAGGCATGAGCTCGTGTTTAATGAGATTCATATGGTGTCACCTGGTGGAAGTGCTCCCTTCTGGGAGGTAGCACTTGTGGACCACAGAGCCTGGGACTGTGGGGATGGAGAATACAGATTTCCCAAGTAGTCACTGGGAGTGATGGTGTGTGGGACGCCTCCTACTGAAATCCTTGGCTCCCAGACCCAGGACTCTGCCCACTGGGGGCACAGCATCGTACATCCTGGAAGATGCACCTCATCTTCACAGGTAACGTCTCCAAGCCAGAGTCAGCTCTGTCTTCGTGAGGCTACTCCACCCGTCTACCGGTCCGCGGCTGCTGGGGTACAATATGTGATACAACCATGACCAGACCGTCCACTGCCGGACCTTTGCTGTAAAACTTGTTCTTCTTTTTCTCGTTTCTTCAGGTGGGAGGCGAGGTTATTGATTTGAGATCCTTTTTAAGGTGGACACGTACAGCTGCAGACTTCCCTCTGAGCACTGCTTTAATTATATCTCTTACTGTTTGGCTTTGCCGTGTTTTTGTTTTCATTCTCTTCAAGGCATTTTCTAATTTCCTTGTTCTTTGATCCATTGGTTATTTAAGAACGTGTTGTTTAATGCCCCCATATTTGACTTTCCAAATTTCCTTCTGTTCTTAATTTCTAATTTCATTCCATTGTAGTCAGAGCACATATTTTGTAGGATTTCAATCTTGTTAAATGTACTGAGGCTTATTTGTACCATAATCTATGGTCTTCCCTGGAGAATGTTCCATGTGCACTTGAGAAGAACGTATATTTTGCTGTTTGGGGACGGAGTGTTCTATAGATATCTGTTAAGCTCCCTTGGTAGATAGTCTTGTTGAGGTTTTTAATTTCCTTGCTGATTTTCTTCTTTTTTTTTTTTTGCGGTACGTGAGCCTCTCACTGTTGTGGCCTCTCCCGTTGCAGACGCGCAGGCTCAGCGGCCACGGCTCACGGGCCCAGCCGCTCCGCGGCATGTGGGATCCTCCCGACCGGGGCACGAACCCGCATCCCCTGCATCGGCAGGCGGGCTCCCAACCACTGCGCCACCAGGGAAACCCCTCCTTGCTAATTTTCTAACTGTTATATCCATTATTGAAAGTGGAGTACTGACGTTTCCAACTATTATAGTTGAATCCTCTACTTCTCTCAATTCTGTCATTTTTTTTTTTTTTTTTTTTTTTTTTTTGCTTCACGTGTCTGGGGCTCTGTTGTCAGGTGCATATATATCCACAAGTGTCAAATCTTCTTCATGGATTTGACCCTTTTACCATTTTATCTCCCTTTGTGTCTCTAACAGCAGTGTTTGTACTAACGTCTCTTTTGTCTGATACTAGTGCAGCCACTCCAGCTCTCTTTTGAAGACAGTTTGCATGGAATATATTTCTCCATCCTTTTGCTTTCAACCTATTCATGTCTGGTTCTAAAGTGAGTCTGTCATAAGGAGCACATCATTGGATCATGTCATTTTATCTGGCTTGCTAATCTCTGCCTTTTAATTGAAGAGTTTAAATCTATTTACGTTTAATATAATTACTTATAAGAAAGAAATTACTTCTGTCATTTTGTGATTTGTTTTCTATACCTCTTTTCTGTTCCTCAGTTCCTCCATCCCTGCCTACTTCTGTGTTAAATAGATACTTTCTAGTGTACTATTTTAATTCCACTGTAATTTCTTTTACTATATTTTTTGAGTTATTTTCTTGGCATTGCCCTAGGGATTACAATTAACATCTTAATTTATAACAAGCTAGTTCGGATGAATAACAATTTATTTTCAACAGTATGCAAAAACTTTGCTCTTCTTAACTCCATCCCCTACCTTTAAGCTATTATTGTCATCCAAACTACATCTTTATACATTGTGTGCCCATCAGCCTAGATTTATAATTATTACTTCATGCAGTTATCTTTTAAGTCAGATATTTTAAAAAGGAGTTACAAACTAAAAATACATCATCTGTTAATCTTATGGAGGATCGCTTGTACATGATGTGTCACTTCTCTCTTGCTGCTTTCAAGATTCTCTCTTTGTCTTTAGCGCTTGACAGTTGGAATATGATGTATCTGGGTATGAAACTCTTTGAGTTCTTTGAGCTTCTTGGATGTGAAAAACATAATGTTTCTTATCAAATTTAGGACGCTTTCCTCTTTCTTTCTCTTCTCTCCTTCTGGACCTCCCATTATGCATATTTTGGTATGCTGGATGGTGTCCCACGGGTATCTGAGGTTCTGTTCATTTGTCTTCATTCCTTTTTCTTTCTATTTCTTGAACTGGAAAATCTCAGTTGACCTGTCTTCAAGTGTGCCGATTCTTTCTGTTTCCCTAAATCTGCTCTGGTGATTTTTTCATTTCCGTTATTGCGCTTTTCAATTCCAAATTTTCTGTTTGTTTCTTTGTTGTATTTTCTATCTCTTTATTGAGATTCTCAGTTTGATGAGACATCGTCCTTTAGTTCTTTAGACACAGTTTCCTTTACCTCATCAAACGTATTTAAGTTGCCGATATAGAATCTTTGTCTAAAAAGTCCAATGTCTGGGCTTCCTCAGGGACAGATTATACTGATTTCCTTTTCTTCCTGTGTATGAGCCATACTTTCTGGTTTCTTTGCATGACCTGTAATTTTTTGTTGAAAACTGGACATCTTGAATATTATAATGTGGCAACTCTGGAAACCAGATTCTCTCCCCTTCCCAAGATTTGTTGTTGCTGTTACTTACTGTAGTTGTTGGGATTTTTTTAAAGTAACTTTTCTGAACTAATTCTGTAAAGTCTGTATTATTTGTCACGTGTGGACCCTAAAATCTCTGTTTTGTTAGCTTCTGGTCAGGTACTGATGGGACAGAGATTTCCTTAAATGCCTGGAACAACAGAAAACTCCTCCAGTCTTTGCCAAGGGTCTCCGTGTGTGTTTGGACCCAAGCCTTCAATGCCAAGCTAGGCAGTTTCTAACTCTGCCTTAGCCTTCGCTTCCTGCCTCTGCATAGGCAGTGTCAGCAGGAGGTGAGAGCCGAGGACCTTCTGAGTCTTTTCGGAGGATATGCCCTTAGCCCTTTAGACTCCTAGGAATAGGTCCAAGCTCTCCAAAGCCCTGACATCTCATTCCCAGCCTTTCCTCCCAAACTTTGTGACTCATCTATTGTTTCCCCCAACTGTTATCTATCACCTCCAGCAGCAGTCAGTTCATGTTTTCAACAAATGCCCCTGTCCACATCTTGAGCTCTAGGCCAATTCTGAGTTAGGTGAAATACCAGCAAACCTTTGAGCTGGTCTTCCAGAGAACACAAGACAAATCAGAACAAATATTTAATCACGATTCTTTGTGAATGAGGTCTGTTCTGCATTTACCAGTATTGGGAACACGGGCTGATATGTTCACAGCTACTGCTGAGCTGAAGAGCAGGGAGAGGGGGACTATCGAATTAACGGATCTTACGAGAATCAGCCATTTCTCTTAAGTAAATCTTCGCTGGGTTACTGCAAGCCTTTGGTTAATTCTCAGAGTTCGGGGGGGGGGGTGGGGTGGGTGCAATAGATGCTAATAGTTTTTGCCCATTTTTTAATTGTTTTATAGAGGGGCAGAATTTAGAGTTCCTTACTCCACAACTTTTGCTGACATCATCCCACACTTAATCTTAAATTGATGAATAACCACCCTCAGGCTCTCACAGTGTTTCTCCCATCCACTGACAACAGCCAGTAACACCACCCAATTCCATAGTCCTTATAATTCCTACTTCTCCCCCAGATCTCAAACACTGGAGATATTCCACCCACCCGTGCAGCGTCCCAACCCAGTTCCCCACTGGATGAAGTTTTAATGGTCGCACCACCATCACACGCCAGGGTCTGTCCCTACTTCACCCATCACCCACTGCCCAGCTCCAAAATCCCATTCTGAAATTTTCTCCCTAGTGCCACTCCCTGTACCAATGGCCCTCAGTCAGTTTCTCCAGGAAACTGACTCCAAGGTGGAAATTTGCAGGCAGGTGGCTTCCTGGGGAGAGAACCTGTGAGAGAGCGAGGGATATGGGACTGGGCAGAGGGAAGGCTGCAACAAAGGCCTCAGTTGACCTCATGGGAAGCTCTGGAGCTGGGATAGCCCTTTAGCGTTCTCCCCAGTCAAGGCAAGGGGCTGGGACTTTGAGCTCCCAGGCCCACCAGGCTCGGATGCAGACTTAAACTTGGGTGAAGCAGCCTCCCTTTGGGCGAGGCAGTTCTGGAGAAGCCCTTAGCTGCTGGACATGAGCAGGCAACATGGCCAGCAGCTTGGACAACGGGTACCTCTGTCTGACGTGGGGATTCGGGCGTGCGTCACAGCACCCACTTCTGTGGTTCAGCTCCTGCCAGGCGGCCCCTTCTTCCACAGGGGGTCATAGGGGACCCCAGGAACACCCTCAGTCCCTATGGGTGCTAATCTCTGAGTTGTCCCACCCTCCTGTCTGGGTCCTCCCCTTCCTGCACCTTTGGGACTAGTTCCCATACTAAACTCTGTCTGCTGAGCCACCTGACATGGGCCCTGGCGTCCTGCCTGGTCCCTGACAGCTGATAACTAGGTCACTCACTGCTAAGTCCACTGCTAAGTTCCCTTCAACACTGAAGATTCTCGGCCGGCATCACCCAGCAAGTTTACGGCAGGACGGAGATTAGAACCCAGGCTTCCTGCCCCGCCCCCCCCCCGCCCCGCCCCCAGTCTGCCTTGTCCTGGCTTCCTCGGCCCCTAAGGCGGGGTGGGTCACTAATGCTGACCTCCAGGGGCCACTGGGGCATCAAATGGCCTGGAGACACGAAATTTGCAAGCACTCAGGACAGTTCAGAGCAGCGTGCAGATGGAGGGGAGCTGACTCCTTCAGGCAAGGTTGCTTTATCCCTCCTTATCCCTCTTGGATGGGTGTGTGGGAATCACACCCCCTCCTGCCCCGTGCCCCAGAGAGCCTGCTCGGGCAGCCAGCCTGCAGGGACAAAGTTGTTCTTGTTGGGTTTCAATCTTCCTTCAAAAAACAGAAATTCCAGGGGGCGGACTTCTGAAGCCCTCTTGCAGGGAGGGGATGGAAAGTGGGCTCTCTCCCTCCCCACTACCCTGGGCTGACTCAAGCAACCTTCCACCAGTGGAACTAATTTTTCTGATGATAAAAGAAACACATGCTCACTGTAAAAACATAAATGAATACGTTGGAGCAGGTCATGGTGTGTGAATTACACAGTGTCACTGCTCCACCAGCCCCAGGACTTGGAGAAGACCCAGTTAACACACGGGCATGTGGCCACCGGGTTTTTCACAGCACCTGGAAAGATGCTGTTTCTGCAGCCATCCGTCCGTGCCAAGAGAGGCGTGGAGAGCTGGGTAAGAGCCTGGGCTTTTGAGTCGGAGAGACCTGGCTGGGACTCCCAGCCCTGCCACCACTGCCGTGCATTTGCATACCTGTAAGGTGGGGACAGTCACACTGGCCTGGCTAGGACATGAGAGTGCAACGTGTGAATGCAGGTAAAATGCTAAACAGCGAGCCAGGCACTTGCCAAGGTCTCCCCTGAGATTCCAATTCAAGTCCAATCCGCTCCCTCCAGACCCCGCCCTCCCCTGTTGAGCCCAGGAGTACAGAAGAGAGGGTGTGGCAGGGCAGGATTGACCCCTGCGGCGGCCACTCGTCCTTCTGCCCACCCGGAAGGGCTGGGACCGGGGAGGGGGCCCGCCGATCACGAGGCCCCGGTGCCCTGTCCGGGGCTCCTCAGGGAACTCGGCTCAGAGAACGGGCTGTCAGAGCGCTGGTGGAGGTTCCTCAGGCGGAAGGCGTTCCACAGGCAACTGCGGGTGGGACTCCTGGGTCAGGCGAAGTGAAACTCGGCCTTCCCCGCAGAATCTCTCGGGGCCGCGAGCTGTTTTATGATAGGGCTGCAGTATCTCGCCCCCCTCCTCTGTGCTCCTGGCTCTGCATCCTCCTTTTCGTTAGTAAACTTTATTTTTTTTAGAACAGTTTAAGATTTGCAGCAAAATGGAGACAGTGGTACTGAGTTCCCATCTCCCCACTACCCCGTTTTCCTAATTATTAGCATCTTACATCCGTGTGGGGCGTTGGCTACAAGTAATCAACCAATATTAGTAACTGAAGTGCACTCTTTATTCAGATTTCCTTAGTTTTCCCCCTAATGTCCTTCTCTGTCCCAGGACCCCACATGGCACTCAGTCATCACATCCCCTTGGGCTCCTCTGGACTGGGACAGCTTCTCAGACTTTCCTTGTTTCTGGCGAATTTAGCGGTTTTGAGGAGGGCCTGCCAGGGTTTTGTAGGATGGCCCTTAGCTGGGCTTTGTCTGATGAGATTCTCATGGTGAGACCGGGGTGGGGGTCGGGATTGAGAGGAAGACCCCAGAAGTGAGGTGCCCTTCTCACCCCGTCCTACGAGGGGCACGTGCTGACGCCAGGACTCGGCCCTGGGGATGCTGACCTTGGTCCCCGGGCGGAGGTTGTGGCTTCCCTACAGAGTCCCTTTTCCCTTCCTGCTGCACTCGCTGGCCTCCTGGGCCCCCGTCTTGGGGCCGTCCCTATGGAACCGTGCGCTTCAGCAATGCAGAGCCCGTTCAAGCCTGGCACACAGTAGGTGCCTACTTAACCGTGTCTGAACTGAACGGGGCAGGGAAATCAAACCCACGCTGTCGGCCTCATTAGGAATGAAGTCTTCCCTTGATCCTTGACTGGAGTTCCTCACCGTTTGTGGTCTAATTAAGCTCAGCTGCTCCCTCGGTCCTGGCTCGTGGGGTCGGCTCACCCACGACCTGGGGAGCTCCCAAGGCCCCCCACTCCCAGCCTCTGCCCACCCAGGAGAAGTACACCCCCAGCTGGAGGGGCAACCAGCTCACACACAAATACCCTGTGTTTAACCCCACATAGACTTCAAAAGCTCACCAGCACAGAAAGGTCCGCGACAGCACGTGAGCAAGTGAGGGGCTGTGGCCGTGACTGTGGCTGTCCCCCCTGCTCCGCCTGCAGCAGAGGTCCATCAAAGCCACGAGCAGCCTGGGAGCCTGCGGTGAGCCCCAGCCCAACCTGCACAAGCCCCGTGGGGTTGCACCCCTCCCCCAGTGACTGCCCCCACGCTGCAGAGAGGAAAACTGAGGTTCAGAGCGGGAAGGTGCCTGTACCAGGTCCCACGGTGCACAGTGGGAAGGTGGGATTCAAACCGAAGCGGGGCCCCGAAGCTCGCAGCCCTCCCGCGAGTGGGTGGCCACCTCTGTTACATGACGAGCAGAAACCAGAACGTGTTCAGGTGGAAAGTGGAAGGGGCTTCGCCAGTCCCGGTGAGCCGGGCACCTGGCCTGGGGCAGGTCTGGGCGTGGCGCGGGGTGGCCTTTGCCCGAAGAGGTACAGGCAGGCGGACGTGTCCATGCCGCAGGGGTTCTCCAGGCCGCGTTGAGCCCCAAGTCCCCCGGCACCTCGGGCCTGACGCCCCCTGACCGCTGCCTCTGCCCTCTGAGGGGACGAGGCTGCAGTAGGGAAGCCTAAGCACCAGATGGCCGGCCCGGCACCCGGACACCTGGGCCCCGGGAGCCACAGCAAGTGGAGTAAGAGGGGAGAGGAGAGTGAAGACGCGGCCTGGGCGCCCTCCAGGGCGAGAAGTGGCTGTGGGCACGGGAGTAGGGCCTCCGTCGGGGACAGGAGCTCCAGGGAGGTGACAGCTGAGCTGGACGCGGAGGTGGAGGGGAACGCACAGTGCGCTGGGCAGACAAAGGCGGGGATGCTGCCCACGGGGGTTACAGCGAGTGCAGAGGTGTGGGCGGCTGGCCTGGGGGGAGGCGGAGGGGGAGGCAGCCCAGGTGGGGTCCCCGGGGCCCCCACACATCCTCCAGAGTGCGAGGGGAAGACGTGGAGGCCCTGAGGGACACAGTCAGATCTGCATTCTACAAAGATCTGTCTGGCTGCAGAGTGGGAAGGACAGGAAGGGACAGCCAGAGGCAAGTGACGGCTAGGAGCTGATGCATCCTCCCAGGCAGAGATGAGGAAACCCAGGGGTCAGTGCTTCAGAGGATCCCTCCTCCTTGGTGGTTACTTTCGGGGTCACCGGGGTCTCCGGGCCAGAGGGGACAGAGTCCCTCTCCCATAACCAGGGTCTCATAACGGGGTCCCCTGTTGCAGAGACCGACCCCTCCTGGGGTGGCGAAGGTTCAGGAGGGGCCCTGCTTTTCCATTTTTCTTCAGGCCCCGAAGGAATCCATTTGCCTGGTCCGAAGCTGGGCCTCCCTGCTGGCGCCCCGCCCTGGAAATGTGTCGGGGAACAGCGCACAGCTGGCTCAGGGGCGAAAGGCCCGCGCCACCTGGCTGGGAGAGGGGAGGCCCAGCGGCACCAGGAGGGAGCCCCAAGTGCAGTGACCTGGACGGCGCACAGCACTGCCCCCTTAGGGCCTGCCTCTGGCCACGAAGGCCTGTTGCAGCACCTCTGCTCCCCCCAGGCCGGCCCTGGAGCCCCAAACACGGACACCGAGGTAGGAGGATGGGGGCTGGCCCTCTGGGGTCGGCTGTGCTTTTCCGTGTCCTCTACTTCGCCAACAAGGGCGCTGCTGGTGTCTTCACTCGCGCCCTCCTCTAAGTGACTGCCGCCACCCTGGACGCCGCTGGGCAGGGCACTGCTCCCTCCAGTGAGGAAACCGAGGCCCGGGGGGGCAGCTTCTTGGCCCACACAAGCCTGTCTGACCCGAGGCCCCGGAGCTCCCCTGTGTTGTTGCTACGCTGGTCCCACACCCCCTGCCCACGCCAGCCCCGACGGGCGGCCGGAGGGTTCAGGTGGCAGCTCCCCAGAGACACAGGAAGCTTTTGTTGCCTCAGCTCCTTGCACAGATGTCCTGCCCTCAAGTACTGACACTGCTCAGGGCCCCTGGAGCTGGGCAGGGCAGCCCCCTGCTCCCAGGATGGGCCGGAGGCACACCAGGATCTACGGCAGACGGGGCACCTGGACAGCGCGGGCCCGTCAGTGAGAGAACAGAGCAGACCCTTTGCCTCTGTCCCAGGGTCTTCGGTGCCCGTGGATCAGGCCCAGCTACAGCTGGGGAACTAGGGGCTCCGCCCAGCCCAGAGCCTCTCCCAGACCTTCAGGGAAAGGGAGGGGGTGGGAGTGTCTGGGGACCATCCCGCACCGGCCCAGCACATGCCACAGCTGTTTCCTTTCCAAATGTGAAGCCACAGGGCAATTTCTACAGAGAAAATGGGCTCGAGAGACAAGAGGAAAGCGCGGTGAGGATGCAGGCGGGCAAGTGGAGCGCGTAGGACTGGAGTGGGGAGTGGAGGCCCAGGGGGAGGAGGCCCTGGCCAGTGTCTGGGCCTTGCGTCCCTGTGTGGGCTTAGGAGGCGAAGACACGCCGCACTGGGGCTGGTCCCCCCTCACATAAGCAGCCCTGGAAGAACCTCGTCCCTTCCCACCTGCGTGGGGCATGAGGCCCACGGAAAGGAGGAAGTGGTGAGCGAGGGGTGAGGGAGGCCATCTGGGCAGGCAGTGCCGTTTCACCAGGCACGATTTAGAGTGGACCTGGGCTGAGGGACCCAGGGGCCCAGACGGAGCAGGAGCTGTCTGAGGCCTCACAGTGAACTAGCTTCCAGGTTGGGGCCAGAAGCCGGCCTGCCTGTGGCCGTGGAGAACCGACATCTTGTAGGTGGTCCAGCGGTCCCTGCAGTAGCCCCCAGGTGGGCCAGAACTACATGACCACTGTGACCTTCTGCCTGTCCAGGGCCCCTCACCCCCGTGCAGGGCCTCAGCACCCCCGGGCTCTGCGGATTCAGGGCCCCCAAGAGCCTCTGCCTCAAGGGCATCCCCTCCCAACCCTCACTCAGACTGGAGCTTCACCACTGCTCTCACTCCCTGGGCTGAGGCTGGGCTCCCAGGCTCCTCCCTTGCTGAAATGCAAATACTCAAATTGCACCCTCGGCAGGCACCTCTCACAGCTGCTTTCGGCAAGAGCTTCGGAAGGAATGTGGGCCACATCTTCCCCAGAGCACCTGCCAGTCCAGGCCTGGACGGAAGGACCCTTCCATAAACAATGTCATAAAAAACTTCTCTCTTGTTGATCACAAATACCGTCTCTCCCGTCATAGCTCCCTTTTTGCCCTGGCTGCCAGGAAGCTCAGCATTGCATTCAGGGCCAACCACACGGTCACCCTACTCGCTTCCCCACCCTACCCTGCCCTCCAGGGTTGGCTCTGCTTTCCCCTCTCCCGTCTGCCTTCCTTGATGTGTGTGGGTCCCTGGCGAACCTCCTCAGACCTTAGAGGAGTGGGGTGGACTCCAACTTCATTTATGTCAAGCCGCATGGAGCCGTATCCACCAGCAAGGTTGACATCCAATTGGGCCATGCACGAGCTCGGGAGGCCGTGGGTCCTGGGGAAGCAGGTCTGGGATGCTGGGTGTAAAAGGGTGGTCATTGTCAAGGCTAGAACCTGGAGGTGCTGGAGGGGGCAGTGGGCAGGGCAAGGGTCTCCAGGGAGATGCCGTGTGAAAAAAACCAAGATAAAGGTCAGTCTTTACCGACAGCCAAGTGGGGGAGGATGGGCAATGGGGAACTTGTCCCCAGGGGGCCCACCCACCCTCCACAGGACAGCTCTGCTTTTCTTTCAAACTAGGACCCCCAGGACCCAGGTTCAAGCAGCTGGCCCCTTGGGTTCCAGCACCTCCTCTGCAGCTGTCTGTAGGGTGGGTCCTGGGGACGGTGAGGGTGCCTGGCCCCTGCCAGTGGGGGCTGACAGTCACTGGGGGAGGCAGTAGACATCGGCCTCCAGAGGGGACCAGGAAAGAAAGTCCCTCTGTCCCTATTACTCCAACCCTGTTTCAGGGAGGAGCTGAGTCGGGGTACCTAGGCAGGGGTCCCTCCCAAATCTCGGTTACAAGGTAATCATAAGATTGGGGCTTGTTCCGTCAGCGGTACAATCAATGGTCTGAGAAGTCAGCGGGGTTGGGGGAGCCTTCAAGTCCCCCCTGTGCTGGCTCCCAGTCTCCACGTTTCAACGCTCCGTTTCACCAGGGACCCAGTGTCGGGGGCCAGCAGCCCCTGCGGGGCGAGGGCCTGTCAGCGGACCCAGGTCCAAGCGCACACCATCCCACCCGGAGGGGGAGCCGAGCTGGCCCTTTAAGAAGAGGGGGGCGGCTCCTGGCAGAGCGCACAGCTGGCCCCGCCAGAGACGGGCACGTTCCTGATCTTTCTGGAAGGCTGAGTTGGAAAGGGGACAAAGTGTTCCTGCACAGCTCAGTAAACAAGCCTAGAGTGTTTTGAAAGCCTCTGCCGATATAAAGGACTGTGAAATAAATGCAAGAATTGCAAAAGAAGGACCAGCTGCTGGGGGCTGGGGAGCGTGGGCGGGAGGAGGGCATCCGGGCGGCCCACCGCCCGGCCCCAGGAGCGCCTGTGTGGTGACGGGTCGCCGTGTGTGCCTGTGCTCCTGGCCACGGCCTGCGTGTGCTGATGTGGGGGCCGCATGTATGCATAGCGGGGAGCGTGTGTGCCGATACACGCCTCTGGGAGTGAACGCAAATGCCCGTGGGTGTTTTCGTGCCCATGGGCGTGTCCCCGTGTCTCTGCGTGTGGCTCGCCGCGGTACACAGCAGCTCCCCGCTCACCCCACCCCTTCCCTAGGAACCCAGCTGGAGGAGGCCCAGGTGAGCGCCACCCTTGGAAGGAAGCAGGGAGCCCCGCTCCCCAGGGAGTTAATTAAGGGAGACCTGGCGTCGGAAAGTGAGATGTGGGCGAGAGGCGAGCCTGGCGGGAAAGCATGCTCTGGGGCCTGGACCCGCTCACGCGCTCGTCCCTCGGCTCATCCAGGAGGGGTTTACGCAGTAATGATGGTGCTGAGGGTGTAGGAGCTCCCATGGGGCCTCCCCCAGGTGCTGGGGGAGGTGCCTGACCTTCCTGGCAAAGACCAGGACCCAGCCCAGCTCAGCCACTCCCTGCTCTGTCGACCTGGGGCTCAGTTTCCTCCTCAGTAAAATGGGCAGAACACCACCTCCCTCCCAGGACGGTTGTGCAGGTCGGATGAGAGCCCGTGCTGGGGGTAAGGTGCCTTCCGCAGAGAAACACGGCCCCCCCACCCCCAGTCCCACCTCTGCACTGTGGGCGGAAGGAAAGCAGCCAGGTGGGACCCCGTTCTCTGACTGCCTCGGGGCCCTCAGCCTCGCCCTGGGGAGGAATCACCTCCCCCCACCCCACCACGGAGCCCACCCTCCCTTCCCATCACTCAGGAGCCTCGAGACCTGGCAGTCGGCCCGACTCAGGGCTGGGCCCCAGAGGGTCAACGCACCAGTCAGGCCCGAGTAGCCCTGGGACAGGCACAAACCAGGGCCTGGGCCGCCGGGAGGCGCCGCACTGCACTGCGGGAGAGACACACAGTGGCCTTGGGACCGTGGCGGGGCCTCCAGGAGGAGAGCAAAGGCTCCTGGAGCAGTTAACGCGTGAGGCCTGAGGACAGGGCTGGGGGGGACAGACCAGGAGGGCCAGCTAGAAGAGCACCCGCACACAGTAGGTGCTCAATCGATGCCTGTTTAGTGAACGAATAAACCCACAGAGGGAACGTCCCTCTAAGGTCACGACGTCCTGTTTGCCTGGCCCCCACGGTTACGCCCCTCCCTGCCTGAGAGGCTGGTGCCGCCAGGCCGGGCCGGCGCCCGGGGAGGGGTCCCCCCACCGCCTGCCCCTCTCCGAGGGTTTCGAGCACCTCCCGAGGCTCAGGGCTCAGCACTGGCTGCCCCTCCGATCCCAGCGGCGTCGCCAGGAACAGCCAGGATCCTGCATTCCTCCCCGAAGCCGTGGGGTGGCCCCGGGAGGCCAAGGACCGTCACCCAGCCTGGCTGCAGCAGGACGCAGCCCGGCCAGGAGGCCCACTTGGGAAATGCGTGGCCGGGAGAGGCCGCGGGGGCGCGGGGCCAGCCAATGCCAGCGCTGCCAGCCCGTCCACCCTCTGCTGGTGGGGGACTCCCTGGCAGGCTGTGCCTCCGGGTACCTGTGAGCCAAACCACTCAGAAACCACAGGCCAAATGGAGCCACTTTCTACTGCGCCCAGGAGAGAGGGAGACACCGCGGTTTCTGTTCCAGCCGCCCCGCCCAGGAAGGCTAGGACAGCAAAGGGCATGGGGGGGCGGGTAACACGCCCGAGCCGTCCCCAGTCCTCGGCGCCCCTCGGGTCACACATTCAGGACTCCCTCCTGTAGGTCCAGCGTTGGTCCCGGCCCCGAGAGGGCTGCTAACGCCTGGCGTGCCCTCCCCCATGTCAGGAAAGCGACAAAGGCACAAAGTACTGTCCCAGCCAGAGAGGGAAGGGGTAAAGCACAGGGTGGGAGCGGTGACAGGGCCGTGCTGCCAAGACAGCCTCACGGGACCAATCCCTGGGCCGCTGCCTTGCTCCCAGGCTGTGCGCTCCCCCGGGGGCCAGGCTGGGTCTCCCGGCAGAGTCCACACAGTTCGTACTGTCGCTGCCCTGAAGGCCACAGACGCCGGGCAGGGGGCTGCCCCTGCATGGGGCCGGCGTGCACTGCCTCTCGTCCCCATAACCCCGGAGCTCGGCACTTAACACGTCCAAGCCACACAGTCAGTAGATGGACAGAAGGATGGGGCCCCTGAGCCCAGGATCTGCTCCCATTCCCGAGGACTGAATGTCTGCGTCACGCGCTGGTCTCTCACCCTCCAGCCTGGGAAGGGAGGAAGGCGGGAACAGGGGCCCCCAAGCTCCGAGAGGCAGGGAGAGACTGGGGTGAGGGGGGGTGTGGGGCCGGAAAGAAAGTGGGTGCTCTTGGGAGCCAGCAATGTCCATCCCGTCCTGGGGTGGGAGAGGGGCACCCACAGAGGTAGTGGCTGGGAGGAAGGGCAAAGCCTCCCCACCCTGCCCGTGTGCAGGGGACGTGTGCAGTGGTGAGAGGGGGAGGAGGGGGGAGGGTGAAGAGGGGGTTGCAGGGGGGAGGATGCACGGGGTCCCCTCAGTTCCTCTCAGGCCTCCCTTCCCATATCCGTGAAAGGAGAAGGAGTCCAGATGGAACAGGGTCCTCCTCCTTGGGGTCCAGGGCAGGGGACGTCTCAGCAGCAGGGACACCCCAGCGCGTTCAGTCACTCTGCCAACGGGGAGGGAGCCCCAGGCTCTGTGCTGGGCTTGGATGTTGGTGGAACCCCACTCCTGCCTCAGAAGGCTCCCTCTGGGTGGCTGCACCCCCAGAGTCCCACTGGACCTGGAGACCCTTCTCCTGCCCCCAGTGTCCTCACCTCCCTCTGGAGGGCAGGGAAAGGGTGCCCCAGGCTCAGACAGGTCGGCAGAGCACCGAGGGGCCCTGTAGGACTGGCACCCAGAACACAGGACTCCCAGTCCTGCACCCCTTGAAATGCCCAGCAAAGCCCTTGCCTCGCCAGGCACAGAGAGCTTGCTGCGGTGGACACGTGGCGGCCTCCAGCCGGGGCCTATTTAAACTAACACTGTGGGGTGCAGGGACCCCTAAGGAAACTCCTGTAATAAAAGACCCTGGGGGGCTGCTGAGGGAAGAGAGGGAAACAGGGAGCTGAGCAGGGGTGGAGGAGAGAGGGGCACAGGATGGCACTTTGGGGACCCAGTGGCACCCCAGAGATGGAGCAGCACCCAGGCCACGGAGGCCCAAGAAGAGATGACAGTGCCCGGTGGGAGGGGGGAGGGGTGTGGGGATGGGCAGAAATCTGGTGCCCTCCCTCCTACCCACCCCAGACACCGGCAACACCTTGAGGAGGAGGCCATCTGTCTGGACACGGAGTTGGGGCAGGGGGGAGGGTCAGGAGACTGACTGATGCCTTGGGCAGGGGACCACGCATGCCCCCCCCAGCCTCAGTGTCGCACTCTGTAAGGTGTCGCTGCCCTGACCTAACAGGGGCGCCGCAAGGACGAGCAGAAGTAAGTGTGTACAGGGCTCCCGGCACCCCCAGTAACCTCAGAAGCCCTAGTTCTTGTTCTGGTGTCCCCTCCCGCCGTGGGAGGGACAGGAGCGCCCACCACCTCAGCAGGTCCAGGCCTTCCCTTCCTGCTGGCGCCCGGTGTGCCCGCTCCCTCCACCCCCAGGAGTTCAAGAAGGGCATCATCCCCGTTGCCCAGGGGCGCCTGGCAGGGCCCTGCCACGTGGGGTCCCAGGGTGGTGCACGTTTGAGGAGAAAGCCCTGCCCAGCACAGGGGCTGTGGGCCCTATAGGAGGTGCTGAGTAAGGGCGGGGTCGACCTGAGCCTGGGCTCCTGAGATCTCCTTACCCGGGAGCCCTTTCCCCAGGGACCCATCAACATCTCACAGAGCTGGTGCTCCCGGAGCAGCTTCCGGAAGCCCTGGGGCAGCCGGATGTCTTCTCCGCCCCCAAGAGAACACAGAGGGTTTAAGGGCGGCTCTATGTGGCAAAGCCACCCAGTCAAACAGCCACCTCCGCTAAAGGGCAGCGAGAGCCCAAGTCCCGTACCCTCGCTCTTACTGCTGGGCGTTTCTCACCGGGTTCAGTGGACGCTGAAAAGCTCAGGGCCCTGCCTCCACCTCTCCTACCTGCAGCCGCCACACGCTCCCTGCCAGCATCAGCTTCCCGAACCGTGAATGCTAGACTACCACTCCCTCCCTAAACAAGCCCCCTGGGCTCCCCGTTTCCCCAGAATGGAAGGTCTCGTCATTCACGGGCTTCCGCTGCAAGGGCCGGCCTCTCTTTCCCAGCTTCACTCCCCAGATTGAGGTTCCCACCTCCTCTTCCTCCTGGGCCTTCCTCCCAGGGACCCTCAGGATGTCCAGTTTCACCAGGAGGCACCTCCCAATCTGCCCCACTCCCCTCATCACAGCGCCCCCGCCTGGTGTCGGTCCCTCCCAGCCCTGCACCCAAGCGGGTCTGGAAACTGATTCATACTAGAGTGGAAAGAGCTGAAAAGTGGCTGCTGGTGAATTTGTCCTGGAAACACATCACTATTTACCTGGAGCTCCTACAAGTCCAAACTTTAGCCAAAGCCCTGCAGTTCTGATCAGAGAACGACCTGGGATTTCAACTTGGGGGTGGGGGTGCCCGCCTGCTCCCCTCCCTTCTCAAGGCCCACAGTGGGACAGTGGCTTGACCGTCTCCTGCTCAAGTCGGTGGCAGGGTTAGGCCAGGATCCCAGGGGTCCGGCCTGCAATCCAGACCCCCTCTCTTTCCTAACCCAGCTGAGAGTGGGAGGCTGAGAGCCCTCTGACCCCCGGGAGCATCCCTGGGTCGTGGGACTTCCAGAATCAGAAAGGGGCTCCATGGAAGGGGTGCCGTGGGTAGTGGCTCTGAGGCCCTATCACCAGGCAGGCGGGGAGGCCACAGGCCTCTGGATTCCAGGCTAATTGGCGTCTGGCGGAGCACTCTCCTCGACAGCAGGCCTGCCTTCCCGCCCAGGTCTGCACGCTGACCCCAACCCCGGGACGCCCCCTAAAACCCAAACTGACGCAGCCCCATCTGCCTGGGCCGCCCCGGGAAGTCTCTGACCCAGGCCCTCTCCCAGCCGGGAGGCACCACGGTGGCTGGGCTGCAGGCCTGGGAGGAATGGCTCCCTGACCTCAGGGCCAGAGCATCGCAGGGAACCCAGCCGGAGACAGACGCGGGCTCCAGAGGCATCCAGGGGAGATTAGAGGCGGCCACATAAACAGTGATAGGGAGACGCGTCTGCACTGATCCAGATGCTGGATGGGAAACAAAGCTCTGGGCAGAGTTCACCCCCGCGGGAATTGCCCAACTGGACTGTTGCAATGGGTTAGGATTCCAGGGTTGGCCCTGAAGACAGCCGCCAGGCAGGCCCTCCCGGTGGCCCTGAGCGCCTGGGGTTTGGGGACGATGGTTGCCGAGCAGGGAGGAAAGGCGGGTGTCCCTGGGCCCCCATACCCCGTGGTCTGTGGACAGGATGTGAGGGTCAGGAACGAGGCCCCGGGTGCTGCAGTGGCTCAGGGCTGACCGTTCTCATCCCGGGACCGTCCCGAGGCGTCCCCCTTTGCCCCCAGGAAGCAGGGAAGACCCAAGCCGACACCTGTCCAACAAGGCCATGGGGCCTGGCCGCACCCTCCTCTTCCCCCACTCCCCACCCACCGCTCTCCCATCACACGGGCCTGGGGGAGCAGATGCCGCCCGCAGCAGGATGGGTCTTAAACCTGCCCCAACACATGCCCTCCGGCCACGGGACGCGCCGTCCCCGCCCCAGCTCGCCAGGACTCCCGAAGGCCACACGCCCTGGCCTCACCCTCCCTGTCCCTGTCGTGCACAGGTGGTCGGGCAACCATCGACCAGCCCCTGCCCCTGCTCTCCCGACAGAAGGCTGAGCAGCCCAGTTCTTTCCACTCTCTCTCACCAAATCTCTCCCTTTTTTCTGCAGAATCTAATTTCTTTTTCGGTCAAGCCACCATGTATCAAGCACTTTAAAGTACAGTAGGTATGAGGCCATCTCGTCCACTGGACCCACCGTGAAGCAGGTGCTCTCGCCCCATTCTACAGGTGGGAAGATCAAGGGGGTGAAGGGTCACAGCCAGAACACCAGCCCAGAGCCTCGGGTTTGCTCCCTTCAGCATCCGTCTTCCTCTGCCCGAGCTTCGCCCTGCCCATCTCCCTCTCTGTCCCACCGGGCAGCCCCTCGGGCCTCAGACCCCCTCTGACCAGCCCAGCCCAGGGCCGCTCAGCCCCCACGGGCCGCAGACCAGACACAGGCAAACAGCCCTGCGGGAGGATTGAAGGTCAGATAGACCGACGGTGACCAGTGCCTCCCTGGGCCTCCGTCCCCACTTTTGAGGTTAGGGTCCTGCTGGGATTCAGGAGCACCACCTGAGTAGCAATGGCTCCTTTCCTCTGGCTGGGGCAGGGTCGACCCCAGAGGAGGCAGCTCCACTCCCGAGGGGCCCCCAGTTCTCCCAGGTGAGACGCCCAGAGGCACAGCCTCCCACCCAACCTGGCTGTTGGGCTCCCTGCCGAGTTCTCGGTGGGCACCCCTGTGACATGCTGGCCTCTGAGCCCCACCTCCCAGCTCAATCCACCTTGCGATCACAGGAGCCCAGGCAGGAAGCAGAACCTTCAAGAAGGCTCAGAGGTGACAGGCCCTGGCTGAGAATCCTGCTGTCCAGCCAAGGCCATGCTCAAGGGTGTGTCCAGGACCCCTGGCTGGCCCGTCCCCAGCAGGACCCGTGTAATCTGCCCAAAGCAACGTGGCTAGTTAAAAGTTTTATTGATCGAACACAACTGAGCGTTAGTAGTAAAAGTTCTCCTGATGTAACCCACTTTTTCTTAATGGGTAATCTCAGACACTCAAGTTTGTGTGTTAAAGGAGCTTTAGGACAATTTAATAGCTCATAAAATTTTATAGTCCCAGTTGAAATCAGAGTGATAACTCTGGCCTGCACGGCGATAGTTTGCGAAATGTCTCTCATCTATTTTTTGCCCCGTTTATTGGAAAGTTAACATCTGCTCCGCTATGGGTGGAAAGAAAAGGGAAGGAAAATAATGATCTATTTTTCTAGAAGAGAGGTAAGAGATTTGGGCTCTCCTGGCAGCATCCTATTTTCCAAACACGTGGTTTTCTTTAAGTCAAAAAGAGATTTGAAAAACCGGCTGGCCCACAGTTCACCGAAGGGATGCCCCAGCTGGCGTCAGGACCCCTCGGTGACTACTGAGGAATTGAAGTCTATCCAGGCCACGGCCACGTCCCAGGATCAGCCCAAACCTGGGGAGCCCGCTGAGAATCACTGCCTGGTAATTTATAAAGCACCTACTGTGTGCAGGGTCCAGGGGGCCCACAAGGACACAAGTTCGCTGACCGCAAGGAGGACTGGCCCTCGGCAGGTTAAACTGTAACCGGGCTTTGCACCCAGGCAGCCTTTCCGAAGGCTTCTGGGAAGAGGCGGAGGCGGGACCGGGGCTCCAGGGATGTGCAGGATTCAGAGGCTGGGTCCAAGGGACAGGAGAGCCCCAAGTCCCGGCTGCACCACTGGGCAGCATGTCACCTGACCTCCGGGAGCCTCAGTTTCCTTGTCTTTCAAATGGGAATCACACGGCACCTGCCTCTTAGGGTCAGTGTGAAGATAAAAGGAAATGAAGTATGTGGAATGCCGGCCAGAGCTGGTGCCTCACACATTATCAAAAAGAAGGAAATTCGGGAAAACAATATGGATCAACCTCAGAAACACCATCCTAAGTGAGAGAAGGTGGACATGAAAGGTCACATGTGGTACAATTCCTTTTCTATGAAGTGTCAGCGTAAGTAAATCCTCAGAGACTGAAAGCAGATTGGTGGTTGCCAAGGGCTGGGGGAGGGGGAGGGGTTTCCTTTCGGGGTAACGACAATGTTTTGGAACCAGACAGAGAGGCGGGGGTTGCACAACAGTGTGAATGGGCTAAATGTCACTGGATCGTCCCCTTGGAGATGGTTCATTTTATGGTACGTGAATTTCACCTCGATAAAAAAAAAACATTTCTTAAATTTATATTGACAAACGTGACACGTGGAATGCTCGCTGGGGCCAGACACAGGGCCGCCTGTACCCTTCAGCCTGTGAAGAGTGAGCTGCTGGGTGGCCCCCACCCCCGCCACGCCCTGTCCAGCCCTGGGAGCTTGGAGCCCGGCCGGCGGCGCCCAGCGGAGGCCAGACACGACAGGCGGGGGGTGGGGCGGGCGCAGGTTGGCTGCCCCGCGAGGTGCGGTGGAGAGGCCCGCGTCCCGGGGCTGCTGGAAGGGCTATGCTAAACGCAAGGTAATTTAGGGTCGGTGCATTAGGAAGAGAGAAGGACGAGCTCTCAGGCATACCGGCTGCACCTGCTGGGAGCGCCTGGCCTGGGAGCCACAGGGACCTGCGCAGTGGGAAGCCCGCAGGGGTCAAGGCAGAGCCCCACCTGCCCCCGACTTTGGGGGCGTTCTGCTCCACCTCCCCGGCCATGCTCGCTCTCCTGGCTTCTCTGGATTCCTCCCAGACTTCCCCTCCTGATTCCACCCCGGGGCCGGGGAGAGGGAGCCCGGGGCTGTGGCTCTCTGTGCTGTGCCCGCCCCGTAGGCAGCCAGGCCCACGGTGTGAGTCTCCCTGCCCGGAGAGAAGGCTGCCTGGCCCAGCAGCCATGGAAGAAGCACCCGCCACATGTGGCTGCCACGATGCTGGGCCCTGGGCTTTCCCCACCGAGCCCCACTCCCTGGACAGCCCCTGGGCTTTCCCCACCGAACCCCACTCTCTGGACAGCCCCCGGGCTTTTGGCCACCGGGGAAAGGATAAAGAGAGGCCGTGCGCCTCCTGCCACGTGCAAGCACCCACGCTAAGAGGGTGGGGCAACACTGTCACGCAGAACTCAGGTGCCCAAGGACCACGGGGGGCATTCAGCCGGGCGAGGCTCAGCGAGCCCAACAGCACTGCCTGGTGGGATCCCAGGGCTCAGGGAGACCATGCTGCCACGGGTGCCCAGGTCTGCCCAGACCGGGCTGGGGGCCGCCCAGTATTTATAGTGTCGCCTGACCGGCAAGAAACACACCTGCCAAGGAATCTGCAAATCTTCAAATTCATAAATGCCCTAACGGGTTAGGGACCCCTTGAAACGCAGGCAGGTGTTACGGAAAAATGCCCGCGATCCCTTCCTCCTCGTGATAACCCCACACGGATGGAAGGAGAGTAATTTGCAGAGCACCTGGCTTTTCTTGAGGTGGGCTTGCCATCTTCTCCAAGGAGTGGGTTTTATCAGATCCGGATGCCCAAGACCCTGGGGCCTGGCCACGGAAGGACGGGGCTGGACGGCCTGTCTCGGGAGCCACACACTGTCTGGCCCTGCACCCGGTCCCCGTGGGCAGCTCAAGCAGAGGGCAGAATCCACTTCACGGGCCTGCAGTGAGACCTTACAGCAGCAGGACGCTGCTTGCCATCCCCAGCCCCCTGCCCTTCGCTGCCCCCTCTGTCCAGAGCCTGCCGGCTCCATCCCATCTCTAGGTCACCTCCTTGAGACCACCCACCAGCAGAAGCCCCCCACCGGCCACTGAGGCTCCCCTCGAGGCCCCTCCGCAAAGCCCTCAGCCGCTTTTCAGTCATTCTGTTCTGTGATTTGATCTGTGTTTATTTCCTGCCTCAGCCTCCGTGGGGCCTGACAGCTTCCCCGCTGCATCTCCCAAGCGCTGAGCCCCGACGGAGGTAAATACTTGTTGAATGAGGACTGGATACCGAAATGGAAAACACTCTGTGATCAGACACCTGAGTTTGAATCCCTGCCCGGCTGCTGAATTGTGACCTTGGCCTCGTTATTTAATCCTTCTTGTCCATAAAATGGACAGAATGACACACACCCACAGACTAGCACTCTTTTCCCATCACTCTGCCTGCCTGTGAATCTCAGGAATGAAAGGATTTTTTAGGAGGGCTTGAGACCACCCTCACCACCAAGAAGAGCTGCAGTTAACTGCTCCGACGTGTTGGCACAAGTGCATTGCAAGGGCACTGAAATAATCCAATTGCAGGAGGAGAGAGAGGGAGCGAGGGAAGGATAATTGAATATCGCAGAGGAAGCTATTCTCAGGTCAGCGGTGTCATGGTTCGTTCTCGTATTTATGTTTTCTAAGAGAGCCCCCAAATAAAACAGTTCCGTTATTGTATGACTTATAAAAGAACGTTATAACATCTTAACAGCAGTCATCGTAACCGCACTTATTGAATACCTACTATGCTCCGTAAAGCTCTCAAGGTGGGTCCTACTCTCCCACTTTGCAGCCGGGAAAGCCACGGCAGCGGCCACGCCGCCCCGGACCACGAGGCCACACTGGGCTGGACCCCAGGTCAGCCTAGTCGGAAGCCGCCCCCCCTCCCCTGAGCCTCTGCCTGTGAAAAGCCCTTTCCAGATTTCGAGGCGTCCAGGCTCAGTCCTCCGTCGTCAGGCTTAGGTGCTGCTCTGCTCTTCATTTCCAAGTCTGGTTACTACAGATGCAAAATGAAAAATGAGCCAATAACCCAGTAAACCCAAGCCACTCGGCGCGAAATGCAATAACCGTGGTGAAGACCGGGCGGCGAGTCCAGCCAGGCAGATTAAGCAGGCGTCGCGGCGAGAAGCTGTCCTCTCGGGCTCTCGGTGACGTCGAAAGGGCACGGAAAGGTCTCACCCTGAAGAGCAGAGGGGGGTCCCAGCCAGGGCGGGGTGGGGGAAAGGACCCAGGCTCCGGCTGTGACTCACCCTTCCCAGCAAGGGGCCCGGGCCCGGGGCGTTGCTCCTCTGCCCCTTGGCTTCCAGGTTTGGACACTGAAAACACACACACCTCGAAAGTTCCGGCACGGGTGAAGACCAAGAACGTCAGTGCCCGCCCGGTGTGTGAAATGGGCGCGATCCTGCTAATCTGGAATGGCAACTTTCCAGCAGAGGATAGCACAGGTGGTGAAGGCATTTGCGGTTGGAGGTTCTGTTCTTTTTTTTACTTTTTTTTTAAATCGAAGTATAGTTGGTTTGCAATGTTGCGTTAGTTTCAGGTGTATAGCAAAGTGATTCGGTTACACCTACACACACGCACGTATTCTTTTTCAGATTCTTTTCCCTTATAGGTCACTACAAGATACTGAGTTTAGTTCTCTGTGTTATACGGTAGGTCCTTGTCGTTAATCTATTTTCTGTATAGTAGCGTGTATATGTTTACCCCAAACTCCTAATTTATCCCTCCCCTACCCCCTCTCCCCTTTGGTAACTACAAATTTGTTTTCTAAGTCCGTGAGTCTGTTTCTATGTCATAAATAAGTTCATTTGTATCATTTCTTTAGATTCCACATATAAGTGATATCATATGGTATTTGTCTTTCTCTGTCTGGTTTTTTGAAAGGAATAGACGTAAAATATAACAAGCTGCTCTGCTTACCACACTGTTTATGATCTCCCGGGAAGGGGACGGACGGAGAGCAGTGACGACGCCCACACTAAAACAATATGTTACTGCAGTCTCAGAGGCCCACGGGCCAGGTAAGGTCCTGACGGGCTTTCAGTCCTGGAGACGTCTTATTTTTTTTTTTATTTTTTAATATTTATTTCTTTATCTATTTCGCCGTGTCGGGTCTTAGTTGTGGCACCAGGATCTGCGTGGCTGCACGCGGGATCTTTAGTTGTGGCGTGCGGGCTCTTTAGTTGCAGCATGCGGGATCTAGTTCCCTGACCAGGGATCGAACCCGGGCCCCCTACATTGGGAGCACAGAGCTTTAGCCACTGGACCACCAGAGAAGCCCCCGGGGAGGTTTAAAAACATTCATGCCTCACCCCCCGCCCAGACCTGGATTTCACTGGCCTGGGTGTGGCCAGCTGGCCAAGCACACCTGACACCTATGCTCCGTGGGGCACCCCACCCAGCAAGTGGGCCTCCCTCCTCGGTGCCCTCCTGAGGGGCCAGGAGGCTGCAAAGCCCCCCAAAATGGGCCTGCCCCACCCAGCCCAGCCGTCTCAGTAACAGCATCAGGGCTGTGCCGCCTTACGCGTGGAGTCACTGAGCACCCGGACGCTCTTGAGGGCCGAAGCCCCGCACCTTCCAGGAAGTCTCCATCAACCAGGAAACCCAGCCAGATTCCCTCCTCCCAGCCGAGGCCGCTGGGTTCTGGGTCTGTCAGACAAAGTGAGGCCCCTGGCCTTGACCGGCCCCTGGCAGCATGGCCGTGAAGGATCCGGAAGGCTCGAGCACCCGCGGCGGGGCTCAGTGGGCCCACACCGAGCACATGAACCCCCTGCCCAGGGCGATCCCTTCAGAGCTCAGCGCCCCCAACAGCAGCCTGCCCGGCCACATCGGAGCCGGAGGTGACAGGAAAAGGCAGTGACCCTGACCCTCTGTATTTAAGAACTGGGTATTTAATTCACTGTGGCCTTTCTGCATTAAGTTTGATTTTTAAGAGTATTGCATTAAAGCAGTATTTCTCTCGCTGACGGCGCTTCCTAGAGCCTGGGATGGGCGCCTTGCTCTCCTTACCCTGGTCCCAGCCCTGGCCTCTCTGTGGTCTTCCGTGCTGCTGCCTGCTCTCTGGACCTGTGGACACTCTGCTGGTCATTCTGTTGACCCGCCAAGCCCCCCCAGCAAGTGAAGACGTCCTCTGTTCAGTCTCCAGAGCATGTATTGTCATAGGGGTCCATCATGATGGTTAAACGCTAAGCGGCCCCACCTCCAAGGGGCATTCTGGAAATTCAGGAAAGGCTGTTTTGGGGGTGCTTCAATGACCGTGGCGAGGGAGGGGCGCCCTTGACATTCAGTAAACAAGGGCCCACCATCGCACAGACCAGCTCCACTGACCACACTGTTCCGAGTCACACACAATTTCTTTTTTCTTTCTTTCTTTTTAATTTAATTTTTATTTTATGTTGGAGTATAGTTGACTTACAACGTTGTGTTAGTTTTAGGTGCAGAGCAAAGTGATTCAGTTATACATACACCCATTCTTTTTCAGTTTCTTTTCCCATATAGGTTATTACAGAATATTGAGTAGAGTTCCCTGTGCTATACAGTAGGTCCTTGTTGATCATCAATTTTATATAGAGTAGTGCGTATATGTTAATCCCAAACTCCTAATGTATCCCCCGCACACACACCTTTTCCCCTTAGGTAACTACACACAACTTCTAAAGGTCTCACCAGACATTCAGGCACATGACCCGAGCTAGAAGCGTACAGAGGGAGCCCTGAGCCTCCTTTGTGTGTGTTTAGCAATTGTCGAACTTTTCAGGAAAGTGTCCACCTGTAGGTTGAAGTCCATGTGCCTTGTTCTGTTTGGAATTTACCATCTGGGATCATCACGTCACAGACAGACACACCTGCAGGTGCTGGAGGCCCACACACCTCACCTGTGTCTGCTGCATCCTCGGCCGTGGCCGGCGTGGGGACTTCCTGCAGCTCCTACAGGAGACGGGCTGGTGTCCACATACTGAAACACAGATTATCTTATTATCAATGATTTCCCGGCTATTCCTCCCTTATGTCACAGTCGGGACATTACATTGATTTTTTTCTGAAATTATGTGTGAGATGAGTTACATCTCCTATGATTTTTATATCAAACAGTAAAGGGACGGGTCTGACGAGGGAGAACAGGTCAACCCAGTGTCCAGGCTGCCCACCAAACCGTCTGGGAGCATCACAACACGCTGGTCCCCAGGGCCTGGCCCGGGATGCTGACACACCTGGTCTGGGAAGTGACCTGGGCAGGGGGTGGATGGAGAACCTGAGCAGCACAGACTGCGTCCAGTCCCAGCTTGGGTGAATTCCCTGCACGCTGCAGGCCTCAGTTTTCTCATCTGTGAAATGGGAACATCCCAGACGCACCCAGACCCAAGCACACAGACACGGGAAAGAGGCTACCTCCTTCGGCCTCATGCTCCCCTGACAGCGTGAGAGTTTCTGTGTGTCCACCTCACCGCTCCCCAGCCTGGGCCCCCTCCGCACGGAGCCAGCACACAGTGGGTGCTCACCGAATGTGTGTTGCCACGCAATGCGCCATGAGGAAGTGAGAGTCGCCCTTTCCTCAAGAGAGGCTAGTGGGGGCTCCCCATCCCCTTCCAGGGGAAGCAACTCAGCTGCGGGTGGCCAGGCTAACCTGGCCGATGGCATAATACAATACTGAAGACGCAGGACCCTCACGTAAGTAGCTGTGTGCTATCTGGGCCCCGGGAAGCTTCATGACTCCAGGGAGGGAGGGAGGGAGCCCCACGCCCAGGAACTATCTTCTGCAGCACAGAATTCCCACGGGGGGCTGTCAGGGCGAGAGGGAGAGATGAAGGGGCCGTGGCCCACCCGCCCAGGGCTCTAAGGGGGAGGCCGAGGCAGGGAGAGGGCCGGCCTTCCTTTGGGGGAAATAAGGGATCGACCCCTCCCGGGAGCGTCTATGATCTCAGTTATCGTGATGGAGGGGCAAATGGGAGCCCGCCTGCCCCAGAGAGCTCCTGGTACTTCATTATTAGCCTGTTGTCTTCCCAACCATCTGACTGGAGAGAAAGCCCAGGAGCTGAGTGGCTTTGAGATCCGGACCAGGAGGTAGGGGGTCGTGGGGCCTGGGGCTCCATTCCTGCCCCCCATGGCAGCCTGGCCGCCCTTGCTCCAGAAGCCCTTCCCAGCCTCACAAGGAGCAGGGCGGCTCCAGGCCCAGAAAGCGGCAAAGGGACCAAAGGGCGATGGCACAGGCTCTTTCCGGGTTGTCACTGGTTTCTGAGCAGCGTGGCGGCCTGGACCCATCCCAGGTGCCGACTGTGTCTGGTACAAGGGGGAAGAATCCTTTTCATTGTTTTGTTCGGGTATAATTCACATACAGTAAAACTCACCCTTCTTCGCGCACACTCCTGAGAGTCCTGACAAGCGTGTGCGGTCACCTGAGCATCGAGATCTAGCTCGTGCCATCACCCGCCAGCTCCCCTGTGCCCCTTGGCTGTCAGCCCACCCCCACTCCAGCTGCTGGCAGCGGTCCACGGCTTCCTGCGCCTGTCGCGCGGCCATGTGAGTGGAACCGGAAAGCACGTGGCCTTTGGAGCCACGCCCCGGCGCTGCAGCCTCTTCCCTGCTCAGTAGCGCTCCGCTCAGGCATGGCCTCAGGCGATCTGTTCCCCAGACGAAGGACCTTCGGCTGTTTCTAGTTTTTGCTTAACCAAGTTCTAAAAAGTTGCTTCTCAGCTCAGAGCAGGCTTCACGGCCACCAGCTCTGGAACAGAGCCCTGGGGCCACTGTGCGCTGACATCTGGGCAATCATGAGAATCCCTGGGGGGGTGAGGCTCGGGGACCCCGAGTCTCCGGCTGGTACTCACCCGGGGCCATCGGACCCCCGCCCCCGCACGCCCCTGCACTTGACAAGTCAGCGTTGCTAGGAGGCCACCTGGAGTCTCAGGCCTTCTACAAATGGGACCTGGGGTCCTGAGGGTGGGCTGCTTCCCCCTCTGCACCCCTCCCACCTCCACCACCTCCTCACGTGAGCGGCACGCGGGGGCAGCCCACAGGGGCTGTGCCCGCCCTCACCCAGCCCCTCCAACCGGAAGAGGATGGAATGAATGACGTTTCCCGGCAGCCGATGAACTGAGCACGAACTCGACTCAGCTGAGGGAGGGATGCGGGGAGAGGCCCCTGTAGCCGTTCCTCAGCCCCTCCGGCCAGCCGTGCGTCCCTTTGTTCCCGAGGGAGGGACGGTGGGGCTGGACGGCCGCTGGGTGCCTCTCTGCCGCCCTCCAGAGAAGAGATCACTCAGGCCCTGATACGATCACTGCGGGACAAGCGGAAATTGGAGTGTCCCTGGTGCTTGATCGCGCCCGCCGCGGCCGCGGGGTCATTAGCGGCCAGCGTAACGGCCCGCATTCAGCTCCCCTGGCAGCCCCGTGACCTTGGCGGCTCGGAGACCATTGCCGTTTTAATGAAAAATCAGGAGTTAGGGAACGGCTGTGGCTTGGAGCGGGGAGAGAGGGGGTGGGCTCTGTGCGGCCGCCCTCTGTCCTCCTGTCCACACCGACTGCAGGCCGCCCTGCTCCCACCTCTGGCCGCCCAGCCACGCTGACGCCCTCATGGTGGGGCCCGGGAACCCCCGAAGAGACCAAGATCCCCAGCGCCAGGGACCTTGGGTCCTAGCTGTGACAAGCAGCTGCGGGCCCCCAGCGGAGGGCGGGGTGGGGAGGAAGGCCGTGAACATCTGTCATGGGAATGCGGAGGAGCCCGCAGGGGTGTGTCCTCACCGCACCGGGACCAGGGGACGCTCCATCCAGCCTGGGCCAAGGTGCCCACTCCGACACCCACGCCCCAGCCCCGGTCTCCCCGTCTCCAATAGCTCGGCCCCCCTCTGGCTCCCCCAGTAAGAACCGACGGCTTCCCTGAAGCACCTACTGTGTGTCTTCCCTGTCCCCAGAGCGCCCCGTGACCCCGGGCTGCCATTCACCCCATTTTCAGAGGAGGAGGCTGGAGTGACGCCCCCCCGCCCAAGGTCATGAAGCAAAAGGAGCACACACCGCCGGGGTGCAGACCCTCCGCCCGGGCCGGGGTGGGCCCACTCACACCCTGAGCTGTGCCTGTGAGCTCTTTCCCAGGAGATGGGGCTCAGGACCAGGCCCCGCTCTGTCACCTCCCTGCTCTGAACCGCGCCGGCCCCTCTGGGCGGACAGCTCCCCCAGGCAGGGGGCGCCCAACCCAGCAGAGCACCCCTGCCTGGTCTGTCTGCACCCACCTCCAGGCCTACACAGAATCCAAGCACCAGGGCTTCCCTGGTGGCACAGTGGTTGAGAGTCCGCCTGCCGATGCAGGGGACACGGGTTCGTGCCCCGGTCCGGGAAGACCCCACATGCCGCGGAGCGGCTGGGCCCGTGAGCCACAACTACTGAGCCTGCGCGTCCAGAGCCTGTGCTCCAAAAGGCCGCGATAGTGAGAGGCCCACGCACTGCGATGAAAAGTGGCCCCCACTCGCCGCAACTAGAGAAAGCCCTCGCACAGAAACGAAGGCCCAACACAGCAAAAATTAATTAATAAACTCCTACTCCCAACATCTTCTTTAAAAAAAAAAAAAAAAAAAATCCAAGCACCAAAGTCCAGGGCAGGGCCCAAGCTGGGGAGGCTCCCGGCCCTCCTTCCCTCACAAAAGGCGCCCCAGGTGCCCCCTCCCCTTGCAAGCACGCGCAAGGCACAGCGACCCCAGGCTGACCCTGGTGTGGCCCAGGGGGGATTCCCAGCCCAGCCTTGTTCACCTGCTCCAAGCATAGCTCAGAAGGGCCACCGTCCTGAAGGCTCACTACCTCCTTGTCGCTCCCTGAGCGGGAATACACCAGAGTGGCTTCCTTGGGGACAGTCAGTCCCGCTCTGAGAGCAGAGAGAGAGAAAACAAAACACTCAGTGATGATGGCCGACAGGCCCAGGTCCTCCTTGGGGGCCTGGACTCCCTAAGGTCCATACGTCTGTGACACTCTAAACCCTCACAGCGACCCCGGGAGGCAGAAGCTATCATCAGCCCCATTTTTCAGACCAGAACCCAGAGGCACAGAGAGATAAAGTGACTTTCCCAAGGTCACACAGCTCCCAAGCCAGGGGTTCAGGATGCAAACCCAGATGAGTCCCAGAATCTATGCCCTTAATCATCACACTGGCCGTGAGGGTAAACACCTCCCGCCTCCCACTGCCTTGTTTGTTTTTGGTTTTTTAATAAATTTATTTATTTATTCATTTATTTTATTTATTTATTTTTGGCTGCGTTGGGTCTTCGTTGCCGCGCGCACGCTTTTCTCTAGTTGCGGCGAGCGGGGGCTACTCTTCGTTGTGGCGTGCAGGCTTCTCATTGCGGTGGCTTCTCTTGTTTCACAGCACAGGCTCTAGGCATCTGGGCTTCAGTAGTTGTGTCACGGGCTCGGTAGTTGTGGCTCGCGGGCTCTAGAGCGCAGGCTCAGTAGTTGTGGCGCACGGGCTTAGTTGCTCCGCGGCATGTGGGATCTTCCTGGACCAGGGCTTAAACCCACATCCCCCGCATTGGCAGGCGGATTCTTAACCACTGTGCCTAGAGTGGAATAATAGAATAATAATTCCTATTATTTCCCAGTCTTTTTTAGAAAGGCATGGAACTCTAGTCCCATTTTCCTGATGGGAGCAATGAGGCATGAAGGGTTAAATTGGCACCTGCCACCTCCAGGGAACCTTCCTGGTCTGCCAGTACTCACATTCCACATCCCTCTGTATCCCTTTGGGGACCCTCACCCACACAGCATGTGCTCTCACTTCTATAAGAAAGCTTGGATGGTTTGACCCCCTCCCCCAAGATGGAGTGTCCCTGGAACCTCACCTTTGTATTCTTTCTTTCTCCTGGAAAACTGCATGCAGTAGGTACTCAGAAATGCTGACCTACTAGATAACTTTGGGGTCGCAGTGAGACTGCACCCGCCAGTGGAGTTGGAAACCAGGCACCCACCTGTTCCCTGGGGCCCAAGGGGGAAGGGAAGGCAAGGGTGGGGGAGGGGGGGAAGTGAGCCGTCACTCACTGAGGGCTCCCACAGCCCAGCTGAGCCAGCTGCTCTGCCTACATCTCCCCCGTGAGCTTCAAGAACCTCATGGCAGCTTTGAGTCAGATGGCCTCCCCACTTAGAGATGAGCGAAACGAGACGCCAATAGGGGAAATTACTTGGGAAGAGCCCGCAGCCTGCAGGAGGCGAAGTTTGAAACGGGCTCTTGACCCCACATTGCGCCAGCCCCAGGATACCTGGCGTGCGGCAGGTGTCAACAAGCATCAGAGGACAGAAAGCCTCACTGCAGACACAGCTGGCAGCCATCCCAGAGGGCAAGTCCAAGGCCAGGCTGCAAGGGCATCAGCCTCCCCAGCCCCATGCGTGCAGGTTCAGAGCCCTGTAGGCTTGTTAATCGTCCCCCACGCAGAGGGCAGGTGCAGTTTATAAAGTGGGCCTCGGACACCCCTGCCTCCGTCCAGTAGATGAACACAGGGTTTTGGCAGCGTCCACAGTACGTGGGCTGTATGTTTGGTCCAGAACGACCCACCTTTGACAATTTCTGCCTGGTGCCCACAGCAACTAACAGAGTCGAGTCACCCCTTTGCCAGGGGACATACCCTCACCTGGCCAGCAGGGGCCGTCTCAGGACCCAGAGGGCAGGGGCAGCTGGGGGACGCTGCTGCCGTGCACACTGGCAGTGACATTGATCCTCCTCCGTCTCCTGGCCAGGTGGTCTCTGGGTGCGAAGCCAGTGGAGGCAGGAGGCTGGGATGGGGCTGAACGTCTCGGAGGAGAGGAAGGAGTGAGCCCCCCGTGCTGGAGGGAAGCAGGGAGGAATGGGGAGTGTTTCTTCTCCTCCTGTTTTCAGAGCCTTCTTACCAATCCAGGGCACTATGAATGGCGACCACGTCCCAGCCCGGGTCACCTGCACCCCTCTGAGAATGCCCCCGCCCCCTTCGGGCACCTCCATGGTCACCTCTGGCACCCTCTCTCAGGGGCCATTCTCTGGTCCACCTCCTGAGTTAGACCCTGGAGCCCAGATTCTGCTAATGGCCAGCTCCTGAGTGGCGCCCCCTCTCTGAGCCTCAGTTTCCTCATCTGTAAAATGGGTGTCTTTGCCCCAAGGTATGTTTTCTGTGAGGCGAGGCCGGTAAAGCAGTGGGTGCAGAGCCCGGCTGGAGAAATGCCCTATGGCAAGGAGCCACGATCATTAATGACGTAGCTGGGGCCTCACCCCTCACCCCACCCTCCTCCAGCCATCCATGGGCCCTGGCCCCTGGCCCACCCAGCACAAACCCACCCCGGTTCTCTTCCTGAAGCAGAAGAGTGCTCACCCGCACCTCTGCTCCAAAACTCCCAAGACTTCCTGTCCACCAAGCCAGTCTCAACTCCTACTCTGCCTCCGAGGCTTCTGTGGTTGCCATGGACCCAAGGACCTCGCCGGCCCAACCCAGGCAGCTCCCAGCGAGGGAGGCCTCCATTGGTCCATGTGGTTGGGTTGGCTTGTGGCAGGAAGGACAACGGGCCAGAGCCTGGGGAGGGACGGACGTCGCCCGTGAGCAGGACAGCTTGCCCGAGACGCAGTGAGGAGAGACCCGGGAAGTCCCGGAGATGGGAGGGGGGGTCCCCATGCAGGTGGCCCTGCTCTGTGGGTCAGAGGCCCAGGCCCGAGGAACATCCAGTAGGAACATCTCACTCACAGTAAGGGTTCCGGGGATCTTGGCCCTGCGTAAGCCCACGCATGCCAAGTTCTTCCTTGCTAAATACTTAGCCACACAGGTTTTTAGGAGAGAGCTGGCCCGAGAGTGTTCAAGCTGCATGTAAATAGGGCAAAGAAAGTGGAGAGTCAGCACTTCCGGGTTTGCTTTCACCCCTGGAAAGCATTTCAGGCCCATGAGTGTCGATCTCGATGTGCTCATGGGCAACATGGTGATGAAACAGGGGACAGTGTCAGGGCTTAGTTTCCAAATCCGCGAGGGACGCCCATGCTAGCTGCCGAAGGCCTTGGGACCGTGTGCACAGCTGTGCGGCATCTCGAGGACCGTGGGCTCACTCAGCATCAGGACCACCACCACCGCAGCCAGCCCAGGGCCCAGGTGTCACCCCAACTCCCAGGACCTCTGGGAGGCTGAGTTAGATCCAGAGCCTCGCAAGCCCGGGTCCCCAGACCGGGCTCTGGTGGTGCCAACGTCTTTTACCATCAGTGGCCGACAAGAGCAGGACGTGTGACGGGCCGTCCTCTATTCTGACCTCATGTGACTTTCACTCTCTGAGGGTTTAGATGTCCTTTGTTTTATGAACTCGTGGTGACAGCGGGTGGAAGTTGGGTGTTTGTTTTGTTTGTTTGAGGGTCTTGACTCAGTAAAGGAAGAAGTGAGCCACTGTTCGATCCCAGATGGCTGTCTGCACTCTGTTCTGGGTGCTGAGGGATTCAAGCCCTAGAAAGCAGCGTGTTCTGGGCCATCCTGGGTATCTCACCTGCCACCACCACACCAGCTCCTATTTTGACGTGAGCGGGGCAGAATTTCCACCCTAAGGAGGGAGGTGGATGTCTCCTAAGTAAAGAAAGAATGTGGTTTCTGGTGAGTGTGATGGACGTCACACAGCAAACAAGCAGGGGCAGGGACTGAGAACGGCAGGGAGGGGTGGGCCCCTTGAGCTGAGGGAGGGAGGGAGCGACTCCTGTGGGGAACAGCAGGTGCAAAGGCCCTGGGGTGGGATGGAGGGGCATGGCTGGGCAGAGGGTGCACAGAGGGCAGTGTCTCAGGGGCCTGACAGACAATGCTGCTGTCATTTAAGGGGCGGGCGGACACGGGGAAGAGCGGGCTTCTGGCTTGGACACGCCAATCATGAGCTGCTAGGTAATCTCACAATTAAGGTTGTAAGAGATACGGGACTTCCCTGGTGGTCCAGTGGTTAAGACTCCACGCTTCAAATGCAGGGAGCGTGGGTTCGATCCCTGGTTGGGGAAATAGAATCCCACGTGCTGTGTGGCACGGCCAAAACAGTTTTTTAAATTTTTTTAATTTTTAAAAAGAAAAAAAAAAAGGTTGTAAGAGATTGACACGTTGAGGCGTTGAGTGGGTGGCTGGATGAACACAGTTCTGGATCTCAGGGTGGACTGGTGCCCAGAAGCCATCCCCACGTGGACGGCGTTTAAAGGGCTGGGAGATGTCCTGGGAGAGGGGCCTAGATGGGGCTGAGTCCCGGTGCTCCCAGGGGGGAAAGAGCCAGAGGGACCAGCCCAGGAGACGGAGAAGGCCCTGCCCAGAGGGAGGAGAAGGGCAGGTGGGGCCAGTGCTTCGGCCCGGAAGGCTGAGAACGAGAGACTTTCTGAGGACGGACTCGTTGATTGAAGCCGGAAGTGAGGAGGATTTTGCAAAGAGATGTGGGGAGGGGAATGAGACCGGTGGCAGGTTGCTAGGACTGAGCCCACATGCAGGGAGGCTGATGACCAGGCCAGAGTGAGGGTGGCTTTGGACCTGTCCTGCCCCAACCCTGAGACCAGGTGCGTTTTGGTGCCTGGACTCACCCAACCGTTCCCCCTGAGCTGTGGGCCTCCCTCTGCTGAAGCCCCCATTGCTCCCCAGTGCCCTCAGGTGAAGTCCAGCCCCCATCCTTCCCCAGGAGACCTGCGCTCAGGCCTCGACCTTCTAAAGCCCCTCCAGGACGCCCGCCCCCCTCCCCTGGGAGGGGGCAGGTCAGGCTCACTCCTCACTGGGGTCCGCTCACCTCTGCCCACCCCAGACCTCCAGCTCCCAGAGGCCTCAACCGTGTGTCCAGCCCGGCTGTGAGCACCGAGACACGGCCGCAGAGCCAGAGCGCATGACAACTGGGGGAGACTGCTGGGGTCAGCCGGGTCAGCCACATGCCCTTCGACCTCCCACCTCTCCTTTTCCTCTCTGCTCTCATTGCCCAGCTTCCGCTTGGATGCCCCCCACGACGGGGTGCTCAGCCCCACACAAGGCAGCCGTGTCCACGCTCTGGTTATTCCCTCCTGGTGTTGGGTCTAGGCTAGAGCAGGGAACCGGGGCCGACAGGGCCAGCGGTGGGGCGCACTCCCCAGCTCGGGGGCCCCGCCACTTCTTTGCCTCCACGACACCTGTACACACGTCTCGTTGCCTGTTCCCAGACAGAAGATGGACCCACCGCTGACCCAGCTCTCAGACATGTTACAGTGACACACACCTTTTCATTCGGACCCATTATTGTAACCTGCTGGAAATAAAGCATCTTTCGCCCCGAGACAGAGTCACACGGGTGCTCCCAAATTCTCTTTTTTGCACGGCCCTCGGAATCCTGCCCACCGTTCATACCCATGATCCGGGAGAAAAATAATGTCCTATGATGCGCACCCTCTCCACGGAGGCGCTATAAACGTGGAGAGATGCCATTGAGGGCAGCGGCTGTGCGAGTGATGTCATCTTGCGGGGTCGCCTAGCAACCCAACAACGTTCGGGAGGCGCTAACTCTTGGGCAGGGTAAAGTCACATTTCTGCGTTCAGTTAATCGCCTTCCTGGCAACTCCGCCAAGATGATCTCATTTAATTCATGATTCTTTGACGTGAAATGCACTTTTAGCTCTAAGAGAACACAAAGATTTAATTCAAAATCCGCTATTGCTTTATGTTTCCAGGGTGTCGTGTTAACATGGCGTCCACGCAAATAACCATGGTAACACATGGGTAATTAGTATAGGCAGCGCACGGCATCAATACAGAGCCGGGGCCAGCTCCCAGTCAGTGGGGATTATAGCACGTCATTACTGGAGTGATTACCTGCAGTAACACACAAATTGAACTAAACGGTCAATTGAAGTAAAGTGAACGGCTTTTTATTCTAGTCCCTAAATAATGCGTCTGCTTGCCTGAGTAGTTCAAAGTAAATAAAACTCTCAAATTGATGGCCTCTCCCCCGCCTCGCCCTGGTAGAGAATTGGGCTTCCTTCCAGACAGGTATTCCTGGGCGCCCCCTGCCGATCCACCAGCTTCCCCATGTCCTAATGGGCACCCCCGGCCCCCTGTCTCTGCAGTGCCCTGGACCTTATTTTAAAAGTCCTGAGGCCTCACACAGCTGTCTTACTCATCCCCCAAGGGAAGAGGGCACAGAACTTTCCAGATAGAGGATGGGGTGAAAAGGCAACGGCCTTCCTCCCAGGGATGTTTTCTTGCCCCTCTGGTAGGTGGGGCAGAATCGCTGGCTTCCTGTCACAGGATGTAAGGGGGGGAGGGTGGGTCAAAGGTTACTTCTGCCTTTATTAACAGAGCGTTTCTCAAATTCCATAAACTTAGCAAATCTTCAAACAGGAAGTCACCCTGGACCCCTGAAAGGGACCTCCGGGGCACGCACACTCCGAGTTGGAGATGCCTCGCCTTCCTTTTGGAGAAGCAGGGAACGCCCGCCAGCGGTCCTCGGAGAGCGAGACTTGTGCGGCCAGATGCCCAGCGGTGGATGGAAGGGGACCAACTCGGTCTTATTCCAGGCATTACCCACCGACAGAGGCAGAACCAGACAGTGGTGAGCAGGCCGGGGGAGTCTGGGCTCAAAACACCCAGCACCCCATTTGATGGAGGTGGAGTGGTCTCTCCAGCAGCTCTGGCGCCAAGGGCCAGCCTTCCGGACGATGGCCTTTGCCCTGCAAGGCCACCAAATGCCACCAAGGCAAAGATGGGGTGCAGGGGGGAGCTTGAAGGGGGAAACCTGGCTGGGGGTCTTCTCTCAGGAGTGATATTTAAGCTGCGGTCAGGGAGGCTGACCAGGAGGCCCTCAGTCTGAGGGCAACTGAAAGAAGGCCACTGATCTTATCACTGTCTCGACATGCACCCATGCCAAAATTCGTAAAGGCAGAGACACATGTAGAGGGAAGAAAAACGTGACTTCAAAACCCACGGCCGTGTCTGCATCTCAGGGTCGGAGGGGGCAGATTCACCACAGCGGAAAGTGGCTGTGTTTCTCAGGACACATTCTAAAAGGCTTCGGTTTCCAGGGCCAGACCACCCTATCTACTCTGGTTTGGAGAAGCCAAGACAGACAAAGGGAGCAAATCGCACTCCAAAACAAAGGGTGCACCAAAATAGCTCACGGGTGCACCCTTCTCCCATCCTACTGCTCCAGCGATAAAAGCCACGCAAAGGAGGTGACCCAACACACACGGTGGGCTAAAAACGCGGTAACCTCTCCAGAAATGAGGGACACAAACTCAGGGCGGGGCGTCCGGACTCTTGGCAGTCGCTGCAGGGAGCAGGCACCTCGGTCCAGGTGGGGCCCGACACAGGTCTGTAGAAGGAGACAAGAACAGAGCAGCGCAGCTCCCACACAAGGTTGCCCTGTAGAGGGGCTGCGTGCCGTGGAGATGGGAGGGAGGGAGGCAGAGGGAGGCTGACGCCAGAGCTCAAGGGGAGAAGCCCAGGCAAGCTGCCTTCTGCCTCCAGGACTGGATCTGCTTGACCCCCGTGTCACAACCCTCCGTGAACATCACCTCGAGACCTGGTTCTGGACTAGGGGCGAGGGGCTAGTAGGCAAACACAAAGCTGGTCAGGGCTGCTCAGGGAGGAAGAGAGCGTGAAAGCAAAACCCCAAGTCCTCCAACTCAAATGAGCCTCCAAACTAATGCTTGCAAAACACGGGAAGCAATGGGAGAAAGGAGAAGTTAAGTCTGTATAGCAGTCTGACAAAGACTCTAAGATAACGATGCTTAGGTTCTACAAAGACACAAACAGATGTCTAACATCTATTTAAGATGAACAAGGTACCTATACATTTGAAAAATACATGAAGTTAGACGAAATGGGCAAATTTCTTAAAATTAATTAATAAAATAATTCATCAAAACAAAACAACTCAAGAAGAAATAGAAAATAATAGAAATAGAAAAACTGAGTGGTCCTATGACCATTACATGGATTTAGCCAGCTAAAAGAAAAACAGGGCTTCCCTGGTGGCGCAGTGGTTAAGAATCCGCTTGCCAACGCAGGGGACACGGGTTTGAGCCCTGGTCCGGGAAGATCCCACATGCCGTGGAGCAACAAAGCCCGTGCGCCACAACTACGGAACCTGTGCTCTAGAGCCCACGAGCCACAACTGCTGAGCCTGCAAGCCACAACTACTGAGCCCGTGCGCCACAACTACTGAAGCCCACGCACCTAGAGCCCTTGCTCTGCAACAAGAGAAACCACCACAGTGAGAAGGCCGCGCACCACTACAAAGAGTAGCCGCCCCCTCGCCACAACTAGAGAAAGCCTGCGCACAGCAGCAAAGACCCAACATAGCCAAAAATAAATAAATAAATAAATAAAATTTTAAAATATATATTAAAAGAAATTTTTTTTAAATTAAAAAAACAACCCCCCCCCCTTCCTAAATAGGGAAACTCCGGTCATGTTGAATGCAAACAGAAGAAGTTTTATATCTTCCTTTCCAATCTGTGTATATATTTTTTCCTTGCCTTATTCTACTGGCAATACTTACTCCAGTACAGTACTGAGTAAGAGCAATGACACTGCATATCCTCGCTTTGGTCCTGATCTTAGAGGGAAACCGTTCAGTGTTTCACCATTAATTATGATGTTAGGGATAGGGTTTTTGTAGACACCTTTTGTGAGATTGAAGAAATTCCCTTCTCTTTCTGATTTGCTGAAAGTTTTTTTTCATGAGTAGATGTTGAGCTTATCAATGTTTCTTTTTACATCTGTTGAAATATGGTTTTTCTTCTTTAATCTGTTGATATGGTGAATTCTATTGGTTCATTTTTGAATGTTGAACCAGACTTGCATTCCTAGGATAAATCCCATTGGTCATGATGGATTGCCCTTTCAGGATATTGCTGGATTGGATTTGATAATATTTTATTAAGAAGTTTTATGTCCAATTTCATGAAGGATATTGGTCTATAGTTTTCTTTTCTTGTAATGTCTTTGTCAGGTTTTGGTATCAGGGTAATGCTGACTTCATAAAAAGAAGTTGGTAGTTGTTCCCTCCTTTTCTATTTTCTGGAAGAGATTGTGTATGATTGGTATTATTTCTTTTTTAAGTGTTTGGTAGAATTTGCCAGAAAACTCCTCTAGGTCTGGAGCTTGTCGTCGTGGTTGGAAGGTTTGTTTTGTTTTTAATATTTATTTATTTTGGCTGTGCCGGGTCTTAGTTGCGGCATGCGGGATCTTCAGCACGCAGGTTATTCGTTGCGGCATGCAGGTTTCTTAGTTGCAGCATGTGGACTCTTAGTTGCGGCATGCAGGCGGAATCTAGTTCCCCAACCAGGGATCAAACCCAGGCACCCTGCACTGGGAACATGGAGTCTTACCTTCCGGACCACCAGGGAAGTCACTGTTGGAAGTTTTTAACATCAAACTCCTTAGTATTAATGGGACTTTAACACATATATGAGCCTGTTTTTTCTTGTGTGAGCTTTGATAGCTTATGTCTCTCAAGGAATTTGTCTACTTCATCCAAGTTGTAGACTCTATGGGTATAAAATTGCTTGTAACATTCTTCATTATCCTCTTTAATATCTATAGGATCTGTAGTGATGTCCCCTTTTCCATTCTTGGTATTGGTAATTTGTGCCTTCTATCTTTTCTCTTGGTCCGTCTAACTAGAGATTTGTCAATTAGGTATAATCTTTTTGTAGAGGCAACTTTGGTTTCATTCACTATTTTTTCCTGTTGCCTTTCTGTTTTCTGTCTCATTGATTACTGTTTCCTTCCTTCTGTTTGCTTTGAATTTGCCTCCTTTTCTAGTTTAAGGTGGAAGCTTGGATCACTGATCTTCTTTTTTAATATAAGCATTTAACTCTGAGTGTTGCTTTAAGAAAATTTTCTAAATAAATAAATTTTCTAAATAAATATTTAAATTTTCCTTAAATAAATTTAAGCTATAAATTTTCCTGTAAACATTGTTTTAGCTGCATCACACAAAGTTGATCTGTTGTGTTTTAATTTTCATTCAATCCAAAACACTTGGTCATCTCCCTTGTCCGTAACCACTCCCCCAGACTAGCTGTGTGGCCCTGGGTGAATGGGGTCATCAGGAGAGTTGGGTAACACCTAAGCAGAGGATTACCGTCTGGGACTCTGGAAGTCCACATCCAGTATCCTGGCTAAGACTCCACATTGCCCTGGGCCAATCCCAAAAATGCCGTTCAAAGGAGAGAAAGTGAGTGAGGATTCATGAGGCCTTCTCCGATGCCCTGTTCCAGCTCAGCCCTTCCCTGGCATCGCACCTGGTGCAGCATCAGGGCCTCAGGCTTTCTGATGCTCTGGCAGCAGCTGGTACCCAAGGGCCACTAACTCATGCTCCAGGATGAGGGACTTCTCACCTCTGTGGCTCCTTATCCACCAGCCCAAACACATATGATGCTAGCAGTCAAGAAGCCCTCACTATACACCAGGGACGGTAGGCTAGCAGTCCCTAAACATTATCTCCTGAGTTTGCAATATTCCTTTCAAAGTAGGGAGAATTATTATTCTTTTTGCATATTCTTTATGGTCACCTGGCCAGCAGGGGCCTGTGTCAGAGCAGAAGCTGCAGGTCTTGACTGTTTGGTTCGTGGAGATCTCCTGAGACCATCTAGTTCCCCAGGATAGCTCAGACGTACCCTGCCCACTGGCTCCATATTTCTTTCCTTCCAGTCTAGAACCTAGGTGGGTGTTTGTACTTTGGAATCGAGGGCATGGATGTTTTTAAGGAGAAATGCCAAGTCTTGAACTGGCAGCTTCACCCTGCAGCCAGCTGGGACCCAGGCATAGGCACAGACATAGACACCCAACTTGGAGGCTGTCTCTGTCCCACCAGCCAAGCCCCTCCCAGGCCAGGATGTTCCGTGGTGTCCCTGCCGAGTGTCTCACACCACGCTCACCTCCACGACCCTCCTGTTTCTCCCCATGCAAGGCAGGTGTTACCGACCAGGGTTCTTGGCCTCCTTAATCAATAGAAACTGATCAGAGGCCAGACAAGAAATTCAGGCAAGACTTTATTGGGGCCCCTGCTGCAGCAGTGGGGAGCACGCACAAGTAACAGGTTCCCTTACTCGCTGAGCTGGCGGTGGTGGTGGGGCATCTGGTTCCCTATATGGGATGAGGGTAGGGGTGTGTCCAGGGGGCGGGCTGGAGGCGTGGCTTAGGAGGTCTGCCCGCCCCCTTGGTGGTGGTGCGTGCAGGGGGCGTGCTCAGTGCCCTGCTTTTGCTCCCAACCCCCTGCTTTTGCTCCCGGCTCTTCAGAAGTGGCAGTTGGGCTATTTGGTCTCTTTGTATCTTGTCCATAATTTGCCCCAACTGTGCACGCACGCAGTTATTTTTAGTCCCTTATAGTTTCTTTGTGTTTTGACGCTCGAGGAGAGGTGTGTCCAGGTGCAAGCACTGCAGCAAAGGGTCCCAGGTCCCAGCCTGTCTCCAAGGGAAGAGAGGGAAACTCAGAGACACAGAGAGAGCAAGCACATGGGGACCCGCCTCAGGGTGCAAAGTGAACCCAGCGTGGCCACAGGTGGACAGAGTCCTCGGCCTCGGCCTTCACCCCGACCTGTCAGCACGCTGGAGCCAAGTTTGCCTTTCCCACCGGCTGCAGGCACGCAACCCAGCGCCCTGGCAGGGGAAGTGGCTGCGGGGGCCTGGGTGCCTTTGCCCACCCCGCACACTCTGTAGACCTCGTGCACAGCAGCCCCCTTGGGCCCCCCTTCTTGCTGCACCTGGAACAGTCCTCATAATGTTCCCTGTTTCTCCAAGATGCAGAAATTGCAAGTGGCATCCGTGTTCTTGTACCAAATTAGCCACACTTAACACAAGTGCCTGCCGCCCGCCCCCTTGCTGCCCGTCTGCCACTCGCCTACCGCTCGCCTGCCTGCCCAGCCACGTGCCGAGCCCGCAGTGGGCCTGACTCACTCGCCTGATGCCACTCGGAGTTCACGAGCAGTGGGTGACACTCGCCCCCCACACACCCTTGTGATTACCAGGCCACGATTACTGGGCGCCAGGCCAGGCTCAGCTTAGCTGCTGTGTGACTTGGGGCAGTATGCGCCCCCTCTCTGGGCCTGCTTCCCCTCCGTGGAGCAGAGGTTTGGGGTAAGCCAGACCTCTGAGCACAGACGTGACGCAACAGCAGAGACGCAGCAGCCCGGAGCCCCTCTGCCTGTCCTCTCCACAGCCCACCTCACAGCGAGACCCTGCCAGCCCTGGCAGCAGCTCCTTCTCCTGCAGAGGGACTGTCCCCACCCCGGAGATCCCCTGATGGCACTGAGGGCGTGGCAGAAGTCTTGCTGGTTGGGGCCAAGCCATGGAGAGGGTGGAAGATTAAGGCAATGGATTCAGGGGTTTGGGGAGGAGACCGAGCTCAGTTCCCTCCCCATCACTCTCTGGCTGTGTGACCTTGAGCAAGTCTCTTACCCTCTCTGAGTTTTGGTTTCCTCTTCTTACAACATGGGGACAATAATCCCCACATCGCTGGGTATTAAAGAGCCACTGCGTCTAAAGGAGGTGGCACAGTGCCTGGCACCATTGCAGGTTCCGGGTGTTTGTTGAATGACTGAATGAAAGCATGAACGTGTGTGTGCCTGTGTGCTGGCTGACAGTGCTCTGCATACTCTGTGCAATGGGGCTGATGGCCTCAGTCTCTGGGGTGCCTCCTGGGGAAGGGACCCGAGACCCAGGGTGTGGCTGCACGGAGAGCACTGGATTGAGAGTCCAGAGCCTGAGTGTGGTCTCCTCCCACCCATGACTCCCGGCTCCTCTGAGCCTGTTTCTGCACCTGTTTACCCCAGACACTCACTCCTGGTGAGGACAGCTCGGAGGGGTGGGGGAGTCAAGTTCTCAGCAAAGGGAGGCTGGTCGGGGGTGTTATCTCCTTCCTACCCGGCACAGCAGAGAAGATTCAGAGAGGCTCTTCTAAAATCTACGTTTCAGACTTCCCTGGTGGCACGGTGGTTAAGAATCCGCCTGCCAATTCAGGGGATGCGGGTTCGAGCCCTGGTCCAGGAAGATCCCACATGCCACGGAGCAACTAAGCCCGTGCGCCACAACTACTGAGCCTGTGCTCTAGAGCCCGGGAGCCACAACTACGGAAGCCCTCGAGCCACAACTATGGAAGCCCATGCGCCTAGAGCCCGTGCTCTGCAACAAGAGAAGCCACCGCCATGAGAAGCCGGCGCACCGCAACGAAGAGTGGCCCCCACGCACCGCAGCTAGAGAAAGCCCGCGTGCAGCAACGAAGACCCAACGCAGCCAAAAATTAATAAATAAATAAAATCTACGTTTTGTTACCTTTCAAAAATTGTACAGGAGGGCTTCCCTGGTGGCGCAGTGGTTGAGAGTCCGCCTGCCGATACAGGGGACACGGGTTCGTGCCCCGGTCCGGGAGGATCCCACATGCCGCGGAGCGGCTGGGCCCGTGAGCCATGGCCGCTGAGCCTGCGCGTCCGGAGCCTGTGCTCCGCAACGGGAGAGGCCACAACAGTGAGAGGCCCGCGTACCGCAAAAAAAAAAAAATTGTACAGGAAAAGTATGTACAATCTCAGAGACTTACCAATTGTGCCCTTGACTGTGTACGAGCTAAACCTCAATTTTTTCAATAGCTTTCAAATAAAAACAGTAACACAGCTCACTGGACAAAAATCCATCAGTACAGGAATAAATAAACGTTGCACCCCATCCAGTTTCCATTCCCCAGGGGTAACCAGTGTCAGAGGGCATCAGGGAGGCAGGCTTAGAACTGGGGGCTCTTGGGGGGCTGGGGGCAGGTACACACTGGGTCACCTTGCGTTGTTCTCACTGTGGGACGTTAGGGACTTGCAGGCGCTGCTCAGGCCTCCAGGACCCAGAAAGTCCCGAAAATGGGTGCAGGCAGGCAGAGGAGGTAGAGGGCCGCTGAGCTGGGAAAGGAGAGGCCCGAGTGCCCGAGCCTGACAGCGGCCCTGGGACCCCTCCTTCCCCGCGCAGGCAGCCTTTGCCGCTGTGTGCGCGTTCCTTGTATGTTAAGTTCAAGTCGAGAGGAAGACTTCTGCCCAGGCAGATCCTCGGGGCCGAGGGGGGGTTACGGGAACCCTCAGGTTCTTGGGCCGTGGCCCCCCTGATTCCAGGAAGGCCCCAGAAGCACCCCTGCTGAGAGAAAAGGTTCATTACCCCTGGTTCTGGGCTCTCCACCCGTCGGGGACCGTCGAGAACCAGTGGACTTCAGACTGTAATGGAAAACAGGACGGCAGAAGCCGCCTTGGGCCCTCAAGTGCGGTAGCCAAGGGCTCGAATCCTCTTGGTCCCTGGCCCTTCTCTTCAATGAAGAGCGGAGTGGGGAGGCAGGGGGGCTTCCAGGTGACACGGGAAGAGGGAACACAGCCACGGGGGAGATGGCTGGGTGCACTGGCGCCGCTGGCCTGCTTCTGCGGAAGCTTCTGGGGCAATGCCACACACAGCACTGCGGGGGGTAGAAGAAGCACTAGCCTCAGTCCTGACCTTGCCCATCACGGGCCCTCCGTCTGCCTCTGAGCCTCCCTCCAACCCCCCCTCCTCCTGCTTCCCCGGCCCACCTGGGCCAGGCCACGCCCCCCTCGGGTACCCGGCCCCACAGCCTCCAGCCCCCGCCTGCAGCCCAGGCCCCTCACCCTGGCCCGGTTCCCTGCCCCACGTAACTCACACTCAAGCTTCAGGAGACGCCTCCTCCTGGAAGCCTGCAGGGATGCTCCACAGACCCGGAACCTGTGCGAGCTCAGCCCTCCCTCAGTCCCGTCACCACGTGCTCTCTCATCTGTCCCGACAGCCACCTCGGGCATGGCCGACACGTGTGTCCCCTGGACACAGGTCAGTGCTCAGGAAACATCTGGTGAGTGAGAGGCCGAGGGTGGGGAAGGCATGGAGTCCCCAGTGGCAAGCGCCCCTCCCCCAACCTCCACACTGCCTCTCACATGTTTGAGATTCCTAGCTTCGCGGGTTCCCGCTGCGCCCAGGGCCCCGCAGCTCCCGACACGCAGGGGCCAAGGAGGCAGGGCCTGGGGGAAGCCGGGGGCGCGAGGGGCCCCTCTCTGTCAGCAGAAAAGGGCCTCCAGGAGCAAGACAGGACCCCAGATCTCAAGCTCCCGGGGCTCCTGCAGAGCCCAGCGCCTGGCAAGCCCTCAGAGACGTCACCAGATTGTTAGGAAGCCAGGTCCTGAGGGCCCAGCTGAAGTCAGCCTTGCGAAGGGGGACGGAGCAGCAGTGAGACGGAGGGCGTGCCGGCTTTCGCGGTCTGGAGGGCAAAGGGGAGGGGCTTGAGCTCTACCAGAGGGCACTGGTCGGGGAGGCATGTCAGGGATTCCAACCGGATTCCAATGGGAATAATAATAACAGTAACAACGAAGATAATAGTAATCCCCAACACCTGGCCGCTGGCCCTGCTCTCGGTCCCTCAAAGGCCCCAGAGCCCCCGCGGTCAGGGCGCGGGAGGCCTGCCTGGAGCTGACCAAAGCTGGAATTCTGGCCTTGAACTTGGGTTCTCTCTCTCCCCCAACCCCCCCAACCCCGTGCTGGGCACTGGGCCGGCCCCTCATCTGTGAAGGGAGGACCCACTAGCCCCCTGACTTGTGGTCGCCAGGACTAAACGGGGCGCCCACACTTGGAAGGCCAAGGCCACTGTGGTCCAGAGCCGCACCGTCCACCACGGCCCACCGGCCACGCTGGCCACTGAGCACATGCAACAGGCCGGCCCGAAGAAAGATGCTGCGACGCGAAACGCAGCCCTGCCCGCAGAGACTCAGCCCAAACAGCAGATGCACCGATCGCTGTTTCCTAGTCATTACGTGTTGACATGACCGTCTGCGGGGTACGTTATGTTACACAAAACATTACTGAAGCTAATTTCACCAGTTTATGTTTTTTCATGCAGCTGCTGGAAATCTAAAATTTAAAACCACGTTTTACCACATTTGCAACTTGCATCCTGGGTCCCGTGGTGCCTCTGCTGCAGAGACAAGGAGCGCAGAGGCTGGGGGCACCCTGGGGGCTGAGTTGCTGCCAGCAGAGGACCAGGCCAAGGGGCGGGACCAGCGTGTGGGAGACGGCGGGGAGGGCACCAAACAGGTCCTGGTCGCAGCAAAGGGGTGACTGCGGGAAGCAGCTTCCCGGGCTCTGGGCCTTCAACCCCACTGTCTGCGGGGCCAGCGTCCCTGTGCCTGGTCCCTGGTTTCCAGTCTCCCTGCTTCGGGCTCTCACCCTGCTGGCCTCTGATGCTCCAGCCGAGCCCGGCAAGGCCTTTGGGTCCTGCACCCCCTGTCCTGAAGGCCTGCTCTGCAGGGATGCAGGAAAGAAGGAGGGAGAGAGGACCCAAGTGCCAGGGTCCAGGCCACCCCACCGCCTGCCGCTGCAAGGCCAGCAGTGCCCCCCTCCGCTGCCACCCCTCCACAGACCACCAGAAACCAACCAATGACGCTTGCCTCCCCGATCCCTCGACCCCATCGCACCTCCTGGGTTTTCCCCTCCCCTGAGCGCCTCTCTCCCTCTCCCTCTCCCTCTCTCTTTCTCTCTCCTTCTCCCTGCCAACCACCTCCCGCCAACAGCGCTGGTGGAGAGGGAACAGCAGCCCGTGCACAGTAGCAAATCTTCTGCGTTACCCCCGCTCCTTTATTTACACCGGGCGCACAGTAGCAATTCAGTCTGAAAAAGTGCCGTGTTTTCGGAGGCGTGCAGCCCGAGAAATTGATGTTTGTGTTAATCAATCTTGTAGCAGCCTGTGGGGCTTGGAGACGTGCGACACCAGAGAATTCTTCTATTGATGAATTGGACTCTGAGCGGGGAGAAATGGGGAGAAAATCAAACACTCTGAGTGCCTTCAAGCTTTGGAGACTAGTGGGGTTCTGTCTGCCCGCCTCTGCCCAGCCTGAGGTGCGTTTGGGGGGCCCTGGGCTCTGACCCTTCTAACTTCCTCCTGGCTCGGTATCCAGCACCAGCTGGGGGCCAGGACTCCTGGCTCCAGGGCCAGCTCTGCCTGACCCCCTGTAAGTCTTTGGGGTGACCTCTTTCCTGTCTGAGAATGCTGGGCCAGGGGACATCACTGCCTCACATGCCACCCTCTCACTGCCCACATGGCTGGGTCTAACCCCTCCAGAGGCTCCAGGGCCTCCGTGCTGAGTGGTCCCCATGTGGCCCCTTGGCCAGTGCAGACAGGGCCTGGGCTCTGGACAAGTGTGGCTTTGTGTGGCGGTGAGGGGGACCAGAGCCCCAACACTGGGCTTCCCGTGGCCTCCGCCCAGAACCTCCTGATGGAAAGCCTCTGGGCTGGCCCGGGGCTGCCCGTCTGCTGTCTGGGCTGGTGGAAATGAGGCAGGCGCTCGGGTATTAGAACCAGCCCGCGCCCATCCGAGACAGGCCAGCCGTCAATCCAGACCCACTCCTCCTGGGCACTCCTCCTCCAGGGCACTCCTCCAGGGCACTCCTCCTGGGTCCAGTGATCCAAAGCCCAGACACTCTGCGACGGTTCCAGGAGCATCAGTTGGCCTCTTTCCCAGGGCCTGAGAGAACCAGGAAGTGGCAGGTGAGAAGTGCAGGGAAGTGTCGAGGTGCACTGAGTTTGTAGGATGCCCGTGTGGCTGACACAGAAACGGAGTCTGCCTGCTTCTCACTGATGGCGAGGGACGTAGACCCATCTTACAGAGGAGAACACTGAGGCTGAGCTGGAGAAGGACAGCCAGGACTGGAAAACAGGCCTCAGGACCCCAGGGCCAGTGATCTATTCCGAGGTCCCTTGTCCCCAGGAGTCCGGGGACCTGGTGCCAGGACCCCAATCTCATCACGCAGGGAGGTTACAGGGACGTGTGAGGTGGGCCCACTCTAGGACATCCTTGGGAGGTTGGCCATCTGACCGCTTCTCGGTTGGCTGAAGGTTTATTTGGGAGGCAGGGTCCTTGCCCCAACAGGCGCGTCATGAGAGCGTGAAATCACCCCTTCCTCCCCAGGCTGGGAGCCTCATGGGAATCATTAATGTAAAAACAATCACAACGTGAAACCAATTCTACACTTTTCTCTTCTGTCATCACCAGCATTGACTGGGCACCAACTGTCTGCCAGAGACTGTATTCTCACCATCTGATGGGACCCTTGCCATCACGACCCTAGGCTGGAGGCGTCTTCCCCATCTCATGGGGGCAAAACCTGGAGCTGCGAGCCTGACCACACCTGAGTGGCAAGAGGGTGTCTGTTTCCAACACAGTCAAGTGATGGGGCAGAGACAGCCCTGGCAGGGTGTGGGGCAGGGCGGCAGGGATCCAGGCCTACCAAGGCTCCCACCGGCTCTGTGACTTTGGACATCTTGACCCCAACGCCAGGCCTCAGCTTCCCCATCTGTAAAGTGGGTCTGAAGAGAGACACAGCCAGTGGCCCCCAACCAGGGCATGGTGCTGGGAAGCCTGTCGGCCAAGCAGCCTTTTTCCGGAGCAAACGCGACCTCTACCTGACACGACAGACCGTGCTGGACACGGCTCAAGGACTCCTGTCTTCGCCCACATCGGGGGAGCCGCCGGATGCTGAGGGGAAGCCTGGGTGCCTTGGACACCCATGTGCTGCCCTCGGCCCACCCTCCCTTTGCTTGCTGCCTCCCACCCTCCCCCCACCCCCCGCTGGCAGGGCTCTCCCATGACGGGAGGGCTGAGGGCTCGGGGAGGGGCCCGGCCCCTTCGGCGCTCTGCACTGAAAAGGAAGTGGATTTTAAGGATGGTCAAAAGGCGTTTTTTTAACTGCTAATTGGGTGAGTCTCGCTGCGCTCCCCCACACACGCTTGCACGCACACCCACACCCGTTCACATATCTTTGATTTTCCAACAAACAAACAAAGCATAATCTCTGTTACTGCACAGAATGTCCTGTTTAGGTTGACGGGAGCCAAAAGGGATGACCCCAAACTGTCCCACCACGAAACGCGTTTCCAGGAACAGTAGCCCCCAGTAGCGCGGGCTCCAGTCTCAGAGAACAGCGCTCCCCTCCCGCCGTAGCTTCACAGTGACGGCGCCCGGCCAGGGGCTGCCCCTCCCCGAGGGCCCCCCACCCAGCGCACGCCAGCGTGACTACCATCAAGGAAAGAGCAACTTGAACGGATCCAGAAAAGTGTTAATGTTCAAACTCCAAAGACAAATTACAGACAGAGCCAAAGGGCAAAAGAGACAAACTTGGAGAAGCACTTGCTGCACATACGGCTGGAGAAGATTTTCTATTATTAGTCTAGAAAAGGGTCCTACAAGCACGTAACAAAGATGTTGTTCGATCAGGTAAAAAATGGGCAAAGGGGGCTTCCCTGGTGGTGCAGCGGTTGGGAGTCCGCCTGCCGATGCAGGGGACGCAGGTTCGGGCCCCGGTCCGGGAGGATCCCACGTGCCGTGGAGCGGCTGGGCCCTTGAGCCATGGCCGCTGAGCCTGCGCGTCCGGAGCCTGTGCTCCGCAGCGGGAAAGGCCGCAACAGTGAGAGGCCCGCGTACCGCACACAAAAAACAACAACAACACAAAAAAAAAAACGGGCAAAGAACAGGAACACCAATTCACTTATAGTCAATAAGCACTTCAAAGTGTTTCACTCCCCAAAATTCAAAAGTTAAAAGAAAGAAGACATCTCTTTACCCCTCATGAATTGGCAGTGATTGTTCTGTTAATACCTAAAATTAATGAGATGGAGGGAAAAGGTACTCAGTTTCCCCGTTTATTGTCCTGGAAGGAAACAGGGCAATTTTCACACACACACACACACACACACACACACACACACACACACGAAAGGCACCAAATGCTGTGGTCTCTGGGTGGTAGAACTGATTCTCTCTTTTTCACTTTTCTATTCTTTCTGTTTCATTTTTTGTATACTGAATATCTGAGGGGTTTTTTCCACAACTAAATGCTAAAACTTCCCTCTTTTCCAAAGCTCTCCTCAGAGCCCAGAAACGGACCACAGAAATGCACCTGGCCTGGAACCGACCGCGTGATCTTCAGCAGATCACAGGGCCTCGGAGCTCACCTGGGAAGGGGGTGACACCTGACTCCCCCCACCCCAGGGTCTCTGAGGGTGAAACTGGAGGGAGCTGTGGCCACGTCAGCAGCAGTGGCCTTTGAAACCACCAGGTGGCCTTCGCAGTGCGGGAACTGATAGAGTCCGTCTTCAGGACCTGGCACTGGAATCTCACGCATCACCCCCGACACGTGAGCCGGACCTGGTGGGCAGGCGGCCGGTCTGTCCGCTGCTCCCACATCGCAGCTGGAAAGGCAGGGGGACCCTGCTGGGGCCCCAGCCCTCCAGCGGCATACCCACCAGCCCCCCACGCCGCCCGGGCTGGTCGTGAGACTCCTGTGACCCCCGGGCAGCATGCGTTCGGGAGAGACACCTCGGCAGACAGGTGCTTCTGAGGTCAAAGCCAAGTCCCCCTGCCTGCCGGGAGCCCGCCCCTCACTTGCTCAGTCCAGAGCCAGCGTGGAGACCAGCTTTCTCCCTCCTCCGTTTCCTCCCGTCAGTGAATGAGGGGCCGCCATCAGAGACAGGACGGCGCGGGGAACTGGTCTGGGGGCGGCAGGCAACGGGGTGGCCAGGACTCCTGTTTGGACGTGTCGCGGACACCCCGGCGCAGGAGCTGAAGGGAGAGGGGTGTGGGGTCGTCGGCCCACGGAAAGGACTAGAAGCCATGGCCTGGACGACGCCTCTAAGGAATGCAGACAGCCGAGGGGGGAGACTGGGACCCACCAGCACCTGAGGCCAAGCACAGGCACAGCCCACAGGGGTCCCGGCAGGGAGGGCTCCGCAGCCACGTGGAAGAAGGAAGGGTAAAGACGGTCCAGTTAGAGAGGATGGGGCTCTGCACAGGTGACCCTTGGAGGAGGGGAGCCACGCTTGGGGGGGTTGTTTCCTGGGCAAAAGGGGGCGGGGCTGCAAGGGGAACACATCTCTTAAGGGGCCTCTGGGTAACGGGAGCGGAGGAATGGGGTGACAACAAGGGGGGTTGCGGGGACGGGGTTCTGGGTGTGACGGCAGCCTCGGCAGCAGAAGGACAGCCTGGGAGGGAGGCGGCATGACGGGGGCGGCAGTCAAAGAGGGGATGTCACGGGGTGACCAGGGCAGAGCCCCGGGGAGGGTGGCGGTGTGGCAGCAGGGAAGGCAGGCACGTGGGTATGTCTAAGCTCCACCCTTAGACATTGAAGCTGAGCGGGGGAACATGAGGTGAGGTGTAAGGAGTGATGAGCGCCCAGGACTTGATGGATTCAGGGCCACACGGCAGACATCGGGAGCCCAGTATGGGGGCCAGGACTTTCAGAGCTTGGGGCTGGGATCAGAGGGGGCTGAGCCCAAAGATGGCAGCAAAGGAGGCCCTGAGGCCCTCCTGAGCTCCACCCCTGCAGCCTCATCTGTTTTCAGTCACCGAGCTCGTCCCCCTCAGGGCCTTTGCACGTGCCAGCCCAGGATTCCATTTCTCCAGATCACCCTGTGGCTAGCTCTGTCCTCACCTTCCGATGGAAGCTGGGTCGGGAGAAGCCTTCCCTGACCTCCCAGCCGAATTCAGCCCCGTCCACCTCCTGTCCTGTGAACCTCCCTCATTTTCCCTGTGTTTTGATCAGTCTCCTCCTTCTGGAAGGTGACGCCCACCAGAGCCAGACGTCCACTCACCTCTCCTTCTGTGAGACCTTCGCGAGAGCCCCCAGCTGAGGGCTTGCTCACGTCCCCGAGCCCCGAGACGTGCCCTCGCTCCCACAGAAATGCCTGCCGCACTCAGGGTCACACCTACTGTGCACTCTTCGGGGCCCCTGGCGGCAGACGGGGTCACCCCCTTTTACAAAGGAGGAGACGTGGGGGAGGAGGCCCCGGCCACGCTCAGTCCACACTTTGCTGCCTGATGTGATCAGCACAGGGCCGCGTGTTCCGGTCCCCCAGGCCCACCCTGGACACCGGCCCGGAAGGGAAGAGGAGCCCTGGGCCCAGAATCCCAAGGTCACGGGCCAAGTGTGGAGGGTGCTGGCTCCCAGTTGAGCAGAGGCAACGCAGGGGTTACTCCAGGCTAAATAAACAAGAGAATCGGGCAGGGAGGGGTGAGTGGACACAGCACGTCAGCTAGCCAGCCAGCCGGTCCGTGAGCCAGGGCTGTGGGGAGCCTGGGGCAGTACCGTGGGACTCACTGCTGGCCGAGGCGGGCTGCGGGCTGGGGGAGCTGCCAGCCTGTTTGGTGAGGAAAAGGCCCACGGCCACACCTTCAGGGCCGAGGGGCCCTGGGCAGAGCTGCAGCCTGGCCCCCGCCCTCAGGCCTGAAGGTGGAAACCCAGCCTCAGCTAGGGCCAGTGCACCGTTCTGCCTCCCAGCTGCCTACAGTTTCGCCAGCCTCCATGTTTTATTCTGGGCCTAATGGATAGCACGAAATGTTCTGGAGGTTCTGGAGGGCTCTGAGCCCCTGGAACCGTGAACATAGCAGCATTTTTATGGAGCGGGAACAGGCTTCTCTCAGAGTCTAAAAGGCCTAGGACTCCATCCCCCTACCCCCAGCAGGACTCTTCCCATTTCAAAGATGCAGGAGCAACTTCCCCAAGGTCTCGAAGGGACTGGTGACAGAGCAGGGCCAAAACCCAGGTCCTGATACCCGAGGAGGGGTGGCTTCACTGGAGGGGACTGAGCCGTCTGCGGGTAAAGGAGGAGGTCCAGGCTGGGCACAGAAACAGCAGCAGCTCGCTCCGCTCAGCCCCATCTGGTCGTCACGATGCGCCCATTTCCAGATGTGGAGACGGAGGCTTGGAGAGTATAGTGGGGTGAAGGCTGGCCCCACAGAGATACGTCCCCTGGACCCCGTGAACGTGAGCCAGGGACGCCTGGGCCCCCAGCAGCTGGAAGAGGCAGGAAGGACCCTCCCCTGGAGCCCCTGGAGGGAGCGCGGCCCTGCCACACCTGGATTTCAGACTTCGGGCCTCCAGCTCTGGGAGAGCACGTGTTTCTGTGGTTCTCATCCCCCCAGTCTGGAGTGCTTTGTCACAGCAGCTGCAGGAGCCTCAGGCAGACAGCTTCCTTTGCCCCTGCCCACGCCACCAAGGACACAGCGGGGATGCAGCCCGGTGGGCGGGACCCCGGAGTCCGAGCCGAAGACAACCCTGCTGCATCCTCGCAGAGAGCCCCAGAGAGCAGCCCCGGGCCTTCCTGCCTTTGCTTTAGGCCCTGGCCACACCCTGACATCTGGCCTGGCTAGCGGGAGGTACACAGTAACCACCTCCCTGTCTTTGCAGCGAGCTCAGGGGTCCAACACGGCTCTTGTCCCCTGTGTGGGCAGCGGGCCGAGTGTGGAGCCTGCAGGGAGCTGGGGACGTGATCGGGCCAAGGCTCAGAGGGGCCAGAAACAGCAGAGGCCGCCGGGGCAACAGCAGGGTCGTCAGGTCAGGGCAGGATGCTTCAATGGGCTGCGCCGGGCCAGCAGAGTCCAGGCTTCCCCCCGGCCTCTACCCCCCGGCCCCGCCCTCTGTGGGACCTTCTCAGTCACACCTGCCTCTGGGGCTGAGCCCGCGCTGCCCACAGAAAGTCCAGGTTAGGGCACGTGACCCAAAAGATGACACCCACCCCCGCTCTGCCGTGATCCCATCCCGTGCTTGCTTCCGTCATCCGTAAATGGGAGACCACCGCCCACCTCGTGGTCCTGGGGAGGCCCGAGCCGTAAATGGGAGACCACCGCCCACCTCGTGGTCCTGGGGAGGCCCGAGCTGGCACGGAGCCAGGCCTGGGAGTGGACACTGCTGTCGCCCCCACCATCGCGGTACAGGGAGACGCCGGGAGTAGGGTGGAGGCTGCAGCAGTGACTCCCCACCTCCCTCACCAGGGCAGCCTTATGCCTTATGCTCAGTCACCCCCAGGGCACCCCCTCCAAGGCCGGCACAGCGATGGTCCAGGCCTGGGCCCCCGCCATCCAGACTGCGTATCCAGAACCGCATCCCCAAGTTTCCGACATGCGCTTCTCAGCCCTCTCCAACGTAGCATCTCCCGCATCTGGGGCCGGTGGGGCTGGCTGGGAGGAGCAGGCTGCTGGGAGGGGGCCCTGCACTGACCATCTCCCCGAGGGGACGCATGGGCAGAGCGCCCGCCAGCCTCCCTAAGTGCGGCACCCTGGGGCCCTGGACAAGATGGACGGGCAGGGCAGCGGCTGTTTGACGCTGGGAGGAGCATTGAGGCAGAGCCCACCGCTCCCAGGGCAGACCAGCCCCACGTCCCACCCTGACAACCGCAGTGACTCACTGGGCCACCTCCTCCATGCTGCCCACTTTTGCCCTGGGGAATCCGATCCTGTTGCCTGGCCCCTCCCCCTGCTGCCTCTGCAGCCTCCCAGACTCCTCCGCGGGTGTTCCTGTGGGTCTCTCCTTCCTTTCGGCCCTGGAGGGCGCTGCTCCTTCCTGCCCCAGGGCCTTTACACTGGCGGTGTCTTCACCCCAAAGCCCTCTCCTTCTTTCCTGGGTAAACCCTGACTCTGACTCCAGGTCTCATCCTTCCCTGCCCACCCCCCAGACTAGCTCCCCCAGCCCCTGGAACCCTCAGGAACCTAATCCAGGAGCCATGTGTTCACTGCCGGCTCCCTGCCAGGCCTGAAGCTGCAAGAAGGTAGGGTTGTGTGCCTTTGGGGGGTGTCTTCTTGCCGGGACTGACCTTCCACAAGCAATGGTCCCCTGAATGAAGAGCGTCTACAACCACTGCTGGGCGAGGTCTTCCCCTGTGTCTCCCCTGAAAGGTGGGCACCGTTTCCATCTCCATTCACCGTTGAGAAGAGGGGTGCAGAGAGGGGAAGGTCTCGCCCCAGGGCCCTGAGGCTCCTACAGAGGGGCGCCGGGCGTTCCAGGGGCAACCGGTTGGGTGGTCCTATCCTCACCGGCCTGCCCCCGCCCCGCCCCGCCCCGCCCAGGGAAGGACCAGGCAGGCAGGAGAGACCGGCCCACCCCCACCGGCCCACTCCTTCCGGAGCTCACAGCCATCCTCCTTCCCTACAGGGCAGCACTCTTCCCAATGCGTGTCTGTGGAGCCCTAGATCCACGACGGGGTGCTATTGGCGCTGCTCCGTGGGGACGGGGCTTTGCGAAGTGCTGGGCGCGCAACGGGGAGCAGAATTCTTTCCCACAGGACTTCTCGGAGCCTTTAGGCGCTGTGCACACCGGCCCTGGGGGAGAACTCTAGCAGACATCCCACAGTGTTTGGCCGGGGGGTGGGACCAGACCCCCATGTGGCAGAAGTCTCGGTCGCCTGGTAGACAGCAGGGGCCAGCCCGGGCTTTGCAGTTACCCGCAGCTGCCTTCAAATCCCTCTCTGTTCTCTTCTGGCTGGGGGTCCTCTCTGAACCTCAGCTTTCTCCTCTGTCACCTGGAGAAAGCAATGCCCAGGTCCCAGGGGTGGAAATCCTCCGGGTAGCACCTGGTTGCAGCCTGCACTCAGAGGGTGGGGCGGCTTTGATTGGCCTGAGGGGCAGAGGGGCAGGCCGCCAGCGCCCGCCACTTCCTCCCGGGTCAGCCGTGCTCTGTCTGGCAGCCTTTCTTAAGCTAAATTCCTTCCAGTCTCTCTCTTAAGGGTGAGTTTTGGTGCCCCAAGCGAAGGGTGTGTCAATGAGTCATCATTTTGAGTCCTCCAGCACCCCTGCCAAACTTGACCCCCCAGGGCCAAGAACTAGGAGGACTGTGTTCCATCCCAGGGCTCCAGGGCTCCGTGACCCCCACGCGCTGTCCAGGGGGCAGAATGGGGCCTGCTGGGGGGCAGAGCGATGAGAATCACTGATGATTATCCACACCAGGCTATTTGGGTCCTTTTAACAGTGCCGGGAGCGCTTGCTTCTCCGTCCAGCAAGAGTTTTTCCAGATTCCAACCGGAGGGACCAGAACCCAGGCCCCAGGGGCGACGTCCCTGCAGCCTTTTGGGAAGAGCCCAGATTCCCAGCCAGGGGCCATAGTGGGATGGCTGCCAGCGCCACTCCTTCCGGCTGCGGGGCCCAGAGTGAGCATCTCACCCATGGGGCAGGGGCAGCAGAGCTGTGCGTGGACCAATGAGGAAACCGAGACAGAGCACCCGGCGCAGCTGGGCCCAGACGAGGTGCAGGACGTGTGCCCGCACAGACTCTTGTCGGCCAAGTTGTTCCGGCAATGGCTCGTTTAAACGTTTGTCTCTGCTTCCTGAAACCCAAGGGCCCAGGCCCAGGCCCAGGAGGACGGCACACGGAGGCAGAGGACACGAGACACACAAACGCCATTTACTGTCCCCATCACGTCTTCCCTGTCTCCCCAGCGAGGGGAAGGACTCCTGGCACGTGGACACAGTCCCCTCTTCTGTCCCACAGATGACCGAATGAGAAGAGAAATAAACCAGGACCCTCTGCCAGGCTGCCTCTGGGGCCTGTAAGTGGGGCCGGGCAGCGGGGCAGCCTGAGAAAGTTCTGGAGCAGCTGCGAGCCAGCTCCTGGAGGGCGGGTGACCTGTGTCTGGGTCCTGCCTGGCCCCCCAGGCCTGAGGCTCCCTCCCTCGGGGCCTCAGGACGCTTGCAGGGAGCTGGTCCTGGGACATTTATATCCTGGAGGAAGGGCAGTCCCCGTGCTTGGTCCCCGAGGAGCTTCCTGTCCATCGGGGCCGTGGGGGCCAGGGCAGAACCGGAGCGCCCGGGAGGCCGGCCGGTCACGCGAGAAAGGCCTCCGGCCAAACGCCAGCCTTGGGAACGCTCGGTCCTCTCCTCCTTCCACACATCCGGGGTCAGCGGTCACTTTATTAATAGCAGCCCCCGAGGAGAGGCCTCACCCCCTGGACCGTCATCGCCCGCCCTGTGGGCTTGGCCGAGCGACCTGGGGGCATTCCTCGGAGGGACGGTTGGGGGACATCGCCACCCTGCCTGCCCGGAGGCTCCAGACACTGCAGAGGGAAAAAGCAGGTTTCAAAGATCACACTTTCTCCCTCCCGCCATCAACTGCAAGACACAGCGTCAATTTCATGACAGCTCTTGGGGACGAAAAGCAACAGCACTAACTCTGTACTTCGGCACAGCGACACACCTCATCCTCAGGAACACTCAGGACGAGAGGGGCAGAGTTTCAGCATTGCAAAGAAAATCCTGCCTTAAGCCATCTGGGCCCATTGACACACAGAGAAAAATCTGGAAAGTTAGTCCCCTTATCTGGACCTTCCCTCCCTCCTCTGCACAGCAGACCTCTAGATGAGTCCTCCACCGCCAGGAAAAATTGTGAGGCTTTGAAATTGGAAAAAAAAAAAAAAAAAAAAAGATTACTGCTGGTCCTGCCTAGGGTACCCCTCAAGTCATTGCAAACCTATCTTACAACACAGGAATTTATAGGAAACAGGAAACCAGTAAAAGTTGTGCCGATCGAGATGGGTGGTTGGTAAGATGCAGGGTTATTTTGCTCCTGTGTGGTTTTAAATGCACGTGCAATGAGTAGGTATACCATGTATAATGAGAAAAAAAATGGACTTTTGAAAGAATTAACTCCAGGAAAAGTGTCCAGGCTACACGTGGATAGAGATTTTGTGTGTCGGGCACATGTCAGGAACCGTACAAATCTGACGTCTCCCGCACGGCCACCAGCCCGCAGCACCTCCCGGTACCTCCCAGTACCTCTGGTGCCTCTGGGGGCCCAAGAACCTGGGCTCCAGACCCCACTGCCTGCCGTACCTGGGGGTATCACCTTTAGGCATCCTGGAAATGCCCTGAGCCTCGGTTTCTCTACCTGGAAAATAGGACAGTAGCAGCCACCCTCTACTGAACCCTCCCTGTGAGCCAGGCCCTGAGCTCCAGTCCCGTAAGGGAGGAAACTGAGGCTCGGCCGTGAGGTGACCTGCCCAGGGCCACAGAGAGCCGGACTCTGAACAAGAAAGTAGCCTCTGCTCCAGGGGCTGAGCTGAGGCTTAGAGAAGGTGAGATGCAGGCCCTTCCCCCAGGAAGGATGCTCCAGCTCCATCAGGCGGCATAGACCCTGAGAGGTGCAACCCCGCCCCCTGGTGGAGGAGAAAGCCCGAGCTCCCCACCCACCCAGCGCTGCTCCCACAGGAGCGACCTCCTGGCGTGGATGCCTAGCCTTGGGGTGTCCCTTCCTACAGAGAGCAAAGAACAGGCAAGGGGCAGAAACCCACCACCCAGGGGGCAACCCACCGGCCACTCCAAGGCCAGCAAGACAGGAGCCAGTGGACAGGGGCACCCCCAGGCGGGGGCCTCCCCGATTCCAAAGGCCCCCAGTCTAGGTGGTGGCCGCTAGCAATGGCCTTGAAGCTGATGCTCTGAGCCCCAGCAGTCACTCCGAAAGGCTCGTGACGGCCCCAGAAGGTTGCTGGGTCACCAAGGTCTCCCGTTCCAAAAGGCGACGAGTCCTCAGGGCCTGTCGCCATTCCTGGGAATGTCACTGCTCTCCCCCGTCCAGCCGAGGATCTCCCAGGAAGCTGGAAAGGGCTTAGGGGCCGCCTGGTCAGCAGGCAGAGGTCTGTGAGCTGGAGGTGAGTGGGGCAGGGGCCAGGCTCCCCCATAGCCACCCACCCTCACCCCACGCAGCCCACGGATGCTGACAGTAAGATGTGTGAAGACAAATCCTTGAGTCAAGAGTTAGCTCTCATCCCACCAGATCCCTAGTTCTACAGGATGGTGCTGGGGGTGGGACGAGCGTTTCCATCTACGGCTCTGCCCTTCCTTGCAGGTGCCAAGAAGCCCGAGTTGTGAAAGCCAGCAGAGCTGGGCCATCCCACAGGTGGGTTTCTGGGAAAGGGAACTGGCCACATTTGGGGGCCCAAACTGGCCTCAGACTTCCTCCAGCTGCTGAGTCCTGACCCTGACATTTCTCCAGATCAGGTGCAGCCTTCACCAGAGAGCTGGAAAACTCAAGCTCTCCAAAGTCACCTGCACCTGGGAATAAGAGTATTATAATCAGAGCAGAAACAGGATTATTTGGCTCTGAACAACCCGGATCACTGCCTGAACTCGTCGACTCAGTGCCCACTGTGGAGTGCTTCCCCAGGGCTACAAGTGGACTGAGGGACTGGAATGGGGTTGGATGTGCAGAGCCAACCATCCAAGCTCTGTGCTGGCAAATCCGGTGGCCACCACCAGGGGGTGCCCTGGCATGGACCCTGGCTGGTCTGGATGGACCCAAGTACCGCTGAGGCCCTTCAGCCTCCTCCCCTCTGTCTTTGGCCTTCCTCCTCCCCCTCCTCCTCTGCTTTCTTCCCTCGCCTGGGCCCTCTCTTCTCCCTCCTGCACAGACCTGCATGCCACCAGCCCATGAGCCAAGATGGATGACTAAATGACCACACCCCCTCCAGCCCTCATTTTCACAAGCTCCATGGCCCCCCAGCAGGCTTTCCTTTAAAAAGGGGGTGGTGGAGGCTTCCCTGGTGGCACAGTGGTTGGGAATCTGCCTGCCAATGCAGGAGACTTGGGTTCGAGCCCTGGTCCGGGAAGATCCCACATGCCGCTGAGCAGCTAAGCCCGTGCGCCACAACTACTGAGCCTGCGCTCTAGAGCCTGCGAGCCACAACTACTGAGCCCGCATGCCACAACTACTGAAGCCCGCGTGCCTAGAGCCCATGCTCCGCAACGAGAAGCCACCGCAATGAGAAGCCCCTGCACTGCAATGAAGAGCAGCCCCCGCTCGCTGCAACTAGAGAAAGCCCGCACGCAGCAATGAAGACCCAACACAGCCAAAAATAAATAAATAAAATAATTTTTTTTTAAGGGGGGTGGGGGCGGAGAAGGACTCTGCAACTTGGTTCAACACAGAATTCCCCAAACAAGCTCCTCCCCTTTTTTCCATAGGACACCTTCCCTTTTTTTTCTTTTGGGTATGAGGGCTTCTCACTGCTGTGGCCTCTCCCGTTGCGGAACACAGGCTCCGCACACACAGGCTCCACACACACAGGCTCCACACGCGCAGGCTCAGCGGCCACGGCTCACGGGCCCAGCCGCTCCGCGACATGTGGGATCCTCCCGGACCGGGGCACGAACCCGTGTCCCCTGCATTGAGCAGGTGGACTCTCAACCACTGCGCCACCAGGGAAGCCCTTCCCTTGTTTGCACAGTGGTCCCTAGAGCACACTTTGGGAGGGGCTGCTTCCCAGGCAGGTGACAAGAGCGCCCCCTCCCCTGTTCCTGGGGTTGCCAAATTTAGCAAATGAAAATCCAGGACAATTTCAGAGCAATAATGAATACGTTTTAGTATAAGCACCGCCCCATAACATATTTGAGGCATACTCACACTTTCAGTGCTCACTGTTTACCTGAGATTCCAATCTAACCAGGCGTCGGTATTTAATCTAGCATCTTCACCAGGACACTTGCAGGGAAAAGGCTCACACAGGCCTGGGGCTTCGCCAGGGCTGGAGGGGACCCCACACTTCCACCATCTGGGTCTGGGTCCTCCCCCCAACCACCCAGGAAACAACGGGCAGGGGGGTGCTCAGCAAGGCCCTCCTCTCCCTCAGCTTCTGCAAAACAGGCAGGTCAGGTGGGTGATCTCGCCTTCTCTTATTTCTGGGACTTCCTGGGTGTAGCCCCTGATCCCACACGGGGGCCTTTAGGAACCACCCCTGGGGATGGTCTAGTGAGTTCCGTTCCCGGTGAACTCGGGTCCGATGATGACCGGGAGGTACCAGCAAGCGCCCGGAAAAGCAGCCTCAGTAAATGCAGCCCAGGAACCCACGTCTGCGCCAGTCCCGGGAGGGAGCTGCTCCTCGTGGGTCCTTCCCGACTGGTCCTCTCAACACTGCGAAGACCCTCTGGCCACCTTCCCTCACAGGCAGCCTCCACCTTATTCTGCAAGTTCTTCCCCAGTCTGTGTCATCATCTTGAAGTCGCCTGGAAGAAATGGAGTCACCCACTCTCCACCCAGAGCAAAGACAGGCCGTCAAGAGGGGGATGGGAGGTGGGGGCCCAAAGGGCTTCATGAATGCAGATTCCCAGGCCTGCCGCTAGACACGCCCCCCCCCCCCCCCCAGGTTCAGACTCTGCCCAGGAATCTACATTTTAACACTAGGTGGTTTGGAGTCAGCCTAAAGCTTGAGAGGCCTGGTCTGGGGTTCCTGAGGAGCCAGCTGCCCCTTTGTTCCAAGCCAACGGGAACCAGGAGCTTACAGACGCAAGGGAAGGGCAAGGCCCCATGTGGCCTGTCAATGGGCAGGAGGTGACATCACTGGGGCCCCGGGCCACTCTGGATGGACCCTCCCATGTGCCCAGACCAGAGGGTCCCAGGAGGCCCAAGGCAGAGGTCTGTGTGCACAAGTCCCAGCAGTGGAGCAGGACAGTTTGGCACAAGCAGACTCCCAGCCCCTCACCCCGCAGCCCGGCTCTAACCCCTCTGCTGCCCCACTGGAGGTGTGATGTCCACGTCACCCAACCACTCTGGCTTGTGTCCTCAGCTATCAAGTGTGGGTGCTCATGGCACCAACCTCGTGGGGGAGGGGCGTGAAACGGGAGGACGTTAGCGCAGGGCCGCTGGGGCCTTGGCACACAGTGGGTGTTGAGCACGGCCTGCAGCCGCTTGTCCTTAGTGAAGAGTTACAGCCCCGCAGGTCTGAGACTAAGGAAGCCCGGCCGCTAGGACGGTGTGGGCAGCTGGACAGAGCAGTGACTGAGACAGGACTGATGCCCCTTGCAGCTGCCCACTGTACTGACCAGCTCCGGGGTGACACCCAGGCCCCGCGCTGCACCTGCGAGCGCCGACACAGGGCAGGACAGGGCCTTGCCCAGAGCACACACACACACCCACTCCCAGCTGACCCCGTCCCTGGTGGCTGCCTGCCTGTCCCTTGGTCACGCCCTCGGCCCTTCTCTCCCTTCTCTCCCACGATGCTCTGCAAACTGGGCAGAGCTCTCCCGTGTGCACTTGGTTAGCTCTCTACCTGTAACTAACCGGCTGATTGGGAACTTCTCAAAGGAGAACTGGATGGGGGACACTGCTAGCCTCCTGCAGGCCGTGTCCACCCCAGCCGGCTCAGCGTCCCTTGGCTGGACCTACCGCCCCCCCCTTCTGTCCACTGCCCTTCTGTGCTGTCTGTGAGCGCATACACGGTGTGGACGGGCGCGCTCAGGGACGCCTGGGCGTGCACGGACGCTGTGGACACGCAGGCGTGTCTGCACACGTATGCACATATGCTTATGCACACATGCACACGCCTTTCTCAGCCCGCGCGGTTCATCGGAAGGTCGCCCCCGGTCGCACGGAGCCCAGCGCACACGCGCGTCCGGCCGGGGAACCACGCGCCCGCAGCCGTGGGGAGGCACCGCGTCACCGCCTCGGCCGGGGCCGCATGGCCCCACCGTCTACACTGCGGGGACGGCCAGCACCCGAAGCATCGGATTTAAATCCTAAAACTCTAGGGAAAGGACGGACGGGAAGAGCAAAAGCCGGCTCCGCGCAGACTCTGTCCCGCCCCTGGGTTCGAACCGGCCGCTCAAAAATGGCGCGGAGCGGGCTCAGAGCATGCGCGGAAGACGCGTGGCGTAGGCTGGGAGCATGCGCAGACCACGCCCCGGCTCCCGCCGCACCCACAGTTCCAAGCGCAGGGCCGCGTCCGGATGTCCGTGGAGCGGCTCTTCCTTCCTCGTCCTCTGATTCGCTACCAACCACTTCCATTTCCGCAGAAAGTTCCGAGCCATTTCCGCGAGGCGTGTCGCTGTAGGAAGTGCGCGCCTACCCTGTTTTGTTTCCGGGGGAATCTATTTTCCTGAGGGACGCTTGGACTTCCGGGTGTTCCTCTCAGCCTCTGATTGGCTTGTTTTATGAATATATTAGAACACGAAAAAGAAGTTTTTTCATCGCGCTAAAATAATATAGCGACTTAAAAAGAACTTATTCTCGGCTATCTGTTGGATGCGATCGCTTTCACCAGCGTGTCTGAGGTGCGAACGCGAAGTCGCCGTAAGCAAAAGGCGGTGCGCAGGCGGGTTCTTAAATAGGGAGCGCGCGGAGGATGGAAGCGTGTTGTATGAAAGGAGAGAAGGTTAGCACTCCCCTTGACAAGGATGGAAGAGACCTTCGGGTCTAACAACACGCATACGGTTAAGGCATTGCCACTTACGTTGTGGCATCTAACCACTGTTTTTTACTGTGCGGACACAAGGGCGTGTGGTCCGCGGGGGTGCATCGCTATACGATGTGTGCTGCACTTGTCCACACTGACGTGTGGGCGTGACGCGCGCGGGTGCATAAGCGGGGGGTGCGACACAGGGATCTGTGATACACGGCTGTGTGATACGTGTGTGTGCCGCGTGGACAAACACCTATGCGACGCTACTTGCTCGGCTCTTTGAGATGCTTGGCATTTTTTTTTTAAACATCTTTATTGGAGTATAATTGCTTTTCAATGGTGTGTTACTTTCTGCTGTATAACAAAGTGAATCAGCTATACATATACATATATCCCCATATCTCCTCCCTCCCTATCCCACCCCTCTAGGTGGTCACAGAGCACTGAGCTGATCTCCCTGTGCTATGTGGCTGCTTCCCACTAGCTATCTATTTTACATTTGGTAGTGTATAGATGTCAGTGCCACTCTCACTTCGTCCCAGCTTACCCTTCCCCCTCCCCGTGTCCTCAAGTCCATTCTCTACATCTGCGTCTTTATTCTTGTCCTATCCCTAGGTTCTTCAGAACCTTTTTTTTTTTAATTCAATATATATGTGTTAGCATATGGTATTTGTTTTTCTCTTTCTGACTTACTTTACTCTGTATGACAGACTCTGGGTCCATCCACCTCACTACAAATAACTCGATTTCATTTCTTTTTATAGCTGAGTAATATTCTATTGTATATATGTGCCACATCTTCTTTATCCATTCATCTGTCGATGGACACTTAGGTTGCTTCCATGTCCTGGCTATTGTAAATAGAGCTGCAATGAACATTGAGGTACATGTCTCTTTTTGAATTATGGTTTTCTCAGGGTATATGCCCAGTAGTGGGATTGCTGGGTCGTAGGGTAGTTCTATTTTTAGTTTTTTAAGGAACCTCCGTACTGTTTTCCATAGTGGCTGTATCAATTTACGTTCCCACCAACAGTGCAAGAGGGTTCCCTTTTCTCCACACCCTCTCCAGCATTTATTGTTTGTAGATTTTTTGATGATGGCCATTCTGACCGGTGTGAGATGATATCTCATTGTAGTTTTGATTTGCATTTCTCTAATGATTAGTGATGTTGAGCATCCTTTCATGTGTTTGTTGGCAGTCTGTATATCTTCTTTGGAGAAATGTCTATTTAGGTCTTCTGCCCATTTTTGGATTGGGTTGTTTGTTTTTTTGATATTGAGCTGCTTGTATATTTTGGAGATTAATCCTTTGTCAGTTGCTTCATTTGCAAATATTTTCTCCCATTCTGAGGGTTTTCTTTTCATCTTGTTTATGGTTTCCTTTGCTGTGCAAAAGCTTTTAAGTTTCATTAGGTCCCATTTGTTTGTTTTTATTTCCATTTCTCTAGGAAGTGGATCAAAAAGGATCTTGCTGTGATTTATGTCATGGAGTGTTCTGCCTGTGTTTTCCTCCAAGTGTTTTATAGTGTCTGGCCTTACATTTAGGTCTTTAATGAGATGCTTGGCATTTTTCGTAATACAGAGTGGATCACAGCTTTCTTGTATGGGTATCATTGCACCTGGGGCAGGCGTGCCTTCACCTCAGCCACAGGGTGGGGGGCAGGGCCGGGGAGCGGACATCAGGACACCCAGGTGGCTTCCACTTCCTGTCAGTGTGTTTCAGCGTGGAAGCAGGAACGGGGCGGGGAGGTTAGGCAGGTGACCTGGTGGTCAGACCAGGTCCCGCAGGTGGCTGAGGTCTGAGGCCTTGGTGGCTTCGAAGTTTCCATGTGCATCTCTTCAGCATCACAGACATTCGGGGCACAAGTAGGAATTGAGCAGCCGTCCTCCGTGGGACACTGATCCAGGTGGGAGAGGACCCCAGCCCCAGGAGCTCACATCCTGGACCATTCCAGAGCCTTAGCGGACAGATCCAAAGCAGACGACCTCTGTGGGGTGAGCAGAGCAGGCGGGAGCGGTCAGGGAAGGCGAGGCGGAAGATGCCCTGAACCAGGTTCCCCCTTTATGTCCAGAGCACAAACTGCCGTGAGTTTCAAATGCAGGGCTCATTTAAGGACCCAGTTAAATGATGGTCAAAGTAAATACAAGCAACGTGGGTGGTGGTCGGTCCACTCCGGCTCTCAGGAAACGGGGAGACGGGAAGGTGGTCGGCAGCCCCTCGGAGGTGCCGGCAGCAAACCCGGACCTGGACACCTAGGGGACGAGTGACCCATTCTCCAGAGATGCCGAGGGAGAAACGGGGGAACCCGGAGGTTCAAGAAGGAAACACAGGCGGGGGCTTTGCTGGGGCCCCCGGTTCACACCAAGCTTGTGTGCGTGTGCGCGGGTGTATATGTACCTGTGTGTACATACGTAGGCACGTACACTTCAAGATATTAAGACGACGAGGGAAACCTGGACACTAGGTTAAAGAATTCATATTTTAGGTGTGAAAACGGTACTGGGGTAATGCTTTTGGAGAATTATCTTTTAGAGATACCATGAATTCACTGCTTAAATTATAAAACATTTGGGATTTATACTCAAATAACCAGGGAGGGATGCCTGAAACAAGAGGTTAAAAGTTTTTGAAACTGGATGATAGAACACAGCGATTTTCTCCACTTTTATGTACGTTCGAAATGTTCCACAATAAAGTTTTTGTTTTTAATATAATAGAAGATATTCCCCAAAATGTTAGTGGGAAGAGGCATCTGGGTGATTTATTATCTTTGCTTTTTTTTTTTCTGTTGATAATTAGCACAAATACATAATCATCATAGTAAGAAAATAGCATTTTTTAAAGACCAAGAACCTTCCGCTAGCGCACGTGGCACTGCAGAGCCTGCGCAGCAGGAAGCACCGCCTCGGGGCCCGCCTCCACTCCACAGGCCGCTACACGGAAAGAAAGGTAAACAGTTCTCGCGGGGACACAGTTACAAGACAGGAAATTCTTTATTTTCAAAAAGAGAATGTATTTTTACATAAATCTACAACAGAGAATTCAAATGTAGAAAAAATAAACTATATTCAAGGACACGGCACTCTGCACGCATGCCCCTCCCCCGGGGGCGAGTCCGACACCGGAACCAACAAAACCCAAAGAACCTCAAGGTCTCGGAAATCCTGAGGCCAGGCCTCCGCCACCGACGCGGGGCCTCAGCGTCCCCCGTGCGGAAGCTGCCGACACGAGGGTCCTTTCGCCGGAGCAACTCGCTCCTACGACAGCCAGCGTCCGCACGGCTTCTTCCCACGTGGTGGGGGGGGAACGGCGGGATGCTCGTTTCCAGACGCCGGTGCGACTGTCCTCTCTGGGCCACAGCGGCCGCTGCGGGGTGGGCTGCCGCTCCCCCATCTGCAGGGACCCCCGGAGCCCAAGGACTGGCCCCGCCGCCCGGCATCAGGCAGGGGACGCGCCTCCCCAGCAAAGGTCTCGGGGCCACAGGCGGGATCGGAACCCCAGGGTGGCCTGGCTGCAGGGAGGGGTCCCTGTGGACGGCAGCGGCTCTGCGACGACACTGCCCTGCAGTCCGGTGCGCCCCACACCCCACTCCCGCCGGCAGGAAAGAGGCCCCTGACCCAGCAAGCAGAGCCGCTGGGTGCGCGAGGAGGGCGGATGACACCCAGCTCCCTGCGAGAGGCCGGCTCCCAAGCCCGTGGGTCCCGCGGTTGGCGGCGGGGGCGGGCACCAGCCTGTGCGCCCCAGACCCGGGGCGCCCACACCCCCGCCCTCGCCAGCGTCCGCCAGGTTCCACAGGACAACATCGCAGGGTCCCCGGCACCATCCCAACTAGGCCCCCCGCCTCCTTCCCGCGGCCCCACATCTACGTGCCGTTAGCCCGCGGGGACTGCTGACTCGCCCTCTGCGGCCCCGGACCCCGCATGGACAAGGAAGGAGTGGGCACATCACTCGGGGGACCTGTCTCGTGAGAAAAATCCTTTCAACCTCCTGCCAACTGAGACTTTTCCTAAAAGAGCCGCATGGAGGAAAGCTTTGCTGAGAACTCGGCTGCCACACGCGCACACGACCCCACCTTCATTACAGCCCGAGGCGCTGCCTGTAGTGTGACCACCCGTGGGACAAACGGAAGCCCTGAGTGTGGTCGCCACGCCAACAGCACAGGGGCAACCACCCCAAAACACAGAAGGCTTCTACCCGGACGTCAGTGCACGCCGCTCTGCGCTTCCCAGAAAGACTCGAGACAGGTGGCTACTGCTACAGGCGGGACAGTGTCTCCAGGGCATCTGCTGAGCACTGACAGGGGCAACCCCCGAGTTCGGGCGGGCCAGGCTGGCGGCCAGAAGCCGTGGCAGCAACACAGCCGTGGTCACAGCGCTGGCACTGGGTAATAACATCGCATAAACGGTACAGAACAGTTACTGGAAAAACACACAACTCGTGGTAAATTGAACTTCACCTTTTTGTAATAAAAAATTAAAAATTTCTGTTGACTCTCTTTGAACACAACACAGACTAGGAACTCTTCCCCAACGGTGAGAGGAATTGGCGAGAAACTTCACCAGCAACTTCTAGAACCCTCCAGTGGGAGACACGCCCCAGGCAAGTCGTCTTCAGAGGCGGCTCAGGCCCAGCCCCTCCGGCCCCCAGGCCCGGACCCCGGGAGCCCCTCCGGGAGCCGCGCCCCCGCCAGTCCGGGTGGGCTTCCCGACAGCCCCCGCGCGGCGGGCCTAGCAGTCACTCTTCCAGAGCTTGATCGTCTTGTCGTTCTCCAGGGCGGCCGAAGCGATGATGTTCTCGGTCGGGTGACAGGCCGTCGAGATGACAACGTCTGGAAACGACAGCCGACAACAGTTCCTTCCTTGGACCGGGCCCCTCCCCACAGGGCCCTGCGCGCGGTGCACTCGGCAAACAGAGCCCAGGGCCCGAGCAGGAAGACGGCAGGGGCTCCCAGCCCAGAACCCAGCCCGGAGGCTGGGGCGCCGCACGGGCCGGGGGCACAGCTGGGGGGCCGCTGTTGGTCTCACGGTGTCAACACTGCGCCCTCTGCACCTGGACCAGAGCCCGGGGCTGCCCCCCTCCACCAGCGCTGGGCCCCAGGACGCCCCGAGGGGCCAACTCTGCGAGTCCACCAGGGCGGGGACAGCAGATCCCGCGAGCTGCCACTTGGGGCTGGTCAGGTTAATGCGCTTGTAGCTTTTAAATAAAATGAACCCCAGAATTTTCCCTGTTGCCTGAGTGGCTTCAAACAAGCCTCTGAGCGTCCTGCCCGCACAGCAGAGGAGAAGCAACAGGCCAACGATGGAGGCCGAAGGCCAGTACTGGCCTCCGGGGTCAGGCCCTGCTCCCAGGCGGAGCTGCCTTCTTAGGGAGGAGGGTGTCACTCTGATCTGATTCTCAACGGGCTCAACACCACTCTCCACTGAGCACGGGGGAAGAGCAGCGGCCCGGAGGGCAACCGGGGTGACGGCAGGCATCCCCGCTCCCCGCGCCACCTCCACGCAGGACAGGCCACAGCGCCCGCATGGGCTTCCTGTCGGCCGACAGGAAGAAGAGGTTAAAGGCTGTGGCCTCAGGCTGCGGGAGCCAGGACCAGACCACCCCCACCCCCCTGCCGCAAGCAGCCCCAAAACAGACAGCGTCCCCCAGTCACCCGCGGGCGAGGAGAGGAGGCAGCGGAGGCAGCCCAAGGTGCCCACGTGCGCTGGGTCGGGTTTCCCGGGGCACCAGGCGCAGGAGGGCGGCGGCACAGGTGCCGAGCTCACCTGTGTGGCCCTGAAGCTTCTGTACAATCTCCTTGGTCTGCAGGTTCCAGATGTAGACCAGGTTGTCCTCCGAGCCCGACACAATCCACTGGTCACAGACGAAGGGGGAGAGAGCAGGGTCAGGGCGCACATGTGGACGGACAGTACCCTGCACCCCACGGCACACCCGCCCCCGTGTGGGCCCCGAGCCCCTGCCCTCCTCCCGTGCAGAGGCTGACGCATGGCCCGCCACGCGTCTCGAGGCGCCTCTGGGACAGAAGCTGTTTCCTCAACTCCGTCGCCACGTTTGACATTTGCCGTCAGTCGTGGCTGGGCTGCTCGTCACCATCAGCTCCTCAGTCTGAGCCTGGGGGTTAGGCGAGGGCCGCCCGCAAGGGCAGAACCCACCGGGGACCGGCTCCCAGGAGGCCTCAGCGTGACCACGGAGCCTGCGGGCCCCAAGCAGCCAGGACAGGACACCCCAAAACAAGTGAGAGTCATCAGCACTTTGTGTGGCGTGACTTCATTTTGGTTAAAAAACAGGAAATTCCTGTTTGTTTTGTGGGTGAGAGTACAAGGCCCGTCTCAGGAAGGGGCCGGGAGCAGCTCCTGAGCTGGGAGACGACTTACCTTCCCTCCAGTGACGGAGAAATTAGCAAATATGCAGTACTTCTCATTCTTGTGGCCCGTGTACGTCTTCAGGCACTGAAACGGCCAGGGGACGTCAGCTCAGTCACGACCGCCCTGCAGCCCAGGTGCTGCCCCCGTCCCGGCATCTTACAGCGACTGGACGGCTCTGAAGAGCACCGGGGCCCCCCACCCCCGCACAACCCGCCCAGGTCCAGCTTTAACCCGAGTCGTCAGGCAACGTGCACCAAAGCAACGTGCAGAGCCGCTTCCTGGGCCCCTCCGGCCACAGCCCAGGACCCCACACGAGCCCTCTGCGAGCCCCGCCCGCCGCTCACCTTGCCTTTGCTGTAGTCCCAGAGCTTCAGCGTGCTGCAAGGCAGAGGGGGCGGGTCATTGCGCTCCGCCACGGCCGCCCCACCCCCTCCGGGTGCAGGTGCCCCGCGCGCACGGCGTCCAGGGACCGTGAGGACACCCGAGCAGAGTGTGGGGCCTCCAGCATTTGTGGGTCAAGGACACTTTTCTAAAGGAAGCTACTCAGTGTCCCTAAGCCAGTAAGGGGTCCTCGCTGCTGCCAGAAAGGGACAGAAGAAGCCCCGTCCAGGGCAGTCCTTCCTCCTCCCATGGGGGCCGACCCGGCAAGCCCACTTGAGGGCAGCCCACGGTGCACAGGAGGCCGAGCGCCAACCACCTCCCGGGAGGGCGGCCGGTGGCCAGTGACATCTGCCCAGAAGCGTGTCGGGGGAGAAGCAGGGTGCCCGGGCAGAACAGGGCCCCGCACCTCGAGGCCACCATGCCCGCCACCACCTCAGACAGGATGGGCCACGGTGACCACGGAGCCAACAACCTGAGATCCAGCCCCCACACAGACAGGCCCTTCCAGTGGCACCCACGTCCGGAGCCCAGCCCCAGCGGGATGAATCGTCTTTCACGCTAGGAATCCGGCCCTGGGGGGCGACGGGCCTGGCCGCACGCCACGCCGGGGATGGAAGCACTTACTTGTCCAAGGTCGCGGCCAGGATGTACTTGCCATTCGGAGAAAACTTCACAAACGACACGGGAGGGTTGTCATCGTCTGCATGGAGCACAGAGACGGCTGCCAGCGGGGCACTGGCTCTCCGGGAAGGGGGGCTCCCTCACCGCCACCTGCGCCGACACCGCCCCTCGCGGGCGTCCCCCAGGGCCGGCCACCTCCCTCACCCACTGCTCGTGCCAGCGTGAGAGCCGGTTCTCCCAGTGACCCCATGACACTAGGGCTTCGGGAGCGAAGGCCCTGCGGCCAGTCGGCCTCGGGATCGCCTGCCTCACAGGAGGGAGTTTGCAAACACCCAGCTAAACCGAGAAACTATCCCCCTGAGAACACAGTGGCTCAGGCAGGCGCTCTCCGGTTGCATGGTTATAGCGGAAGGCGTGTAATTTCTCCCCGGAAACAACCCTGGCGACGTCACAGCGCACCCTTGCTCCCAACACTTGGGGTCAGAGCGCACGGCCCAGGGTGGCCCTGGGAAGGCGGGTCAGAGGCCCTGCCACCCTCTCAGCCGCTGGCACGGGAGCACACGCCCAGGAGGCGCTGGGGCTCTATGACGGTCCCACACCTCCTTGGGAGGAGGGTGTCCCTGCCTGAGCGAGGAGAGCCCTGGGCGTGCGCCCTGGGGGGGGCCAGCGCGGCCACGTGTCCCGAGCACCAGGCGCGGAGCAGCACGCGCATCACCACCTCGGGAGGCCCAGGCCTGCCCCCCGCGCACCGGGGGCCTCTGCTCCCTCCAGCTGGTCCCCGACACCGAAAATGCCACAAGAAGCAGGCGAGGGCCACCCGGTCGCCGGGCCACACGGAAGGCCCCCCCCCGCCCCAGCTCAGACGACAGGAGGCAGTGCCCAGAGGTCTAACCAGGCTCCGACGGCGAAGCACCGCGGGGCTGCCCATCAACGCCCGAGGTTCTAACGCCCTAGACCCGAGGTTAGAAACGGGACGGGACTCGGCTCCCCACCACCCCTTCCGGCCCGGCCCCAGACCGCTCGCTGCTGCCAGCCGTCAACCTCTCTGGCCTCGGCTTCCCACCCAGCTGCGGGGCGGCTGCAGGGACTGCCCGCGCTCGGCCGTCTGGGCACAAGGACACTTCCCGCCGGGCGGAGGTGGCCACCCAGGCCTCGGGGGGGAAGACAGCGCGACAGACACAGAGAGATGCCGCGGTCGGGGGAAGGTCGCGCGTCAGAAGGGTGGCCCCCCTCGCAGAGCAAGAAAACCACAGAGGCCGCTGTGTCCCTCCCCGGTTCTCCTGCTGAAGCCCTAGCCCGGCACCTGGGAGACAGCATCCTGGAGGCGGGCTAAGTTAAAATAAGGCGGGGGCGGGGGGGCGCCCAAGCCAGTCTGACCGGCGTCCCTGTCAGAGCAGGAGGTGGGGACAGCAGGAGCCCACGCAGCGGACGACCACGCGAGCGCACGCTGAGAAGGCCAAGGAGCGGCCTCGGGAGAAGCGGCCCGGCCCAGCCCTGACCCTGGACATCTGGCCGCCAGGGAGTGGGGACGGGTCTCTGCTATTGAAGCCGCGCAGCCCGCGGTGTCCTGTCACGGTGGTCCCAGCGCACTCTCACAGCCACGCTTGTTCCCAGGACAGCCGGGCGCAGGAGGCTCAGGTGGGCGCCCCGCCCTGGCGGCCCTGCCTGCTCAACGCGACACTGCAAAGACCTGCCCGCCGAGTCCGTGACCGGACCCCTCCAGGGCTCCATCTCTCGCGTTGCCTTCCCAGGCCCGAGGCCACCCTCTGGCCACACACCCCCCACGCCCAGCAGCACCAGCTGCCGCCCAGACCACGCTGTCCTTCCACTCCGTGCCGCCTTCCCCTCCTCCCCAAGGCACAGCCCAGCCCCATGTGCAGAGACCTCGGGGCCCCTTGCCCACTTCCTCCCCCCCATTTCCGCACCCCCAGCAGACAGGGCTCACTGAGGGCAGGGGCTCAACCCCATGTGCTGAAGGAATGACCCAAGCGGAGGGTCCGCAAGGCCGGGGAGGAAGACAAGGGTCTGCTGAGCACGGGCAGAGTCCGAGGGTCGTGCGGGTCCTTCAGAGGACACCGCTGGGCAGCGCCACGCGAGGCCAGAAGGGAGAGCCAATCAGGAAGGAGCGGATGGGAGCCGGAACCGCTCAGGAGAGGGGGAGCCCTCCCAGAGGGAGTAGGTCCAGCGGGGAGAGAGGGAGGCTTCCAGAGAGCCACACGTGGAGGGCAGGAAGCGTGGGAGAAGCCGCCACAGCCAACCCGGCAGACTGTCCCCTGGGACGCGGCCCCCCTGCAAGCAGGAGCCGGCGGTACTCACCGATCAGTGTCTTCAGGCACTGGCCCGAGGCGGTGTCCCAGATCCGACTGCAAAGCAACGAGCACAGCAGGTGACTAGAAGCGGCTTCCTACTTTCCACGGCTCTCAACGCGGATGTTTCAGGACCAAGCCACAGCCAGTCCTATCTCGCTTTTCCAGTCACCGTTCACAACCACTCCCTTGAGCCCTGGGGACCAGAACGGGCGCGGCACGTGCAGACGGCACGCGTGTGCTCTTGCTGCCTTCACCACGGAGCAGCGCGCTCATCGCGACAGCTGGGACAGCCGGGGGGGGGGGGAGGGGGCGATGACCGGCCCTCTCCGCACACCCACGGCCGCGAGGCCAACAGCCCGACCTGCGTCCCTGCAGGGCTCTCCACGCGAAAACACGCCAAGCACACGGTCCCTGGGGCAGAGTGCTTTTTATAAAAACAGGATATCGTAGGCACTTTTCTGGACGTCCCCTAGTTCAGGACCAAGAGAACCCACTCAAAGGGCCGCTATTCCCCAACGGGACGCGCCAGGTATCCCGTCGCTGCAACCTCAGTGTTTCTGTGATTTCTGCCAACACAACACCCTGTTTTGGGAACCATGGCAGTGTATTTGCGCGGACACTTCTGGAGCACAGATGCCCAGCGATGGGGGCGGGCGTTGGGTCGAGGGCACGTGGGTTTTACAGGTAACGGGAACGCAGGGGTTATCGCCCAAGCGTTCACTGTCCCACCTGCAGCCCTTCGGAGCCAATCCCGCCCTGGGGGCCGCAGTAACTGTGTCTCGGGTTTTAACACCCAGAAACATCACTCCCCCACTCGCTGTTTGTTTTAATTCTATTGGCAGAGAACTCAGTTTACGCTTCTCTAAGAATTTTAAATTCACTTTATCTAGTTGGAGGGGTTCTAAATCGAACCGCTTACAGCATACCAGCCCAGGAGACGGGCGTTCCCCACCGCCAGGATGAGGACGTGCCTGGTCCCCCGTCCCTCCCTCTTTGCTTTGTGTCCCTCTGGTTACATTTTACCATTTCCTGAATACAGGCCTTGCTCTCTTGTTAATCGCATTCTAAGCACCCCGATGCTTCTGTGACTCTTACGGGGGAACTTGCTCTCATCCACTAACTGGTAGCTCCCAGGATAGCGAAACACTGTCAATCTGCAAACAGTGACCTCACCAAGTGCCCGTCCACGTTCTATAACCGGCAGGCTCGGTGGCTCAGAGCCTGGGTTCCAGAGCCCGAGCTGTGCTCCGGACCCTGGCTCTCTCGCTGACCAGCTCGGGGATGGCGGGCAGGGGCTTATCCCTGCCTCAGCTTCCCAACTGAGGATCGGGGATGGCGACCATCCAGTACCCGAGTCACAGGACTGTTGTGAGGCTTAAATGAGTCCCTATTTGTAAAGTACAAATACGTGATTTTTAAGTTTTAAAAAACATACAGGGCTTCCCTGGTGGCGCAGTGGTTGAGAGTCCGCCTGCCGATGCAGGGGACACGGGTTCGTGCCCCGGTCCGGGAGGATCCCACATGCCGCGGAGCGGCTGGGCCCGTGAGCCATGGCCGCTGAGCCTGCGCATCCGGAGCCTGTGCTCCGCAACGGGAGAGGCCACAACAGTGAGAGGCCCGGGTACCGCAAAAAAAAAAAAAAACATATAAATGTTCCACCTACAGAGAGATAAGTCTCTATCCAGTTTTCACACAATGACTTTATCTTCTTACCACGTTAGCTAGAAATTCCAAATAGCACCAAATGCTGAAGGAGATGGGCATGACTTTTGCCCGATTCTAGCAGAAATGGATGTGCCACGTTAACCACTTGCTATAAACGTGACTATTAAGTTTCTGTTAAACAGTCTGTGACACTGGCCTATGTTGCTGGAGTTTTCATTAGGAACGGCTGCTGGATTTTATCAGGTAAGAAAATTATACGGATCTCTGCCTCCAATTTCTTGGTATAATTATTAGATTTTCAATTTCCTATTGGTTGGCACATTACTACAATCGTCTCATGACTCACAAACCCACTTGGTCAGGAAATACTACTCTTCCACACACTGTGGACTCAGTTTGTAACATTTTCCTGGGATTGTGACCTCAAGTTTCACTAGTGAAGTGTCCTCCGTGGTTGTCTTTTTTGGACTAGCAGTCAAGCTGGGGAGGTAGGTCATGCTGGACCCAGAAATGAACCGGGGGCTCCCCAACTTGTCCTGCGGTCCAGTTCCAGCAGCCTTAGCAGTTTCTGTCACTTAACCCAATTCCAGTGTAGAATCATAGGGCCCATATAGTTTTCAGCCCTTGAATCGCTTTTTCCAATCTCCGCCATGGTGACCCCCTTGCTCAATTTAGGGAGTCGGAATTAATCCCCGTCTACACAGCCTGCTCAGAGGTGGGCCAGGCATCCTCCTGCTCGTCCCTCATCCCCCCGAAACTGCTCTTTTCCACCCCCTTTTTATTTTTTATTTTCTGGCCATGGGTCGCACCTTGGATATCAGCTTCCCAACCAGGGACTGAGCCCGGGCCACGGCAGTGGAAGCGCGGAGTCCTCACCGCTGGACCGCCGGGAAGTCCCGTCCCCTCTCTAGTTTAGTCTTGCATGTTTCTGCTCTTTTTGCTTACTTAGGCTTATACAGGCTGACCACTTTGTGGGCCTTATGAAGGATACAGCTTATTTAAATTTCCCTGTCACTTTCCCCTTTCTCCGCCTTCTAACTTTACAACTTTCCTCCCCTTACTTTTCTGGCCTGCTTTGCTTTCCCCTAACTTCTTTAGAAAGCTTTTAGAGGCAGTCCACAAGCAATTCTGAGAACGTGCCACACGCTTAAGAAAACCAGCACTTCTGTAGCAGATACACAGCCTGTGGCATCGCTCGGCCCCGCTAACCCCAAGCCCCCTGCTGTCGGAGTCGAAGCAGCAGGCTGGACTCCCTCACAAACACTTCGGCTCCCTGTACCCCTAGCTTCCCCACGGCAGCCTCGGGCGGCCGTGGGGCCTGGTGCCGGAGCTTTCTCAGCCTTCCCGTCAACTCCACATGCTGCATTTCCGTCACCGTCGCCCCGGCTGACACTCGGTCTCTGCTTCCCACCTGCCCGACCCCATGTGCCCACCCTTCTTTTCCGAGCCTTGACTCATCCCTTTGTCTTAGGTGTGTTTCTTGAAAGCAACAAGAGTCAGAGGGCTTTTAACCCAAACCTGACAGCCTTCCTGGGGGTGCTCAGCCCGCCCCCCCACGGTAAGCGCCCAGCAAGCACCCTGAGCTCCGTTTCTTCCACGGTACTCTTACACGTTATCACTTATGTTACTCGAGTTTCTCTACTTTATTTTCACTAAATGTAGACAAATTTCTAGCCACCCTGTCTTTCTCCCGCGTAGCTGGGAAGTCCTTCTCAGGCCATCGGTCCGGCTGGTGGCTGCTGCCGCCCCACCCCCTCCCCAGGTTCCCCTCCCCGGTAACCAGGTGAGCTGTGACGCGCAACCCGCCAAGCCCAGATACCTCCTGACGCTTTATACCCACGTGGGCCGCGTTAAATTTCAAACGCTTATCTCCGCGTCTTCCCTCGCGTCTCTTAAAGCATCCACAGGGCACTTACACTACCAGCGCCAAGGCCACGAGCGCGATCCGCTTAGACTGGATGTCCCGCCCCCGCCACCCTTCCTCCTCACCCTCCGTGACGGGACCTGTTTTCATCCACCTGTTCAGGACCCTGACGGCCCCGATGGACACTCTCGGACGTTCACGTCAGCACACCTTCCTTCCACCTCCCCACCAGCGCCACGAGCTTGGGACGCGCCCCCTTCAGGGTCCACGGGGAGCCACGTCCAGGACAGCAGCGCCTCCCCGCGTCTCCGGCTGGGGCCTCGCTGCTGACAGGAGCCCCCTCTCCCGGCCACGCTCACCGCCACCCCGCCTGCCCAAGCCCCTCGAGGCAGACGCTTCCGCTGGACGCCCGGAGGCACAACGGTGCAAGGGGAAGCCGTTAAACGCTTGCTGACTCAACGAAGTAAAGCTCTTTCACTTACCAGAGACCATCGTAGCTACTTGAAACTATCAAGGATCCATCACGATTAAAATGAACCTGAGGATGAAGGAGCGGGAGAGGGGAAAAGAAACTTACTTTCAGAGCATCAACACAGACTGCGCCTCACCTGGATGGCCTTCCGTTCACCGGCCCCCGACAAAGGGACACGCACCCTGCTGCATTCTGAGCGAGCTTTAAGTTCTGATTTCCCAAGGATGCTAACGCAGACCACAAGCAGCGTGGATAAAACGGTCATTTTTACCTGGTGTCTCAAGCAACCGTCAGTTTGTTTCACGACGGAAGACTGAACCACAGAAAGAAAACCAACCCCGAAACACGTCTTGAGTATTTAAATCACAAACTCGACCAACCCAGACCTGCTGGCTCCGTGGAGGCCCCACTGCCCAGAGCGTGTCTGTGGACCCGCATGGCCGTGGGGGCAGTGGGACCAGGGCTTCCCCGACTTCCATCGAACAAGGCAGAGAAGTCAGGAGAAGGATGCCGCTTATTCAGACACTCCGGAGCCTTCCCAGCCGCGTAACGCTGAGCACCCCCAGAATCACAAGACGGCCCGGTTCCTGCTCCGAGGGCCCGGACACCAACCCCTGCGACACTCGAGCTTTGCAGACGGGGCAGGAACAAGATCCAGGCTGCTCCAAACTCTGTGCCCGGGAAGAGGTGCAATGACCAGATCGGGGGCCGGGCCCAGAAGCCGACCTGTGGCACTTCCACACCAGTTACTGCATCTGAATGCCTGACTGCCCACTACAGAGACAGGCGAGACACACCGTCTGATAAAGAAATGGCAACGTGAGCAGTCCCTTCCTCAGAAGTGGTTTGCCTTTGCCTTTGTCCTCTTTCTTTTTTCCAACTGAACCTCAGTGTATACAGAAGGAATCACAACGTCAGAAGTAGAGTTCTTCATCAATTCCCATCGTTTTCATTCGAGTCCTGGGCAGGAAAAGCCTTTTTACAACACACACCCCCCGCTGGAACGCCCTCTTTCCTGCTACGTGTGATGCCTGTCCCATGGGGGGTCGCGCCCCGGGTCAACTTCTCGGGGACAGGGCTGGGGCTGCCCGCCTGCCGCCACGGTTCAGACCAGCGTCTGGTCCTCACACCACTGACACACGGTTCACACACTCCTTTGCTATGCGCTGTCCCGTGTAGCAGCTCCCCCGCCCTTGACTCACGAGATGCCAGTAGCACCTGGTTGTTGAAAACCTCAACATCTCCAGACGGTGCCAGGCGTCCCCAGGGGACAAGCCCACGTGTAGCAGAAGCACCTGGAGGGCTTGTCAAAGCCCAGCGCCGGCCCCGAGAATCCGCACATCTTGCACACTCCCAGCAGAGGTGGTCCTGGGACCACGCTTGGAGAACCACCGTCCAGACTGTCGAGGGGCCCGTGATGGAGCCACGTGTGCCACTTAAACTTCTTAGCCACTGCAGCAGGGGAGTTAACAGGTGAAACAAACCTGACAGGTTTTTACTTAACCCAATATACCTGAAATACTACTTCAACACGTAACCGACACTAAAAGTTATAAACAAGACACTTTACGTTCTTTCCGTTGCACTGGATCTTCAGAAGCTGGAAGCCTACGTATTGCCCACTCCTGCATGTCTCAGCCTGCGGTGCTGCCGTGTGTGGCTGGCGGCCTCCACGTGGATGGCGTGGCCCGTGAAGGGCCGCCGTCACCGTCCTCGTCCTGCTCCCCCGGCGGTGCTGACGGCGCCCCCTCCCCCCACTCCTGAGCCACGTGCTCGTCAGCCTCCCGAAGCCGCTTTCCCTACAACTCACAGCAGCGGATCTCATCACACTCGTCCCTCTGAACCTGCAAACTACGATCTGATCCAAGCCCCTTCGCTGGGTGATGACGAGCTGACACGGGGCCCCAAAGCCTGCCCCACCAGGGCCGCGCTCCGCTCTGTTCCAGCCACGTCCAGACAGCACCGCCGGCACACGCTGGCAGACCAGCGCGCGGGTGTGAGGGGCAAGACGGCCAGAAAGTCAGTGCTACCCAGAAGGAAGGGGGGGGCCAGACAGACCCCAGTGGGGACGCCAAGTCCCGACTCAGACGGACAGCCGCTGAGCTCCCTGGAGGTGACACCTGCAGGCGCGCCGTGGAGGGAGAGAGTGGGCAAGTGAGGCAGACGCACAGGCCAGCAGCTGCGGAGAGGGGGCGGGAAGGATGAAGGGGACAGCAGGGACCTCAGGAAAGCACTGACATGGGGGAGCCCAGGCAGGGGGACAGCAGCTGGACTCAAGGGGGCGGAAGACTGCAGGAAGCCCACGCACCCTGAGGGCTCTGATCCCCGACTGGCCTTGCAAAGGCTGACCGCTCGCAGACCCGGTGCTCCCCCGACACCTGCCCGCAGATGCTGTGGCACAAGCGTGCAAGGCTGTTCAACAGACGTGCGCTGCACTTCTCTCCATAAAGTGCAAGTCACAAGCCAGCGTCCCCGGGGGGACGACGAGAGCATCGAGCACCTGCAGGCACAGAGCCGGAAGGTGTCCGAGACCTTTCTGCGGTGCGCAAGCTGGAGCAGGATGCCGCTGTCCCGTAGCACCACCGCCATCCGACAAGGGGGGGTGGGCTGGAAAACACGCACTTAAAAAACCGAAACCCCCAGACGGTAGCTGCCAGCTGCGCGCAGTTGCCTCTGAGGATGGGAGCTCAGAAGACTCTGATTTGCTACGCGCTACGTTGCCTCTTGCCTTTTTTAAAAATAAGCACACATTACTTTTGTAAGAAGCAAAGACTTTAAAAATCCTACCATCGTTTGCGATCAGAGCCCCATCCCTGACCACTGCAACACAGACAGAACTCTTTCAACTCATGGCCTTCACTCCGACTATCTCCTGGTTACTTCACACATGCCCATTTGCGGCCTGTCTGGAAGCCAGCTCGGCTCAGACGGGGCCCCCAGCACAGAGGACAGAGGAGCGACGGCACAGACTCAGGAGGGCCCGGGGCCCAGACGGCAGGGGCGCCTTCCCCGCAGCCGCAGGCACCGGCCGTGACACAGGGCCAGCACCGCGCCAGGCAGCCTCGACCAGCACACGTTACGCGTCCCCCAGGGGGTCAGGGCTCTGCCCACGGCCCCGCTGGACAAAGGGCTTCCAAGGCTGAAGCCACTTAAAGTCACTCACCTCCACAAGCCTAGAACCTGAGGAGGACCATGTCCTCGGTAACAGAGAACAAGCTATCTATACGTGACCCCTTCCACTTTCCAAAAGGCAAACCTGGCTAAGAAACCACTTGGGGCCCTTCGCTGGCAAAGAAATACTTTGGCCGTTTGTAAATGGAGCCGTTTATGACACGCACGTAGTTTAACCCCTGCCTGTTCATCCTGTGCGCTGGCAGCAGCCCTGGACCGCGCGTGCAGCAGGCTCGCGGGGCCCCACCTTCCCACCGCCTCACCCACGACTGGGCCACCCGGCCCCCAGGGCCCTCTGCCCACCCACCTCTCCACGCAACACCCACGCTGCCCGCGCTCCCGCCTGCTCTGCAAGCCTCCGGGCAGGGCCGCCTCCCCGCCCCGCCTCCCATGGGCACGGAACCCTGAGCCCAGTCTCCACTCGTGGCCCTGCTGTCGGGCGAGCGCCGCGACCTGGCTGGGCGGGGGGCACTCACGGCTGAGACGGGGTCCGAGTGCGCGGGCAGGGTCTTGAGGCACTTCCCCGTCTTCACGTCCCATATCCTCACGCTTTCGTCAAACTGGAGACAGAGGGGCAGGTGGCAGTGGTTCTCCGGGGGCTCGGACGGGACAGACTCGCTGGCCCCCGAGCCCCCAGAGCAGCCCAGGACGGCCCCCGGTTCACCCCCGCCCCTGGGGAGGCCCCAAACTCACAGAGCCCGAGACGATGAGGTTGGACTGGGGGTTGAAGTTACAGCAAAAGACGTAATTGCTGTGTCCCTTCAAGGTTTTCAGACACTTTCCCTGAGAGGAAGTGTTGTGAGACTAAGTCATTCCCAGTGGTTGTTTCTTCAAATGTCAGCCGTCAGGCTAAACCCATCAGCAGCTGACCCGCCACAGCTGTAAAGCCCCTCTGACGACAAGCACGGCTGCTCCCCAAACGCAGTCCCACCCCGAGCCCCTTCCCCAAACGCACGCGCTTCCCAAGGAGGGGCCCATGCAGCTCACCGAGCTCACGTCCCATATCTTCAGGGTTTTGTCATCTGAGGCAGAAACAAGGAGGTTAGAATCTGAGGACCACGCCACGTCAGATATTCCCTGGGGAGGAAACACACGGTCACAGTCACTACCTCGGCAAAACGGGATGAGCCAGCAAAAGTCAAATCCTCAACGTCCAACTGGGCATAACTGAGCAGGCCACGCCCTCTGGTTCGTGCTGACCAAACAGCCTGAACCCGCAGGCCGGGCCCAGAAGCCTGTCTCCGTGGCTCTGCCAGGCCTCACAGCTGGGCAGAAACTCATCTGGTCAAAACTATTTGCTTGAAAAACAAGAGGCGGGCTTCCCTGGTGGCGCACTGGCTGAGAATCCGCCTGCCGATGCAGGCGACGCGGGTTCGAGCCCTGGTCCGGGGAAGATCCCACATGCCGCGGAGCAGCTGAGCCCGTGAGCCACAACTACTGAGCCTGCGCTCTAGAGCCCACGAGCCACAACTACTGAAGCCCGTGTGCCTAGAGCCCGTGCTCCCCAACAAGACAAGCCACTGCAATGAGCCCGCGCACCACAACGAAGAGTAGCCCCTGCTCGCCGCAACTAGAGAAAGCCCCTTCACAGCAGTGAAGACCCGATGCAGCCAAAAATCAATTAACTAATTAAAAAAACCCCAAGAGACAAGTAACTATCCCAAAAATTGGGGGCAGGGAGGTTCAATCTTAACCTGACAAGCCCGGAGATGGGCCCCAACCCACGTCCAGCAGCAACTTCGGCCCAGGTTGAGACCTACCAGCTTGTGACCAGAGATGGTTTTCTCAAATTTCCCATCGTATGCTCCCCAAATCTTAATGAGTTTATCTGCAGCTGAAAAAAAGGAATGAAAAGCAACTGAGGTCTCCAGTCATCCAGGGGCCAAAATCTGGGCTGCCCACAACACAGCCTCCCCTAGGGAGCCGCGGTCCTCGGCACCCACCCCCAGGCCTCCCCCCTGGCCCAGGCCCGTCCCTTCAGAATCACAACCGGCACGGGCACATCGAGGGGACACGCAGGGAAGCCCCAGGGGCACCTACACGAACTCGCCAGCCACTCCCCATTCGGGCTGAACTTCACGGAGGACACAGCTTTCGTGTGGCCGGCCAGGGTGAACTTCAGAGCGTAGTTTGGTTTGACAGGTGTGGGCTGTTCAAGAGAGAGTACTAGTCAGCGAAAAGTAACCACCACTGTCCAAACCCATTGATCGCCAGTGTGGAGCTGGCGCCCAGGCCGAATTTCACGCTCACACCTACCCTGTGACGGCGCTTCCCAGAGCCCTCGTCCACCGGGGTGCACCCGCCTAACCCCGGGCTCCGCGCGTCCCCTCACAAGCCCTGCCTCTCCTGAAGCCCCCGTCACCCAGGCCGCCCTCCAGGCAGTCCCGCCAGTGCAGCTGGAACCTCTGGCAGCCCCAGCCCTGCTTCGGCAGCCCACCCACCCGAGGTCAGGCTCCCCGACGCACACCTGAAGGCCTGCGCCCTTGGTGAGAGGCCCGCCTGCGGTCTACAGGAGGGGTTTGCACACCCGCCCTCCGCAGGGAACTGTGCGGGCCAGGGGCGAGGTGCTGAACAAGAGGCATTTCCCAGGTCCCACACAGACTCTTACGATCAAGACCAAGGATGCGTACTGCTGGTGAAGCCCCCTCCCCAGGTGACAGGTTGGGAATCCCCGACACGGCCCACATCAGCACTGGACTGGCTGGGAATGTAGTTTGGAGTAAAAACTGGCAATATTTAAGTGGGGGGTGGGGAGGGGAGGGGAAACAGTTCCGGGCGTGAAATATTCCCGAGGGTCTCCCAGCCTTCGTGCCCAGGAGCCCGCAGGGACGTGCCTTGCTCTGCGTGGCCGACGACGACGGGGTGGGCTGTGCTCGGGCGGCCTCAGCCTCGGGCTTCTTCTCCTCGGTTGCCATGGCTCTGCAGCCCACCAGGCAGGGCGACGCGGGTAGAGAGTTCACAGCTCCGAGTGGAGGACGCACAGTGGCAAGGGCTGTCTGCTAATCCAAACCTGCAGTGGGGGACCGAGGCCAACAGACAAACCACACTTCAAAAATTAATTTCCAGGAAAAAGAATTTTAAAAATCTGACCACCTCACTGAGCCCTGTAGCAGGTGCCGTTCCAAACTAAGGGTCCTCTGCACGTAACTCCTCGCTAGTCCTTTGCAGGTACTCTGCTGCTCTCATCCCTTCTGTGATCAGAGTCCAAGACCCACCTTCAGGGGTGCTTCCTATCTTGTTACCGCATGTCTGAAATGCAGCACAGTCCAGGCAGACAAAACGTAATTCTCTTCAAAGAGTCCTTGATACATTTAAAAAAAAAAAAAAATCAACCAAAGACTTCTTGTCAGGAAGCAAACACGCCAAATTACAGGAGACTGAGCTACGGGGTGCAGAAGTTTGGGAACTCATCCAAATCCTTAAATGCATCCCAAGTGATGCAAAAGTGCTAACAGCCACGTTTGAAAACACAAGAGCAGGCCCCAGTGGTCCACACCTCCCGGGGACTCCAAGGTCACCACGTGTAGGCGGCAGACACAAGGCTGCTTCCAAAACGCTAACAGCCGAGAGGTTCTCCATCCCTGGTGAAGCAACGACAAGACACAGCCGGAAAAGCACAGACTGGAGCCAGCCCCGCCTGCTGGAGTCGCCAGCGCTAGGCTTCCTAAAAGCAACCTGAAGTACGCAAGGACACTCTGCAAGCAAACTCACTGCAGAGGAGGGAAACAGACTGCAGCTCAGTTGGGTTTCGGCATGAAGACGGGAACCCCTCAAATGCTGCATGGTAAGAGACTGGTTTCCTCTATCACAGGACTAGACTCCGCGACTTGGACACGTGGCACAGAAGCACACCAGGTGACGCTGAAACGAGGGAAGGCGCCTTTCCAGAGGAGAGCCACCAAGACATCCTGCAAGCATCACTGGCCAGCCGACTCCCGGAAGCTGACACCACCGTTAATCCAACGCGTGCACACCTTGTAAATTCTAGCTCGGCGCTTAAAACTGGAAGCTTGCACGGGCTCCTTGTCGCACCAAGGCGGGACAGAAGCCATCAAAAAGAACACGTCCCCAAGTCTTCATCCAAGAGGAGGGGAGCGAAATCACAATGCAACACAGCTGTGCAGAGCACCCCGTGAGGCCACAGCGGGTTACCTGCAGCAAGGATCCCGGCCCAGGAACGGATCCTGCAGCACTGGAAGCCCAAGCAGTAGGGTGGGGTAGGGGAGGGGCAGGTCAATAAAGCTGCGGGGGGGGGGGGGGGGAGTGCTGGCACGAAGCTGGCGCTCCGGAAACGCTGCCTACCTGGTGATTAGCTTTAGCGCAAGCAGGCCGTGCCAATTAACCCAGGTGCTGCCTTCCCCTGGGTGGGCCGGACAAGTGGGGGGAAAGGAGCCAAGGACGAGAGCTGGATGGTCTGTTTCACAGAACCTAGCATCTGAGAAAGGCAGACCACAACTAGGGCTGAGAGGAGGGAAGCCCGGGGCGCGTCCAACCTAAACACCAGTGGGAACTGAAGAGGCTCCACGTGGGGTGGAAAGGGCAGCCCAGAGGCCTGAGCAGCTCCTTCTACAGTAAAAATCAAGACCCGCCAGGACGTGTGGTGTGACTCCCGCAAACTTGCTGCCCTCAGGTGAGGAGCTGGGGATACATACAATAGGTGGTCTTACAGAAAGGTGCCCAGCCCCTCCCAGCTCAACCCCTGCCAGCAAAACATTAACACACAAAAAACCAACACAAAAATTCAGCAAACTTTTAGAAACACAACTTCTCGACTCAACGTTTGCAGCTGGCCTCCAGATCACTTGCTACCTGCTCCCTCTTGGGACCTAGGTGAGCCACACCACCCAAGGCTGAGCGTCCGAACTTCTTCGGAGAGCTTCGGAGTAAAATGCAAATTACTAGGCTCCACCCCAGAGACTGGGCCGCTGGGTGTGAGAAGACTGGCGGTAACGAGGCCCACTGAGAGCGAGGGAACCCGGCTCTCCGCACCCCACCTGGATTCTCAGACACGCGGGCGTTCTGGCTTACCTCTCCGCCTCCTACGGGGCCGGGCCAACCTCAGAGACAATGTCGACAGCGGACCTGGGCGGGTAGAAACGGGGTGAGAGGACTACCAGGGAGCATCTTCCACATCCCCCAAAATGGCTCTCGCAGGCCAGACTAGAAGGGGTCTGAGACTCCACAGCAAGAGCGTGGTGGTCTCTCCCTTCATGCCGGCAGCCCCGCACCCCTGGGGCCCCGGGCTCGCGCGGGGGGAGATGGGGCCTGGCTGCCCCCGGCTGGGGGTGAGCAGCTGGTTAGGGTGAGGGCGCCTCTGCAGCAGAGAAGAGCGGACAGCGCGCCACATCCAGGCACTGGATGGCTCGGTGGCCCAGAGGTCTTTCTCTGGAGGCAAACGGGGGACGCACGCCGGCTGCAGGAGGAAGTCGCAGTCCCGGGTCCGGGGGCTTGTCACCTGACCGCTGGGGGCGGGAGAAGCCGGGGGTCCCCGGGGCTCGGCGGTCCGTGCGGGTCCGTTTGGGGCTGGTTCGGGTCAGGGGAGGGGGCCGCCGGGGCCCGGTCGCTCGGCGGGGAGGAGGGGCGCAGAGCGGGCACCCGGAGGCGAGGCGGCGGGCGCGGGGCTTCTGCGCCGGGAGGCCCGGCGGGGCTGAACCGGCGCCGGGCCGGGCCCGCCGGAACACGTGCGGCGGCGGGCGGCGCGGGGGGAGCTAGCGTCTGTCCCGGTCCCGCACCCCCGGGGCGTGCCTGCCGGCCGGGCGGTCGCCACTTACCTGCCGGGCGGCTGGGGGACGGGGGCGGGCGCTCAAGGCTTCGCGTCGGCCGCCGCCTGGGCGGGAGCTCAACTAGGCGGTGCGGGGAGCAACAGTGCGCGTGCGCGCGCGCGCGGGGCGGGGACTGCTGGGGCGGGGCAAACGCACAAAGCCGGCCTCTCGGAGGGCAGCTACGGCGAGCGGAGAGGAGCAGAACGCCTCGGCATGGCTCAACGCCTTAAAGGGACAGTGTGCTGCCCGTGCCTCCTGCTTACAGGCGTTAACCCCAAAGGTGGCCGGTTCCAGCCCTTCTCCTGCACTTTCTGAAAACTGAAGTAGGAAGAAGATACATAGAGGAAATGCTCATGTGCCCCTCGATTGTCCACATCCTGAGCTCGCCCTGCAGCAGCGCCCAGGGAGGAGAGAGCACCCCGCCCCCGAGATTCGCGGGGCGGCGGGGCCCTAACGTTTCTCCTGGGCTGGGGCACCTGTGCGGTCGCGTCCCTCCGTCGTCGCGCACGCTGGGGAGCGGCGGCTACGGCGTCCAGAGCGTCCGACCGGCCCCGGCGGTGTCTCCGCGTGGCGTCTCCATTAATCTCGGGACACCCCCGTACAGGGGCCCTTACCTTCCAAGTTTGAAACGAAGAACCTGAGCTCCAGAAGGTTCAGAACCCGGGCTCTGGGAGCTGCGTCCCCCGCACTGCGCCCACCAGCTCTCCCGCAAGGCCGGCGGCCGGGTTATCCGGGTCTTCCCGATCCCTCCGTGCGGAGAGCCCGCGGGGCGCACCTGCTCCCTCCTGAGCCCCCAGCGCGGAGATGCGAACAGTCACTGCGTGCGGGCTGCTCTGCTGTCTGCAGGGTGACGGCCCAGACAGGTATTACCACCTCCAGTTGCAAGTGGGGAAGGGGAGGCCTGGAGAGGAGGGCTCAGGGACACAAGGAGAACCCGGAGCCGGCGTTCTGACCCCAAAGCCTGCGCATTCTCACCCCACTGCCCTACTTCTGCTACCCACAAAGGTCTTAGAGTCGTGGATGTTCTCCGCAGCCCCGTTCAGGCCCGTGGGTAGAATAATATGCAGTGTCTTATTTCCCAACTAAAAATGGGAACACCAAATATGACACAGGAACCCGTGCAAACAAAAGGACAGCGCATTTTAAATGGAAATGACCAGGGAAAATGAGTTGTGTGGTTGTCATAGATACAGGAGCCACGATTGACAAGCCGGCTGGAGTGCCCCTCCCAAGAAGGATGCGGAGGGGGGGGGGCGGGGGGAAGCAAAGTCCCAGTTTGGCCCTGCCCGGCCGGATGTGGAGCTCTGTGCCCTGCAGCCCTAGTCATCTTAGGCCAGGTGCCCTGGAGCATGAGGCCTTGACTACAAAAGGTAACAAAATCAGTTCCGGATGAAAAAGGGTATCTGCATCCACCAGGCTGCCTGGGCCGGAAACAGAGCCCATTACGCAGACCCCTCCCTCACCTCTCAGACAGCTCTTAGAGCCATCCTCTTCCCTCCCTCCATCCCTACCCCAGTCCCACCTCCCAGCTGGCCTCTTCCAAACCTCTCCGAAGCACTGTCAGAAGAACTTAAAAAACCCCCGGTCTGATCTGTCACTCCCCAGTTTACGACTCAGAGCCGGCTTCCCATTGCCCTCGGGTCCAAACCCAGTCTCTGCTGGCGGGGTTTACCAGACTGGCCTCCCCCTGTAGCCTAATGCCACCCCCAAACTGTGCACCCCGGATCCCAGCCCCAAATCGGAAGTACTTCCTGACCCTGGAACTCAACTCAAACCAGGCTCCCAGGTAAATCGGTCTTGCCTTCCCCCCCGCCCCCAGGAGATAGAGCCTTCCAGTTAAAATGAGAAAATCTTCTAAATCTGTTGAGTGTTTTTGCGGTCATAGCTAAAATCCTGAAAGCAAATAACATAGCCAGTAAAGCAATTTAACAAAAGCAGGTGATTTGTTTATTGTCTTAAGTTTTAAATCCTTTTACAACCCTCCCCAAATGCGGTCAGGCTCAGAAAAATCACAAGTGGAAAGGGAAGGGAGAATAAAAACTAGAGAAGGAGAAAACATTTCGGAGATTTGTCTTTTAGAACATTTATCACTGTGCTTTGGCCAGCGGCAGCTAATTGGCAAAGGAACCTGTTTCCGTGAACGATTTCTATAAATACAACACATCCAGGCTGTCCCATCAACCAGACAACCGGAGCATGTCTGGGCACCTCCCGACTCACCCAGCTCCCTCCACCAGGCTCTCCTGCTCTCAGGGCACCCTTCCCACCGACAGCCAACGTCCATCCGCTTGGGCTTCCTCCCCCGAGCCCCAAACCTGGTGAGTCTTCCTGGCTACATTTTCACGGCTCCCAGCTCCTCCTCAGCAGAAACACTCTTCTTTCATCGTAATTCCTTGTCCAGCGTCTCCTGGCTGAGCTGCGTCGGGGTCCTCATCACAGCACTCTGCGCAGGTGGCCCAGGATGAGAGAAAGCACCTGCGTGCTTTATTCTTTAGTAAGTTTGTTACATGTTACCTGCCTGCACCTGCACCTTCACAGCAAGCCTGTGAAGTAAGTGCCTTTATTCCTTTTCACAGTGAGGAAACTGAGGTTGAGAAGCTTCCCAAGGACCCATAGGCGGTAGGCGCAACCATGGACTTCAGGGCTGGAAAGGCCGAGGCTGCACTCGCAACCACCATACTACACAATACACACCCAGTGGTGCTTATCGGATGGACGGCTGGATGGATGGATGGTGGGTGGATGGATACATGGACAGATGGATGGATAGATGCCTGCATGGTGGATGGACGGGTGGATGGATGGATGGTGGGTGGATGGATACATGGACAGATGGATGGATAGATGCCTGCATGGTGGATGGATGGATGGTGGGTGGATGGATACGTGGACAGATGGATGGATAGATGCCTGCATGGTGGATGGTTGGGTGGATGGATGGATGGTGGGTGGATGGATACATGGACAGGTGGATGGATAGATGCCTGCATGGTGGATGGACGGGTGGATGGATGGATGGATGAATAGCAAAGGAACAACCTATGTCAACGGGAGCCGTCAGTAAGGGTCTGCGGAAGTGGCGGGGCTGAAATGGAGAACATCACCTTCTTATAGGACTTGAAGCTTTTGAAAAACCGTATTTTGTCACCTAGTGATAAATATTTCATCAGGGACAGCACTCGATCAGGGCTTGCCAGGAGGTGACAGAGGAACAGATGACGCGGCAGACGTGGCAGGAAGGCTGTGATGCTCCCCACAGTGGGCAGGACGCTGGGTGGGCAAACTGGCCCTTTACTGGCCAGGCCCAGAGCTCTGCATTCCATGGCAGTTGATAAGGGAGGGTCGTGGAAGACGCCCAGGACCCAGGGCTTGCGGGCACTGCCCACCAGATTTCCTGACTGGACGGGCCACCTCTGCTGGGCCACATTCCAGGGAGCTGCTGACGCTGCCCGGAGACCCCAAGGCTCCTGCCAGCCAAGGTCAGTGGGGTTTTGTGTTAAAACTCCTTTTCCCCTGGTAACTACGCCAGGGCAGCTGGTTTGGGAGACTCTGTCCCCCTTTTCCCTCCCTGATCTCTGCTCTCCCTTTCCCCACACCTCCCACCAGTCCATCAGGACAGGCAGTTGCCCCTCGACCCCTGGGGCCCAGCGGCCCGCAGCTCTCAACCCTGGTGCCCAGAAAGCCACTTCTAGTCCTAACTGTGCCACCCTCCTTCTCTTCCTCCCCTGGCCTCACTTTCCTGGGTACAGAAAGAGCAGATTAGACAGCAAGAATACCAGCTTTTGACATTGACAAGATTTCTCCTGGTGTCAGCTTCCCTCCTTCCATGGCCTTTGCCCAGCGTAGCCCCCAGCCCCACGTATCCTTCCTTGTCTCCCTTCCCCCTCCCACTGGCTAGGAAGCACCCCTGCATGGCCTCTCCTCCTGGTGCCACCCTCCCTGAGGTCAGCCCTGTAGGTTGCTCTCCCCAGGGAGACTGACCATCCAGTTTGCCTGGCACTGTCCTGTTTCAGAACTGAAAGCTCTCATCCCCGGCAGCCCCTCCGTCTCAAGAAAGTGGGGACAGTCACCTGAAGCCACCTCCACTTCCATCACTCCTGTGGGCTCATAGGAGCAGGGGTGGCCCGTCTGGGCTGAGATGCCTGCTGGGAGGGGACACAGTAGGGGACAGACCCTCCAGATGAATGAATCCTGGAATGTTCGATTTCACTTGCCGTTGGATTTAAACCTACTCTCACTTGTTGGAAAGTCCCCACCACGAAACCCCTCAGCCTCGAGCCTCCTGCTGGCTCCAGGCCTGGGTGCCTCCGGGTGGGCCCTCTCCAGGTGGAGCTGGGCGCTGCGGGCACCGGTCTGGCCCGGAGCCAGGCTGGGCGGAGCGCCCGGCAGGAATCCGCGGAACGCGGCTCCCACTTCCAAAGCCAGGCCCCACCTGTTCCGGTCTGCAAATGGTCTGCAAATGCTCCTCCCCGCCTCGGCCTGGGTGAACTCCCCCTGGTTAGAGAGGGTCCCAGCAGCGAGAAAAGAAACAGCTCCTGTGACAGGCAAGGTGGAAATCAGAGGCCCGCAAAAGCCAGGGGATAGTTTTCAAAGGCTTTAGAGGTGTTTTCCGGGTTGGCGGGGGTGGGGGGAGGGGGAGCCGGTGTGGACTGTGCAGCAGCGGCTTATGGGGGCCCTTTTTAAGCGATGTGAAGTTGGCTGCTGGTCTCCCACAGGTGTTTCCCCGGTCCTGTCAAACTATTTCCATTTGTCCCTGTTATAAAACCCACTGCAGCTGCCCTTCCTGAGCCCCTAATGTGTGCCTTTCTGAGTCCTCCTGGCCTGAGGATTATAAACACGGTCCCCTTAAACCCCAAACGTGGTGGTAAGCTATTCTGAGGTTCACAGATAAGGAAAATGGAGGCGCAGAGGGTCCCAAGGCCAAAGCGAATGGCAGAGCTGGGGCTTGACCCCACCCTCGGCCTTGAGTCTCCCGCGCGTGCCACCAGCCGCCCGCCGTTTTCCGTGCGCAGACACGGTTTCCACGTAACTGTAATCACAGCCGTCCTGCAGTCACCCTTCCTGCTCAGCGCCTGTCGCGGGCTTTTCCCACGTCACCCCGCGCAGCGCTCTCCATCCCCTTCCCACGGCCGCGGTGAGCCCCGGGCTGCACGCTTGGGCCGTTGCCAGGGTTTCACGTCTGCAAATTGTTTCTGTGGGATAAGATCCAGGAGCCCGACTGGGTCGCAAGTTGGGAACATTCTCGACGGGACACGTAACCCAGGGAAAGGGTGAGGCCAGGGAAAGGGTGACCTTCGTGTGGGCGAGCGAGCCTGCCAACCCGGGTGCGCCCCTCGCCCGGGTGCTGGAGGGCACCCCAGGGCCGCGGAAGGGCGCGCGGGAGCCGCGCAGACCCAGCGCCCGCCTTTCTGGGTTTCCCACGGCTCGCTGAGAATTCCCTGACGAGGAGCAACCAGCCTAAAATAGAAAAGCTGACACAGGGGAAACGCCAGGGGCCGAAGTCTGTGCCCAGGCGCTCCGGCTGCAGCTGCCGGCACGCTCCCTCCAGCCCTGGCTCCCCCCGAGGAGCCTCGGTGCCCCCTGCATCTGCGTCCCCACTTGCCTCCATCCTCGGGGCCTTTAAATCCCCCTGCAAACAGCTCAGGGCCTCGCATTTGCAGGCACCGTGGACAAGGCTTCTCCAAGGCTGGCCAGCAGCCAGGGCTTCCTCGCAGCTGTCTTCCTGTGTGAGCCTGACCTTGGGGCATGGAACTGGCGGCAGGGAGGGGCACCCCACTCCACCCAGCTTCCAGCTCCCAGCGAGTGGGACAGGCGTTCCCCACTGTGGGCCCGCTTTGGGAAGTTGGAGCAAACTCGAAATTGGGGCCGACTGGCGCAGTCTGGGGCAGAGGAAGTGGGGCGTGGGTTTTCTGGCTATAGCTCTAATCCCAGACATCAATTCATGTTAACGCTGTCCGGGGACCAAAGAGGAAGGACTACAAAGGTAGGAATGCCATTTAAATAATAGAAACAGTAGTCCCTAAAACCCAAATGAAAGATGGACCTCAGTGCCATTTAGAACACATAGACCCTGCCGCCGTTCCCTTCGGGGAATCTTTCCCTCGGACACAGCTGCAGAAGGCTGCAGGCTGCCCAAGGAAGTTCACGGCGACCTTTTTTTTTTTTTTTTTTTTTTTTTGGGCGCTCCACAAGGCCTGCGGGATCTTAGTTCCCCGACCAGGGAGCAAACCTGGGCCCCTGCAGTGCAAGCACGGAGTCCTAACCACTGGACCACCAGGGAGATCCCACAGCAACATTATTTATAAGGATGAAATAATTGGAGACAACGTAAATGTCCATCCCTAGGGGAAGAGGTGAATCCATCATGGTACATTGGGTACTGGAACATTCTGCAGCCTCCAGAAGAATGAGGTAGCTGGGGGCGTCGTGAGTGGAGGGACGGCCGCCATGGCACATGGAGAAAGAGAATAATACAATTGCTGTGAAATAAAGCTGTGTGTAGGGAGAAAGTGAGAATCTGCGGGCACAGTCTCTGGAGGATTCATCCCTGTCACAGGTGCCCGGGGGAGAGGACTAGGAAGGATGGGAGGGGGCACCCTTCAGTTTTCCTTTTATGCCCCCCCCCCGAGATTCTTCCAATCGGATGTTCGTTGTGATTAAAGGGAATAATAATGGGTCTCGGTTTTCCTTCATTTCCACAGCAGGAGAATGACATATGATTTAGGTAGGCCATTGCAAACATTTCTCCCTCCATCCAGCCCATTCCCCGGCCCCCTCTCACCCACCCACCAGCACCCCCAGAATGGGCCCGCATACCCCGTGCTGCCAGGGGCCGTGGATGTGAAGCTGGCCCCACAGGGCCCCTGCCCAGGGGAGCTCTCTGTCTAAAGGGAGCCAGACCCACAAGCCAGTGGTCCCAGAACGTGGTGCCAGGTTCTAGAATAGGCTTCTAGCGGGTTGGTGGAAAGTCTAGGAGGCCTTCCCAGATGGTGTTTGACCAGAGGCCCCCGAAGCGCAGGGGCTGGCCCACAATCAGGGTGCAGGCCGGTGGGGCAGGGCGGTCGGGGAGGGGAGAACAGGCCACATAAACAAAGGCCAGCGGGGTGGAGGAGGGAAGGCGTGAGGCTGGAGCAGGCAGGGCCCGGCCAGCAAGCTGCGGACAGCGTCCGCAGGACGTAGACAGGGGGACGGAAAAGCTCAGCTCGAGGATGACGCGTGGCAGGGAGGCGAGCCTGCAGCTCCCCACACCCGGGGATTTGCCCCAAGCTTGCAGAGAGTCCGGAAGACACAAGGATGGAAGAAACCAACCCTCCTGGGACAGCAGTAGGAACGGGGCTGAGAGCAGGGCTCTGGGCTCAGACCGTGGCACCCAGAGACTGGCTGGGTCACCCAGAGTGGCCTGGACACTCATTCCATGGGTTCTGCCTCCCCTGAAAATGCGGGTGATGTGAGGGCGGACTTGCCTTGTAGGGCTGTTGCCAGAGCGAAGCCATCGCGAGCCCGAGGCGTTCGGCCCAGCTCTCAGCTGCGCAGGGAGCCCGACCCGTTAGGAAATGCTGGGAGAGGGAGGTGGGCCTGGGCCTGGACGGTGCAGCCCGCAGTGAGTCCGAGGCAAGGAGACCAACGGGGCTGGGTTTCAGTCTTAGAGGGGCTAGCGTTGCTGTCTGCGGTGCTCGGGGCCCTGAGTGCAGAGCCACCCCCAGTGCCCCAGGCTACCTCTGGTGGGTGCAAGGGAGGGCAGCAGGGGAAGCCCCTCTGAGAGCTGCCGCAGGTAGCGAGGCTGCAGGGGACCTTGGCTTCTGGGCGCCTCACTGGGCGTAGAGCCTCTCAGACTTGGGGCCCCCCGTGTGCCTGGTGGGAGCCCAGGTGACTGCAGCCCCAGCTGGCCCCCTGCAGCATCCTGGCCGCGCTCGGAGGAACACTGTTCTGGGGCCAGCCCCGACGTACCCGTCCCTCGGACGAGTCCACCCCCCCATCTGTCCCTGTGGCTGAGACCTCGGTCAGGCCTGCCATCCCCCCTGCTTTCCCAGCCTCTGCTCCCTCTGACGCTGCCCCCCGCGCCCCCCGCGGCCCTCTCCCCCAACCCCGACCCCATTCAGCCTCAGCTCGGCCTTCTAAGGGCCTCAGTCTCTCCTGATCCCGTTCCCAATGGCAAGCCTGGGGGAGGCCACTTTTGGCCAGTACCCCCTCTTCAGCTATGCTTTCAGGGGTGGGGAGTGTCCTGGCCCAGGGCTGCTCCTTTGGCAGGGCCTGTGCCGGCCGACGGGAGCTTCGAAGCAGCCGTGGTGTGACCACAGCTGCCTCGGCCTGCCTGGCACGGTGTCCAGACAGCTCCAGCCATCCTGCGGTGCTCGCCCAGCCAGCCGACCCGAGTGATCCGCTTTGGCTCTTGGCCTCTGTCCCCCTCCCATTGGGTGGTCTGTCCAGTGCCAGAGTCCTGGTTTATCCCCGAGAAGCCATGGGCATCTTCTCAGTCTCCTTGAAGGCTCCATGAAGCAGGCCTGCTGCCCCCACAGCCTGAACACGGACTTGACTTTCACAAGGCTCTCAACTGCGTAGTCGCTACCAGCGTGAGTTCTGCAGTCAGACACACCCAGGCCGCTCCCTACACCTCAGTTTCCTCATCTGTAAAATGGGAATGGTAAGCCCAACTGGTGGGGTGTGTGAAGGATTCTTATGTAATAACGTGGAATGCGGTGCAGGGTCTAGACCCCAGTGAGCACTCAGAAGGTCCAGATGTTTGCAAGTCTTTTACTTCTTTTTAAATTGATATATCGTAAAATTGAAATGGGAGGGGTGCTCTCCAGTTCTCTGAGGTGCACACACATGTACGTTTGTGCCACCACCACCATAAGCAGGACTGTCGAATACCAAACGCTCAAATCCCTCCTGCTGCCCTTTGCAGTCAAATCCCCCCCATCCCTAACCCCTGGCCATCACAGATGTGTCCTACATCCTACAGTCCTGTCTTTTCCAGGATGACATACAAACGGAATTAGACAGTAGGTGACCTTGGAGACTGGCTTCTTTCACTCAGCGTACTGCCTCTGGGAGCCATCCATGCAGTTGCTGTATCAAGTCTGTTCTTTTTCGTTGCTGAGTAATATTCCATTGCATGGATGGACTGCTGTCTGTTTAACCATTTACTCACTGAAGGGCAATTGGGTTGTTTCCAGTTTGGGGTGATCATGAATAGAGCTGCTATAAGCATTCACGCAGAGGTTTTTTGTTTTGTTTATTTATTTTTGGCTGCATTGGGTCTTTGCTGCTGTGCACGGCTTTCTCTAGTTGCGGTGAGTGGGGGCTACTCTTTGTTGCGGCGTGTGGACTTCTCATTGCAGTGGCTTCTCGTTGCGGAGCACGGGCTCTAGGCACGCGGGCTTCAGTAGTTGTGTCGCGCGGGCTCAGTAGTTGTGGCTCGAGGGCTCTAGAGGGCAGGCTCGGTAGTTCTGGAACACGGGCTTAGTTGCTCCGCGGCATGTGGGATCTTCCCGGACCAGGGCTTGAACCCGGGCCCCCTGCATTGGCAGGCGGCTTCTTAACCACTGCGCCACCAGGGAAGCCCCGTGAAGAGGTTTTAGCGTGAACACAAATTTTCATTTCTTTTGAGTCAATACACAGGAGTGGGATTGCTGGCTCTTTGGGGTGAGTATGTGTTTAACTTTTAAGAAACTGCAAAGCTGTTTTCCAGCGTGACTGGACCGTTTTGCATCCCCACCAGCACTGTGCAAGAGCTCTCGTTGTTCAGCGGCCTCACCAGGACTCGGTATGTTCAGCGGCCTCACCAGGACTCGGTATGATGGTTTTCCCCGTTCTAATAGATGTGCAGTGAAGTCTCGCTGCGGGCTTGTTGCCAACAGTTTTTACTGCGGTAAAATACGCAGCACATAAAATTTACCATTTGAGCCATTTTTAACTATACAGTTGACCCTTGAACACCTGGGGGGTAAAGGGTGCCAACCACCCACGTAGCTGAAAGTCCACCTGGAACTTTCCATCAGCCCTCCTTGTCCATGGCTCCTCCGTACACACAGTTCCTTTGTATCTGTAGTTCTGCACCTGTGGGTTCAGCTGACTGTGGATCCAGCAGTATTTACTGTTGAAAAACACCCACAGATAAGTGGAGCCATGCGGTCCAAAGCCATGTTGTTCACGGGTCAACTGTATAATTCAGTGACATTAAGTACCTTCAGCCCGTTGCTGCAACTATCACCCCTATCCATTTCCAGAACTTCTTCATCGTCCTCAACATCCTAAGCATGAACTCTGTACCCACCAAACACAAACCTCCTATTCCCACCTCCCCCAACCCAGCCGCTGAGAATCTCTATTCTACTTTTTGTCTCTCTGAATTTGCCCATGTAGGTACTTCATACCAGTGGAATCAAGAATTCTTTTTCCCTTCCAGTCTGGGTTAGTAGCATCATGTCTTCAAGGTTCATCCACAGTAGCGTGTGTCAGTACTTCATTCCTTTTTATGCATGAATAAATTCCATCACGTCTAGACCACATGTTTTAATCCATTCATCTATTGACAGACAGTTGGTTTGTTTCTATCTTTGGGCTATTGTTGTGCATAGTTTTCACCTCCATATCTTCTTTGGTGAAGTATTTATTCTGTTTAAATATTTTGCTAATTAAAATTTTAAAAAAAATTTTTATTGGCCACACCGTGGGCTTGCGGGATCTTAGTTCCCCAAACAGGGATCGGACCTGTGCCCCCTGCAGTGGAAGCGCAGAGCCCTAACCACTGGACTGCTGGGGAATTCCCTATTTTGCTCATTTGTAAATTTGGGTTGTTTGTTTTCTTATTTTTGAGTAATGAGAGTTATTTCTATATTATAGATACATTCCTTTGCAGGATATGTAAGTAACAAACATTTTCTCCCAGTCTGTACTTATCGTCATTCTCCTAGCTGTGTCTTTCACAAAATAAAGGGTTTTTTAAAAAACTCTGATGAAGGTCAAGTTACCAATTTTTTTCTCTTATGAATTGTTTTTGTCATGTCGTATCTAACGACTCTGCCTAGTCCATGGTCTTTCTTCTAAAAGAGTTCTAATTTTACATTTTACACGTAGATCTATGATCCAGATTGAGTTACATTTTGTATTAGGTGTGAGGTATAGTACATTTTAATGCAATAAATGTACAATTCTTCCAACACCATTTGTTGAAAAGACTATCCTCTCCCTATTGAAATGTCTCTGGACTTTTGCCAAAAATCAAGCAAAAGAAATTTACTTTAGATCTAAGTACACAGACAGGTTGAAAGTGAAAGGATGGGGAATTCCCTGGTGGTCCAGTGGTTAGGTCTCTGTGCTTCCACTTCAGGGGGCCCCGGTGCAATCCCTGGTTGGGGAACTAAGATCCTGCATGCCTGTGGTACAGCCAAAAAAAAAAAAAGTGAAAGGATGGAAAAATATTATCCATGTAAATAGCAACCAATGAGACCAAGGGGGGGCGACACTAGTATCAGACAAAATAGACTTTGAAACCCTTTAAAAGCTATTAAAAGAGACAAAGAATGACATCACTCACTGATAGAAGAATTGATTCACCAAGAAGATGTAACAATTATAAACGTATGTGCACCAAACATCAGTGCTCTAAAATATATAAAGCAAAGTAGAAACCAATTGACCCTAACAGACATATACAGAACACTCCATTCAACAACTGCAGAAGACACATTTTCTCAAGTGCTTATGGAATATTCTCCAAGATAGACCATATGTAAGGCTACAAAACAAGCTTTAAAAGATTATAAAGATTGAAATATACAGTGTCTTTTCCCAACACAATGGAATGAAACTAAAAATCAACAGCAGAAGGAAGGAAGATTTTTAAGTGTGTGGAATTCAAATAACACTCTATTTAACAACCAATCGATCAAAGGAGAAATCACAAGGGAAGTTGGAATATATCTCGAGACAAATGGAAACAAAGACACAGCATGCCAAACTTAATGGACGCAGTGAATGCAGCACTAAGAAAAGAAATTATCTCCGTAAAGACTTACATTTAAAAAAAGAAAGACTTCAAATCAACAATCTAAATTTACACCTTAAGGAACTAGAAAAAGAAGAGCAAACTAAACCCAAAGCTAGCAGAAGAAAGAAAATAATAAAGACTAGAACAGAGATAAATAAAATAGAGAATAGAAAAAACAATAAAATCAATGAAATCAAAAGTTTGTTCTTTGAAAAGATGCCCCCCCGCCCTGCTCTTTTTGCCTTATTGCAAGAAACTTCTCAGTGCTGGAAACTGAGAGTGGACTACCTTGCCTGATTCCTGATCTTACTGGATAGCATCCAGTCTCTGACCATTCAGTATGAAATTGACTATAGGTTTTTGTAGATGCCCTTAAGGTTAAGAAAATTGCTTTCTATTCCTAGTTTTCAAGGGTTTTGTCACGGATTGATATTGGATTTGTGTCAAAAGCGTTTTCTGCATCAATTGGTGTGATCATGTGATTTTTCTTCTTTAGTCTGTTCACATGCTGGATGACCTTCACTGACTTTCAAATGTTAAACCAGCCTTGCATTCCTAGGGTAAGCCTCGCTTGGTAAGGAAGTGTTATTCTTTTTATTTATTTCTGCAGTTGACTTGCTAATATTATATTAGGGATTTTGCACATATGTTCATGAGGCATATGTGTCTGTTGTTTTCTTTTCTTGAATTGCCTTTGTCAGGTTTTGTATCAGATGAATGCTGACCTCATAATAGGGGCTAGACTTTCCTCCTCTTCTATTTTCTGGGAGAGATTATGTAGAATTGGTGTTATTTCTTCTTTAAATTTGAGTGGAATTTCTAGTGAAACTGTCTGGGCCTAGATTATTTTCTTTTTCATAAAATTTGAAGCTGAAAATTCTATTTATTCACGAGATATGAGACCGTTCGTGTTATCTATTTCTTCTTGGGTGAGTTTGGGTAAGATTGTGCTTTTCAAGGAATTCATTCATTTCGTCGAAGCTGATGACGTTATGTGCAGAGTGTTGCTTGTGGTATTGTTTTGTCATCCCCGTAATGTGTGTGTGTGGGGGGGGGGTGTCTGTAATGCTATCTTCTCTTTAATTCCTGATATTGGTAAATTGTGTTTTCTCTCTCTTTTGTCAGTCTAGCTATAGTTTTACTAATTTTACTGGACTTTTCAAAGAGCCAGCTCTTAGTCGCATTGATTTCCTCTATTGCTTTTGTTTTCAATCTTATTGATTTTTCTGCTCTTGTTTTTGTTATTTCTTTCCTTCTGCTTACTTTGGCTCTATCTTACTTTTCCTTTCCTAGTTTAAGGAGGGCGCTTATATTATTGATCTGAGACCATTCTTCTGTTCTAATATGAGCACTGAATGCTCTGAAGTTCCTGCCTCCAAGCTGTGCTTTAGCTGCATTCCACAAATTTTGATATATTTTCATCTTCATTACATCTAAACTATGTTCTGAATTCCCTTGAGACTTCCTCTTTGACTCATAGGTTATTTAAAAGTGTGTTGTTTAATTTCCTGTTTGGGGATTTTCTTATATATGTGAGTTAGATATTTCTAATTTAATTCAGCTATAGTCAGAGAACATACTTTGTATAATTTCAAGTTAACAGTTTAAAACAGTTTAAAACTGTTTCAGGGGGCTTCCCTGGTGGCGCAGTGGTTGAGAGTCCGCCTGCCGATGCAGGGGACACGGGTTCGTGCCCTGGTCCGGGAGGATCCCACATGCCGCGGAGCGGCTGGGCCCCTGAGCCATGGCCGCTGAGCCTGCGCATCCGGAGCCTGTGCTCCGCAACGGGAGAGGCCACAACAGTGAGAGGCCTGCGTACCGCAAAAAAAAAAAAAAGACACAGCCTCAGGCAGCGATGCACAGCATGGACCCCAACAGGATGGGATGGGATGAGACGGGCTCTCCACCTCTGTGGTCTCTTTCCAGAACCCATGATCCCAGACTCATCATGAGAAAACCTCAGACAACCCGAGGTTGGGGGACATTCTGCGAAACACCTCACCAGTACTTCTCCAAACAAGAAGAATCTGGGAAACTGCCACAGAGGGGTGGAGGCTGACAGCTGGAGTCCAAGCGGCATCTGGGGATTCTGAACAGAGGACGAGGCTAACGGACACGCTGGCAAACCCCAGATGCAGTCTGTGCCAAAGGCGGCTTCTTAGTTGTGTCGGACGTTCTGTGCTATGTAAGGTGGGAAGGATGGGGAAACTGCGAGAAAGATACATGGGACTCTCTGTGCCATTTGCAACTTTTCTGTAAATCTAAAACCATTCCAAAATTAAAAGTTTATTTTTAAAGAGACTGGAGGGGCCACGCAAGGGTCACAGGCTCGTGGGTGTGTAGGCGCCTGGGCTCACGGCAGCGTAGAGACACTGTAAACTAGAGGCAGGCGTCCATCCTTCTCCGGCTCCTTCTCTGCTCCTGGTGGTGTGGCTGCCCTGGATGGCCTCGGGCACCGGGAAGACCGGCAGGGCTGCATGCAGCTCCCTCTGCGGTGTTGCCCCAGCCCTGCCAAGCTCTAGGGGTTACGCGACTGCGCACCGCCCAGGCTCCCTGCTCCGCTCTATGACCCGCTTATTGACCTGGGGTCCCTGCACCCCCTTGGCCTCTGTGGACCTCCTGGTGTTGTGTGCAGAACTTTGCCAATACGGGCACAGTACATGCAGGGGAGCCCAGTGAGGGAGCCCTTTTGGGTGTTGGCCGATCCCGGCTCTGATACCTACTGACACCTACTGATGCCTACGTCCCCTTAGCCTCGGTTTCTCTTCTATAAGGTGGGTCAGTGGCAGCACCCAGTGCAGGTGCAGGCGTGGAGGCTCCAGGGTTGGTGCGGGGCTGGCGCAGGGCAGTGCTGCCGTTCTGGTGGGGCGGCCTGGTCCTGCATGGAATGTGGTTCAAAGGGAGCACCCAGGCGGAGGAACGGAGGCCCCCGGCAAGGAGAGGCAGGTGTGAGGCCCCCCTCACCTTCTGCCCCCCACACTTACTTTCTACTGTGTCTCAAGGCTTTTAGGAAGACGACTCTTCCCCCTACTTAGAGAAGGTCCCACGGGACATCACTGTGCCCAGCTCCCCCTAATGCAGAGACATGTTGTGGGGGGAGGACTTGAATAGCCATTCATTTTCCTACTTAAGAAAAGGTATAAGCAACTATAATTCGAAAGGATACACGCACCTCTATGTTCACAGCAGCATTATTCACAATAGCCAAGACATGGAAACAACGTAAATGTCCACCGACAGGTGAGTGGATGAAGAAGATGTAGTAGGGGGTCCTCTGGTGGCCTAGTGGTTAGGATTCCAGGCTTTCACTGCCGTGGCCCGGGTTCAATCCCTGGTTGGGGAAATGAGATCCCACAAGCTGCACAGCGCAGCAAAAAAAAAAAAAAAAAAAAAGATGTGGTACATATTCACAATGGAATATAACTCAGCCGTAAAAAAGAATGAAGTAATGCCATCTGCAGCAACATGGATGGACCCAGAGATTACCATACTACGTGAAGTAAGTCAGAAGGGGAAAGACACATACTATATGATATCACTTACATCTCGAATCTAAAATACGACCCAAATGAACTTGTTTACAAAACAGAGACAGACCTAGAAAACAGACTCGTGGTTGACAAGGGGGAGGGGGGTGGGAAGGGACGGACTGGGAGTTTGGGATTAGCAGATGCAAACTATTATATATATTCAATAGAATAGATAAACAACAAGGTCCTACTGTATAGCACAGAGAACTATATTCTATATCCTGTGATAAACCATAATGGAAAAGAACATAAAAAGAATGTATATACGTAAAACTGAATCACTTTGCTGTACAGCAGAAATTAACATGGCCTTGTACATCAACTATACTTCAATAAAATAAATTTTAAAAAAGAAAAGAAAAAACAGCATCAATTTGAAAAGCTTTAGAAGTCTTTCTGGGACTTTCCTGGTGGCGCAGTGGATAAGACTCCGCACTCCCAATGCAGGGGGCTCAGGTTCGATCCCTGATCAGGGAACTAGATCCCACATGCACGCCGCAACTAAGAGTTTGCATGCCGCAACTAAGGAGCCCGCGTGCCACAACTAAGACTAAATAAATAAACAAGATAAAAGTCTTCTTTCTCAAATGAGCAGCTATTACAATTAAAGCAGCCACACACCGAGGGCTGCCTCGGTGACTTCATTTGCTCCTGGTGTCTCCCCTTGGCTGTCCGGCAAGGGTCGTGCGCCAAGCCCTGCCCAGCACTCACCCCCGAGGGCTGAGAGCTCGCCTGTGCTAAGCACCAGGGAGGTGCAGGTGGACGGAAACAGCCTCAGCACCATGGACCTTGGGAGCAACACACGGCCCAAGGGTTGTGCTCCTCAGTGGGAGCGAGTCCTGCGATGGGTGGGTGCAGCCGTGCGTGTGAGCTACAAAGTGTGAGGCAGGGCAGGCAGGTTTCCTGAGGAGGGGGCCCCTGAGAGCCTAAAGGTCAGCAGCAGGAGCCAGGGACAGCGAGGCAGGGGACAGGAGGAGTGTTATAAGCAGAGTGAACGGCTTATGCAAAGGCCCTGTGGCGGGAAGGAGCTTGGCGAGCCCAAGGGTCTGGGAGGTGGCCAGTGTGCCCAAGACGTGGTGGGCTGGAGCGCATGGGACCTGCAGGCTGGGCTGGGGACGTGGCACAGCTCTGACGCGCTGGCAGCAGCAGTGAGGTGTTCCTCCAGCTGTTCTGTGGAAGCCAGGGGCGGCTGTGGTTGTACAGCAAAAGAGGGACCAGACGTCCTGGAGTGGTAGTTAGGAGGTAGACTCCACAGGACTCGGTGGCCGACTGGATGTGGGCGGGGGGGCGGGAGTCAAGGGTGATGCCAGTTTCTACTGGGGCGTTTGGGGGACAGGGGTGTCCCACGGGTGCCCTTCGCTCGCCACCTCCCAGGTCTCAGCTGCCAGGCCTGACGCCCGCTGCTCAGTCCTAAGCTCACCTCTCAGGGCCGTGGCCGGGGCCACTCCACCTCCACACACAGCCCCCTCTTATTATTTGTCCCCCAGAACCCCTATGATGTTGGTTCTCTTTTCATCCCTGCTTTCCATGTGGGGAAACCAAGACTCAGAGGGGTTTAGCTGCTGCGGGTCACAGGAGAGGGGGCCGTTAGGATTCAACCCAGATCTGAGAGACGCCAAAACTCTGGGTGCCCTCCAGGGTCGCACGCGCTGCCTCTCAACAGCGGACGTCCAGGGAGCGCTGCTCCGAACCCCCGTGACCTCCTGCCCAGGCAGCGCGGGCGATGCGCGTACAAGCAATGGAGGATCACTTATTTTCTTGTGTCCTGTGATGGCTTGGGAGCTACCCATCCTATAGCTATTATTTTAGCAGTTACCCTTGGCATTTTAAAGACCTACTTCCTTGGAGACGAAAGTGGCTCTCTGTCATCCTCCCGAGTGTGGAGAGAACTCAGAACGCTCTGCTCTCATCCCCCGCCGCCCCCAAATCTCTCTCGTTAGATAAGTTGGGTTAACATCAGCTTCCGAAGAGAGAAGCCCAAAGCAGCCTTCAACACCTTCAACAGAACTGGACTTTCTTTCTCTCCCGTGGAAATAGAGTCCGGGGGGAACGGCCAGGGCTGGCGGGATGGGGGATCCTGCAGATGGCAGAGCAAGGACAACGTGTGGCCCCAGGCAGGGGGAGCATGGGCACTTGAGGTCACCCCGCCATCCGCCCTACGGTCCGTCCACGCTCAGCAGTGGTTACCCACATGTTGTCGACTTCCTGGCTCACCAGCCCTTGTAGCAGCCCTCGGCCCTTCTGGGTGCGATGTCCTGTCACTGGAGTGTAAATTTCCGTGGTCTTCTGAACGAGGTCGAGGTCTCTTTGTGCCGAGGGATCTAACGTTAATCTGCACAAGCCTTTCCTTTGCCCTAGCCTGTAAGCGACAGAGAACTGGGGCTGACAGCTGTGCTCTCTCTGTATGCCGCCGTTACGCAGTGTTTCCGTCACCGCTGCTGGGAGCCCTGTTCTATTGCTGCTCCTTCGTAGGTGACACGTTCCTTTCCGCTGGTTGTTTTCTCTCGTATTTAACTGCCCTCCAGCCCCATGCCCTTCTCCTCACCAAAACCAACCTACCCAGGACCCCATGGCTTCTGAAGGGCCACGCTCCAGACCAGAGGCATTTCCCAAGGGTGGAGCCAACCCCTTCCCTTTCTGCATTCTCCCTGTCAACCAGCCATCAAAATGAGGGTCAGCAAAAAAAAAAAAAAAAAAGAAAAAAGGGACTTCTCTGGTGGCCTGGTGGTTAAGAATCCGCCTTCCAATGCAGGGGATGCAGGTTCAATCCCTGGTTGGGGAACTAAGATTCCCACGTGCCGCGGGGAAACTAAGCCCGCCCACTCTAGAGCCCAGAAGCCACAAGCAGAGAGCCCGTGCACTGCAACTACTGAGCCCGTGAGCTCTGGAGCCAGCGCGCCACACTGGAGAGTAGCCTGCACGTCACAACGAAGATCCCACCTGCCGCAACTAAGACCCGACACAGCCCATCAATAAATAAATAATTTTTTAAAATGAGGGTCAGCCAGTAGCTTTTAAGTATTCTTATTATTGAGGTAAAATTCACCACTTTAACCACTTTAAAGTGAATGACTTCTAGGATATTCACAATGTTGGGCAACCAGCACCACTCCCTAATTCCAGCACGTGTTCATCACCCCAGAAATCCCCTCACCCGTCAAGCAGTCACTCCCCATTCCCCCCACCCGCCAGCCCACCACAACCACTAATCTGCTCTCGGTCTCTATGGGTCACCTGTTATGGATATCTCATGTAAATGAAACCATACAATATGTGATCTTTTGTTTCTGGCCTCTTTCACTTAGCACAATAGCTTCAAAGTTTATCCATGTTGTAGCATGTATCAATGCTTCATTCCTTTTCATGGCTAAGTAAGTTTCCATTGTGTGGACATACCATATTTCACTTATCATTCATCAGCTGATGGACATTTTGTTTTCACTTTGGGACTATTATGAATAATACTCCTGTAAACATTTGTGTACAATTTTTTTGAACATCTGTTTTCAGTTCTTTGGGGTATATATCTAGGAGTAGAGTTGCTAGGTCATATGGTAATGCTATGCTTAACTTCTTCAGAAACTAACAAACTAGTTTCTGAAGGGTCTGCTCCATTTTCCATTCCCAGTAGCAATGTATGAGGGTCCCAACTTTTCCACCTCCTTGCCAACACAGGTTATCTTCCTTTTATTAAAATTTTTTTTTGCCCACACGCATGGCATGAGGGATCTTAGTTCCCTGACCAGGACGCTATATTTTCTTCTAAGGTTTGTATAGTTTTATTTTTTATTTATTTATTTATTTGGTTGCACTGGGTCTTAGTTGTGGCAGATGGGCTCCTTAGTTGTGGCACGTGGGCTCCTTAGTTGCGGTTGGCGGGCTCCTTAGTTGTGGCATGGGAACTCTTAGTTGCAGCATGCATGTGGGATCTAGTACCCTGACCAGGGATCAAACCCGGGCCCCCTGCCTTTGGAGCACAGAGTCTTAAACACTGTGCCACCAGGGAAGTCCCGGGTTTATAGTTTTAGCTCTTACCTTTAGGTCTTTGATCCATTCTGAGTTCATTTTTGTATATGGTGTGAGGTAGGGGTCCAATTTTATTCTTTTGTATATGGATATCTAGTTATCCCAGCACTATTTGTTGAAAAGATTGTTTTTTTCTATACTTGTTAGTGTCCACATTTTTTATTCTTCTAAGGACATCTGTCATATTGGATTAGGGCATACCCTAATGACCTCATTTTAACTTAATTACCTCTTTAAAGACCCTATCTTCAAATACAGTCACATTCTGAGGTACTGGGGATTATGACTTCAATATATAAATTTTGGGGGCACACAATTCAGCTCATAACATGATCATGTGTGTTTTTTTCCTTTCTTTCTTTTAATATAGTTTATTACGTTAGTTGGTTTTCAACTTTTTTGGGGGGGGGCTGTGCCATGGCTTGTGGGATCTTAGTTCCCCAACCAGGGATCAAACCCATGCCCCCTGTGGTGGAAGTGCTCAGTCCTAATCACTGGACCACCAGGGAATTCCCTCTGAGTACTGCTTTTGTTGTGGTCCTTTATGGGTAAGATTTGGTATGTTTGGGGTTTTTTTTTCATTTGTTTGGTATTTTCTAATTTCCCTGTGATTTCTCCTTTGACCCATTGGTTGTTCAAGAGTATGTTCTCTAATTTCCACATATCTGTGAACTTTCACATTTTCTTTCTGTTATTGATTTCTCACTTCATTCCTCTGTGCTCAGAGGAGATACTTTGTCTGATTTTAATCTTTTAAAAGTTACCGAGGGCTTCCCTGGTGGCTCAGTGGTTGAGAGTCCACCTGCCAATGCAGGGGACACGGGTTCGTGCCCCGGTCCGGGAAGATCCCACATGTCGCGAAGCGGCTGGGCCTGTGAGCCATGACCGCTGAGCCTGCGCATCCGGAGCCTGTGCTCCGCAACGGGAGAGGCCACAACAGTGAGAGGTCTGTGTACCGCAAAAAAAAAAAAAGTTACCGAGACTTGTTTTGTGGCCTAACATATTGTCTACCCTGGAGAATATTCCATGTGCACTTGAGAAGACTATGTATTCTGCTGTTGTTGGGTACAGTGATCTATAGATGTCTGTTAGGTCTAGTTGGTTTTTATTGTTATTCAAGTCATCTATTGCCTTGCTGATCATCTGTCTAGTTGTAACATCCATTTTGCAAGTGAAGTGTTAGAGTCGCCAATTATTATTGTTGAACTGTTATTTCTCCCTTCAATTCTGTTAGTTTTTGCTTCATATATTTTAGGGCTCTGTTATTATGTGCATACATGTTTATTATTGTTATATCTTCTTGATGCATTGAGCCGCCCTTATCATTAGTTCATGTGTTTCTTTGTTTCTTGTAACAATTTTTGTCTTAAAGTCTACGTTGTCTGATATCAGAATAGGCACTCCAGCTCTCTTTTGCTTACTGTTTAAATTAAATATCTTTTTTTATTCTTTTACTTTCAACTTATTTGTTTCTTTGGTTCTCAAGTGAGTCTCTTGTAGACAGCATATAGTTGGATTACTTTTTTTTCTTTTATCCTTTCTGTCAATCACTGCCTTTTAATTGAATAATTTAATCCACTTACATTTAATGTAATTACTTATACAGAAACACTTACTTCTGTCATTTTGCAACTTATTTTCTATATGTTACACTTTTCCTGTGCTCCAGTTCTTCTACTACTGTCTTCTTTAGTGTTAGATAGATACTTGTTACTGTACCATTTTCTTCTCTATTTTATGATATATATTTTTAGTTATTTTCTTATCGGTTGCTCTGGAGGTTACAGTTACCATCTTAATTTATAATAATCTACTTCAGATTAGTTTCAATAGTATACAAAACTTTGCTCCTATATTGGGCCATCCCTCCCTCATGTTGTTTACTGTTACAAATTATACCTTTATACGTTGTGTGTCCACTGTCATAGATTTATAACTTTTGTTTTATACAGTTGCCTTTTAGATCAGATGGAGGAAAAAGAGGTGTTGATAACCAAAATACATTAATTCTGACATTTATATTTATCTATGTAGTTACCTTTCCTGTTGTTTATTTCTTCACGTGGATTCGAGTTGCTGTCTAATGTCCATCCATTTCAGCCTGAAGGACTCCACTTAGCATTTCTTAAAGGGAAGGTCTACTAGCAACAAACTCTCTCAGTTTTTGTTTGTCTGGGAATACTTTATTTCTCCTTTTTTTGTTGTTTTTTGTATTTTGCTTTTTGGCCACACCACATGGCTTGCAGGATCTTAGTTCCTCAACCAGGGATTGAACCCACACTCTTAGCAGTGAAAGCACAGAGTCCTAACCACTGGATCACGAGGGAATTCCCTTTCTCCTTCTTTTCCGAAAGATAACTTTGCCAGTTATATGATTCTCAGTTGACAGGAATTTTTTTCTTTTAGCACTTTGAATACGTCATCCTGCCACTTTCTGGCCTCCAGGGATTCTGATGACAAATAAGCTGTTGATCTTATTGGGAAGACCCCTTGTACACAGTGAGTCACTTCTCTCTTTCTGCTTTCAGGATTTTTTCTTTGTCTTTTGAAATTTTGATTATAATGTGAAGAACTCTGAGTTTATCACACCTTGGATCAACTTTGTGAGCTTCTTAGATATGCAGACTCATGTCTTTCATCAAATTTGGGCCATTTTGGCCCATTATTTTTTAAAATATTCTTTCTTCACCATCCTCTCTCCCTTCTTCTTTTGTGACTTCCATTGTACATATATTAGCATGCTTGATAGCATTCCACAGGTCTCTTAGGCTCTGTCCATTTCTCCTCATTCTTTTTTCTTTCTGTTCCTCAGTTTGGATAATCTCAATTGACTTATCTCTGATTGCTTCTCCTGCTTGCTCAAATGTGCAATGGAACCCCTCTAGTGAATTTTAAAATTTCAGTTATTGCTCATTTCAACTCCAGAATTTCTTTTTGGCTTCTTTTTATAATTCCTCTCTCTTTATTGCTATCCTCTACTTGGTGAGATATTGTGTTCATGGTTCCTTTAGCTCCCGTACATGGTTCACTCTAGCTCTTGAGAATATTAACTGCTTTGATATAGAGTCTTTGTCTAGTAAGTCAGTGTTTGGGCTCATTTAGGGGCAGCTTCTATTCACTTTCTTTCTTTCTTTTTTATTGATGTATAATTGATTCTATTCAATTTCTTTTCCTGTGTGTGGGCCATACGTTCCTGTTTTTCTGCATGTCCACTTTTCTTGAAAACTGGACATTTTTAATATTATAATGTGGCAATTCTGGAAATCAGATTCCCTCCTGTCCAGAGGTTTGTTGAGGCTGCCTCTGTACATTGTTGCTGCCGTCTGTTTGGTGACTTTTCAGAACCAATATCGTAAAGCCAGGATTCTCTATTGTGTGGCCACTGCAGTGTGTTTGATGAGCTTGGTGGTCAGCTAGGGAGTCAACAGAGATTTCTTCAATTACTGAGATGAAGCCACCTTTTTCATGATTGTCTTCCCAGTTAGTTTCCAGAGTTCAAATAAAGTTAGTTCTGATGGCTTTTGCCCGTTTATGTGCTGTTTCTGTGGAGTCCTGGGCCCTTGGAGCTCTCTGCTCTGCCGTTTTTGCTGACTTCACCTCAGCCAATTGCTTTTCAGATCTCTTTGTCTTTGATGCTTTTTCAGTTTCTCGATGATACATTCAAGTGTGGAGTCACTCGTGTTCATCCTACTTGTGACCTGTGCTTCCTGGATCCAAGGATTCATTTCTTCCATCTATTCTGTTAAAGTTTCACTTCTTATCTGTTCAAATATTTCTTCACCCCCTTTTCTTAATTCTCTTTGTCTGCAGCTCCTATTGGAAGGATGGCATAGCACCTCTTCCCTCTTTCTTTTTTTTTTTTTTTTTTTTTTTTTTGCGGTACGCGGGCCTCTCACTGTTGTGACCTCTCCCGTTGCGGAGCACAGGCTCCGGACGCACAGGCTCAGCGGCCATGGCTCACGGGCCCAGCCGCTCCGTGGCATGTGGGATCTTCCCGGACCGGGGCATGAACCCGTGTCCCCTGCATCGGCAGGCGGACTCTCAACCACTGTGCCACCAGGGAAGCCTTCTTCCCTCTTTTTAAATGAATTTTCCAATTTTTACAATATTTTCTATCTCTGTTTCTCTGACCTTTATTCTGGTTGGTTTCCTCAGATCTATCTTTCAGGGAGCTAATTCTTCCTTCAATTTTGTCTAAGCTGCTATTTACCCTTCCTCTGAGTTTCAAATTTCCGTGCAGCCTATATTTTTGATTTCTAGCAGTTCTAGGATTTTTTTTCCCCAAACTCCCAGATTTTTTGGTAGTCTTTTTAAAAAAATTATTTTACATCTTCAATCATTTTAAACACACTTATTTCATAGCCTTGGGTTTCCTTCTCAGAGGCAGAGGACATAGGGAGGGGACACAGACAGGGCCATGGTGTCACAGGACATCAGTGCAGAAAGCTTTCCTGTGGGTGCAAAGCCAAGAAGGGCTGGTTCCATCATCTTTTAAGCCATCAGAGCCACAGGGATTCCAGGGGCACCTAAACTTTGAGCGAGGATTCCAGGAGACCCAGGGACTGAAGCATTGAGAGGCCAACCCTCTCTCCATAGTATCACAACGATCGCCTCTTCAAACAAAACTCATTTTTCATTTCATAGCAATCTGTTTGCCATGGGAAAACAATGATCAAGAAGAAAAATAAACTAAAATCACCCACAATCCTAGTTTCCATATTTAGCTGCCATGAGCCAACTAGCCCAGCTCCCCAGCTCCCCAGCTCCCTTCCTGACTTGATTTTTCTCCGTAGCACTGAGCACAGTCAGGCACACCGCAGATTTTACTTATTTCTGATAGTCTGTGCATCCCCGGGAGCACGTCGGCTCTGCGGCAGCTGGCCCTTTGTCTTGCTCCCTCTCGTACCTGCAGAGCTGGGAAGCGGGAGTGTGCGGCACCATTCCCTCCATCAGCACCTTTGGAGTGAACGAACAAACGCACGTGCCGTCTTATGAATGAAAATGTCTACCGCATTTACCCTCACAACGATCCTACAAGGCAGGTGTTTACTATCCTATTTCACAGACGGGTAGACTGAAACCCCCGGGGGCCACCACCTGTCTTCTCGCCCGGCCTCCTGCTGACCGTCTTTCTGTGGCCATATTTAGGCAGCTGCAGCATAGCCCACTCTCTCTCTGTTCACCTGAGCCCCAAGTCATGTCCAAGACATTTCCACACTGTGTTTTTAAGGACTTTATTATTACTTTTGTAATAATGATTTTTCATGTTAGGAGCAGGAAAAACAGGGAAGTGAGATGGCTCACTCCAAGTTCCATCCCATCCCAGGGGCTCCCCATGCTTTTATAAGAGAACCAACTAACGTACTTGGGTGTTTGCGGACTCAAACACTCACCTCATCTCTCCCACCACAACGCAGCTCCTGGAATGTATTTTGCAGGTGAAATGTGAACCCCACCCCCCTGGGTTCAAACCACAGCTCAGGCTAGTAATTTAACCTCACAGCGCCTTCATTCTCATCTATAAAAAGTGGGCAGAATTATTCCTGCTTCACCAAATTGGTGATTCAGGGAAATTATGTATGTAAAACGCTTGACCCAGTGTGTGGCTCACAGTAAATGGTCCATATGTGATTGTACTGATATAAGTAGAAACCTTTGCTCCCCATCAGCCGTAGTGCAGCCTTTGCTTGGTGGAGACAGAAATTCCTTTTTAGCTGTTGCAAATGCTGATCAGCCTCTGGGGGAAGGACTCATGCACACTCAACTTTTTTTTTTAATTATTTATTATTTTTGGCTGTGTTGGGTCTTCGTTTCTGCGCGCGGGCTTTCTCTAGTTGTGGTGAGTGGGGGCTACTCTTCGTTGCGGTGCGCGGGCTTCTCACTGCAGTGGCTTCTCTTGTTGTGGAGCACGGGCTCTAGGTGTGCGGGCTTCAGTAGTTGTGGCTCGCAGACTCAGTAGTTGTGGTGCACGGGCTCAGTAGTTGTGGCGCACGGGCTTAGCTGCTCTGCGGCATGTGGGGTCTTCCCGGACCAGGGCTCAAACCTGTGTCCCCTGCATTGGCAGGTGGACTCCTAACTACTGCACCACCAGGGAAGCCCGAGACTAAACTTTTAAGAGACTCATGTATTAACTATAAAGCAATAACATAACTGCTCTGTGCCTCCAGGGGCGTCGTGGGTGAAGACTGCAGGAGGCAGCAGGAGGGAGCCGAGGCCCGGGCCCTGGGCTGGCCTGAGCAAGGGTTTAAGGCCAACTGCAAGCTTTAAGACCATGGCTTTAATGTCTGCAGGGCTCCAGTGGGGGAGATCGGGGCAGCTGCCTTAGCTGGTAATGGTCTGGCTACGCCAAGTTTTGCAGATGGAGCCTGGAGAGTGGGACAGATGTGCAGAAGAGAAAGTTTATTCACTCAGCAAATATTTATTGGGCACCCATGACACGCCAGACCTATTGTAGGCCCTGGGGGTCTAGAGCCCTGCTCTCAGGGAGCTGCCATGCTGGAGGGTGGAGACAGCCAATAAACAGCCCAGTAATAAGAGACCAAGGCAGAGAGGTGAGCCACGACCAAGAGGGGCCAGAGGCCCAGCCTGCATCGTCTTTCCCCTCCCACAGCTGCAGGATGACGTCCTATTTTTAATCCTCCTTTGACAGATGAGGAAACCCCGGTTGGGGAGATTAAGTGGCTGTACCCCAGGCACACAGCAGTCCACGGAGGCCCAACCTCTGGCGTTGAAGCTACAAGAGCCTGGGAAGGGAGAAGACGGTGGCTAGTGGTGGTGGTGGGGACAGTCAGGGCCACCCAAATCCCTTCCCAAGGCAGCCTGGGGAAGCCTGGGGCTTCCCAAGAAGCCCCCGGGAGGGGCTCCTGCACTAGGCTTGAGGGGTAGTTAGCCCAGGGGCTGAGATGCTCAAATGAGTATCGGTCACATTTTTCCTACAGATTCCGCCTCCAGAGATTTCTCCAGCCTCAGGGAAGATCACTCCTCCGAGCTCCCTGGGCTGTGGGTGAGCGGGCACGCAGCACCGCTGGGCACGGGGAAGGGAGAGGCAGAGACCTAGGTCCTTCCATCAGAGCCAGGCTCCCAGGGTGGCCCAGGGTCCTGCTCTACTCCTGGGAGGGAGTCCTCAGGTCAGTGGCAGGGCAGAGGAGGCTCATCAGGGTCCTGGGCATTCAGTTGGCAGCCTTGCCAGCCTGGCTGGTTCGGGTGGCCTCTGTGTACGCTCCATCCAAGCCCTGCAACGTAAGACCAGGTGGAGAGGCTCTCTGTTTCGGCCTCGTGAGGAGAGAGGTGGGATCGTTTCTAGCAGTGAGGTGGAACATGCTGATGGCCAGAGACCCCAGGATGTCCAAGAGAATGAGACCCAGGTGGAAGGAAGGGGATGTAGCCTTGGAGGTGACTAAAACAGAAGTCTGTAAACTGGAGTACCAAACTCGGGCTTCGGGAGGGATGCAACCAGGGTGATGGTTCCGAAGGAGTCAACCTGCAGGTCCTCGCCGTCCACGCTTCCCTCTTTCGACTTTCTCCCACTTTGTAAACTAAAAAGGCAAAGGTCTTCCCCAGCCAGAGTCTGACATCCGGGGCTGCAGGAAGTCCTGTGCTCCCAGGAAAGGGACAGTGGGGAGGGTGGGGGGAGGTTTTGGCCTCTCCTACAAGCTGTGTTTCCCAGGACGCAAGGCTTTGGCATCTCAGCTCTCTGTGACCCAGGGCCACTTCACCCACCTCCCAGAGTTGCCTCACCTGTAAGCCGGGCACAGAAGGCCTGTCCTGGGTGGGTGTGGGGCTGCATGGGCTCAGCCGAGTCGTCACTCACTTTAATGTTATAAAGACGTGTGTGTTTGCGGTAGTAGCGCTCTTGCGCAACCGAAAATAAACCCAGTGACCCCAGGGGCTTGGGAGGGGTTCAGCCCACACGAGGAAACTCGACCTTGTAGTTGGCAGGTTCAGTGGGTACCAAGGAAAACTTGTTTTGTTTTTGACTTTTTATGGGGGTTTAATATACACAACGTGCGTCCACCTTAAGTTACAGCTGGATAAAAACTTAATGTATACACAGGAGGAACTGCCACTGAAAATAAGATCTGAAACGTGTCCACGAGCTGAACCTTTCAAAATACAGAAAAAGGGCCAGAGTCCCCAGTTTTTACCTTTGGGGCCCACTGCTGGAACCTCAGGCTAGGGACCTTTGATCTCATTCCTGCCCCTCACTGGGCAGATGGGAAAAGAGGCTGGGGGGGCCAGGTCTCGGGGAAGAGCCGGGAACATCCCCTGCTCCTCGCCAGCTCCTGGGACTTGGCGCCCGCTCCCACGACAGCGAGCTCGGGGGCCCAGGCCCTGGCCTGATGTGGGAACGGGAGGTGGGGGGTTGTGGGAGGTAGGTAGATAGGGGCGCGACCGAGCGAGACTCCTCCCCGGGCGGGGCCGCCCCTGCGCGCGCGCCGACGCCCCGCCCCCGCCCTCCTGCGCGCGCCCCCGCCAGGCTAATTAGGCACGCGGTTTGTTTACAAACATGGGCGCCCGGCAGGTACGCGCCGCCCAGACCGTGCGCGCCTCAGGTTAGAGGGCGGCCCCCCGGACTCCGGGGTCCTCCGGTGCGGGCGGCAGCGGCGGGCGAGCGCTGGCCGCTCTCCCGCCTTTCGCGCGCCTCCCCGAGCACCAGGAAATACGCCCAGAGGCGCACGTCCCTTGCGCGGGAGGGCGCGCGGGAGGGCCGCGCCGGGTCCCCGAGTCGCCGCCGGCGCCGCGCCCCGCCCCCGCGCGCCCCCCGGCCCGGGCCCGCTCGCGGCCGGGTCGGCGGGGCGGGCGGCGGGCGGGGGCGCGCGGGGCGGGGCGGGGCGCGGCGCCGGCGGGGCCGGGACATGTAGTCCGCGCGCCATGGCCTCTCCTGGGCGGCCCCGGCGCGGGCCCGGCCGCGGACTACGACTCCCGCCAGGCGCCGCGGCGCAGCGCATGAGCCCTGCTCGGCTCCGGCGCGTCTATTATGCTGCCGGGGCCGGCGAGCCAAAGAGGAGCCGGCCGCGCGGGCCGGGAGGGGACGGCCGCAGGAGCCGCCGAGGCCAAGTACGCCTTTCTATTGCTTCCTTGCGCGCGCGGGGCGGCGGGCGGCGCGGGTGGCGGCGGGCCGGGCGGGGCGGGGAGCGCGGCCCCGTACGCCCCGCGCAGGCCGCCGGCGCGTCCGGGGAGCCGGGCGCCCGGGACGCCGTCGCCGCCTCCGCCTTTGTGCGCGGCCACGATGCAACAAAGCGCGGCGGCGGCCCGGGGTCGCGACGGCGGCGGCGGCGGCGGCGCGGGCCCTCTCCCCTCCTCCCGCGCCCTCCCGGCCGCCCGCGTCCCGGGCTCGGGGGCGTCGCCGCGGCCGGGGCGCGCAGCCCGGAGTTGGCACGGCCCGCGCGCCCCGCGCCAGCGATCTCCCGCGCGCCCTCCCTCACGGAAAGGATTTTTTTCCCCCTTTCCTCCGCCCGCCATCTTTCGAAGGGGGGGATCGGGGCGGACGTGGAGGGGAAGGTGCGCTTCGGCGCCACTTTCCCCGCGCCCCTTTCTCCGCGCCCGTCCCGCCCGCCCTGGCTCCTGGCCGCGGGTCTCGCGCGGGGGCCGTAGCCGCGGCCGGGGCGGGGGGCGAGGCCGGGCCCGGGAGCGGGCGGCGTGGCGTGGAGGCCGATTTCTCCAGAGTTAGGCGCCCGAGCTGACTTTGAGCCCTTTGGAGTTGCTGGGTCGTTGCAGCGCGGCCAAGAGGAGACCCAGTTCCCGTTTTGAAATCAGCCCGAAAAGCGCTTAATCCGGGCGAGATTGAGTTGCGGGAGGAGCGGGGGTGCGTGCCCTCCTTCCCACTCAGGGTGGGCCGCGGCCTGACAGCACGGCACAAGCTCATCGGGGAGAAGTACTCACCCCAAACCTCACACGGCCCCCTGGCCCTCGTGGGCTCCCCGTGAATAAAGCTGGGGCTCGGGGGAGTCCTCTTCCTCCACCGGTTGCTCATCCGGGGACAGGCCGGGGTGGAGGTCTTGGGCCGCCTCCTTTCCCTCGGGGCTAGGGCGCAGTTTTGGAAAGATGAAAGTGGGGGTACGGAACCGGTCCGCCTGGAGACCCACGTGGGGCGGTCCCGTGGTCCATCCTGAGGGTTCCCGCCATTGGGCCCAGTCCCTGACCATCCTGCGATCCTTCATTTTGGCTGAAAGCTTTCTACCCAAAAGTGCATAACTGGGGTGCCCCCGTGTGTTCCCTGGGTTGTGGCTGCCGAGTTAATGGGGAGGTGGCATTGGGTATCAGTGGGCAAACTGGCTGGAGGGCGGAAGGCAAGTAAATGAAGGAGTCGCTCCGGCCCCTCCTCCTCGTGCCCCCCCCAAGTAAAGACGAAAGTTTTTTTTTGTTTTTCTTTTTTAATCCTGCTTTTGTAGGCCTTCTTCCTGACTCTTTCTTTAAAATAGGAGTTCTTTTCCTGGGTCCATGGAGTGGCCCTGGGGAGATCCTGAAATCTACGCAAAGTTGCCTGGGCGGCATGTCTTCTGGGGGAGTAGTTGGCTTTCAAGGGTAACAAGAAAAGGCCTGAACCCGTGCAAGGCTGAGTCTTCAGGAGTTAGGGACCTCCTTCCCTCCCTCCCTCCCTCCCTCCCTCCCTCCCTCCCCCCTCCCTCCCTCCGTCCTCTGGCAGCCCTGAGTGCGGCCTCTCATTTGCAAATAAAGCTCTGTGTTTGCCCTTTTCTGTCTTGAGGCCTTGATGTGTGCTGGTGGTTACAGATCGGGAGAGATAGGGCACACGGCATCTGGGGCGGGCGGTGTGGGTCATTTCGCTTTGACCTTTCTGGTAACCTCGGGGGCCCCAGGACTCTGGAATCCCGCCCCAAGCAGCTTCTCAGAAGCTTCGATCCAGTCCCAGCCCTGCCACGGGGACGTCCGGGGAGGAGGGACGGGCAGCACCAGGTCAATTTTTGTTTTGTTTTTAGAAAGTGGAGTAATTGCTTTCTCTCCACCACAGCCCGCGCGTGCTTGGGAAGTGAGCTCTGAATAAAGGGAGAGGATTTGTAAATATTCTGCTCCTGCCTGCCTGGCCCAGCAGAGCGGTCACGGGCAGAAAGTGAAAGTGGGGGTGGTGGCGGGGTAAAAAGCGAACCGCCTACCGCCCGCCGCAGCCGGCGGCTGTTCCTGCGCCCTCTTCCTCCAGGCTGGCGAGTTGCCAGCTGCCCGAGCCCTGCGCCGGGCAAGCGGCGAGGCGCACGGCCATTTCCTGGTTCTCGGCGACAGAGCTTTCCCTGGGGAGTGCTGGCCGCGGCCCCGAGTGGAGTGGTTGGTTCGGCACCAGCGGGCCGGCTCCAGCGTCTGCCTGGCTCTCCGTCCGCCGCTGGTGGGCCCTGTTCTCCTCGGGAGAGCGGCTCTCATCCAGTGGGTCCAGGGGGAGCTGGGTCGGGTCGGGAGTGTGGGGGGGTCCACCGCCCCCCAGCGAGCGGCTGCATCTGGCCGCTTGCTTCAAGCCTCTCTGCAGGTCGCTGGATTTTCGGGGCGGTCGTGTGGGTGGGTGAGTGAGTAGCCTGGTCCGCCTTTCCCGTCTCCCCACGTGATGGTCTAGCTGTAAAGCGACAGAACCCCCAGGCAGGGCCCACAGACCCTGCATTAGCAGGGCCGTATCTAGTCAGCATTCCTTGCTTCCGAAGGAGACTTTAGTGAATTGTGGCAGAAAGCGGTGTCCTGCTGGCCGTATTCCTGCCTGCTGGGAACTTGTCAGGGGAGCCCCCTGCTCGGGAGCCCGCCCGCCGTCCCACCCGAGGCTCTGCCCCCTGGTTGCGGCAGGTGTCAGAGCAGCGCGCACTGCCCAGTGTGCTTGGCTCGGGGCTGCTGGTAGGTGCCCAGGTGGTGAGTGGCTTGTTGCACCTCCTCAGCCACCCCGCCCCGCCCATTGTGAATCCCTTTGGCACCTGCACCCCTGCTCCGGGTGCCTGTGGTCCTGCCTCTGAGAAGCACGGGCCTCTTAAAGGCAAAGCGTCACTTTCTGGATCTGGAGCGGAGATGACGGTTACCTGTGTGGGGGTGTCTGTCCAGAGGCCGGAGGCTCTGCTGTGTCAGTGCTGTGGGTGAGTGTTTATTTCTTTTGCCAGGTTTTAACTATCCCACAGGAGAATCAGTTCTCAGCCTAACCCCTTTTTTAGGGCCTTTGTAACCTCGAGTTAGAACCGGCAGGTGCACTTGGGGGGAAGCCCCCCTCCCTTCCTGCTGCAGTGCTGGGAGAGTGCACCGGAAGGTCACGAGGTGCCTGGGAGAGTCCTTTCGCTGCTGTTTGGGAACTGCCAAACAGCTTGGGATGCGGGGGGGGGGGGGGGGGGGGCGGGCTTCAGGCGCCCCAGTGGGATTTTTCTGCCAGTGCTGGAAGCTGGGCCTGGTGACCCGTGTGGCAGCGTTTCCACAGTGATGTTCAGGAGTGTGATCCGGAGGGTGTTTGGGGGGGCTGGGGCTCCAGGGTCCCCGCCGAGGTCCCCGGTACGCGGGGGCAGGAATGCCCTCGCCTCCCGTGAGGCCGAATGCGTGTCGTGCGGCTGGACCCTCGTGACGCGTTACCAGGAGGAGGCGGAGCCTGGGGGCAGCCTGGCCTGACGGTGTCTCAGGGATGAAACTTGGGAGCAAAGGGAAAGGCAGGGCAGGAACGGGGTGCTGCCCAGCTCCAAGCCCGCTTGCGCCGTCGGGCAGAGCCGTGGTGGTGCCAGCCTGGTGCTGCTTGTTAAGAGCTGGGGCCCTGCCGGCTGTGCACCCCAGATAAGGCGCACACCCACCCTGTGCTCTGTTGTCTTAGCTGCCACCAGGCTGTCGTAGGTCTGGGGTGGGGAGACACCAGTGACCGTGTGACTGTCCCCTGGGATGACAGACCCCCCCCACGCCCCGCAGGCTGGGCGGGGCAGCAGGATGCGCTCCGTTGCGAGCCCTCGGGCTGTGGGAAACGTCCCAGCGACAGCGGGCCAGGGGGCCCAGCCCTCAGGAGCCTGAGCTCAGCCTGGTGCTGGTTGCCGGAATGGGTGCCGGTCCCTCTCCAGGGCTCCCAGGCTCCGGACAGCCCTCCCGTGGGAGCACCTGCTGTTCTGGAAAGGCGTGGGCACCCGGGAAATGTGTTTGTGTTGGGCAGGGTCGGGGAGATGAGAGCCTAACTCGGACCCTGGTTTACCGAGGCTGCACCATCCTATCCTCGGCCCCGCTCTGGGCTGGTGCCGGCGGGCTGCCCTTCCTGCTGCTGACCCCGAGGGGCAGCTAGGGTGAGGGGTGTGGAGGGCTGGCTGCCCCTCGACATCAGGATACGGCAGTGGTCGGGGGCTCCCAGTCTGCTCGCCTGCCGCTGTGCCTCTGGGCTCCGTGGCCCCCCAGGCCCTCTCCGCCTCATGTGCCGTCTGTTAGGTGGGGTGATGGGGTCAGAGCTTCCCTCTGAGGGCTTCTCCCTGGGGTCTCAGTTGAGAGGGACCTGGGGGACAGCCACTTCCTCGGCCTGGTCTGGGGTACAGTGCCTGGCTCGGGGTTTTGGGGGTTGCTTATGCACACGCGTCGGGCCTTGAATGGGGGATGTTCTGTTGGGACGGGCACAGAACACCCCCCCGGGGGTGATGACAGCACGCCGAGCCTTGGTACTCGCAGGGCCGGGTCCCCCCGTAAGTGCGTGTGACCGCCTGACCCCTAGCAGAGAGGATGGTCCCCCCTTTCCCTCTCCAAGACAAAGTGTGGCGCCGGTCACGCTATCCTCACTCACTGTGTCCCCTGACCTTCCCCTTCGAGTGGTGGGTCCCTCACCCCCCTCCCAGAAGCCCCATGGAGCTTAACACGCCCCCCCGCCCCCGACACACACATCACACAGCGACTTCTTGTGGTTTTGCAGTTGGTTTTTCTTTTGGGTAGGTTGGTTGAAAGGTGGGAGGAGACAGAGCCTCACAGAGGTGGGGCGGGGGCGGCTGGCCTGACCCCCGCCGTGAGCAGTGAGCCCCACTCAGCAGGGCTGGCGACGCCCACCAGAGCCGGTATCTCGGGTCCAGGGTGAGGCCGACGTTCTGGCCAGAAGGGAAACCTTCAGAGGCTGGCTTCCCTGAGGGGGGCTGGTGGGCTGGGGAGAAACATGGGGCATCAGGGAAAACTGGATCGAGAAGGAGCCTTAGGTGCTTGGGTGCCGGGAGTGCAGAGCCGAGAGGACATGGTGGCGTCAGGAAGGGGGACCGTGGCTGCCGGCCCCTCAGTGGGCCAGGCAGGGTGCCTCAGGAGACCCCATAGGCCTCGGGGTGCTGCAGACGTTCCGTGGGACCGATGGGGTCCCTTGCCGGTGGGGAGCAGAAGTGATCCAGACCAACGGTGGGCTTGGGGCCCTGGTCGGGGCCAAGGCGCTCCAGGCAGAGCCCCTTCGGGGGCAGCCGTGGTAGCACTGCTCCCTGCCCGGGCAGGGGGTGGGCAGGGGGTGGTGGCCAGCAGGGCCCAGTGTGCGGAGGACCCCCGCTCGCCCACCTAACGTCCCCTGGGGCCCCACGGGAGGAGGCAGTGGGCTCCGTCTGTCACGGAAGCCGACCCTGCCCGCACGGATCCTGTTTCCTGAGGCCCGGCTGCTCGGGGGCAAAGGAGCTGGGGCGGCGGGCCTTGCCCCTTCCTGCAGCTCACCGCCCCCTGTCTCTGCGGGATTGTTGCAGGAGCTCCAGGAGGCAGTGTTTTTTTTTTTAATAAATTTATTTGTTTTATTTATTTATTTTTGGCTGCGTTGGGTCTTCGTTGCCACGCGTGGGCTTCTCATCGCAGTGGCTTCTCTTGTTGTGGAGCACAGTCTCTAGGCACGCGGGCTTCGGTAGTTGTGACTCGTGGGCTCTAGCGCGCAGGCTCAGTAGTTCTGGCATGCGGGCTCTGTAGTTGTGGCACATGGGCTCAGTAGTTGTGGTGCACGGGCTTAGTCGCTCCGCGGCACGTGGGATCTTCCCGGACCAGGGCTCGAACCCGTGTCCCCTGCATCGGCAGGCGGATTCTTAACCACCGTGCCACCAGGGAGGTCAGGTGGAGGAGTCTTCGGGGTTGGGTGGACGGCATTGCTCACAGCCTGGCTCTGCTTCTGACTGGATGGCCTCGTGCCCCTTGATCTCTGAGCCTCTGCCCCCCCACCTGGAAAGTGGAGCCCACGTGACCCACACTGACGCCAGGATGGGGCCCAGGGAGTCGGGGCCGTGTAGCGTTGGGCCCCCCAGGGGTGCCTGACTCACCTGATCCCCGAGTCACCCGACTCAGCAAGGCCGGTGGGTCTGAGCAGGGCGAGAGGGAAGGCGGAGGGAGCGCAGGCCCTGCCCCTCCCCCCTCCCCCCCCCAGGATGGTGGAGTCACTCCCTGGCTTTTTTCCTACCTCTGATCACCCCTCTGAACGTCAGCACCCCCTACAAGCCTCCCCTCCTTCCTGAATGTGGCTCAGGACTTCCCCCTTCAGGCCCAACGCCCTCCAACCTAGGAGCCTCCTGAGGACCCCCTCCACCTGCTTCCTCCTCTGACCCCCGGCCTCATCCCCGACCCCGTGGCTGGAGGCCCTTCCCCTGATGCTGGTGAGTGAGGCTCTTTCTGCCCTTCTGTCCGGCATCCTCCATCTAGCATCCCCACGGCACCTGTCGGGGTCCAGGCTGCCCAGGAGTGCCCTCCTCTGCCTGCTGTGGTCCTGTCTGTGGCGGGAGGGCCGGAGCTGCTGCTGCTGCGTTTTCAGGGTGTTGCCCACAGTGGCACCTGGACAGAGGTCCCCACTCTCTCCTTGTTTGTCCAGGACCCTGAATAGCCCTGGTGTCCAGGCTCTTCTGATGTGTCCCTCTGGGCTGAGCAAGCCTACAGGGGCCGGTTCTCTGCACTTTATTTCCGATTCCAGTTCCCCAGGGAGGAATGAGGTGGGTCCCAGAGGATGAGTCCAGGGGCGGGGAGATGGCCATGACCTCCGGGTCCGCCTGCCCCGGTCTGCAGCCAGGTGTGTCCAGCTCCCGTGAGTCCCTCACGGAGTGGCGAGTGTGTGACTCTGGAGGGTGGGGTGACTGGCCTGTGTCCCCCGCCTGCCGCTGGCCAGCCGTTTGGCTTTCTGGACGCTTCCTCAGGATCCCACCAGAAGCCGCGTCTCTGGGTTTTCTCTTGCTGTTCAAGGGCTTTTGTGGTCTGTCTGAGCATTTCCTCTCTGGGTGGTTTCGAGGGAAGGTTGTCTTCACTCTGACCTTCGCCCCGTTTGTGGTGCCGCCTCCCGCCCCGTCGGGCAGCCCCGGGAGGTGGGGGTGGGGGAGATTCTCCGAGCCTTGGTTTCCCCTCTGAGGGGTGGGGCCCCGTCCCTGCCCTCGGCCCGGGTGTCCCCGCGCGGTGTGCGCCACCAGCCGGGCCAGCGGATCCTCAAGGCTCCTTTCCGAACCCCACCTCCTAGAAGGCTGGTTTCCAGCTCGGCCGTGTGGAGCGGGCCCGGTGGGCTGTGACGCCGGTGAGATCGGGCTGCACGTCTTTGCCCGCAGGAGATGAGACACGCCCGTCCCGCTGGGGGCTTGGGGGTGGTGAAGGGGAGACCTGGTAACTTGCGGGTTTTATATGTCTGGGTTTAGGGCGCTGGGCTCTGCCACCTGCACTGCCCCACCCGGTCCCAGGTTATCCTGCCTGAGTGCATCTGCCCCCACCCCCTCACCTGTAGTCCTTTGCTCTGCCAGGCGGGGGGGGTGGGGTGGGGTGTGGCACGAGGAGTAGGGTCATGTCCCCCAAATCTCGCTGTTGCTGTGGTGGTGGGCAACGCAGGGTCCTGAGCACCCAGGGAAAAGGGTGGGGCAGGGGCTTTCCAGTGTGGCCAGTTGAGAGACAGCAGAGGCCCCCAGAGTACTCAGCTTCTGCCACGAGCACCCCTGCTCCGTCCTGTCCCCTCCAGACCCCCGCTCATTTCAGCCCCCTTCCCACCTCCCCGTTGTCACGAAGCGAGCTCCCGGCACATTTCCTTCGTAGGACGTTGGTGCCCACGTCTAAAAGACAAGGGCTCTTTAAGACTTATAAAAGGCCACAGCGCCACCGTCACCCCCAGGGCGTTGACGTTGGACCCCAGAGATGGTCCGAGAGACAGCGTTGAGGTAGATGCCTCTTGCCTCACTGCCCGGCAGGTGCTTCTCACAAGCTGGCCCAGGGCACAGGCGCTGGGGTCGGGGGCCACCACCTCGCCTGCCCCGGCCGTCCTCCCTCCTGGCCACGTGGGGGCCGACCCCCGTGATGGGCCGCCTTCCTCCGTTCCAGCTGCAACCCCAGAACACTACTCTGCGGAGGGGTGAGCTTTCCTCCTGATCCTTTTGCGCTGAAAGCTGACCCTTGACAGCGGATACGAGGCTGTCTGTGGTCCTTTTTTCCTCTTAGACTGAACATTTGTATGTTTCCCTGCAGAATGTCGTGTCTGATTTGGTATGTTATCTCAGACCCAGGGGGCTGGGGGTGTCTCTGGGAGACCCCCTCCCCCCACCCCACGGAATGGTGCACTGGCTGGGTTCTGAGACCCGAAAGGTTCACTCAGGACACGCCTGGCTCGGGGAGAGCGGCTGTCAGGCTCTGGCCTGTCCCATGAGGCCGGGGGGCGGTGTTTGCTCCCCCCGTTCCTGGTGGGCGATGCCTTCTCGTGTCCGAGTGCTGGAGAGGGGATGTCAGGTGTTCCCGGGGCTCATGGGCTGTCCCAGGACGGTGGGCGTCTGTGGGGGCTTTGCTCCCGCCCCCAGGGGGCAGCTCGACAATGTGGTGAGAACCTGAGCTGGCACGCCACCTGTGAGCTCGGGGTGCCACGGGCTGACCAGGGAACCCGGGGTGGGGTCCCAGCCGGACCTTCTGTCTGCTCCTTCTGTGGCCCCTCGTGGAGTCTCCGCCCAGCCTCAATGGCTTGGAACATGGGAACGGGCCGGACCCTTCTGGTACCCACCCCCCACTCTGAATTTGCCTTGTTTCCCTTGATTTGGTGCCTGTGGGCACCCCACTGGGATTCCCTCGAGGATGAGATCTGGCGGCCCCCATGGCAACTTTGGGTCCCCAGCTGGTGAGGCCTGCTGGGCAGGGTGACCAGGCCTCTCTCCTGGGTGGGGCCTGGCATGGCCTGTGTTCCCACGAGGGGCCAGTGGCCACCGGGAGGGGACCGGCCCGGGGGGAGCTGTGCAGAGGAGCAGGTTCCTTCCTTGCTCTCCGATGGACAGGCTGCCTCCGTCTGCACCTTCGTCGTCTCCTGCGCAGCTCGCCGGCTCCGGCCAGGGCGGCTCAGCTGGGTGGCCTGTGGTTCCCTGCCAGGACCACGTGGGGTCGGGAGGAGGGTGACGGGTTGCTCCTGGTGCGCCGGGACGTGGCAGCTGGGAGAAGTGGGAAGCCGCGTTTGTGTTTTAAACGGGTCCATCCCAAGTGTAACCTCATGGTGTCTTCGTGGCATGCAGAGGTGGGTATCCAGGGACCCTTGGGCTCTGTCCCTTTGCTGTGGCCCCTCCCTGCGTGGCTTGGGAACCACGGGCACCTCCTTTTTTCCACCCGAGGGGCCAGTGTCACCCAGCTCTCTAAGCACTCTCCGTGATGTCCCTGGCCTCCCACGTCCTCATGGGTGGGGAGCCATGCCTCCATCCGCGGGGCTGCGTTGGGGGCACTAGACAGCTGATGGCCGTGCTGCCGGGGCTCAGCCAGGAGGGGAGCTGGCATTGGACCCCGGTGTGGCAGGCCCAAGTGGGCACTCCCCGCTGCCCTTCTGCGTGCTCCTCGTGTCTGGGGCCCTCTTTGCATCTCTGGCCGGAAGTTAGGATCAGGCCAGGGACTTGGAGGGGCACTGCTGGCCTGTGGCCTGCCCCCAGGGCTCGCCAGGTGGCCTTGCCGTTGGTTGCAGTGGGGTCATCTGGTTCCTTAGCTGCCCGGCTCCTCCTCTCACCCTGTGTCACCCGTGATGCCAGGAGCCAGGTCGGGGAGGCGCGGGGTCCTGGGCTTATGTCCCCGAATCTCCACGTGGGCAGGCTCAGGACGTAGCCCAGGGATGGGGGAGCCTCAGCTCTGTCATCTGTGCGATGGGCCTGGTCATTGACCTCATAGGACCACATGGTGTCTCACCCTCAGCAGAGGTGTGAAGGGCTCCTGGCCGTGGCCGACCACCCAGTGCATTAATTGGTGCTTCTCCAGGAAGCACGGTGAGAGTCTGTTCCTGTGCGGCCGGGGGACCCTGGGCGCGGGTAGTGGGGGACTCCCCCACAGTCTCCTCTTCCTGTTGCTTCAAACCCCCATGTCCCTCTACACCTCTTGTCCGTTACTGATGGCGGTTCAGGGCTGAGCCCTGTGACAGGGTCAGCTGGTAGACTGTTTAAGTTCCAGCTTCTCTCTGGAAGCAGCCTGTGCCTTCCGGTCTCAGAATGTGGCCCTGACCCCCGCCCAGACCGGGAGGCTGACGGACAGCACAGCTGCTGGCGGCGGGGAGCTGGGCGGCACCCTTGGCATCCATCCTCGTCCCTCTGCTGCCCCGACAGGTGGGCGCTGGGGGGATTTCTCGGCCCTCCGGGCGACACGGGGGTGGCCGACGGCGCCTCCCACTGGTGGCCCTGCCGAGGTCCAGCCAAGACTTCGGGGTCGTCGCGGCCCCCGGATTTCCCCTGGACGGAGCACACGGGGCTGCCTGGCCTGTCCCCAGACTCTGGGGCAGTGTCCCCAGGCCCCAGAGGAAGGGAAACGAGCTCTGAGATGCTTGGCCATGTTTGTACATTTTTCCAAAAGAGAAATCCCTTTACACTTCTTTCTTTTTGCAAAAGTAACACGTTCTTAAAAAGAAAAAAAAAATCCACCGGTTCAGAACTGCCAGCAGAAAGGGAGAAAGCAGCCTTGGGGCCCGTATGCTGTGGGTGTGAGGCCCTGAGTGCTGGGGACGTCCATCATCTTCCTGCCCCTCGTGGGAGCGTCCCGAGGCGGCGTGGGGCCTTCTGCATTCCCGTCCATGCTCAGCCGGGGTCTGGTTTCCTCGGGGTCGCTGTCGGGTCTGCGGGATTGCGGGAGAGGCAAGGCCAGGCTCTCGCTGCGGCTCCGCTCGCCCCGGACGTGCCGGCCCTGAGGTCTGGGCTCCGTGTGAAGGAGTGAAGGCTGTGCCCCAGCAGGGAGCTGCGTGGCCCCTTTACTCCGCCCGCCACCCCAGAGGGGACAGCGCGGGGTGACCTGTGCGATTGTATGTCCCACCGGAGAGGGTCATGCCCGAGCGCCCCGGCTGTCTCTTGCCAGTCTCCTCCCCGGCCACGCAGCCCTTCCCAGGAGATGGGTCCTGGCTCCTGGGATGGAAGGGGCTTGGGGAGGGGGGTGCCCCCCAACCTCTCACGCTCTAGCTGCCCTCCCTTCCTTCCTCCCTGTTGAGCTGGTGCCCAGGCTGCCGGGGACAGAGGACAAGCCAGGCGCCTGCCTCCGCCGTGGGGGGTGCCATGTGGCACAACCTGATGGGGGACACTGCGACCCCTGCGGTCATCCACACGTCCCTGCAGGGCTGTGAGTGCATGGGGGGCCCCCCGCCTCGTTCCAGTGGCGGTGCTGGGGGCAACGTTCCTGTTTGCAGAGAGGGGGAGGTCCCATTGCCACGTGCTGTCCCCCAGGCCGTGGGGCATCCAGCACCTTTTGCATGTGTCGCCCCTAGACCTCACAGACCCTGCTGGGGTCCCAAGTGTTTCCACACCTCGGGACTCCCTGTGGCCTGGGGTGAGCGCTGGCATTCGGTGAGCTTAGCCACGCAGTCTGGGACCCCCGCCGGCTCTGCCTTGTAGCCGCTGGGTGCTCACCCCACGATGGGGTTGTGTCCTGTGTTTGCTGCGGGGGCCGGCTTCCTGCTCAGCCGTGGGTGTGGGGTGGTTGGTGATTGGTCAGAAGAGGGAGGCAGGGCAGAGGCCAGGCCGAGGGTCCTGACGGCAGCCCCAGCACATCCCTGCAGAGAGCTGTGTCCGTCTGTCCTTGTGCTCGGAGGAGGCCGGTGTGCTGTGTCCCGCCCGTTTTCTGCTCCCTGGACCGTGCAGCAGCAGCGCTGGGTACTGGGCATCTGCCCACCCGCCCCACATCTGGCGGCCCGCAGTGCACCGGGCTGGCATCTAGGCCCAGGCTGGGGGGGTGGCAGGAACAGGGTGCATCCTTCCCTCACGGATCCCGGGTCCCCCCACGTAGGGAGCCGCCTCAGCCGTCCCGGCAGGACCGTGCGGCGATTGGTACGTGTCCAGCACCAACCTGAGCGCTCTGTGTTGGATCCCTTTAGTCTCACAGAGCCCTGTGGGGACACAGGAGGACCAGATCCCATGGCTGGCGAAGGGCAGAACTGGGATTGCGAACAGGAGCCTGGCCCCGGCATCTGCTCTGCACCCCTGAGCTGCCCGGGGTCCGGAAGGGTCCGGGAGGCCCTGGCGGGTGGTGGCATTGGGGCAGAGGAGCCAGAGGAGGAGAGGGAGGGTGCGGGCCTGCGTAGCCACAGCAGCCAGGACAGGGAGACGAGTCACTGGCCAGAGCGGGACAGGCAGTGCTGCTTTGGACAGGAGCCCCGTGTAGGGCAAGGCCGTCCAGGGGAGGGCAGGCCCGTGGGAGGTTCGCAGAGACCCCAGCAGGAGGCGGTGGTGCTGGGCCAGAAGGGGTCAGACCTGCTGGGGGTGGGGCTCCCGGGTGAGCACTCAGGCGCCTTTCCGTCAGGTGGTGTGTTGCAGCCTCAGCGCCGCCAGCCCGGCGGGCACGGCCGCCCTCTGTACGGAGCTGCCCTGGGGGCCAGGGCGCTGCCCCGGGTTGGCGAGATGGGGGCGCGTGAGAGGCGCCCGCTCGCCCGGGGAGAGTGTGGAGGAGAGGAGCTGCAGGCCCCCGGGATGGCGGGCGGGGAGGCCCCTAGGGGTGCTCCAGAGCGCTCCTCCGACGAAGGGCGGGCAAGCGGGGCAGGTGTGCTCGGTGGCCAGGTGTGCGCGGCGTCTGTTTTGAGTCCTCTTCCCTCTTGGTCGGGGGGCGCTGAGGAGGCACTGGCTGGGGTTTAACAAGCCAGCATGGGGGGGCCCTGGTCTGTACCTCGTGCTGATGACCGTGGTGTAAACACGCCCACGTGGCAGAGCAGGCTTCCGGCAGGACGTCCGTCAGCCAGCTCGAAAACTCTCCCAAGTTTTAACGATCTGCTTTCGCACGTCGTAGAGAGCATGTTTCCAGCGGCCGACACGCGCTGCTCTGTCCTCCTCGAAGGCTGGCCCCCAGGCGGGCCCTGCCACCCAGCCCAACCCGGCTCAATCCCGTGACAGGTGCACATAAACACCTACGCGGTAGCAGCGTGCACAGATGCCGCCCGGGTCCAGATTTCGTATGCAGCCCCCAGCGCGTTTTGCGTCCTCAGGCGACATTGGGACCACCGACTTCCTCCCAAGACGTGGTGGGGTTTTGATATTGGGGGCAGCCCCTTCATCCTTTACTGCACAGCATTTTTCTTGGTGCTAGTTGGTCTCCTGGGGACACACGTGGGGCAGCGGCAGCCGCTTCCTTCCCAGCTCCACACTCAGAGAACATTTCGAGAGTCGGGGTGTGGTCCTGCAGCCCCTCACTCGCTGAGGCTGCAGGCTCCCATCGCCTTCTCCCTCCACCCCCACCCCGAGGGCCGGCCGTGTCCACAGCCCAGCCGCCATCACAGACCAGAGCCCGTTCTCATGGTCACGTTAGAACCTCCGTCGGTGGCCTCACTCAGAGGGCCCTGGGTCCGTGTGCCACGCGTGGTTCCACGCACGTTGTGCCGGTCCACGTCATAGCTCTCTACGTGCGGATCATTCCCTAAAATGTTGCCACAGTCAAGAGCGGCAGGCGGCTGGTGGGCAGTGAGCCGACAGTGGCCCCCACCTGGACGGCCGCCGCCCCGCCTGCCCAGGTGGCACCTGCTGGCATTCTTTCCCGTCACCTGTGTCTCTCCCTGCCCCAGCCTGAGGGCAGCAGTGGGAGAGTGGTTCTCTGACAGGTGAGGGTTGACCTGACCGGGCGGAGTGCGCCGACGTGGCCTCACATGACCGCACGGCTGTGCTCGGGGACCCAGGCGAGGCGGCGGGGCCTGGGGTGACCGGCCGTTCCCTGCCGTCCCTCCTCCCCCGCAGGTGCTGCCTGACTGGGCCCAGACATGGGATGTCGCACCTCGGCGGGGAGCACAGAGGAAGCCAGGGCCTCGCCGAGCTGCTGCCGTGACGGCCAGTGAGCGAGCAGCCGGAGGATGTCCACCACGACAACGGTCGCCCCTGCGGGGATCCCGGCGGTCCCGGGCCCCGTGAACCCGCCCCCGCCGGAGGTCTCCAACCCCGCCAAGCCCGGCCGTAAGACCAACCAGCTGCAGTACATGCAGAACGTGGTGGTGAAGACGCTCTGGAAACACCAGTTCGCTTGGCCCTTCTACCAGCCCGTGGACGCCATCAAGCTGAACCTGCCCGTGAGTGGCCCCCACCCGCCGGCCCTGCCCCTCCGCGGCCCCGACTCCTGGGAGGACGGCCCCCCTGGCCTTGGCAGAGATGGTGCCTGGAGGCGGCTGGTCCTGCTAAGCCAGGCACAGCTCAGGACCCACAATGACCAAGGAGCAGAGGGGATGCTTAGGCGAGTGGGGGAACGGAGGGCGGCTGCCCAGGTGCAGGAAGCGGGGAGAACCCTTGGCCTGTGGGGGGATGAAGGGGGAGCCGGCGATGGGGCTCAGGCCTAGAGGCTCGCCTGTGTCTTCATCCTGTGCCCGGCACTGTCCTGCGGAATGACGCGTGCACACCTGAGACCCTGCGCTCGAGACGGGTGCGGCCCACTTCCCCAGGGATAGCGCCTCAGCTGCGTGCCCGGTGCCGACCTGACCATCTGACGGCTTTCTCTTTTGGACCCGAATAGAGAGCCCCTGAGTCCTGCGAGGGGAAGCCCTGGGCTAGCACTTGGCGGCCTGGGTCCTGGGCCAGCTTGGCTTCCGGGCACTGCGGGCCCCCAAGTGAAGTTTGGAATCTGGGGAGGGGTCTCAGCCCCACCTCTGGAGCCTAGAACAGCTCTGGGCTCTGCCCCAGCCCTGCGGGTCTGTGCGTCCACACAGAACCCTGCTTAGGCCGGGGGCTCAGCAGGGATTACGCTGGCCAAGCGCTTGCCCCAGACTTCACGCCCACCTGCCCTCAGGTGAACAGAAACTTGGGTCCAGCCCCAGTACCCAGATCCCTGAGGAGACTGCCCCCTGCACAATCTCTGTGCTTGGGAGTCGCGAAAGTCGTCATGAATTTGAATCCAACAGTAACACCCCTGACAATCTCTTTCTTAGGATTATCATAAGATAATAAAAAACCCAATGGATATGGGGACTATTAAGAAGAGACTGGAGAATAATTATTATTGGAGCGCGAGTGAATGTATGCAGGACTTCAACACCATGTTTACAAATTGTTATATTTATAACAAGGTAAGAAAATGGTGTGGCGTGGGCCCTACACGCCCCTGTGAGCTGCCCCTGGCCCTGGGAGGCCTGGGGTGGAGGGCCAGCCTGGGGTTGGCCGGTGCCCGCCGGGCTGGGCTGGGCCCTTTGCAGCAGCTCTCAGACAGGCCCAGGGTGCATCCCAGCCTCGCGCTCAGCCCTTGTCTGGCCGCGATCCCCTTGTGTGGGTCCCACAGGCTACGCGTTTGAGCGGTTGCCTTGTGTGTGGACCGCCCCCCCCGCCCCGCCCGGCCCCGGCCCCGGCCCCGTCCCCTGCTCCAAGGAGGGAACATTAGAACAGCCTTTTCGGAGGGCGTCGATATGTACCAGACGCTTTAAAACGCCCACATGCTTGGACCTTTTTTCCTCTGGGGGATGGGATAAAGGGTGGTTTTTATCCTTTGTGGTTTTTGAATTCTTCCAAGAGTTTCCACGTTAAAATATATTCTCTTTGCCTCCCTCCCGCCCCGCCACGTCCCTTCACAGCTTGCTAAATAAATGTTTTTCTTGAGCAACTGCTATGTGTTTGTCTGCTGCAGACACACGGCTCCTTTCCAGCAGGTAACCTTGCCTCTCCTGTGTCTTCAGCCCACAGATGACATAGTGCTCATGGCCCAAGCCTTAGAGAAAATTTTTCTGCAGAAAGTGGCCCAGATGCCCCAGGAGGAAGTTGAGTTATTACCCCCTGCTCCAAAGGGCAAAGGTCGGAAACCAGCTTCGGGAACCCAGAGTGCAGGTAAAGGGGTGGACGTGCAGTCCTTCTCTCCACCTCTGGCAGGTGGGCAGGGCGCCGATGACAGCGTATCTTCTGAGGTTCCGTCCGCCCCTCTGGGCTCAGTTTTCCTGACCCAATCTGCAAGGTTGGGTCAGTGATGATCGGAGCTCCGGGAACCGGGCCTCTGCTGTGTGTGGCCTGCAGGCCTGGTGACCTTGCTGCCGCCTGCCTTGGAGCCTCGCTCCGGGCAGGGATCGTGCTCCTGCTGTGTCCCCACGCTGCTCCTCTCCCACCCACCTCACCCCCCAGCTCTGAGGACACCTCTTCTGGAAGCCACGCTGTCCCTTTGTCCCCTCCGAGGACTTTGCCTCTTCGGCACACTTTGTGTTCTCTGTGGCCTGTCAGGGAGCGGTGGGCATTAGGGTCAGCACGGGGGGTGACCTTACCTGGTCCGGGCACCTGGAGCAGAGGTGCACCCCGATGGTGAGCTTCCCGGGCGGCCCAGCCCTCCAGAGAGGCCAGGGTGTTTCACACTTACAGACGGGGCTGAGGCTGGCTACCTGTGGAACCCGAGTCAACCCCCTGGCTCTTCCTTACCGGGCTGTGCACCTTGTCCTGACTCGCTCATTCGGCCCACGGAGGCAGCCACGATGAGGGCCAGGGTCTCGGCAGGAGGGGCTCTGCTGGCACCCGGCGGGCCCTGGCTGGAGGGGATGGTCCCGGCAGCGTCCAGAAGCATCGCTGGTAGAGCCGGGTCAGTTCAGCCTCCTTTCCTTTGTCCTCAAGGTACGCAGCAAGTGGCGGCCGTGTCCTCTGTCTCCCCGGCAACCCCCTTCCAGAGCGTCCCCCCCACGGTCTCCCAGACGCCCGTCATTGCTGCCACCCCTGTGCCAACCATCACTGCAAACGTTACGTCGGCCCCTGTCCCCCCGGCTGCTGCCCCGCCCCCTCCCGCGACGCCCATCATCCCCGTGGTCCCTCCCACGCCGCCCGTTGTCAAGGTGAGCTTCCCCCGGGGCGTACGGGATGCAGGCAGGTGTGGGGCGGGCAGGAGGGCGCTCTGCCGCTTTTCCCTGGCACCGACCGCTTGTCGGGAGTTGGGCGTATGTGACTTTGGACGGGTCCCCTCCCCCGCCACGCCCGTGAGGTGGGCCGCGGTTCCTGACACCGACAAGGAGCCCGAGGCTCGGAGCGGCAGGTCACACAGCTGGTGAGGGCGGCTGCGCTTGAGCCCCAGCTTTGCCGGCCTTTGCAGGGCGTGGGCCGAGGTGGGGGGCGCAGAAAGGAGGGGAGTCCCGGCCCTCGCCGCCCGCGCTTGCGCCCGGATTGCCTTGGCGCGGGGAGGGCGGTGGCGGCCTCCGCCTGCTCCTCGTGCCCCCGTGAGTGTGCGCGCACGTCCCTCCCCCGGCTCCCTGCGGGCTTTCCACGGCCCGGCCTGGGCTGGGAGCAAGCGCTCCCCGCGAGATCCGGGGGCCAGCGAGGACGGCTGAGTGTCCTGCTCTGAGCAGGCCCCCGTGCCGGCCACTGATGTGTATCGTCTTCTCCGATTTGACCCTCACAGCGAGCGACCCTCTGGGGCAGGCAGTATTTCCCCCATCTTACAGATGAGGAAGCAGGCGCTCAGAGGGGTTAAATGGCTCCCCCAAGGTAAAACGCCATCTCCGTCGCTTTCCTCTCCCCCGTGGCCTCCACTGCCTGTACTCGGGCGGCGCCTGGCCCGGCCGCCTCACTCAGCGCCCAGCTGCCTTGGAGCATGCCCCGTCTGCCATGGCCCCATGAGCCCCGGGCCCCGCGGCACGTGCTTGGCCTCCGTGGGCGCCCGTGAAGTGTGTGTGGGTGGCTGGCTCGTGCCCGCCAGCCTGGGGGCAGCGGCTTGGTGACTTTGGTGGCGCTCGGACAGCAGACCCCCGTGAGGCCGGCGGCCCAGGTGCGCCTGGCTCCCAGGGGCTGCTCCGCCCGCCCGAGCTGATGGGAGGGGAGCCCCCTGGGCTGGCCTCGGGGTCACAGCGACCCTGGCCACCCAGGCACGAAACACGCGCTCACGCACTGGACACACCCACCAAGTGCTCGTTGGTCATTTCAGTGTTTCCTCCCCCGGTGGGAAGTAGCTCTGTGACATCTGCTGCCCTCAGGGTCAAGTCCAGCCCTGCCCAGGCACTTACCCCCCCGGAGTCCTTGGTCCCCAACCTCGTGCTGCTGCTTGTGTTTCCCGGCTGGGCCGCTGCCCCCGCCCCGCCCCCCGCATGCTCCTCCCGCCCCCCTCGTCCCGTGGCTGCCACTGTCCTGGGAGCGCCAGCTTTGAGGCCCGCGTCTGGGACGCCCCTCTGGCCTTTGACCAGCGGGGGTCCTCTCGCCCCTGCTGTCCCCAAGCCCCAGTCCCACTTGGTGACGGTCCCAGTCACGGTGCCACCTCGGTTGTGCGAGTCCCTGAGCCGCGGCCCAACCCCAGGCACAGGTGGGCTGTGTGCTGCATCTCACGCCGCTCGGGGTGGTGAGCGCCCACCGCGACTGCGCGGGGCCTGGGGTCTTGGCGGGCGGGCGGGGCTCAGGGACGGCCCGGGGTAGGTTCGGAGTCCAGCCTCACCACCGCCAGCTGTGTGACCTCGGGCCGGCAACGTGGCCCCTCTGAGCCTCGGTGTCCTGCGTGGCGCGGGGCCCCGGGAGGATGGCCGCGACCATGCATGTCCTTGCTTCGCTCGGTGCCTGGCGGCTGGTCCGCGCTCCAGGGGCGCCACCGCAGCGGCTCGGATCCCGGATCCCGGGGCTCACTGTTGTTTTGCTGTCGCAGAAGAAGGGCGTGAAGCGGAAAGCAGACACTACCACGCCCACGACGTCCGCCATCACCGCCAGCCGCAGCGAGTCACCCCCGCCGCTGGCGGACCCCAAGCAGGCCAAGGTGGTGGCACGGCGGGAGAGCGGGGGCCGCCCCATCAAGCCGCCCAAGAAGGACCTGGAGGACGGCGAGGTGCCCCAGCACGCGGGCAAGAAGGGCCGGCTCTCGGAGCACCTGCGGCACTGCGACAGCATCCTCAAGGAGATGCTGTCCAAGAAGCACGCGGCCTACGCCTGGCCCTTCTACAAGCCGGTGGACGCCGAGGCCCTGGAGCTGCACGACTACCACGACATCATCAAGCACCCGATGGACCTGAGCACCGTCAAGGTAGGTGGGTGGTGAGCCAGCCGGGCCCCCTTCCCCTGTCTGGGCGGCCCCTGGCACCTGTCGTGGTGCTGATGTCTTGTGCCGGCCCGGGGGCAACGCAGCAGGCTTGGGGCATCGCCCGGCTCCTTTGGCCTGCCCTGCAGCGGCAAACGGGGCCTCAGGGCTGGCCCGGGGCCCTGGCATGGGTCTGGCAGGGTCAGGGAGGAAGGTGTGCTCTGCCCTGCGCTCACGGAACCGGCAGCTTCCTCGTCATCTGTTCCTCTTGAGCTGGTTTCATCATCTCGTTCATTTTCATCCCGGCGCGTTTGCAGGTCTTTGTAATGACGTTAGGCGAGGTGGCCCTTTCCCGTGGCCCAGCCCCTCCCTGGACAGAAGTGGGCGCTGGACAGGGTGGTGGCAGAGCCGAGACCGGGAGCCCCGGCCTCCCGATTCCCGCAGCAGGGTCTTCCTGCACTGGGGGCTTCCCCCTTGGCTTTTGTGGGTTTTCCTCCGGGTCAGGTCAGTTGTGTACAAGCAGGGAAGAGCAGGTCTGGGCCAGGCAGAGATGGAGAAAATTCCCCGGCTGGCAGCGGCAGCCTCGAGGGCAGGAGACCTGGGGTCTTCTCAGAGTGCGTGCACGAGGGGTTCCTGAGCCCCCGTCGGGCTTGGGCCCCAGCACAGCTGCCCTTCCTCGGTCTGGATCGGTCTCTGACGGTCTGAGGAACGTCCCTGGCCGTTGGACCGTTACCTGGAAAGGTAACCCCACAAAAGGGGCAGGTGGTTTCTTGGCACCGATGGGCTCTGGGCCCTGAGCCGCTGGGCTCAGTCACTCTGCCTCATGTACCTGGACACTGCCTCGTGTATACCTGTCTGGGGCAGACTCTCTCTCCTTAATGGAAGTCTTCCTCCCCGCCAAGGGACAGGACAGACCTGGCCATCTAGGGCCGTGGTTCCCGGGGAGCTGGCCGAGTCAGGCGGGCCTGGCTGGGCTGGGTGACCGGGCAGCTTCCTCACCTTCTCTGATCTTCGTCCTAACTGCGAGGGCAGGGCTCCGGCCTTCTTGGACTCGCTCAGTGCCAGAGTGGCCCTGCTCCTCCTGAGAGCCCAGGAGTGTCAGCTACTTTTCTTTGACTGATTTTTTTCTTTTAATTTGTGTAAGATAGGAACAGAGGGTCAAAAATCCAAGCAAAGCAGAGGTGGGTGGAGAGAAGACCTAACCTCTGGTATCGTTGCCCCCCTTTCCAGAGATCTTTCCAGCTAATGGTTTGGTCACATCTTTCTGGATTAGCTCCTGGCTCAGGCTGGCTCTTTCCAAGCAGGTTTTGACTGTGGGGCAGTGGTACTTGGGCTCCCAGATGCACCAGGAAAGTGGCCGGCTGTCAAATTAGGGCCGGAGTCTGAGAATCTTGCAGAAGTTGAGAGGGTCTCGGGTGCCCATTTCTCCTTCCTGGCTGAGCTACCCCAGACTGGGGAGGCTGTGCAGAGGGCTGGAGCCAGGCAGCCCCAGTGCTGTTGGAAGCTCTCCAGGTGGGAGCAGAGGAGGATGGTGTGTCCTAGGCTGTAGAGGCTGCAGGTCCTGGAGTCTGACCACCACCAACCCCTCCATCGAGGCCAGGACTTTGTTAGTCTAGGTGCCGGCGAGGTAGGTGGTTAGGCTCCAGCCCACAATGTCCTGCTGCAGCACAGCATGGCCCCCAGGATGAGCGGGCACCTCATACGCCCGACACAAGGTCCCTGACTGACGAGCTCATATCTGTGTGAACCCATCAGGCGTGGGGAGCTCTCTCCCTCGAGAGCCGTTGCCCCGTCTGCCCCGATCTTGGCTGCCACATTGTGGTCCCTGGCTGGCTGCACTTCTGTCCCCACCTGCAGAGCCAGTCATCCCGTGCTCCCGGCGGGGCAGTGGGATGACCTGGTGCTCTGTGAAGCAGGCTAGCTAACAGGACCTGGATTCTCAGGAGAGAAAATTGAACGTCTCATTCTGAGAACTGAGTAGCCCCCTAAACTGGTCGAGGGCAACTTTTCGCCAGAAGTTGCTTGCTCCCCACCGGAGCTCCTGCCAACCGGGGTGTCGACGTGTGCGGTTAGCCAAAACGTAGAGCTGGGGACTTTGGTTGCGGGAGCTGGGACTTTGGGGAGCACCGTTTTCTTTCTCCCTGAGTGTCAGCCTCTCTGTGGGGTCCTGGGCCCTCCCCTCCAAGCCCTCGGGGCCGCCCTTCCACCTTCTCCCTGGGCTCCCAGACGAGGTCTCGGGCTGGCAGTGGACGTGCGGAGGGTCCCGAGGCACAGCGGTGCCCTCACGCCCCGTGGCTTGTGTGTTGCAGAAGAAGATGGACAGCCGTGAGTACCCAGACGCACAGGGCTTTGCGGCCGACATCCGGTTGATGTTCTCCAACTGTTACAAGTACAACCCCCCCGACCACGAGGTGGTGGCCATGGCCAGGAAGCTGCAGGTAACGCCAGGTGCTCTGTGTGGGGAGGGGCCCCCTGGGCACAGGTGGGATCAGCCGCTCAGGGCAGGCACCCGCGAAGGACATGGGTGTCTGGGAGGGCATGTCTCCCGGGGGAGGGGCGGGGTGTCTGGGGACCTCGTCCACGGGCACGTTTCCCCTGAGCGGCGGCCGAGTGGCGGCCAGGCCCCGAGCCTGCTCCCCAGGGACGTGGTGGCCAAGAGGCCAGTTTCTGCCTCCTGGGAGCTGCAGGCTCAGGTGGGCAGCGGCGAGCAGGTGGGGGCCAGCGGGTGTTCTAGCCAGGGTGGAGACGGAGAGAAGGCAGACGCCTGCTGCCCTGCACTTCACCGCGTGCCGGGGGCCCCTCGTCAGGAGCCTGCTGGTGCGGCCCGTGGGCGTCGTAGCGGGGGACGGCTGTTTGTGTAGCCTGTTGCTTTCCCGACCACAAGGCGGACGGCACGTGGGAGAAACGGGCCTGCAGGGAAGCGCAGTCTGGCCTTCAGTGGTGGGACTCGGCGTACATGCACACGGATCTCACAGGCCGAGTGTGCGCACCCCTGTGCGTGATGATCTGTCAGAGCCTGGGGGCTGCCGCGGGTTTCTGTACGGGCCAGTACACCGAGCCTGTTCTTATCTCTCTTTGCCATCACGTAGCCTGTTGCTTTTGTAAATACAGGACCCAGAATGTCGTCCTGTAAGACGTTCCCAGTCCCTTGCTCAGAACCCTTTTGAAAACCCGGTACCGTAACTCGGGAGCATCCTTCGTCACCCCGGCCCCGGACGGGGCCTCAGGGGGAGCCTCCTTCGGGCCTCTGGGTGCCTGCCCTAACCTTCCTTACCTTCCACCTGCCTGTGGGCCCTGGCTGCTGCGGGCTGCCCCCTCTGTGCACTGGCTCCCACTGGGGAGTGTGGTAGAGCGGTCCTGGTGGTCCCAGTACACCCAGAGGAAGGCACCGGGACCCACGGTTTCATACCAAGACCATGAAGCCGAAAGGCTCTGCAAGGCCCCGTGCTGTCGTTGCTCTGTTGATGCTGAACCTTGCGCGTAGCTCCACGAGGAGGCCAGGCGGCGCCGGCAGCAGACGGGCCGAGGGCAGCGGCTCCGATTCTGTTCCGGAAAAGGTGGTCTCTGCGGTGCGGCCACGGAGGTTGGGCATCTTGATCACCGATGCCTGTTCAGTAATTGGCTATCGATTGTGTCACGTCAAGCTGGGTGGGGTTAGAGCCTGACGCTGCAGCAGCCTGATGTGGACCCACCCCCACCCCCTGCCGGCGGGGGGGCCGTTTGCCCAGAGCGGCCAGGTCATGGCCTTGCGTAGCAGCGTACCTCTGAGATGTCTTTACCCCAGGAGGAGATTCTGGGGGACCGGGACCCAGAGTAGGTTCTTACGGGAGCCGGACGCCTGGTCGGTGGGGCTGCACCTTTTGCGTGTAAACCAGGTGTGTGTGGCTTCAGGTGTCCGAGCTAGCAGAGAGAAGTCTCCCTTCGTGGCCGCTCGTCCTGTCTGAAATGAACCTGGGCCGCCGGGGGTGGGGGGATCTTTGTTGAGTGTGTGCTCCCAAGGCTGTGTAGGAGCGGGCGGTTTGGATCGGACAAGACTTTTGCCTTTTGAGCCAACTTTTGGACCCAACTCAGAACGAGATGTGATACTACAGTAACATCACAGGGGAGAGAAATGGGGAAGCCGAAGGAGCTCCCAGATGCAGTGGCTGGGGGGCCCCGGAACAGGGTCAGAGCTCAAAGGAAGGCCCTCTCACTGTCTGTCAGTAGGTGGCAGCCTTGGACCGGGATGCTGAAAAGACTTGCGAGCCGTGGACGGGAGGTCGGGTGTCTAATAAAGGAGCTCGTGTGCCAGCTCCTAAAAGGCTGTGTCTGTGGCCGTTGACTCTGCGCCCTCTGGCCCTGGACCCGCGCTCAGGGCCTGGGGAGGGAGGGGCAGAGAGCAAGCCGGGGTGGGCGGCGTGGGGGCGGCCCAGCGCCCTGGGCAGGCTGGGTCCAGTCTCCCCGACTCCCCGGGGGCTGCCCACGGGCGTCCAGGACCCAGGCGGCCCCTGCTGTCCCGCAGGACGTGTTTGAGATGCGGTTTGCCAAGATGCCGGACGAGCCGGTGGAGGCGCCCACGCTGCCCGTGCCCGCGGCCCCTGTGGTCAGCAAGGGCGTGGAGAGCAGCCGCAGCAGCGAGGAGAGCTCCACGGACTCAGGCAGCTCGGACTCGGAGGAGGAGCGGGCCACGCGGCTGGCGGAGCTGCAGGAGCAGGTGAGTGGCCGCGGCTGGGCCTTGATCCGATGTTTGCCCTGGTCACCCCCCACCCCCACCCCAAGCCACAGCCGTCCTCCACGGCGGGGTCGCTGGCAGGGCACCCGGCGAAGGTGTCGGCTCCGAGGGCCCCCTCGGCAGTGCCTGCAGGCCCGGGGCCCTGTGAGCCCGACCGGGTCGGGACGTCCCTGGAGCCCTGGAGCCTCCTTCCGCTCCAGAAAGGTCTGGGAGGCACCTGCGGAAGCCGCAGCCGTGGGGCTCCACGAGCCTGTCTGGCTGGGGGCGGGCACGGGCTCCGCAGCTCTGCCAGAGCGAGGTTGTCCTGTCTCGGCCTCTGACCACCTGTGAGTCGGCCCTCCCCACCGCTTCGCGCGCCTCACGTGCAAAATGGGACCCAGAGGTGCTGGATTCCTGGGGGGTGGGGGGCCTCCAGCAGGGAGGAGACAGTGGGGTAACAGTGACCCTGCCGGCACCCCGGTGGGGCTGGGCGTCTGAGCTGAGCCTTGTCAGGGATGATGGTGCAGGGAGCATGGCCCTGAGGTGCAGCTGTCGGGCCGGGGTCCCTCCCACGCCACGTGACGTGGCTGGCGTGTGCGAGCCTGGCGCCGTCTTGGCCCATCCACCTGCTAGAGGCTGGGGGCTCCGTTTCCTCGCCCATCCGGCGTGAGACTCCGCTTGGGGTCTGCTGAGGTGAGAAGCGGGTAGAGCACGTAGCACACTGGCAGCCACTTGCCGGACGAGATGAGTGTCCCCTGCCGGCACCGGACCGTTTTGACCCTGCAGAGCTGCCGTGTCACATCCCAGCAGCTGCCCACGAGTGGAAAGTCTCCTCTGTGCAGGCGTTTAAACCTCGCCCTAGAGAGTCTCCCTCATCTGGAAAACAGAAACTAGCAGGAAAACCAGGAGGCACCATTTATCGAGCCCTTCGGGTGCCACCTGCCCTGCACTTCGGGCGGGGAGACCGAGGCCCAGCGGCTCGCCCGCCGTCGCAGGGGTGGGGAGGGCCAGACGGGCTCTGCCGCCCTCCGGGACCTGTCTGGCTCCCCGGCTCCCCTCCCCGCACGGTGGCGGCAGCTCCTGGGCACCCCAGCCCCCCGCCCGCGGCCCCCTTGGGCCAGCCCTGGGGAGCCCCGCTCAGCTGCCTGTCTCTTCCAGCTGAAGGCTGTGCACGAGCAGCTGGCCGCCCTGTCTCAGGCCCCAGTGAACAAGCCAAAGAGGAAGAAGGAGAAGAAGGAAAAGAAGAAGAAGGACAAGGACAAGGAGAGGCACAAGGCCAAGTCCGAGGAGGACAAGAAGGCCAAGGTGGCCCCGCCTGCCAAGCAGGCCCAGCAGAAGAAGGCTCCCGCCAAGAAGGCCAACAGTGCGACTGTGGCTGGCAGGTGGGCGCCGGCGCCCCGTGTCCTGGACACGCATGTGGCGGGAGGATGCTGGATTCGGGGCTCTGTCCTGGTGACCTGGACCCTGGGCTGTTACGGGGAGATGGGGGCAGGGGTTGGTGGCCCTCGTCGTGCCCACCTCGTGGGAAGACTGGGAGGACCAAACGAGATCTCTGCCTCGACAGCGTGGCCTCCGGAGGGCGGCGCTCAGCTCCCCGTGGGGCCGGGCTCAGTCACAGGCATGGGAGACCTCAGCATCTAGAGGCTTCGGGGACATTTCCCTGGTCTGGGCCCGGGAGTTTGCTTTGGGGGGTCTTGGCGCCGTGTCCTGGGCCCTTGGCACCCCATCCCCGCGTGGCCTGGTCGGCGGAGGGTCGGGGGTGGAGGTGCGCCTTGGCACAGAGCTCCCTGGTCCCCATGGCCTTCACTCAGCCCCTGCCGTGGCCACGCGCTGCCCTGAGGACCGCCTGCCGCAGATGAGCAGGGACGACATGGGGAGGTGAGGGTGGTGGGAAGGCACGCCGGGCCGGGCGCCTCTCCCGGCGGGGTGGGAGGAGGGCGTCCTGGAGGAGGGGCGACGGCTGCACAGAGGGTCCGGATGGGGTTCCAAGAATCAGGAACAGCGGGCACAGAGCTGTAGAGGCCAGTGGAATGTGTTCCTCGTGGGAATGAGGATAAGGGTGGGCACTGCTGAAGAACAGAGGCCAGGTTGGGAAGAGGGGAGGGTTGAGGCTGCTGAGGCTGGCCGGCTCGGTTGAGGTGTTTGCAGTTCGTTCTCCAGTGAAAGTGGTCAGATCCTGGCCAGTGTGGAGGATGGATTAGCGAGAGGCAAGAATGGGAGGAAGGATGCCCTCTGGAGTTGCCGTGGTCACGCAGGCAGGAGAGGCCGGTGTGGCCATGGGGGTGGAGGTGTGTTGCTTTGAGAACTGTCTGTGAGGCAGAGTGGACAGGCCTTGGTCCCTGGACGTAGGAGGAGGGGTATGCAGAGCTGAGGACTTGGGCTTTGGTAGCTGGGCGGGCAGCGGCACCATCGAGAGGGGCAGCGAGAACGGTCAGGGGTTTGCTCCCGCCTTTTGCAGGGGGAGGCAGAAATCAGGTTCCCTGTTCTGTCTCTGTCTCTGGTTTTGGTGTCTGTACAATGCTGGCCTCAAAAAGGAGTTGGGAAGTGTTCCCTTGTCTTCTGTTTTCTGGAGTAGATTTATAGCCTTGGTCTATTAATTCTTAAATGTGTGGTAGAATTCACCAGTGAAACCATCTGGGCCCGGAGTTTCACTGTTGGAAGGTTGTTAACCACGAATTCAGTCCCTTTGAACGTTCCCCACAAATTTGCTATACTGTGATTTCATTTAAGTTCAAAATAATTTTTAATTCCCTTCAGGCGTCCTTTTTGACCATGGATTATTTAGAAGTGTGTTGTTTGGTTTACAGATATTTGGAGATTTTTCCAGATATTTTTCAGTTATTGATTTCTAGGGTCAGAGAACACACTTTATATGTTTTCAACATTTTAAAGTTCGTTAGGATTTTATGGCCCAGAATACGGTGTGTCTTGGTGAGTGTGCCATGTGCGCTTGAAAAGAACGTGTGTCCTCCTCCTGTTGGGTGGAGTGTTGTATACATGTCAGTTAGAAGATTAAAAAAAAAATCTAAAAAAAAAAAAGATACAAATGAACTTATTTACAAAACAGAAACAGACTCACAGACTGAGAGAGCAAAGTTATGGTTACCAAGGGGGACGGGGGGGGAGGGGAGGGATAGTGGGAGTTTGGGGTTGACACGGACACACTGCTACATTTAAAACAGATAACCAACAAGGATCTCCAGTAGAGCACGGGGAACTCTGCTTAATATTCTGTAATAACCTAAATAGGAAAATAATTTGAAAAAGAATAGATACATGTATATAAAAAAAAAAATTTTAAACCCCAAACAGACAAAAACATGTCAATTAATAAGTGAATTTGGTTGATGGTGGTGTTGGGATCGTCTCTGTTCTGCTGATTTGTTCTATTAATTACCGAGAGAGAATCATTGAATTCTGCAAGTGAAGTTGCAGGTTTTCCTGTTTCCCTTCAGTTCCATCAGCTTTTGTTTATATATTTTGAAGCTTGGTTTTAGATGCACACACGTGTAGGACTGTGATGGTCAGTTGACTCTTTTATCATTATACAGTGTCCCTCTTTTTCTTGGTAGCATTCCTTTTTCTGAAGTCTACTTTGTCTGAAATTGTTACAGCCATTGCGGTTTTCTTTTGATTAGTATTTACACGGAATATTTTCCCCCCATCTTTTTACCTTTAACCTACCTCTGTCGTTATATTTCAAGGGGGGTTGTGTAGATTAGATAGCATATAAATTGGGTCTTGGTTCTTACCCAGTCTGAGCACCCCTTTCTTTTAATTGGTGTGTTTAGACCATTTATATTTAATGTAATTGTGGATACAATTTGGTTTCCACCTACCATTCCATTATTTTCTATTTGTCCCTGCTGTTTATTCCTCTGTCCCCCTTCCTGCCTTCTTCTGGGTTATTTGAATACGGAGATGAGTTTGACCTGTCGTGCTTGAGATGCCTGTGGGGCATTGAGGGGAGCTGACCACCACGGTTGTTTCCTGGCCAAGGCCTCCCTAGGCCGGTAGCAGCCTCTGCTCTGACCTCTGGAGCAGGGTCTTCCGTGTCCCTGGAGATGTATGTGCGTCTCCAGGCAGTTGCCCGGCTTCTCTGTCTGGGGGTTGGGCTGCTCCTTGGTAAGAGAGCCTGGTCCTGGAGAGGAAGAGGGCCGGCGGGCAAGGGGTCGGGGTCTGGGGGGGGGGCGGTGGGGGGAACTCGGGGTTGTGGGGCAGGGGCTGGGCGGGGTAGGGGGCTCCAGGGATGGGGACGGGGGGCTCCACGCCATGATGCTCCTTGCCTTCTGCCTCAGACAGCCGAAGAAGGGCGGCAAGCAGGCGTCGGCCTCCTATGACTCGGAGGAGGAGGAGGAGGGGCTGCCCATGAGCTACGATGAGAAGCGCCAGCTCAGCCTGGACATCAACCGGCTGCCGGGGGAGAAGCTGGGCCGCGTGGTGCACATCATTCAGTCGCGGGAGCCCTCGCTCAGGGACTCCAACCCCGACGAGATAGAGATTGACTTTGAGACGCTAAAACCCACCACTTTGCGGGAGCTAGAGAGATACGTCAAGTCTTGTTTACAGAAAAAGCAAAGGAAGCCATTCTGTAAGTCGTCGGGATGGGGTGCCTTGCTGCCGCCCCTGCCCATCACCCCTTCGGTCCCGGAGCAGACAGCCAGGCAGCCTCGGGGGTGGGAGTGGGAGTGGGTCGCACGCTGCCAGGCTCCTCGCCCCTCTTCTGCCTTGTGCCCTGAGGATGCAGGGACACAGCTTCCCTCTGCTCAGCTGGGGGCGGGGCTTAGCTGAGACCAGCTGCGGCTCCACCCCAGCCGGAGCCCTTCTTCCCCTGCTCCCGGGCAGGTGGGCAGCACTTGTGTGCCTCATCCTCCCCCAGAGCAGGCAGGGCCCCTGGGTCGGTCCCCAGCCCCATTCGTTCAAATGCTGGCTAAGGCCCTCACCACAAGCCTTCTTGAGGCTCCGTTTGGGGCCTGGGCTGCAGGCGACCTGTCGATGGTTCCCTGCCTGGGCAGACCGGTTCCCTTTGCCTGGGGTGGAGGTCCAGAGGCCTCCCAGGACGGACGATCGCACTGGCTCAGGCTCACCCTGGAAGTCGATGACTTCGCTGGACGGGAACGAGTCGCTGCCTGGGTTGTTGGGTCCTGGGGAGTGAGAGGAAGGGCAGGAGGCCCCAGGCCACCCCACGGTGGCAGGAGAACAGGGCAGCCGCCCGGCCCTGAGGAACAGCACCCAGGGTGCACCTGCTGCTGTGTGTGGCCCCCTCGGGCTACGTGGTCCTCACTCGCTCTGAGGGGGGAAGCTGCCTTCTCCTGGATGGAGCATGGCGTGACCCCTGCAGTCATGGCACGTTTGCTCCTCGGTAAGTCGCCTGTGGACTCAGAGGTGCTCGCGCAGGCACGCCAGGAGATGGAGTTGGCTCCAGGGCGGAGTCTGGGCCTCACTGAGGCCGAGGGAGAGCCTCGGCCGTGGCGTGGCGAAGGAACACCATGAGTTGGGGGTCAGGGCCTCAAGCCGCAGTCCTGCCCCTCCCCCGGGGGCGCCGCCGTCGGTGCAGCCGTCTGCAGTGGGCGTGGTCTGTCCCAGCGCGGGAGTTGTGCGGCAGCTGCAGAGCCTCGCGTGTGGCGGGGCCTCCGTACGTGTGGGCTGCCCCTGGGGCCGCCCGCCCTTCCCCGCCTGTGGCCTCAGCTCCCGTGCTCTTCCGCAGCCACGAGCGGGAAGAAGCAGGCGGCCAAGTCGAAGGAGGAGTTGGCTCAGGAGAAGAAGAAGGAGCTCGAGAGGCGGCTGCAGGATGTCAGCGGGCAGCTGGGCAACAGCAAGAAGCCTGCCAAGAGAGGTACCCGTGGCCCTCGCGCTGCTCCGCCGGGGGCAGAGGGCAGTGGGAGGGAGCGGGCAGCTGACCTGGGTCTGCGCCTGTGGCTCCACCTCGTAACGAGCTGCGTTTCCCTGGAGGAGGCTGTTGACCCCCCGAAACCCTGATTTCCTTATCTGCAAACTGGGACCAGAGCCCGGCCCTGCAGGGAGGCTGAGCACATGACAGGCGTGTGTGAAAGCGCCGCTTTGCAGAGCCCCTGGGAGACGGCCCTTTGGAAGGGTGCAGCTGTGGTCTTGGGGGGCTGGACCCCGTGACTTGGGAGGGACTGAGGTCCTACCCTGCAGCTTCAGTGGGTCCTGGCCCCCAGCAGTGGGCTTTCTGGCTGCTCTCGGACAGGAACACTAGTTCCCAGCCAGTTAGCCAGTATCACAGGTGGAGGGGGAGGGTCTGACTTCCAGCCCCAGGCCCTCAGCTCTGTGGACTCGGGGTCTTATTTTAGGCGAGCAGGTGATTTGATTCCTTGCCTCCTTTCCCCGGGGCCTGTAAGAAAAGGCAAATACCTTTGTCCTGGCCCCAGGGACAGTGGGGCCCAGGTGGCGGTCAGATTCTAGGTCCAGTCTTGGTCATGCAGTGGCCAGGTGCCGCAGCCTTGCCTGGCCCCCTTGCCCAGTGCCAAGCTGGGGCTCGGAGCCCTGCTCGCTCCCACTGATGGCTGAGAGGCCCCCCTTGCGTTAGCCCTGGGGAGGGCGTGGTTATTGCTCAGCGCGTGTGACTGTGGAACCTTCATGTGGCCGGCCACGTCCCCGCACGTCTCATCAGTTTCTCGTAGTAGATTGCCTTTTCTCCCAGCCTCTAAGTGTATTTAGATGTGTTGACCTCTGAGCCGTTTCTGCTCACACTTCTGACACCAAACGTGTGAGTTTTTCTCACGCCAGTTCTCCAGCTCCCACACGAGCAGGGTGTCCAGCAGTTGAGCTCCGTGCTGACGCTGTCTGCTCGGTTAAGGGCTCAGCGCCCCCCGCCTCTAAGACGCCAGGTGCATGTCCCAAGCTTCCCGTGCCTTTGACTGACGGGCTGTAAATCGGGGATTCCCACAACCCCCTCCTCAGGTTTGAAAATTGGCTAGGACGGCTCACAGAACTCAGGAATTATGAGTGAAACCCCTTGTGGTTTGTTATAAAGGACACAACTCAGGGACAGCCAGGTGGACGAGCGGCACAGGGCAGGGAGTGGGGGCGTGGGGTCTGCAGGCCTGTCCAGCCACCACCCTCCCAGCAGCTGGAGGCCCCCTGAACCGGGGGTCCTCTCTGGAGCGCAGTCTCCAGTCCCCGCCCCTCCTCGGCCATGGGGGCGAGGGGGGGGGGAGCTGAAAGTCCCCGCCCCGGTCACATGGTCTTCCTGGTGAGCCGCCCTGGGCTGTGTGGCCCTGGGGGGGCCCCCGCCCCGAGTCACTCGTGAGCGTAAACTCAGGTGGGAGCTAAAGGGGCTCCTTAGCAGTAAAAGATGTTCCTGCCACTAGGGAGAGTGCAGGGGATTTAGGAGCTCTGTGCTGGGAACAGGGTACGAGCACCAGACGCATTTCTTACACCATCACAACCTCGTTAACGCGTTGCTGCATTTCAACAAAATCGCTTAACGTTTATCACGTGACCGGGTCAGGATCCGGGTGGGTCGGGGCATGTGGGGGGGGGGCGGGGGAGGCACGGACGGGCTCACGAGGAGGGAGGGGCGGCCGGCGCGTGGGGGGCGCACCCCTCACCCGCGCGTCTCCCCCAGAGAAGTCAGGCTCCGCGCCCTCGGGAGGGCCCTCCCGGCTCAGCAGCAGCAGCTCGTCTGAGTCCGGGAGCAGCAGCTCCAGCGGATCCAGCTCCGACAGCAGCGACTCGGAATAAACTCTGGGCTCTCACGGGACGGAACAAAACCAGTGGACGTCGCCCACGCCGAAACTCTGCAGTGTTCCCTTCTATGGTTAATATTACTATTTTCGTTCCATGGTGTGCAGGTTCTCTTTTTAATTCAGTGTTATGGTATCTTCCAGTTTGGGCTTTAATAGGTCAAAGATCTTTCCGTGTGTGTCCATTAGACTTTATGAGAAGCTGTGAATCTGCATAACGCCTTTCCTTCGTAACTGAATTCAGTCTCTTGGAGATGACAACTTCAAACGCTAACCTGATGACCGTAGAAAAACACGTAAGGTGTGATCCGGAGGTTCATGCAAAATCCCTTTTCTTAACGCCCGACCCGGTCTGTAGCTCCAGCGAGAATTTCTCCAAAGGAGATGTCTTGGAAATGGTACCGTATGTGAAAGCTGCCAGCTTTGCGAACAGGCGTTTGTCTTTGTCTTTGGGGGCCTGGGCTCTGACCCGCACGTCCGAGGGGTCACCTCTTTCTGCAGGGGCTGAGGACAGCCATGCCTGCCCCTGCCGTGAGGGCCAGGGCTGGGCCCGAGCGGGGAGGGGTCATCGTCACTGCAGCCAGAGCTTCCGCGGGTGGCGGACCGGCGAGGGTGGGCGTGGAAGGGAGCCGAATTTTTCTGATCTCTGTGACGTTGGGAGCTCCCGGGAGGGAACACGGTGGCTGCGTGTGCAACGCGCGGGTTCCCAAACACTGAAACTTTTACCTCAACTTAAAAAAAAAAAAAAAGAAAAAAAAAAGAAGAAAAGATTAAAAACAAAAAAATACAGGAGGAGACTTTTTTGTAAGGTTCAGCAGTTTTCTACAAAAGGCCAGCCCCCACGTGTGTCCCCAGCCCAGCCGCTGCCACGCACTCCGGAACCATTGTCCCAGTTTCATGTATATATGAATACTTTATTTATTAAGATCATTGGTCATTTTTTGTTTAAAAAAAAAGGAAAGAAAAACAAAACTGCAAAAGAAACACATTAAAAAAAAAAAGTGGCAGAGACGCAGGCCTTTTAAATGGTTTGAAGGGGAGCCCCAGACCCTGCTGGCCGGCGGGCCTCTCACCTCCAGGTGCTACGGCCTGCTGTCCCCGTGCCGGTGCTCGATCGCGTCTGTGTGCGCTTGCTCTCCTCTCGGGGCTGCTGGGGGTTTTGTTCTTGTTCTTTTTCGTGTGTGTATGAAATTTGGAGACTTACAGGTGTAGACGACTTCCAGCTGCAGCACATTCTGATTTTTTATTTCGTTTGTTTAGTTCTTTTGTATTCACTTCTGGTCTCTCTTAGGACTGTTTTAAAAGACTTCAATTTAGGGAACCCCAGTTATATAATATAAACTTTGTAATCTGAGAGAAGAAAAATGTATAGTAAATCTAAGTCTTGATTTTTAACTTTCTATTGTAAAAAAAAATAATAATAATATACAGAGTTTAACAGAAGGTTATGTTTTGGTTTTGTTTTCTCCAGAGGCTGCCATACGGCCTTTGAGTGCAGGGATGCCCCGTCCACACTGCCTGCCTACGCTCTGACCATTGTGGCTTTGGCCAGGAATGCAAGGGCCCCCGGATGGGGCACCCCTCACCCCCCCCACCTCCAGGAGAGGGGCGTGGCCCCCGCTGCCCCACGCGGTCTTCCAGCCAGCCGCCAGCAGTGGCGGCACGGGGCTCCCTGCTCACGCATTTTCCAGTTAGCACAGACGTGACCGCGATAGTCTCTCTCCCCGTGAGACTTTACTGAGGGGGGTGCTGGGGGTGGAGCCGCGGGTGGCCTGGCCTCTTGTCTGGTGGCGAGTTCTTTCTGCCAGCACTTCTGGATGGATCGGGAGACTAGTCGTTGGTATCCTAACGGGCGGTGGTTTCTAAAAATCCTAAAGTCGACTTGGATGCCACTAGCGCTTATGGCTAGAGGACACCTCTGATGGGTATAGACTCTGACGAGGCGATGGGTGGTGGATTGCCATTTTTCTGACTGCTGGCGATTCTGACCTTTGGGTGAGTTTTGAGCCAGTCTGTTCAAGTTTTTTCATTACGTTTTGTTTGTAATAAAAATATAAATGAATTTTAGACTTGCCATTTTTCAAAGGTGTTTTCTAAGCAGATCTTTAATGGAGTAAACCACCTGTGGCTTGAAGGAATTACGACAGGATGGAAGGTCCTGAAGCAGGATCTCACGGGCAGAATGCAGCAGGCACGCATCTGAGTAACAAACAGACCCCAGCTGGGGGGCCTGGAGGTGCTGGGGGCTCCCGTGGGGCGCCCCTCCAGCCGCGAGCGAGCGGGGAGGGTCACCTGCGCCAGCCACTCAGCGGGGGCCATCGGGCCCTAGAGCTGAGCACAGCGGGAGCATTTCCTTACCTGCTGGTTCCGTGTTGGGAGCGATGTGGAGTCTCAAGCCACCTGTGCTCCTTTCCTCTGAAAGATCTGCTGGCTTTGACGCTGCCGGAGGGCTTAGTCCGTGCTGAGCGGTTGTAGTTCATTGGCTTTTTTAAGGCTTTCTGTCCAGACTTCAAAACTGATTTCAGAGTTTTGGGGGGACCCTCTCCACCCCCTCACCGCCCCCCTCCCCGAGGTCAGCCTGTGGGTGTTCGCCATTTCCATTTCTCTGCGTTGGGCAAGCGGAGTTCCAGTGCCGAGAACTGGAGGGCAGCCTGTCGAGGCTTAGGGCCTGTGTTCGGTGGGTAGGCCTCGTGCAGGGCACGGAAATGGCTGTGAGACAGTCCTCGTGATCCCTGGGGGTCGAGGGGGTGGCTTGGGCTGTTAACTGAATTCCAGAGATGCTTGCTCACTCATCTTGCTTACAAACTGTTAAGATACGTTTTTCTTCTGTGTTTGTTCTTTGGTTTTAGTTCTTTTGCAACATTCACATCTTTGACAGTTTGGGGGGGGGAACACCGCCCACGATAAAAGATCTGTTACACCTGGTGTAGCGCTGTTCCCTAATGCTGGCATAACCCTTCCAGGAGGTTTTTCTTTTATATTTAAAATGTTACTTTTCTGTATGATGTGCATGCAAGTTTACCGTAACTTTTCTTAAACTTTTTAGTGCCGTTTCTAGTATATTCCTGTAAATGTCAGTTACTGAAAATGAGTCCAGTGTAAGTAGTTTTAGCTTGTTTATTGCAATGCTGGCCTCAACACAACAGAATAAAAGTGGTAGAAAGTACTCTTTGATGTTTCTGGTAATCATGGACCCTTCTCCTGGGGCATTTGTTTTGTTTTCATAATAAAAGAAAAAAAAAAAGAGGTGCCTCATCCTGTGCTTTCTGGGCTCCCAGCTCTCCCCTTGCTGGCGTGTGACGACGGGGGGAGTCCCTCCTTTTGACATCCCGTAGCTCCCGGCAGGAATACCCAGAGCATCCCAGAGGGTCTTGAAGAGCTCAGTGGCTCTGGTCCACAGCCTGGGTGGGGTGGCTCCGGGATTTAGGGAGTGTCTTCTGTCACCTTTTCAGGTCAGCAGCTCTGTGGATGGGCCGCCCCCCTCCATGACCCACAGGTTCGGTTGCCTCGGTTCCCGCCTGCTCGGTCATCCATCCTCTGTCCCCGCTGTGCCCTCAGTCTGCACTGAGGTGCTTTCCGGGACCAGAGGCATCAAACGCTCGTCCGCTGGCCCAACGGACGTTTCCAGGAAACCACGTTGAGACGTTGTGCGCGCTGAGGTTTCGTCCACAGTGGAGGTGGCAGCAAGGAATGAAGGAGGTAGCGAGACAAATGCCAAGTCCTGACGCCGTTTTCCAAACAGTCACAGCTGTTGGAACCGAGCCTTGCAGTGACGTCCCGGGAGAAGGCTCTGCCCGAGTCCAGGCCCGAGGCCCCCCTCCCCTGTATTCCCTTGCCCCCCATCACCCAGACTGAGCTCCCCGAGGACGGGGACTGAGCACGTCCGCCGCGGCATCCCCAGCCCCAGCCGGGAGGGCAAGCCGCCCAGGCGTCCCCAGGGCAGACGTGGCCTCCCCGCTCGCTAAGCAGCTTAGCGCCAGCTGTGTGCGAGCGGCCCAGGGCACGTCGGTCACCTGCACACCCGACCAGTGCAGACGGCGGCCGGGGCCCGTGCTTGCTTTCCCGGCCACCGCCTCTGTGCTTGTGGCTGAGCCAACCACGGCCCGTTTCTAGGTTAGTCTGAGGGGCAGCGAGCGTGCAGCACAGAGGCATTCCAGCTAAGTCAGAAGTTTGCCGCCTTCCCAAACCGAACTGAAGTCGAAGGAGCGCGGAGATGCCGACAAGGCCTGTCTACTGGGGAGTTCCAGTGTCAGGGCGCCTGGACAGGCGAGCCCCTACTGCAGAGTCCTTCCTGACTGTGTCGACGAGACAGGCTTCCCTCTTCGCCTCGGGGAGGTGCCTAAGGAAATCTGCCTTCCAGCCTCCCCACCTGAGGCAGTAAGCCAGCCGAGGCTCCCTGTGCAAGGACCAGGCCTCTGGCTGGACACGTGACGTAGGGGGAGAGCAGTCCGACCCAGCAGCTCCCTTCTGGTTGCTGTCTGCTAAGCAGCTTGCACGCCTGCACGAGGAGGCACGCAAGGGGAAGCCCAGGACGTGCCGTGTGCATGGGCAGCCAGAAGGTCTCTGCCCACCTGTGGGCTCACGGGAGCGCTGCCAGCAGGCCGCTGGAAGCATGACGTAACCGCCCCGTCTGTACAGCTGAGCAAAACGTCACAGAACCAGGTGTTGCGTGGTGCGGGACGCCACCTCCGGAACCTCGGCACACGCGTGCGCCGAGCTGCTGACAGCCGCTGCCTCTCGGGAGGGCGCTTCGTGCGTTTCTGCACTGGGGCTTTTAGCAATCGTTAGATGTTACTGTTGTTAAAAAAAAAAACAAACCTGAAAGCCAAGTTAGGATATTAGGAGCAAACAGATCAAAATAAGGAGTGAGGAAGGAAGGCGGCTCCTAAAGGAGATTTATTTAGAAAAGAAAACTCAGCTTTGACGAAAGACACGTCCACGTTTGCCTCGCCACACAGACCTTACTTACAGCAGACAGCAGATCCTTTAAAAATGACTCATAAGCTGCCCACACAGGTGGGCGAGGCTGCTTGTGTGTGGTCACGGCCCACGCACATCAGACACTGCAGGTGGCCGGGAGGTGCAGCCTCGGAGTCGAGGCTGAACTACTGTCCGCTGAGGACCTGCCTATTTCAGCCCTGTGATTAAATTTGAAATCACTGTTAGCAACTTTATGTAACTTAGTAATTTGGGGGTTTCCTTAATGTTTTGGGGATGCCTTTGCCCCACAAACCTCCAGCATCAGGAAGCTAACGTAGGAGCCGTCACAGTGCCTCACACGCAGTGATCATTTTGGTTACTAGACTCAAAACTCAAGTGCCACAAAGTCCCTGCTGAAATGCTGCTGCCGATGACCATTTAGGGTGAATCCATCTTGGTCCCGCACATCGTGGTCCCGCACGTGGATCTGCGACCCGACATGATGCCAATTCCTTCACCTTTTTCTAGATCTGACCCACTCTTTACCAGGCAGAAGGGAAACCTAAAGGACAGCCTGTAAGAATGTGAAGAGGTGGTCTGTAACCGGGGTGTCCCTCCCGCTTGACTTCTTCGGAAGCACGACCAAAACAGCATCTGGCCGGGCCCCGGACCTGGCCGGTGCCTACAGCGCCTGCAAGACCAGAATGGAGTCCAGGAGCCCAGACCACCCATCAGCCCGACTGCGAATGGGCCGGGGCGCCATCTCTGGGATTTTGGGGTTCTTCTACCACAGCTCAACCTTCACGTTCACTGTTCAGGATCTCCCAGTAAGGACTAGGGATCAGCAAGGCGGCTGGGTGCCTGGGCCCAGGCTTTCACACCAGAATTACATAACAGAGCAAAACTTGGATTGCCCCGTGTCCCGGGAGATGTCCAGCTTGTTTTTGTCCCGGACGAGGATGGCCTCATTTCCGTACTGTGAGTACCACGTGCTTCGGCTCCTGCTTAGGTACGTCCCGGGCGGCACAGATGCCAACTTCTGCTGCTGCTGTTGCCAGATGAGCAGGGAGGTGTCCCGGTACCGGAGCCGGGCGTAGCCTTCGGACAGGGCTTTCTCTGCCAGCGGGACGCGGCCGCTCATCACTGGCCAGAACCTCCCCTCTCCTGGGCTCCTGAGCAGGAGGCCTCTGAGCCCGTGCTTTGCGCTAAATGCACTAATGAACCGGTATTTCAGCTGCTGGGTTTTGAGGATTCCTTCTTTAACCTACCGGTACAAATGAGACATTCAGGCCATTTACAGGCCACACCCTTGTGAGGGTTCTCTGCGAGGAAACTTGAGAGGCGCCTCCGAGCATTCTGAAAAGACACTTAAGAACCATACGTGAGTCGGCAAGCAGGTCAGCAGTGCCCTGGCCGCAGCGTTTCCTGGTGACGGCTGTGTGCACTGCATTAGGTGTGCAGTTGACAAGGGACGAGGCGCCCACCTCAGGGGGGACTTGTGTCTGCAGCGATTCTGACACCACGACGTGGACCACTAAATTTGCAAAGGTATACCTGGTGTCCCGAATGAAAGGACATTGTACAACTAGACAGAACCTGACAGCAGCTCCTGTAACTGCCCGCTCACGATCTGTGCTCGGGTCGACTTTCGGCACAGCAGAGGCGTTCCGATCCCTGCCAGGGATTTGGAACCAGCATTTGTTCACTGCTCTTTATCTGGCTGGTCTCCAGCTCCTCTCCAAGGTGACGCTACAAAGAAATGAACATGCTGTCAGGTGTTGGGGAGAAAAGGGCCCCAGCAGAAATGGCAGGTTATATGGCACAGAATCGTCCTTAACTCTTGGCATCAGAGCGTTAAACCAAGCTACCGATCGACACATTCCAGGATTTCATTTGCTCTCTGGTGACGCGGTGAGCCTGGGTTTAAGAGGTAGACCTGTGCCTCACCCTAGTTCTCTTATTAACTAAGGGGACGATCCTGGGGAGGCCACTTGTTGGAGCGTTAGTGTCTAGATCTGCGAAATAAGTCCTAAGAACTTGACGGGGCACAGAAGTGACCTGCCCATGCTGGGGACGCTGGTACTCACCCAGCCACCAGCGCCTTCTTTCTGCTCCAAGCATCAGGGAGGCCCCTGGACCAGAAAGAAAAATGACGTCAGGGGAAAACCGAACGGGAGCATCCACAACACCCCCGCCCCACGCCGCCCCTGCCCGTGCTTTCCCAGCCATGCAAGTTCGCTTTTCCTTCTGTGCGGCCCGCGCCCCCATCGCCCTGCCCAGTCATCACTGCCGGCTGCCGCTGAGCCCCCAACGCCCGGGCCGGCCCGCACCCAGGACGCACCCAGGGCGCGTCCCCATTGCCTCCCCGGCATCCCGGGTCCCGCCTGGCCCGGCCCGCGCCCAGCGTCCCCCTACCGCCCGCCCCCGTCACCTGACCCGCGCCCCCCGTCGTCGCCGCCCCGGCCGCCCGCGCCGTGGGGCCTCGGCGGCGAGCGGGTCGCGGGGCCGGGCGCCTCGGGTGGGGCGGCGCCAGTTGGCTGCGTGTCCGCGTCGCTATGGCAGCGCCGCAGGCATGCCGAGCCGAGCGCCGAGGCCGGTAGGCGGGCGCCACGAGCCGGAGCCATCGATGGCTCCGCGGGGCGGGGGCGGGGGGCGGGGTCTCCCGCTGGGGGTGGGGCAGCTGCGGGAGCCATGTGACCATTATTGTAGGTCGTAGCATGGTGTAGGTCGTAGCTTTGTGTTGCTGTTTGCGTCTGCTCTTGCCACTTCTGCCACTGCTGTTGCTACTGCTATTAGCATTCTTACCCCTAATAATCTATAGCGTTGTTTTTAATAATTTCATGTTGTCCCGGGCGTACGTACTCTCTGAAAACCACGTGTCCCACTAACCCATGTCACCCAGCCGGGCCAGGTCCCCATTCTGCCATGAAAATTAGGTCTGTTTCCTTCCGCACCCACCTCCAAATCCTTTTGCAATAATACTCTCGTTTGGTATCTGTCCCTTTCCTTACTGAACTTTCATTTTTACGGTTTCCCCTAACGGTAATTCAGGAAGTCGACGACATAAGAGACATTCAAGCACACTGAACCCACCACTGTAGAATGCACATTCTCTACAAGGACACAGAACATCTCCAAAAATTGACCACATGCCAGTCCATGAATCAGTTTCGATACATTTCAAAGCACTTAAATCCTAGGCGGAAAGGGTCACAGGAAACATAGTCTATAAAACAACAATAAAAAGATACTAGAAGAAAACCCCTATATATGATTACTTTAAAACATATTCTCGAGCCCACCCAGGGATACCAAAAAAAAAAAAAATTCTAAATTCCTCATGGGTCAAAGAGAAGTTCACAGTACAAATTTTAAACTATTTTAATTGAATGATGATAAAAATACAATATATCAAAACTTGTGAGATGCAGTTCAAAATCATGCCTGGAGGGAAGTTTATTGTCTTAAATGCATATACAAGAAAATATACACGTGATGGTGTGTTTGTGGGCTATATGGAAACTCTCAGTATTGTCTTTGCAATTTTTCTGTAAATCTAAAACTGTCCTAAATTAAAATGTAAAAGCTTATTTTTAAAATGAGTGAAAAGGAAAGTCACAGAGGTGAGAAGAAACTGGCAATATGTTTAGTTGATGAGGGACTTAGTCAGGGTCCAGCTGGAAGACAGAAATCACACCAATGATTTGACCAGAGAGAGATAAATAGAAGGGATTGTTCATTAGGTACAAAGTTGTTAACTAGGTAACTTTCAGGTTAAAATAAAGACCTCCAAAGTATCTCAAGGGTGGTAACCACAGGAAGCAAAAGGGCCAAAGAGAAGAGGGTGGAATTGTGAACATTAGAAACTCAGAGGAGGGACACCAAAGAGCTGAAACGCAGACTTTTGACGAGGGGGTGCTGGCAGCTGGAGCTGGTGTCTCTGCACCAAGAATAGGGTACCAGTAGGGCAGGGACCCAGACCCCGAGGATGGGGGGGATCCCAAATAGAGGAAATACAAAGTCCCACCAATCGAGGGCTCCTTTTCCGGGTTAGGTTAATTACTTTTCCTATCAGTCTCCTTCTGTCTGAATATTCTTTTACCTGAAACTAAATTGCAAAGTTAACTTCCAACAAAACTGTACTGAAAGTCATAAGGGAAGTGAGGAAATAAAAGAAGAGCTAGATACAAATACATACGTACTTAACAGGCAGGGGGAAATACGGAGAGTTGTTACCGTCCTTGTTTCTGTAACAGTCAGATGGGTTTTCCTTTGCCCTCAGCAAGATCTCAGCTGGTCGAGGTTTCTTTAGCTAGTGGGGTGACTTATACCTTCATTCCTGAAGGGCACAAACCCTCAATTATCCTGCTATCTATCTATCTATCTGTCTATCTGTCTATCTATCCAATCCATCTATCCATCCATCCATCTATCTAACCATCTATCTATCTATCTATCTGTCTATCTATCTATCAATCAATCCATCCATCCATCTACCTATCTAACCGTACATCCATCTGTCTGTCTGTCCGCCCTTCCATCCATCCATCCGTCCATCCATCCATCGTCTTTGGTGGCTGCAGCTTTCCATGAACTTTGCTCTGGGTGGTAGAAATACTAAAATGTACCAGGAAGAATCCCCTGGGTTCTAAACATAGTTCTTCCTGCCCTCAACCTCAACGTGAAGCAACAACTCACTTTCTCCATCACCCCAGTTGGGAAGGTAACCCACTTCTCAGTGTTTTGATTCAGTGGTATCAGGAGCCCCTGATTTCCAAGTGGCAGTCTCATCTTCCAAATCAAAGAAGCCATTGATGTGCTCCCTGGTGAGCCCATTCCTCTCTCTAGAACCAAGCCTTGCAAGTCATCAGAAGCTCAAAGACGTGGGGCAGAATTAACACTGACATGAGGCATCATTGGAAGGCCTCTCCCACCTCCACCCTCTGGTTCCCAGGCGCCTGTGGTCTGGCTTTGGGGAAGACAGCACCGTATATTTTTCTGTGGCTCAAAGCATTCACGGTGAAGTTCCCAATGGGTGCTTCACCCCCGTCCTCAGGAGGCCACTCTGCTCTCTGCTAGGGGGGCGCTCTGGGTGATGGGCACATATAAAGCCAGTGGCTTCCACGAGCAAGGGCCTATAGTTGCCCTTCTTTTTCTCAGCAACGAGGTCCCTGCGCAGAATACTGCTGTGGGAATGGTGTGATGGTCAGCGAGTCCCTCCCTAAGTCTGTGGATGGGGGTGCTGGCAGGAAAAGCAAGTCCAGAATCCGTGTCTATTCCAGCAAGACTGCATCTCTGTCCCCTCCATGATGGATGAGTCCATGTAGTAAATGTGCCACCACTTGGCTGGCTGGATCCCCGGGTAATGATGCCATACTGGGGGCTCAGCGTTGGCTGGCAGTGGTGGTGGGCAGGGCGGCTTCGGTGGTGGAGCTTGCATTGTCATCCACGTAGCGCCTCCATCGCTCCCTCCAAGATCAGTTTGCACACGGGTGCATCAAATAAGCAATGCACCGGCTCGATGAAGGGGCTGAAGACCTCCACAGAGTGGTCCCTGTTTCCAGCTGTTATTGAGAGTCTCCTCTGCATTGGACGGGCCTCGGAGACATCTGTCCACCTGGGATACAGATATTGTCACAGTCTGCGTCCTTTCTAAGAAGTCCATCCGGTGCCTCTTCCCCAGAGCTTGCTGTCACCCAGCTCCCAATCCTTTTCTTTCCAAGCCCTTAACCATCCAGCCAAACCAGTAGCAACTGCTTGAGAATCATTGTAGATCTATGCGATGGAAGGCGATCCAGTAATTTAAAAGAAAATGAAGGACTGATACATGTTTCAATATGGATGAATCTTGCAAACATTATGCAAGGCGAAAGGAGCCGGTTACCAAAGACCACTGTATGACTCCACTGATAGGAAATGTCCGGGACAGGGAAACCTGTAGAGACAGAAAGTAGGTTAGTGGTTGCCTACGGCTGGATTAGAGATTGGGAGAGAATGGAGGGTAACAGCCGCTACGTATGCGGTTGCTTTTTTTTTTGCCATTCCCATTTTTATTTTGGGCTGTGTTGGGTCTGCATTGCGGTGCGTGGGCTTCTCAATGAGGTGGCTTCTCTCTTTGCAGAGCACGGACTCTAGGCGCTCAGGCTTCAGTAGTTGTGGCGCATGAGCTCTAGAGTGCAGGCTCAGTAGTTGTGGCACAAGGGCTTCGTTGCTCTGCAGAATGTGGGATCTTCCCGGACCAGGGATCGAACCCGTGTCCCCTGCATTGGCAGGCAGATTCTTAAGCACTGTGCCAGCAGGGAAGTCCCTGGGGTTGCTTTTAAAGAGGCTAAAATGTTCTAAAATTAGATTGGGTGATGGTCGCATGATCATCTGACCATACTAAAAAACTCTGAATTGTACACCTTCAGCGGGTGAATTGCATAGTACGTGAACTCTATCACAATAAGCTGCTTTTAAAAGAAGAATCATAACTTTCTCAAGACGTCAGCAAAAATGGTGGAATAGGAAATCCAGATTCTGCCCCTTCACAAAGGAAAGGAAAAAATAGGCAAAAATTGTCACAATAAACTTTTCTGCAACTTGGGAAATTAACCAAAGGCTTGCAGGAACCCAGGAACACTTTTTCTTTTCTCTTAAGACTGATTTTTGATACAAACAGCAAACTTTGTGGTGTTTTCATTTATCCTACCCCTGATTTCCCACAAAGATTTTAAGAGCATCACCCTAGCTGTCAGCTCTGCCAGCTGGGTCTGTGCGGGCGGAGAAAGTACAAAACAAGAAGTCTTGACTCCCAAGCTCCTAGGCAGGAGTCACACTCGACAACAAACACGAGCCTCAAACAGGAGATGTTCAGCGACAGACACAGCTACAGTCATGGGAGAAAAGGAATAACTCAGAGGCTGGAGCCAAGACCTGCGAGGAATCATCCCTTGAGCCTCAAGGAAGTGGTAAAATGCCCAGGGGCTTCCCTGGTGGCGCAGTGGTTAAGAGTCCGCCTGCCAATGCAGGGGACACGGGTTCGAGCCCTGGGCCGGGAAGATCCCACATGCCGTGGAGCAACTAAGCCCGTGCGCCACAACTACTGAGCCCACGTGCCACAACTACTGAAGCCCACGCGCCTAGAGCCCGAGCTCCACAACAAGAGAAGTCACTGCAATGAGAAGCCCGCACGGTGCAAAGAAGAGTAGCCCCTGCTCACCGCAACTAGAGAAAAGCCCACGTGCAGCAAGGAAGACCCAATACACCCACAAATAAACAAACAAACAAACAAATAAATAAAAAATTTTTAAATGCCCAGAAATTTAGAAAGGTTATGGACTTGGGGCTGTGGTTTGTGTCCCCACCCCCAGCGCCGGCTTCCCTCTTTCTGAGGGAGCATCTAGGGTGGTTACTTACGCCCACGCCGCCTTTGCACATTGGGTGTGTAGGAAGGGATGGATCCCTGGCCTTTTAGTCCGTAAGGCTTTAGATGGACTCTGCACGATGAGCTGTACCTGCAGAGATGCCCCTGTGCAGCCTCATCTGCACCTGGATCTGATTTAGATGCCAAGAGCATGAGGCCATAATTGATGAGGCTTTGGGGCAAAGTCTTGGGAGGGGTGAGTTTATTCTTCACGTTCAAGAATTACAAACAGTTCATGGCCAGAGGATGGACTGTAATAGGCTTAAACATGTCCACACATTCCTTGATGCCCCTCTCTTCAAAAATGGAGCCTAATCCTTCCCGCTTGACGCTTGGCTGGCCTCGGTGACTCCTTCATGATGAACAGTACGTGGCAGAAGTGACGGTGCCTGACTCCTGAGGCTGGGTCCACAGATGGTGGTACAGCTTCCCCGCCCCCCACCCCCAGCCCCGGCTCTCTGTGTTGGAAGAGTTGCTCATAGAAGTCGGCTGCCAGGCTGTGTGGAAGCCCAAGCCACACGGAGAGACCTCTCATGGGTGTTCTAGCCAACAGCTTGAGGTCCTAACTGACCGCCAGCCTTCCATGTGACTCCAGCCAGCCCCAGGCCCTGTGACACCGGAGAGGCCTCGAGCCAGAGCCACCAAGCCAAGCCAGCCAACCCCCAAACCGTGAGAGATCACGATAAATAACCGTTGTTAAGCCACTAGGTTTGTTCTTCAGCCATAGAGATGTCCCAGGAGTTGGCGTTAATCCAGAGCCCGCCTCTAGTAATCCCCCGAAGACCTGGTATTTCCTTTTCCTTGGGGCATGCCACTTGGGTGAAGGGCCACAGCTGCCTTTGCAGAAGGTCCAGAGAAAGATCTACAGCACGTTCTTCTGTCTGTGCTGCAGGGTCCTCCCTCCAGGGACCTGGCCTCCTCGTCAGTCATGAGCTGTGGATCGGCAAACCGGTGTCGAGTCTTGAAACTGGGAAGAGGCCATCAATCTCCACTTTGGCAACTGAAGTCAGGTTCTGGGTCACCAGACCTGGCGTTTTCCCGCTCTAGGGATCAAGCAACATTGTAGTGGGCAACTTCGTTCCTAGGGACATGACCCTCAATTATACTGGTAGAGCTTACTGATTACATTAGCCCCTCTTGTCCTGTTCAGGAACTGGGCTCACCTTGGCTTTGGGAATTAATGCTGCCACTTAGTCTGTGCCACTCTGGGACCCCAGGATCTCTGAAATCAGGGAGCCCAGGGATTCCCACCATCACGTGGTGGGAATGTGTAGGACTGTAGGACATGGCTGTAGGACATGGCTAGCTCAGCTGCCCCTCACCAATGCAGTCCTCAGTGCCTTAGCAGAGGGAGTGTTCCCTGGGACCTCTGGGGAGATATAGTCGGTGGGGGAGGGGAGGTGGGCAGGTGGCATTCCTCTGTCCCCAAGCCTTCTGATTCCTTCTGTTTCACACCAGTGAAGTTCTGGCATTTCAATCTCATTAAACACAGTCCACAGTCCAATTTCTGTCCATTTCACTTCAAGCTGCAAGAGCTACACAATTAAATCCAGAATCGCCGATAAGGACGCGCTTATGAGTACACATGGCCCGATCCAGGGTTATGTTCTGTCTTCCTTGGTCTAACGCTCTCGGAATCCATCCCCACACAGATTGTTCTGGTTTCTGCCAATCTCTATGTGAGAAATCTTTCCGTTCTTTTAGTGTAGAAGCTATTTCCTCTTGGATCGGTCTTGGTACTTGACCCTGGAGCGTGCTGAGATCTGAACCTAGCTATGGATCTAGTGCAACAAGGGTGTCCGGGGTGGGTTTTGAGGAGAAACATCATTTCCTTCTAAGACAGTTTCCCCAGGTGAGGTTATTACAGTGCTTTCGAGTCATGTCCCCTGGCAAGACAGGCTCAGAGTGGCGGGGGGATTGGAGCTTCTCAGTTTCCTCTGAGTCTAACCAGATGTCCCTTTCCAAGTTTCAGGGTCCCACGCCTTCCCAGCCAATGTCACACGCTCACAAGACAGACCTGGCGAGGCTGGGGACTCAACACGTGTTGTCATTCTGCAACCCACGGAATGCAATTTGGTGTCTGAAATTCAGCGATACTGGCCTGGTGGCTGCAAGAAATAAATTCCTTTAGGACTGTTGTGGAGACTCCATGGTTTTCTTGACCATGACCTGAGCTGAGGCTTCAAAGTCCTGAGATTTCCTTTCTTTGTGAAAGCCTGTTTCCTAGGGCTCAGAAACAGCCATCCCACACCACAGTCCTGGGGCCACCACTGCTGTCATACGGTCAAGGGTATCGGTGCCCCTGAGACACCTTCTCTGTCCACCAGCATCACCGCAGGGAGTAGTTTGCTTAATGGCGATGCCACGGCTGGCCTGGGGTCACCAGAATCCCACTTCTCAATCGTGAGGAGCTCGTTGCCCCGTCCAAGCTCAAGCCCGTGACCAACCCACTCCCCAAACTCCACATTTGAAAGTCGGCTTCCTGAGACCCTGCCTGGTACCAATTCAGGTATCCGTCAAGGTCCCACAAGGAAACAGAAACCACGCCAGTTCTTTGAATAAAGAAACTTTAAAATAAAAAATTGCTGGGGACGTCCCTGGCGGTACAGTGGTTAGGACTCCACCCTTTCACTGCCGAGGGCGCGGGTTCAGTCCCTGGTTGGGAAACTAAGATCTCACTAGCCACGCGGCGCAGCCCAAAAATAAAATAAATACATAAATAAAATTAAAAGCATAAAGAAGCGTTGATAGTGTAAAGCCGTCAACCAGATCACTGAACGCATTGAACTCTAAGCATGGGGAAGGCAGCAACTGCTGGAAGCGACCCTCCCCCCATCCTGCCCCCGGCTAAGGACTGAGGGAACAGAGCTCAGAGGCGGCCGCGGGGAGCTCTGTGGAGGGGGCGGTGCTGGTTCTGGAGGAGCGGCCTCCTGGGCCCAGACCCGGACCCGGACCCAGATGGGTGAGGAGGGGCTGGTGGTGCTGTCCCGAGGCCGGAGGCTGGCCCTGCAAAATTGCTGCTGCCGGGGCGAAGAATCAGGGCTGGGGCTGCCTCATCAACTCTTGGGTTACCCTGAAATACAGTTCATACAGGAAAGGCAGAATAAATACTTCATTCTTTCTTTACCTATCAGTTTTCAGAATAATGTGTCAGTGCTCTATCAACTTCCAAAGGGTTTTTTTTTAAATAAAATTTATTAATTTATTTTTATTTTTGGCTGTGTTGGGTCTTCGTTGCTGTGCGCGGGCTTTCTCTAGTTGCGGCGAGCGGGGGCTACTCTTGGTCGTGGTGCGCGGGCTTCTCATTGCGGTGGCTTCTCTTGTTGCGGAGCACGGGCTCTAGGTGCGTGGGCTTCAGTAGTTGCAGCACGCGGGCTCAGTAGTTGTGGTGCGTGGGCTCTAGAGCGCAGGCTCAGTAGTTGTGGCACACGGGCTTAGTTGCTCTGAGGCATGTGGGATCTTGCTGGACCAGGGCTCGAACCCGTGTCCCCTGCATTGGCAGGCGGATTCTTAACTACTGCGCCACCAGGGAAGTCTCACCAAAAGGATTTTTTTTAAGTCAGGGATTTAAAAAAATATTATCAATATGACATCATGAATTTGAATGGATGTGATGTCTTTCAGTGAATGGCCTGATTGTGTTTGAGTCTCAGGATTTTCTATGCCTGGCCAGTAGGAAATCAAGTTGTCGGCGGGCCCCTTCGGTCTAGAAGCTCTGGGGAGAGAGTGCGTCCCAGGCCTCTCTGCGAGCTCCTGGTGGCCGCCGGCATGCTGGCTTGCGTGGTTTGTGACTGCGCCCCCCCGCGTCGTCCCCCCCGCCCCCGTCCGCTTCTTCCTGTGTCTCTCCGCTGGGTACCTCTAATAAGGACACTTGTCATTGGATTTAGCTAATCCGGGATGATCTCATCTCAAGATAGCTCATTACAGCTGCAAAAATCTGTTTTCCAAATAAGGTCACAATTCACAGATTTCAGGGGTTCGATGTGACAGCCCTTCCTGGGGCCCCCCATTCAACCCACTGCAAACCCTAACACGGAAACGGGTGCAGGGAAGATGGAGGGAATCTAGGATTGGTTATTTGGCCAGGCTGTGGCTAAAAGCGGTGAAAACACAGCTTTCTTAGGAGATGGGACAGAAGGGGCCGCACGGCTGAGTAGACCGTTTCCTGTGGTACCCTGAAGTGACAGGCCCAGGGGAAGGCTCTGGAGGACCATGGAATGGTGCCCGAAAAAGAAGCGAATGGCTACGGTGTGGGATACTTTTTAAATGGCTCGTCAAAAAAGAGAATGAAAAGCTAAGATTCCTCCATTTTAGTCCCAGATGCAGACTGATAGCCAAGGATGCCGTCGGCCGGAAGCGGAGGGGTGATATCTCAGGAGGCAGAGGCCGGGCGGTTTTCAGGCTGGGCGATGGCTAGCCTTTAAGGGGGGAATGGCCACTCTGCATGGGCAGAAGAGGACCGCATGATCATTCAGAATGAATACTGCAACGCCAGGATCCCCTACGAGCCACCTCTGGGCCAGCCTCAGAGATCTGAAGGTTTTCCGGGAGCAGGCCGATTCTGCAGCGACCGGGATTCTAACCGATTCAGGACAGGATGATTGACTTCTCCCTAAAGGCAGTATTTTCTTCTGATGTCTCTGTCACAGAAGCTTTACAGGGCGTGTCCCCCTAGAACGGTGGTTCTCATACTTGCTCAAGTGTTGCCCAGAGGCTCCGGAGGGAGCATGGGTAGACGAGCTCCCCGTGAGCTGACTCAGGTGTCCCCATCCCTCCATCTCGTGGCACTGCCTCTGCATCAGGGCCGTGATCCTGGTCCAGGACACTTGCTGGCTGGAGCCTTCCCGGGAGCTTCACCGCTTTTCCTGCCTTGCAGCTCTGGGGGATAATGTCCCCTTATACCATGTCCTTTTTTTTGTTTTGTTTTGTTTTGCGGTACGCGGGCCTCTCACCGCCGTGGCCTCTTCCGTTGCGGAGCACAGGCTCCGGACGCGCAGGCTCGGCGGCCATGGCTCACGGGCCCAGCCGCTCCGCGGCATGTGGGATCCTCCCGGACCGGGGCACGAACCCGCGTCCCCTGCATCGGCAGGCAGACTCCCAACCGCTGCGCCACCAGGGAAGCCCGCCACGTCCTTTTATGTGCTGCTCCAGCTTACACACTTTGCCTCCAGTGGGCGATTAATCACTCAGCCGTTTGCTGACTTTCTCCGATGCACTCACAGCTGTGCCTGTGACAGCCGATGTTTCCGAGGTTCCACTAATTACTCTCCCCTCACCATTCAGACGTCTGAGGTACTGCGATCCAGTACCTTCTGTTGTGTAGGCATCCCGCCCCAGTTCACCACTGAGGAAAGTTCTAACAATCACTGCCCCGTACCAGGCACTCTCCGTACTCCGCTCTCCATTGGCAGTGGGGTTCCTGCCGCTAGCTGCCTGAGGCCAGCCAGTCCATAACAGCGGCTCGGGTCTGCTTCCTGGGGCCCCTCCACACACCCAGGGTTGGGAGTGGGGGTCGGGGAGCAGGAAGGATCTGGGCTTCAGGGGAACAGCAGGGTCTGTTTTGCCTGGAAGGAAAGGCAGGGGGGGTGGCTAGGAAGTCATCGGGCCATTTCTGGACCCCGGCTTGGGGGTCCTACTGGCCCCTCTCTGGCCAGGGCGACAGGAAGAGCAGAGCACAGCCAGGCCGGGCATGGCATCTATTGGCAAAGACCTGTCACGCCGGCAACTGCAAAGAAAATCAACGTGTGGCCCCTGGAAGCCAAGGTGAGGGGGGTTCATGACGTCACAGGCTGCCGAGGCAGGGTGGACCTTGAGAACTTTGACCTGCATCTGGACCCTGGAGGGATGGTGGAAAGGAGATCTAGGGCCAAAGGCAGGAGAGAAGGTGGGTGAGCGGAACACCATAACCAGGTGCCTGGTGAGACTCAAGTTACAGTGTGAGATGGCAGCGCTCTGTCCTGGGGGACATGCCGGTACCCAGGGACGGACCCTTGTTCAGGCGGCAGTGGCTGAGAGTGCGAGCAGGGCAACATCGGGGACAGCGGGGCATGGGAGGACGAGGCCAGCTGGGCCACGCTCTGAGCCAAGGTCCAGGTGGTAGAAATGGCCTGTGTCCTGCAGGGGCTGGTACCTGGCGGGGGGCTGGGGAGGGCACCCCATAGCACCCCCCGCCCCGTGTGGCAGAGGCACTGGGATCCCCAGGTGGGCTGCGTTCTGGGCATTGGGACAATTCAGGGAAGTGGAGGCCCGTCACTGGAGGGAAGCCCTGACTTCCTGAGTCAAAGCAAGTGAGGCATGAAGCTACTGGCTGGGAAAACACACGAGCTGGGACTGCCTTTGACCGCGAGCCGGCGCAGGGTCAGGCCTGTCCTGAGTGCTGTGTGCGCATCGATCTCATTGACTCAAGCAGCGCAGCCTCTGCCCTGGGTTCACCGTCGTACCCACTTCACAGACGAGGAGACTGAGTCTCAGACACATATATCGCTTTTGCCAAAGGGCACAGAGTGGCTGCATGGAACTCGGGAGGCCTCCCTCGTGGCCTTTCTCTCTGAGGGAGCCTCCTAGCCCTCCAGCTCAAGCACATGAGAAACGCTAGAGAGGTGAGACCTCGGGGTTCTCCCTAGGGGCTTCAAGTCTCAGGAGGTCCCTCTATGGCCCTCTCCCGCCCCAGCTCTGCCGTGTGCCCAGGGTGGGGTCTGTGAGGGGCACCTCCTACTGAGCCTGGCCTTCTGGCTGCAGGGTTGGGCCATAATCTTCTCCCACTAGTTGGAGCCAAGAAACCTGCAAAGGCCCCTCGTAGGGAAGCCCCTCCTGATCCTGCAGGTCCCCCAAGTGCTGAGCCCACTTGGGGGGCCTGCAGGATCACTCAGTCACAGGGACCTCTACTGGGGTAGCGGCATCACCACATTACATCAGGATGAAGCATGGGAGTGTGTGTTGGGGGTGGATGGGGGCTCACTATGTCAGTGGGGGGACTGAGCTCTGCTCAGACAAACAACACGTTGACCTCTGGGACCCGTGGGACATCCCTGGGAGGCAGGAGGCCTTGGTGCAGCCTCTGTAGCCCCCACCTGAGACCTCTGTCTTGACTGTGATAATCCTGGGCCAGCTTCATTTCCCCACCAAGGGGCAAGCTTTGTGCAGGGCGGGTACTCAGAAGTGTTTTCTGGTTGGATGTGGGGGGAATGGTTGGGTGAGTGGTTGGGGGTTGGATGGTTGGATGGGTAGATGGATGGGTAGATAGATGGATGGATGGATGAATGGGTGGACGGGTGGATGGATGGATGGATAGACGGATGGATGGGTGGGTGGATGGATGGATGGGTGGGTGGATGGATGGATGGGTGGGTGGATGGATGGATGGGTGGATGGGTGGGTGGATGGGTGGATGAATGGAATGGATGGGTGGAAAAATGGATGGATGAATGGATGGATGGATGGATGTGTGGGTGGATGGATGGAAGGATGGGTGGATGGATGGATGGATGGATGGATGGGTGGATGGATGGATGGTTGGATGATTGGGTGGATAGGTGGATGGATGGATGGGTGGATGGGTGGATGGATGGATGGATAGACGGATGGATGGGTGGGTGGATGGATGGATGGGTGGGTGGATGGATGGACGGGTGGATGGGTGGGTGGATGGGTGGATGAATGGAATGGATGGGTGGAAAAATGGATGGATGAATGGATGGATGGATGGATGGGTGGGTGGATGGATGGAAGGATGGGTGGATGGGTGGATGGATGGATGGATGGATGGGTGGATGGATGGATGGATGGGTGGGTGGATGGGTGGAAGGATGGGTGGATGGGTGGATGAAGGAATGAATTCATGCCAGGCACTGTGTTGGATGCAGGCAGGACACAGGGAGGTGAGACCACAGGCTGGGCCCAGAGGAGGCCACCGTCCATCCCACTCCCAGCAGATGTCTCCAAGCAAAACACTGAGGGACACTGAGAAGGCAGGAGATGGTCCCTGAAGGAAGAGATGGCTGAGATGGGTTGTAGGAAACACACACATTTTCTGAGTGGACCAGGCTCCTGTGAGCCCGTGGCTGGAGCCAGCTCTAGTTAAGGAGCAGGCAGTTCAGAATTGCAGGTACATGAAGGATGAAGATGGGGTAAGGGGTGGAGGTTAGGAAGTGGCACGGGTTAGACTGAGGGGACTGTGATGGGGCGCAGGCGACTCCAAAATCATGCCTAGGAGGCTGTGCTCAGAGGGCTGTGGGAGCCAAGGGCTTTTTTTTTTTTTTTTTTTTTTTTGCAGTACGCGGGCCTCTCACTGTCGTGGCCTCTCCCGTTGCAGAGCACAGGCTCTGGACGCGCAGGCCCAGCGGCTGTAGCTCACGGCCCAGCCGCTCCGCGGCATGTGGGATATTCCCGGACCGGGGCACGAACCGGTGTCCCCTGCATCGGCAGGCAGACTCTCAACCACTGCGCCGCCAGGGAAGCCCTGGTTTGTTTTTTACGTTGAGACATAATTGTATAAAATCTACCCATTTAAAGCACACAATCTGATGGCTTTTAGTTTATTCACAGCTGCGCAACCATCACCAGAGTCTGTTTGAAAACATTTTCATCTGAGGAGACCCTGTCCGGGGCTTCCCTGGCGGTCCAGTGTCTAAGACTCCGTGCTTTCATTGCAGAGAGCGTGGGTTCGATCCCTGCCGGGGAACTAAGATCCCACATGCTGCGTGGCGCGGCGCGGCCCCCAAAAATAAAAATAAAGAAACCCTGTCGCCATCAGCAGTCACACCCCGTTTGCCCACGTGCCCCCAGCCCTAGGCAACCACTAATCTATTTTGAGCCTCTAGATTTGCCTATTCCAGACATTTCATACAAGTGGGTCCCATAACGTATGGCGTTTTGTGTCTGGCTCCTCGCAGTTAGCGTAACGTTCTCTAGCTGCGTCCATGTCGTGGCGCGTTCCAGTGCTCATTCCTTTCTGTGTATGTGGCAAAATACACAACGTGGACTTGGTCCTTTAAACCACGTTTAAGGGCACCGTTCAGGGGCATAAAGTACGTGCACATCGCTGTGCCGCCGTCACTACCATCATCTCCAGGACGTTTTCATCTTCCCAAACGGAAACTCTTCCCGGTAGACGGTAACGCCCCATCCCCTCCCCCAGCCCCTAGCAGCTGCTTTTCTGTTTTCTCTTACTACAGATATACTGATTCTGGACATTTCATATAAATGGAGTCATATAACTTATAACCCCTTTTTCACTCAGCATAAGGGTTTAGATAGGAGTCCATCCATGCTGTAGCAGGTGTGAGAATCTCATTCCTTTTTATGGCTGAGTAACGTTCCATTCTAGGGATGGACCACATTTGGTTTCTCCATCATCCGTGGATGGACACGGGCTGTGTCCACCTTCAGCTGTTGTGAGTATGTTGCTGTGCACATGGGTGTTTGAGTGTCCACTGTGTGGACAGGGGGTGAGCGTTGAGCAGAAGGCAGCACGACCAGCTTTGTGGGTTAGAAGGGTCGCTCCTGCAAGGGGTGGGGTGTCTGTGGGGGTCAGGTGGGGGAGAGAGACTAGAAGGACACCTCCAAGCCTTGGGGAAGTGTGATGCACAGCTGCTCTCCTCAGCTCCCAGCATGCACGCTGGGGGAGCGTGCTTTTGTTAGTTTCCTGGAATAGGCAAAACGTGCCTGATCCTGGCGTGATGGAGAAGAACCTCCATCGTAACGTCTTTGCTTTCATTGATGCAGTGAATGCCGGCCCCAGTGCTAAATCCTTTCCATCCACGATCCCAGGGAACCCCCGCCGTGGGGAGGCAGGTCTCATGAATTCACAGGTGAGAAGACAAGAGGACGTGTGCTTTCTGCAATGTCACACCTCGGGGAGCGGGGCCAGGCTTCAGACAGACCCCACGCTGCCCAGCGTGACTGCAGCCACGAGCCACGTGTGGCTTCTGAAGTCTTGAATGCGGTTCGTCTGACAGAGGAGCCAAACTTTTAATTGCATTTAATTTTAATTCACGTAAAATCGGATACCCAATTCAGTTTTTGGCAAACTTTCAAGTATATTTGAAACAACTTGGGTACATGAATGTATTTTTTCAAGGATACATTTTCTGAACTTTAAATACAGATCAAACGTTTCTGATGACAGTTTAGTGCTCCTGCTGAAATGTGCTGGGGGTGTAAAATACACACTGGATTTTGAAGACTTTAGCATGAAAAGTAAACTGCAAAATGTATCATTAATAAGTTTTCAGGTTGGTTACATGAGATATAGTGGATTCAAATAAAATGAATTATTAAAATGGATTCCACCTACAAGGAGCTATCCTTCAGCCATAAAAAGGAATATAGTACTCACTGATAGACACGAGTGAACCTTGGGATTATGCTGAGTGAAAGAAGGCCATGCATTACATGATTCCATTGATATGAAATGTCCAGGACAGGCAAAGCCATGGACACTGAAAGTAGATTAGCGGTTACCAGCTCTGGCGTGGGCAGGGTGTTGGAATGGCAGCTGTGGGGCATGGGGTGTCTTTTTGGGGTGATGGGCACATTCTAGGATTCAGAGCACTCGTGCTGGGGTGCAGAAGCAGGGTCTAGCAGGGTCACACTCCCTTGACGGTGCTGACTTACTGCCCCAGGAGGGCTCCCTCCTGCCCAGGTCAAGGGCCGTATTGAACACCAGGAAGGGCAGGGGCAGACCTGCCCTGACCAGGGCTCTCCACGGCTCTGTGTTCTGAATACCACGGTGTGCTTCCTCCTTTCAATGACAGCCCGAGCTCCTGGCAGCCAATGTCAAGGCTGAGCCGGCCCAGGACCACCTTCAACGGCAGCGGCACCCGGGCCACCCCTTGGGTCCCGTAATGTACAACCAGCCGCATGGGGCTTCCCTCGGCCAGGCTGGACGCCCCCCTCTGACCTTCGCTGAGGTGGCCTGCTGGGGTCACAGTGATGGGGCTCCTGCAGAAATCTGGGATCTGCCCCCAAATACCGGCTTCTCAGCCTCACGCCCACAAATGAATTAAGTCCTGGAGGCCCTCCCCCCTCCTTAGAGCCTTAAGTAACCCTGCACCCTGACCTCACAGGCGCCTCTCGAAGAGACCCAAGCCCCGAACAGGACTCCGGGGAAGCTGCCCGGAACCAGGGTGGGTAGGAGGTACCACGACAAGCCCCACTGGAGGTGAGAGGTCAGAGGTCACAGTCAGGGGTACCATCCATGGACCATGGCATTTGACTTAATTTTGAAAGTCGAAGCACAAGCAGTGAAAAGTCTGCATTTTGCCTTTTCAAACAAAACGTAAAAAGCCCACACCCAGCAGTTCAGTGGGGTGTAATCTGACTCCACGGCGGGCCAGAGGCCTTTTTCTACACCTATGGTTTCCCAGGAAATCGTGACAGCTGAACTGGCATGATGCAGCTACAAATGGAATTTGCAAAATGTGTGTGTTCACGCGGTTTGGACATGAGAATAAGTCCTTCACCCAGTCACGTTGGGAAGAGTCAAAACTTTCACTTCCCCTACCCCAAGAACAAGGCCTGTGCTTAGTAAATGCATTCTGGGGGGGGGGATGCAGGAGGGATGGGTGGGTTGGACGGGTGGAGGGATGGAGGGATGGGTGGAAGGATAAAGGAGGGATGGACAGAGCGATGTGGGAGGGATGGGTGGACTGCAGCTTCGGGGGAGGGCCTTTGCAGGAGAAGCTCCCAGCACGTCCCTGAGTCCCTGGCTATGGAATCAGGGCCCTGTTGCGAGGAAGCAGCGAGACCTCGCAGCAGCCCTTGGCATTCTGGGGGAAACCTGGTCATCAGAGGAGGCCTGTGAGGAAAGGACCGGTCTGGGGTGTTTGGATGGGCAGAGAAGCCTCCAGCCAGAAGCAGCAAAGTCCCCAGCAGGAGGCATCGCAGGAGACAGACTTAGGATTCAGACGAGGGCTCCAACCTTGCCTCTGCCCAACGCCTAACGTGGGGCCGGTCCTCAAGCTCCGTGACCATCTCCTAACAACAGAACAGCAACGCGCATGGCCTGGAGCTGGACGGTCATTCCCTGCGAGGCAGAAGTGGGGCGGCTCCCACGAAGCGGCCGCAGCCTGTCGGCCGACCTCCCTCCAAAGGCCTCCTTTGGGGCCCGCCGGGACCCTGCAGCCACCAGGCTTCCAGGAGCTCGAGGCCGGTGGCGGCACTTCCACACCCTGTCCTCCTTCAGCTCAGACGCAGACAGGCTGCGTCCCCATCAGCCCCTTCCCAGCCAGCTCTGCTGCTGCTGGCCGTGCTCGCAGCCACTTCTGCAGTGGGTGTGTGCGTGCTGGCCTTTGAAGGCTGTTGAATTCAGGATCTACGTGCTGAGTCAGGATCTCCGTGTTCTAGACACCACAGCATTTTCCCGTCTCCTTGGTCTCCTGTCCACCCAAACCAGCATGTCGACCGACAGCTCTCGGTTCCAGGCATGGAAACCCTTTGCAACAGCGAGATTTGGGTGCGTGAGCAGGTGCCGGGGAGGCTCCTTTGCACCTCGCTGGGTGATGCTGGGCAGTTCCCAGCCTGCTCGGCTTCTGTGTTTAACCGCCCAGGGCAATGACTCTTACTCTCACCGTGAGGCTTAACGGAGGCCAGGCGACACATACAAAGCCCTGAGGCGAGCCACGCAGCACTTAAGAAATGGGAGTGGCTATTAGTCGTGAATAGTTAGAATAATATGCTAAGTCAGTGCAAATCTCACAGGGTGTAACGTTATAGATTCATATAACAATGGTGAGATATGCTACAAATCAACAGATGGCACAGCCTAGTTTTTAAACCTTTGTATCAGTTTTACCCATTTCTGTGACTTCTACGAACACAGAGAACTGGATTTTCAAGTCGTAGCTGCAGTGCTTTGCTGACCTGTTGGTTTATTTATTTCGCATTTGAATTTTTGTTTCTTTCGGCGGCGCCACGCGGCTCGCGGGATCTTAGTTCCTGGACCAGGGATTGAACCCGTGTCCCCCACAGTGAGAGCTCGGAGTCCTAACCACTGGCCTGCCAGGGAGGCCCTTATTTGGTGTTTCATTTAACGACTCTTTTTCGACTACCTACCAGGGGCTGAGCCCAGTTTGCAGTGCTGGGAGTGAACTGGGGACAGGACAGAGATGGCCCCTGCTGCCACAGAGCTGACAATCTAGAGGGATGCGACCGAGCAACAGACACCGTGGCGGAAACTGCAGAGAAGGAGTCTCATAGCGGGAGAGGGTCAGCAGAGGAAGTGAGGGTGTGAGCCATGTGGCCATCTGGGCAAGAATCCCAGGCAGAGGGGTGGCAGGTGCAAAAGGCCCTGAGGTGGGGGCGCCGCTGGGCGTGGCCGGAGGGCTGTGGGAATGACGTCATCCGGGGAGGGGACGCACCACATGGGACCTGCAAGCGATGAGATTTGATTTTATCTCTGGTGAGGGGGAAGCCACGAAGGGCCCCCCGTCTGGGCAGGAGGGTGACAGGGCCTCACCAAGGTTTCACTGGGGCCTTGCTGGCTGCAGAGGACAGACTGAAGGGGGCAAGGGTGGCGCAGGGGGAGGCTGAGGGGCCCAGTAAGCGGGGGCCCGTGACCCTCCTCCCTTACTTTGGGGTAGGTGACTTCCTGCCCCAAGGGTTTCATCCACGCCACTGAACTGGGACGCCCAGCTTCCCGCCTCTCCTGCGGGCTGTCCCAGTGCTTCGTGTGGGCCTTTCTCACTCACGGCGCTAAAGGTGGGCCACGCTGAGAGGCAACCCCCAGAGGGTACCGTTCACTTGTGGCCTGCGGGCTCCTCTCCAGGGTGCCACCTCTATAGAATGTGATGGGAATTGCGTCCCCCTGGAGGTGTGCCGTGGGCGGTCCCGGCAAACGGCTCTGAGTCTGAGAAGACGTGGACTCCGCACCTGCTCACGACACCCACGCCAAGTGTTTGGAGGAGGGTTCCTATCAGGTTGCATTCATGCAGTCATTCATTCACTCACACCCAGCCACCCTGCGGAGCCTCCCCCAACCCTGTGAGGTACACAGGTGGGCCAGTGTCCCCAGTAGGACACTGGGGGGTCAGGAAGGTGTTGCGATTGGCTAACACACAGCAGTGAGGCCTGCGTCTCCTGACTTGGCTATTCTCCAGGCCAAACCTGATCTTCCTGCCGCTGGGCAGCGTCCCGCCAAGGGGCAGCCAGGTGGTGACAGTGCCCTCTGCACCCACCAGGGGGCAGCAGACGATCATCGGTGCTGATGGCTGGAGGGTGGCTGGCTGCCTGCGTCCCAGCCCGGGCTCATCCTCTAGGTTGGTTCCCTGTCCAGGCAAAAAGGCCAAGAACAGTGAGGACACGAATAGTGTGCCCCATTCTGCCCCAAGCACTGTGCAAAGCACCTGGATGATTACTTCTGTTCAGTCCTCACCAGCGATTCTGACGGGATGGGGCACTCCCCATTCTACAGAGAGGGTGGGGGGGGTCCTGTGCAGGTTCTGGGGCCGGGGGCGGCTGGAGGCGCCGGGAGTCAGGCTCTGTCCCCCGCTTTGTGATTTCTTGGGGTGATGCTAGAAGAAGCCGCCTGCTGCCGCGGGGTCATCTCCACAAAGTCTCGGGCAAGGCAGGCTCGATCTCACCCGTCTGAGGCAGGCTCCTTCCTGTCCGTGTTTAAGAAGGTGCCGCACCCGTTTCCTCGGAGGAAGGATGCCTGGACAGGAACTTGGAGCTCACCAGTCACTTGGCCTGATTTTACTCCTGCCAGAGTCTGGGGTGTGCCCTGGGAGCCCAGCCCCTCCTCCGCTCCTCTCTGTGGGCCAGAACCTTGCCTGGGTCCCCATGCTTCCTCTTCAGTTTGGGAAGGGGCCAGCCTGACTCTCTGCAGAGGCCACTGCCCAGAACAGAGGGCTCAGGGGACCCTCACTGGGCTCGCAATGAGGTAGGGGTGTCACCCTGCTCTGGCTCCTGCCCCAGGAATGCCAAAGGAAGGGGGGAACTGGGCCATAGGGGCGGCTGCCGGGTGCTGCCCCAGGGTTCAACCCAAGTGTGTGGGGCTGCTCAGAGACTGGTCACCCCCAGGCTCACCCCATGACTGAGCCAGTCTTAGAGGGGGGATCAGACTTGCCTAGGGTCACCCGGCTGAGAGCCCAGGGCTCCTAACAGCTGAGCCAGGACCCGTATCATTTCGTCGCCAGATGGGCTCTTTATGTTCTAGAAGCCCTCCCACTGTCACAGGCCAGAGAACACTGCCCACCCCCTCCCGGAGGGCGTGGCCCAGGAAGGAGTTCAAGGCTCGGTCAGTAGACCCCGCAGCCAGCATGGCGGCGGGCGCTACCCAGGGCCGGGTCTGGCCGCATCTCTTTCCCTCTCTCCCACTTAACTTGTGTCACATCTTCCATCTCGGACGCCAGGATTTGCCCTCTGGGCAGCTGCGAGTGGCAGGCCTCTGGGTTTCAAAACAGGCGAATCCCGGCCTTTGTGCGAGGTCGGGGGGCTTCCTGCGGGTCCCTAGCCAGCGCACAGGATAGGCAGGGGATCTGGGCGAGTCCCCGGCCCGGGTGCCTCCCGCCTCGAGTTCTCCCGTGGGGACCAATTGGTGGACCGAGAGGGCGCGGGACGACTCCGCGCAGTCGGTGCCCCCTCCAGGGTCTGTCCTTCCCGAAGGACCGTGCGGAGGCCCCCCAGAGCGACAGGGGCCACCTCCTGAGCTCCTCCTGAGACGCAGAAACAACGACCGACCATCACTCCACAGGCGAGGTCGCGCGCCCCGGGCGCAGAGCTTCCTCAAAATCTTGGTGCCCCTCGCAAAAGTCGGCGGACCCCGGGCTCCGGCCGCGCCGCAACCCCCGCCCTCTGCAACTTTTGTGAGCGGCAGCCGGGCAGGAAGTGGGGGGGGTCGGGCGGGGGCGGTGCCAGGCGAGCGCGCCGGCCCCGCCCCCACCCCGCCAGTGGCCGCGCCTCCGCGCCCCCCGCGCCCTGGAGCTGCGGAGCCGCGGAGTCGGAGCCCCGGGCGTGGAGCGCTGAGCGCGAAGGCGGGGCGAACAAAGCGGCGGCGGCGGCGAGGGCGGCCCAGGCCCCGGACGCGCGGAGCAGGCGACCCGCCGGGCCTTTGTCTCGGGCGGGGCAGAAGCTTCGGCGGCCGCGGAGCGCCCCGAGCGCAGAATGCGGCGCCCGGCGGGGCGGATCGCGGGGCGCTGCGGTGGCGGGCTGCGCGGAGGCCGGCCCGGGGCCCGGGGGGACTTGTGTGTGTGAAGCGGGGGTCCGACGCGCTGCCCGGCGGCTGCCCCACGGCCGCACGTGGGCGGGAGCTGCGGCGCGCTAGGAGCCGGAGGAGGAAGAGGAGGGACGCGCGGCGGCGCAGCGGAGACCCGGGGCCGCCCGCGCGAAGCCCCGCCCCGGCCGCCGAGCCCCGCGCGGGCGGGCGGGATGCCCCGCGGCCGCTGCACTTCGGCCGGAGCGCTGCCCTGAGCCGGCCGGCCCAGCGAGCGGCGGGCGGGTGGGCGCCGCGGGCGCCATGGAGCAGTGGCGGCAGTGCGGCCGCTGGCTCATCGACTGCAAGGTCCTGCCGCCCAACCACCGGGTCGTGTGGCCCTCGGCCGTGGTCTTCGACCTGGCCCAGGCGCTGCGCGACGGCGTCCTCCTGTGCCAGCTGCTGCACAACCTCTCCCCCGGCTCCATCGACCTCAAGGACGTCAACTTCCGGCCGCAGATGTCCCAGGTGAGGGTCCGGGCGCGCCGGGAGGGGCCCTGGTTTGCGGTCCCGGGACCCCGGTCAGAGCGGCGGGCTCGGGGACGTCGGCAGGCGGCGGGACGGTGAGCGGAGCGGCGGCGCGCCCCGGGCCTCGGAACCGGCTCCTCCGAGGGGCGACCCCGGGAGGCACGAAGTTGGCAAAGTGCCCCAAGCCTGGGCTGCGCCTCCGCCGCCTCCGGGCCCTGCCTGGGAGCACCCGCTGCTGGGCCTGCGCCTCCCGGGGTGAGGGGCGCTCGAACCCCGGCGGGGCGCTCACCACTGCCGCCCCCTCTCCCGGGCCTGGGCCCCGGGAAGCAGCGAGTGCCCCCCCCCGCCCCGCCGCCGACCCCAGGATCCCGCCGAGCCGGTGGCCTCGTCAGGTGTAAGGTCCCTGGCTTCGCGCCTGGTGGCTGGACGCCCTGGAAGACAGGGGCTCGGGGCGCGGCGGGAGGGGCCCGGCGGGGCGGGGAGCCGGGAGCCCTGGGCTGGGGGCACCGCCCCCTCGCCGGCCTCAGCCTCCTCCCGAACCCTTTGGGGGGGTGGCAAGCAGCGCCAGTCCCCCAGGGTCGCGCGACTTGGTGGGAACAGGAGCCCCTCATGCTTCCCGGTACCCTCCAGTGTGGCCTTTGTCGCGGCCGACGCGCATGTGGCTGCCGGGCGGGCAGGAAAATGTCTGCTTGGCCGGCGGGCGCTGCCTTTCGTGGCCCCTTAGAGGGAACTTGGCGAAGACTTAAGCAGAGTGGAGGCTGCTGTCCTGCCCCCACCCCGGGTTCCGCGACCCCCACCCCAGCACCTCTGAAGGGGCCCCGGGTGCCCAGCGGGGCCAGGGGCCACCCCAGGTCTGGCCAGCACTGCCCAGGAGCAACCTTCCTGCTCACCCCACAGCCCCTTCTTCTGTGACCCTCTGGCCTTCACAAGCCAGTGACAGCTGAAACGGGCTGGGGGGAGGAGGATGGAGTGAGTCACTGCTTTTCCAGGCTGGACTGCGTGGCCTCTGCCCTTTGGCTGTGACCGCATGTCCAAGGAGATGGGGGCATTCCCCCCCTTCAGGGAGGATGGGGGTGGCCGCTGACCAAGAAGAGTCTTGAGGGGACGGGGGCAGGGGGCCACCCTCCCACTCCACGGGGAGGGAGCCCTGGCCTGCCGTCTGGTCCCCAGGTCCCACTGAAGCCAGAACTATTCTGGGCCCTCTCAGTGCTAAGTAGCCCGAGTTCCCGGGGCCGGGTGCCCTCAGATCCAGTCCTCTCCTCTGCCCTCACCCCCCGGGGGCTGGGACATACTTACCCCATTTTGCAGCTGGGGGAACTGAGGGTGTTGGAGCCGCTGAGGGCAGAGCTGGGGCTTGAGCGGGAGTGTCTGCCTCTGGCTGTGAACTGCAGGGGCTGCCCAGGCTTGCTGGCTCCTGGCTGACTGGTAGAGAGCCTGGGGCCCAGGGCACGGCCGGGAGTGGCTGGGGGCGTTGGCTGGGTCCCGGAGCTGCCCCTCCCAGCTGTGTTTGGCCAGGAAGGGGGAGAGGGCGCGCTGGCTGTGGTAGGTGTCCTGGCTCAGCCCCTGCGCTTCCTGGGGTCCCTGGAGCCATCCTTGGGCCAGCAACGCTGACCCGGCACAGCCTCCTTGAGCCCCCCTGCTCCAGCCCCGATGAAGGAGTGTCGGGGGGCTGGGCAGTAGGGAGACCCGGATGGGCGAGTGTCTGTGTCTTCATGGCCATGTGCTCTTATTGAAACCTGGCACTGTCACCTCCCTGGAGTGACCGCTTTGGGGGCCTCAGTTTCCCAATCTATGTAATGAGGACAGTACTAGTGGCTGCCTCATAGCCAGGTTGTGAGGACTCGGTGAGGGGAGGGTAGAGAACATCCTTAGTGCTGCCCTGGATGAACCTTAGAGATCTTATCTGGGCAGGTGTGGCCCCTGGTGTCTGAGGGCTGGTCTCCCCTGCCTGTCCTCTTACGGAGGGTGGGGCTGGTCACACCCATCTTTGTGTGTCTCTTGCTGGTACAGGGATGGCTGGGTTAAGGCGCATGGCCCCATCTGTGTATTCACGATTAAAGAAACAATTCTCTTGACCATGTATGGCCGTGCAGGGCTGGGGAGAGGAACATGGCGGTCTGTCTGTGTGGCTTTCTTTGCTGTCTGGGGAGCTTCCCTCCAAGGAGGAGGGGAGACGACGTGGTCCTCCTGGTCCGTGGTGGTGGCATCACGAGAAGAATCACGGCTGCCTTTTCTTACCCACCTGCCCTGAGCGAGTCATGATTCTGGGAGGCGTATGTCCCCCCTGTTCCATGAATGAGACAGCTACAGCTCAGAGAGGTGAAGCGACTCACCCCACATCACACAGGTAGTAAGTGGTAAAACTAACCCCTGGACTGAGGGCTCCCTTCCAGGACCGTGTATTTCAGAAGCCTTCCCTCTGCCGTCCCGCTGAGTTTCTGAGGGATGCTCCTGGCCCGCTCCTCAGGGTGTTCACGGTGTGTGTCTGTTTCCATGGGATGGATGGGGTGGGGAGTGCGTGCCTGTTTCCTGGGGGATCTGGACACTTTGCTGGCGAGTGGGCAGGGCCCTCCCATCTTCCTGCTGTCACTCTGTGCCCTCACGTGGACCCGTCCAGCTCAGAGGCCTTGCCTGACGTCCCCTCGTTCCAGAATGCCGCCCTGGCTTCTCCTGTGACCGGTGACATCCTGTTTTCCAAGGATCGCGCGTCGAGTGCCCCTCCCGTTTGCTGCGTGGATCTCAGCTGGGTTATTGGCCCCAAGGGCGCATAACAGGCACACACATTTACCGAGCATCTGCTGTGTACAGAGCCAGGTGCTAGGAAGGGTTCACAGGCAGATCCAAGTTGCCCCTTGTCCTGCCCTTCTGGATCTGGTCGGGTGTGCTTTATTTTTTTTTATCCAAAATGCCTGGCAGCCACGTTGGGTTTAATTAAAGTAATTCGGTGCGGCCAGATCTGCTGATCCTAATAGGAGACCGCGTGCGTCTGGGACAGCTTCAGTTACGAGGTCCCGAGGTTGCTGATGCCGGCAGACGGCCCTTGCGTTTGGTCTGCAGTCTGAATCTTTAGGGCACCACCCGCCCGGCCTCCTGCCCCCCCACCCCGGCAGGCCTCCTCTCCGTAGAACAAGGCTGGGAAGCTCGTCTGCAGGGACACGGCAGAGGGAGCTCCCCCATGCCCACACCTCCAGCTTCAAGTCCTTCCCGTCCCTGCCTTGTGCCGACGTTCCAGCCTGCGCCCCCCTCCCCTAAGCCTTTTCCATCAGGGTCCATCGTGTGCTGGGCCCATGCTGGAAGACTACCCCTCCTTTTGTCCTGGTTCTTCCTGTAGGAGCTAGTCTAGTGGCTGCCTCCTCTAGGAAGCCTCCTCTGATTTCACTCTTCTCCCATCCTGAAGCGTTGCGAGCCTGGCCCTTGACCTGCCCCCCACCCGTGAACCGGGTATGTACTTCTCACCCTGCGTTTTGCACACTTTGCTTTAGTAAACAAGCGTCCCTCGGAGCCACGCTCGTAGCTCACTGTCCTGAACCCAGGACGGTGAATCCCTCCCCCTCCGGACTGGTGTGAGCCCTCCCGAGGGGTCTCCGGGTCCCGCCGAGCCGGGCCTCCCTTTGCTGCCGTGTCATTCCGGTCCTTCCTTCGAGGAATAATTGCGAGCCCCTGCGCTGCCAGGCAAGGGCCCAGTCCCTGCTCTGAGATGCTTTCAGGTGAGCAGGACACACAACAGGTTGTTGAGGTGCCTGCGGATGAGGAAGTGGCCTTTAAGTGTCCTGAGAGCTCCCAAGTGCAGGCAGGGGGACGCGGTTCCCGAGGCCAAGGGGTGTGATGCCTGGGCTGCCGGGGAGCAGGGACATGGAGGCCGATTCCAGCGGAAACTAGGACGCCTTTTCTTTTCAAGTCAGGTTTTGTTTTTGGTTTTTTTTTAGATTTTATTTATTTATTTATTTATCGGCTGCTCTGAGTCTTCCGTGGCTGTGCGCGGGCTTTCTCTAGTTGTCGAGGGCTGCTCATCGTGGTGGCTTCTCTCGTTACGGAGCACAGGCTCCAGGCACGCGGGCTTCAGTAGTTGTGGCACACGGACTCTAGAGCGCAGGCTCAGTAGTTGCGGCGCACGGGCTTAGTTGCTCCGCAGCATGTGGGATCTTCCCGGACCAGGGATGGAACCCGTGCCCCCTGCACTGGCAGGTGGATTCTTAACCACCGCGCCACCAGGGAAGCCCCAGGTTTCGTTTTAAGTGTGAACTCGAGAGTAAGTTGGTGCCCTGCACCCTCACATGTTTCCTACAGAAGAAGGTCCCCTCTGCAGCCACCTGAACCCGGAAAACAGTGGGGATGGTGCCGCCTTGGAATGCCCTCGAGCTTCAGCGCGCGTCTCCACAAATGCCCATTTCAGCAAATGGTCCACCTGGGGGCTGGGGCGGCCCCTCCGCCTCACCTTGATTTTCCCGACCTGGATGCCTTTGAAGGCGACAGGCCCCTTTTGTTGCAGAATGTCCCTCCCTTTGGGTTCATCTGCCGTTTCCTCGCGTTGGATTCGGGCTTTGCACCCGGAGAGGGTGGAGTGAGCACACCGTTGCCTTCTCCTGGCATCCTGTCTAGCAGGTGGCACGTGGTTTCCAAGCGTCCCCTTGCTGGGGGTGTTGGCTGTAATCGCTTGACGCCGGCGCTGTTTGCCGGACGGCTGCGCCACGAAGGCCCTCCAATCCCCCTTGTAGGTCACGAATATTCTTGAGAAGGTGCTTTGAGACAGTGACAGGATCAGTCCTCCCTCCCTCCCTCCCTCCCTCCCTCTTCTCTTCCTCTTTTCGTCTACCACTGTGGATTGTGGCTTCCTATCCTATTCCACAGATTCTCATCTGTTACCGTCACTCTCTTTTGACGCTCAGATGGTCTCAGGTCTGACCAGTGGCAACTGCTTCAGGCTGCTTCCGTGTGTCTTTTTGACACGTTCCCATCATTTTGTGAGCTCTGTCTCCTTCCTGGCACAAGATATCTGAGCTCATCTTGTATTTTATTTTGTCCAGCTCCGGAATCAGCCGTTTGTGGAAGGAGCTCCGGGTCCGCAGTGCAGAGGCACATGTAGAAACCAGGATCTGGGTGTAGGTGCACCTGTGCTGGGGTGTCTCAGCCCTGAGACCTGGGCAGTGTGCACCTCTGAGTTAACCCAGGCGTGTGTGTGTGTGTGTGTGTGTGTGTGTGTCCCCGTCTGTGTGCTGCATGTGTCCACACTTGTACTTCTGTCTGTATCGGTGCTGTCAAGTAGAAAATGTGTGGGTTGCATCTGTCTCTTAAGATTCCTGGTGGTCATATTGAAGAAGTGAAAAGAACTGTGTAATGTTAATTCTAATAATACATTTTATGTAATCCATGACCAAGGGGGCAGAAATCAGATCTGCGGGGGTGAAGAAATCATATTCTTTTTATGCATCAAGCACAGATGTACCCAGAGAAAAGAACAGTACAGGACAGATATACAGGACATCTGTGGTATTAAAATTTCATGCGGGGAGGGCGATTAAGACAATGCCTGGAAAGGCTCCTTAGGGGGGGTGATACTGACAAGAAGGTTGAGAGACGCTGATTTCCCGAATATTAGCATTTCCCGGCGGCAGGGTTTGTGGCACCCAGTTTGTGCAGCAGGGGGTGGGGTTGGGGGAGGGGAGAGCAGAAGCCGGTGGACTGGGGTCTCGTCTTTAGCGCTGACCTGCTGGCTGGAGGGTCACTGGCAGGGCTGGGTGGGGCAGGGTCCGAGGTTGGGTCTGGAGCTGGCAGGGACGGCCGTCGGGCATCGCCTGCCCAGGTCATGGGTGGGCGCAAGCTGGCGTTGGTGGAATGTGGTTTCTTTGTGCCACGTGTGCTGATGACAGAAACCTGGCTTTGGCGTGGGCTGCCGGGGTGGAACGGCGAAGAATGCTGTGTTGGGTGGGGAGTCCGTCGTGAGGGGCAGCCCTCATCTGTCTGTGGTCTGGGCCCTGGAAATGGGGCGTCTCCGTGCCGGGAATGGGGGCCCTGCTGCGCGTGGGCCCAGGGCCTGACAAGGTGAGGAGGCACAAGGTGACCCCCGCCCGCCCCGGTGCCTCATCTCAGCCCGTTGCTGCCATGAGGTCCACGTGACCGAGGATGTCGCCTCCCCGGCAGGGCGGTGCCCTCCAGCCCCTGCCTCCTGTCCCCGTGTCCGGGCCACGTCTGTGGCTGCATCTTCCCAGGACAGGGCAGACGCCCTGCAGCCCTACCACTGAGACCCTGCCAGGTGGACCTCCCTCCCGACTGCCCCTTGAATCCAACTGCTTCTCCCCTGGCGCCCAGCCGGCAGCCACCACCCACTCCCAGAGCAGGGGTGGGCAGACGTTATCTGTCGAGGGCCAGGCAGTAGATGTTTCAGGCCCCGTGGGCCAGACGGTCCTGTCGCGGGTAAGCATCTCGGCCCTCATTGTGCCGCGCTGATGATCTGTGAACGAGCGAGGGGCTGTGCACCAACATGTATTCGTGAAGAATGACACGTGAATTGCATATATTTTCCACATGTCACGAAATACTGTTCTCTTTCTCCCCAGCCATTTGAAAATGTAAACACCTTTCTTAGCCCGTAGGCTGGGTGGAACCAGGCAGTGGGCCGGTTCGCTGCCGCTTGTCTGCTCAGAGCCCTTCCCGGGGCCTGCGAAGGTGTCCTGGTCCCCGGGGCTCCCCCCTCCCTGTTCCCATCGCGCTTGGCAATCGCGTCTCCGTTTGTATCCAGAGCCCTTGGCATGGGCTCCTGAGACAGGAAGTGGTCCACGGAACAAAGCGTCCTCACCACTTCCCTGGTGCCAGAAAGCGTGCTGAGCCCCGTGGGGTGACCTCCTCTCGGCCCCGGAGCGCGCGAGGCTGAGGCCGTGCTCTCAGCCCGACGAGCTGCCTGAGATGGCAGTGGAGGGGGCCACGCTCGGCCACTCGGCTGCCGTGAGGATCCTGGTGCTGACGTGTCACCGGCCTGGCTGAGCCTCGCTCTCCCTGCCTGGAAAGGGGGTGACGGTGGCCACCTGCGTGGGCCTCCCACCAGGCCCGCGAAGTCTCAGAACACTGCGCCCCCACCCCACGCCCGGCTGGCCGGCTTGCTCCTGCTGGCCGGACCCTGGCCCCGGCTCGCTGCCTGCCTCTTGGGCCAGCTGCCTTCCCCGTCCACCTGGCCTCACCTTGCCTCTGGCGGCCCAGCTGCTGCAGAGCCTCGTAGGATGCCAGGGGGCCCAGGGCTTGCCTCTCCCTCCTTCCCTAGCCCCTAAGCCCCTCCCACTCGGCCCTAGGTAGGGGGAGTGGGGAGGGGAAGGACGGAGGATCCTTGGCCCAGGAGTGGAGGGGCCCAGGGTTGATGGACCGCAGCGCTGCCCCTTCCTCTGGGGGTGACTGGGGACTCCTGCCGGAAGGGGTCTCACACGCTCTCTCTGCCGCTTCCTTCCGAGGAGCTCCTGGGCTGGATGGGATGGGACTTGCTGTCCCGTGCGGGGCTGTGCTGGTCCTCAGCAGGTGCGGATGTTTGGATCCCTGGGGGCAGAGACCTCGGAGGGCTTCCTGGAGGAGGTGGCACTTGAGCTGCTGGTGAAAACTGGACGCCTTTAGGTAACTAAAGGTTGGAGATGGGTGGTTGCTGCAGGGATGGGGCTCTGTGGGGGCAGAAGCTGGGGTGGGGGGGGTTCCCACTCTGCCCCCCAGGCAGATCGCTGCTGCCTGGCCATGCCCTGTCCTGACAAACTTTGTTCCCTGGCAGCCCAGCCAGGGCGCCTCCCCTGGGCCTGGGGAGACCCTGTGAGGCACTGGGTTGGGCGGCCGTGCCCCCCGTCAATGGAGAGGTGACAGGCTGGCCTGGGGGCGCACAGCTGCGGGGGCCGAGGCCTCTCGCCAATCCGCCCGGGTCTCTTGGAGCCTGGCGTGCCCTTCGCTTCACTCCTCCCTTCGCCCACAAAGCAGCCTTGGCACGGTCCTCCGTGGGTGAGCAGGCTGGGGGCCACGCAGTGCCTGAGTCCAGACATGGCTGGGCTGGCTGGCTCGGCTTCCCCTCACCTGCTCCCAGGCGGCTGGGGGAGGGTCGCTCCATGATTTACTCAAAGTCCCATCTGCCTACGGGCCTTGGGCAGAAGAGGCAGAGACCCCTGACATGTGTCTGACCTTCTGGAGGGGAGACAGAATGAGGGATTCGTGAAGCATTAAGATGGAGAGAAAGATGCAGAGAAAGACCACGGGCAGAAGGCTGGTGGCTGGGCTCAGGAAGCCCAGGCAGGCTCCCGAGGAGGGGCCGGAGGGGCCCCTCTGCAGCCTGCTGCCTGCACCCGCTCCCCTCGGGTGCTGTCTCAGCTCTGAGCTGGAATGGGGCGCGTGGCCTGTAAGTGAAGTTCAGCCCCGCGGTGGGGGGCGGGTGCCCGAGGCCGCGGTCTCTGGGGGTTCCTTGTGTGCCCGAGGCCCAGCCACGGGGCCAGGCCAGCTCCGCACCGTCCGGTTGTGAGCAGCTGTGGCTCCCGCTTCAAGTCTGGGCCGCAGAGCGTGGCATCCTTGTCTCCTCCCGCCCCATCCACACACATCCTCCGTCCCATTCCCGATAGCTGTGTGGCGTCCACTCCTCCACCACCGGGGGGTCCTGGGCCACTCATTCTGGCCAAGCCGTCTGGGGGCAGCACCGCCCCGCCCTGGACCCACTTCCCACCTTGCGCCTGGCCTCGTGTGCTGCTGGGCAGTGGGGCGGCCGCCGACGCGTCCCTGGGGTGGAGACGGGTGCAGCGCTGTACCCTCTCAGACCCGGGTTCAAATCCTGGTCGCCACTTCTGGGCTGTGTGCTGTGCCCCGCCCGTGCCCCGGCCCCTGTTTCCTCTGCTGTGAAAGGGGGTTTCTGACAGCCACCTCCTGGGGGTTGGCTGAAGACAGAGCAGCCAGAGGGGACCCAAAGCTCTCGGCCCAGCATCTGGAGGTGATGTGTGCTCAGAGGGTGTTGCCCGCCCCTCCACACCCTCACCCTGGGCGGCCCGGCCCTTTGAAGCCTGGGGCTCTGCTTCTCCCTGTAGATGCCCCTCCCCTAGCACCTGCCCCTGAGCTTGACCCGGGAGAGAGGTCAGGGCAGGGGCCCTGCAGACCTGCTTCAGTGCCGGATCAGGCGCCAGCACCGCGCGTGTGGGATGAACCGCGTGCCCTGCTCAGCCGGGAAGCTTCGGGCTCGGCCGGGAGGGGCCCCCGGCCCTCTGCTCGCGCCGCGTCCTTGGTCCTCGGAGGCTCCACGCTCTCCGGGGCGCTCCGGTCAGCATCTTGGGGCTGCTGTGACTGTTTTGGTTTCTGAACCCAAATGGTAAACAGCAATAACAATGGACGGCTGCAGAGGGGGCAGGGCCGTGCCGTGGGCGCCGGCGGCCGGGATGGGGGAACGGGGGTGGCCCCCAAGCGAGGCTCCCTGCCTTTGGAAGCTTCAGTGTTGCTAGAAACGCACGACATTTCAGTCTTGTGGGGATTGTTTGTCATCTCTGCAGAGTTTATATAAGGATTAAAACACTTATTTTTATTTATTTATTTATTTTGCGGTACGCGGGCCTCTCACTGCTGTGGCCTCTCCCATTGCGGAGCACAGGCTCCGGACGCGCAGGCTCAGCGGCCATGGCTCACGGGCCCAGCCGCTCCGCGGCATGTGGGATCTTCCCGGACCGGGGCACGAACCCGCGTCCCCTGCATCGGCAGGCGGACTCTCACCCACTGCGCCACCAGGGAAGCCCTAAAACACTTCTTTTTAACACACCTACTCCTCATTCCCCTGAGCCAACTTAAACTCCAGGCCGTAAATGCTGCTGTCGGTTTGTTCTGTTTTGTGCTTTTGGTTTCAGAGGCAGCGTGCGCACATGGTGTCCGGTGAGAGCTGGTCCAGGCAGGCAGGGGGCCCCGGCTGCCGGCCGCCTGGCCTCGCATCCCTCCGTGGGCTTGGTAGCCTCTGGGCCTTTCCAGGGATGGGCCCCGCTCCCAAGTCCCCCCCGAGGCACCCCCCCCCCCCCGAGGTTGTCGTCTGTGTGGAGTGTGGGGCACTTTTGTGTCTTGTGCTGTCAGAGGACTTTCTGAGATGCTGCCCCACTGCCGCCTGCCAAGTTCATCCTCTCTGCTGGGGGCTTCATGGCTGCGGCAGGAGAGGTGTCTCCCGGGATGTGGAGGGCGGCAGGGTGGGGTGCTGGGGGGCCGTCGCCAGGACCGGAGTCACCTGGCAGGTGGGCGGCTTCGGGTTCCGGATGTTCCTCTGCTCCACGTGCCTCACCCCCCCACCCCAGCCCTGCCTCTGCCCGGCCTCTCTCCTAAATGTGCCGTCCACACATTTCCAGCTTTCATCCACACTCGCTTGATGGTCGTATTTGTCTCACAAACGTAGGATGCCGTCAGGGGAGGGGGTGCAGGCACCGTGCTGAGTGCGTGGACGACCCCCAGCCCCGCGGTGAGGGCCCAGCGCGGCCCTGTTGGCGGCTGAGGCCCGGAGTCGCTAAGCCACCTGCCGGGGCCACGCAGCTGCGAGAGGCTGGGCCTGGGCTCGCCCCGGCCTTCCTGACCCCAGAGTCCAAGGCCCACGTTTTGCTTTCCTCCCCTCGGGGTTGGCTCTGGTTGGCGGCAGTGTTTCTGCCAGGTTTGGCCTGGTAGGGGAGGCGGGGCTCCGCACCTGGCCTCCGTGCCCCTCCAGGAATGGGGAGGTGCCCACTGGGACAGTGGTCGTGGGTGCAGCGTGGACTGTCCCACCTTTCAGCTGCATGAGGGGTGTCTGGTCCCGGTCCCTGGTGCACGGGGCAGCTGGAGAGGTTTCGTCTGTTCACGCCCTGCCTCCAGGTACCCCTGGGATGGTGGAAGGTTCTGGTCCCTTAAGCTCATGACAGTCACATCCTGAGACCCTCCCTCCCTTGCCCTTAAGCTCCTCTCATCCTTAATCTACCCTCCACCGCAGAGACTGGGCATCTGTGTTTTCCTCCCCGCCTCGCCCAGCTTATCTGGCTCCCGGGACAGGAGAGAGAAACACCCAATAGTCATTTTGGGAGAGACAAGGAACCTTTCAGATCCAAGCTGTTTTCCTCTATACACGACGGGTTACTCACACATACGGATTCTGAGCACCTGAGCACCCATCTGGATGCCAGAGGTCTCTCTCCGCCTGAAGCGGTTTTGTTTTTTTTTCACCCTAGGGCTCAAAGGAAGTAGGCGGGAGGCAAGGCGGCGGGGTGTGACCCGGGCCTGCAGATGGACGGGTTCTCTGGCTTCCCCGGGCCTCCTCCCACCTGCCACATTCCCCCTCCCCTCTGGGCCTCTGTGTTCCTAGCTTAGAGGGACCGGACGCCCCCATCTCTTGTGATGTCTGGGCACAGTCTGTGTGGTTAGGGCCAAGGGCTGGAGCCCTGGCTGTGCCACTGACCACTGTGGGCCCTGGAGCTTGACCTTCACGGAGCCTCAGTTTCCTCCTCTGTAGGACTGGGATAAAAATAGTATCTTCCAAAAAAAAAAAAAAAGTGTCTTCCTCAGCGGGTGATGGACAAACAACATGTGGTCTGTCCAGACAATGGGATGTTATCAGCCATAAAACGGAGCGCAGCACTGACATCCTGCAACGTGGATGAACCTTGAAAACGTTACGCTGAGTGAAATAAGGCGGACCCAAAGGGAACAAGCGTTACGCGATTCCATTTCTATGAAATGACCAGGACAGGCAAATCCACGGAGGCAGAAAGCAGGTCGGTGGCTGTCGGGGGGGTGGAGGGAAAAGGGAGGAGCAACTGCTGACGCGTACGGGGTCTGTTAGGGGTGATGGAAAGTTCTGGAACTAGATAGTGGAGGTGGTTGCACAACATGGGGAATGCTAAATTTCATGTTATGTGTACTTTTTTTTTTTTTTTTTCTCTTATGGTCTGCACCACGCAGCTCATGGGATTTTTAGTTCCCCGACCGGGGATTGAACCCGGGCCGTGGCAGTGAAAGCACTGAGTCCTAACCACTGGACCGCCAGGGAATTCCCTACGTTATGTGCACTTTACCGGAATAAAAAAGTAGTACCGCCCTTGTGAGACTGGGAGAACTGCATGAGGAATTCGAGCAGCTCTGTGGCCTGGGACTGCAGTGGCCCGGACACCTGCCCCTGTGTTCTTCCTCCATAAGGAATGTCAAGTCACATTTGATGCCTGCATTGGTGTAAAGGCAAATATACGAATAGTGTATTTAAATATCTAAATATTTCAATATTGTCTTCGATCCAAGACACTTCCACGGGCTCTTAGAAGTGCTGGCCCGCAGCGCCCGGCAGGTGAGTCAGGCCCGCGTGGTCTTCTCTGGCCACTCCAGGCAGGACAGGGAAGTGAGAGCCTGGACTTCGGTGTTTGTCATTGATGTGTTGGGTGACGCTGGGGAACTTGCTTTCCTTCCTCTGTAAACTGGAGGTGCTGATGTTGACAGTTAAGGGTCCTCACCACACTGTTCTGAAAGTTGAACAAGCTCGTGTGAGTGGCAGGCTCTGCCCGATGTCCGGCCCATTTTACGCCCCCCTCCCCTGCCACCCCCCAGTGTAAGGGTCTCAGGCTGGGCCCTGGGGAGCAGACCCCGAGACGGGAGGTGAGCCAGTGAGGCCAGGGAGGGAGGGATGGAGGCCGAGGCCCTCCTCCTCCAGCAGCTTCTTGCCGTGGGCGCTGAGCGCTGGGGGCAAGATGGTCCTCGAGGGGCACGGCCCGAGGGAGGGGAACCCGGGGTTTCTGTCACCGCTCCTGGGTCCCCGGCCGGGCAGCAGCCTCGGGCACAGAGGGCAGTGCTGGGGCAGGCCCTGGAGTGGTGAGCCCTGGGGGACGTTGGCGGGGTGCCTGCAGCTGCTGAAGGAAGGTGGCTCTTCATCCTGGGTGGGAGATGATGACTCCCGTCATCCGGCTCTAGGAAACAGCCCAGGGAGCTTTCATCTGAGTCGCTGTTGGCGGAGGGCCTGGAGATGGACCGGGCCCCCTGTGTGTATGGGCAGTAGCAAGGGCTGGTTTCTTTCTTCTTTTTTTTTTAAATAGATTTATGTATTTATTTATTTTTGGCTGCGTTGGGTCTTCGTCGCTGCGTGCGGACTTTCTCTAGTTGCGGCGAGCGGGGGCTACTCTTGGTTGCGCGACGCGGGCTTCTCGTTGTGGTGGCTTCTCCTGCTGCGGAGCACGGGCTCTAGGCGCGCGGGCTTCAGTAGTTGTGGCACACGGGCTCAGCAGCTGTGGCTTGCGGGCTCTAGAGTGCAGGCTCGGTAGTTCTGGCGCACGGGCTTAGTTGCTTCACGGCATGTGGGATCTTCCCGGACCAGGCCTCGAACCCGTGTCCCCTGCATTGGCAGGCGGATTCTTAACCACTGCGAAGGGCTGGTTCCTGATAACAGTTATGAATGACCTAACAGGCTTTGGAGGAGGAGGCGCTCCATCACTGCTCGGGGCTTCACGTCAGGTGAGTTGGAGAGCCAGCGCTATGGTGGTGTGGGGCGCTCCCCAGACTAGGCGGAGTCAGGGAACTTTTCTGCAGGAAGTAACCTTTTAGCTGAGCCTTGAACAAGGAGTAGGAGTCAGCCAGGTGGGGGAGGGGAGGGGAGCCGTTCTAGAACAGGTCGACAACTTCCCAGCCCCCGTTCCTGGCTTGCCAATCTCAGGCCGGGCCAGGCCTGGGTCGGCCTCTGGCTCTGAGCCCGTTTCCTCCCTTCTTATTTTCCTCCTGGGTCGCCTGTCCTCTCGTCCTGGCTGCCGTTCCTCTGCAGAAGCCAAGTGGGAACTTGACGCTCACCCCAATGACTGGGGACGTCCTGCGTCGGCCTTGCTCTGCAGGGGGCTCACTGATGTGGGCGCCTTGCTCCGCAGGGGGCTCACTGATGTGGGCGCCGATGGGTTGGGTGAGTCTCACCAGCCATGGGCTGGGACCGTCCCTGGGGCCCCAGGGGATGAGGGGCCGCTCCTGACGGGACGCCTGGGGCCCTTAACCGATGGCTGGATTGCGTTTCTCTGGGCACATCTTCCTGCTCTGGTGAGCCGAGCCCAGTCAGCTTCTCTGTCTGTAAAATGGAACTGGGGTATTTTCTGCACCGCTGCCCGCTGCTGATGGCCTCGGGGGCTGGTGCACCTGGAGAGTTGGGTCGTAGGCAGGGATGCTCCAGTGACAGTCCCCAGCCGGGGGCGTGGGAGGGAGCCAGGTGCTCGCAGGCACCTGAGGGCCGTTGTTACCTGGTGTATGACTTTGGCAAGTCTCTTGCTGTCTCGGGGTTTCTTGGGGTGACACCGCTTCCTCCTCCACAGGTGGGTTGTGAGGCTGGAGGGAGATGATGCCCGGGGCCTGCCAGCTCCGGACCAGGCGGGGCCCGACCCCCGACAGGTGGTGGCCTCTGTAGCTCTGTTTGCAGAAGGAACTTGTCCTAACCTCCTGTGACCCACGTGCCTTCCACGTGCCTTCCTGGAGGTGATGAGGGAAGACGGGCCCAGGGAACACGGGAGATCTTGGGCCACTGGCTTTGTGCCTGGGTCTCAGTTGGCTCACCTGTAAAATGGGGCCATCATTTCTGCCCCAGGTGCCTCCAAGGGTGGAAGGGAGGAGGGCTCTAGGGCGTCTGGAGGGGAAGCGCAGGATCTGTGCGTGTGGAATCCTCTTGGCGGGAGCCACTGAGCCGGCTGCGTGAGCCTCTGTGTTCTGGTTGACAAGCTCCCTCTTCCAACACTTCTTAAGGAGGGGCGTCCCGGGAGCTGCGACCATCTCCAGGAACCAGCATGTGGACGCAGCGTCTGCTTCCTGGAGCGACGTGGGTTTTCTGTGGTGTCTGGGAGCAGCTCGGTTTCCCCGAGTTGGCTGATGACGCAGGGTTCCTGGAGCATCCCCGCCCGCCGCCCCCAGCACTGCAGGGACGCTGGAGCACTTGGGGACGACCCGTTCAAGGGTCACGTGGGGGCAGTGCGCTTCCTGGTTGTTCCCATGGCCGGAGCTGAGGGGTGGACCGTGGAGGACGCATGCCTTGTCTGGAGTGAATAACCGAGTCAGTAAATCCAGGCTGTAAACCTCACCTCCGCGGCCCGTGTGTGTATGTTTACCGTCTGGCTTATCTCTGCAGTGGACTGTACAGCTGTGCTTCCCGGGAGCACGCGGGCTCATTTCTGGGACCAGGTGCGGGTGTGAACAAAGTCGAGCTGATTCTGTAGTCGGGAGGCCAGGCTTGGTCTGCCGTCGGTGCTGTGCCCTGTCTCCGCCCGTCTGCATCCCTGATACGTCTGGGTGATGCCATCCACCTCCTCTGGGTAGTTTTGGGGCCCGAATCCACTCTCCTTGAAGCGGCTGAGGGCTCTGGGGTTTGGCCCACAGAGCTCTGTCCACCCTGGCTGCCTGGGGGGAGCCCTGGCCACCTCCCGGCCATGGGGCAGGAAACAGGTGGTGCAGGTGGCCGCTGAACAGTGGGTTCTGTTGATGCTGGAGACCTGTGGCTGTGGCTTGGCCACACCCTGGGCCAGCTCTGGGGCCCCCATCCTGCCCCCTCCCTCCTGTCTGGGCCTCCTGCTGGTGGTGGGAAATGGTCAGCCCAGGCAGGAGACCAGAGTGTCATGGACATGTCTCACCCTGCCCAGTGGAGCGGCTCTGGCCCTCAGCCTTTCTCCCGCGTTGCCATCTGGTGACTTGGGGAGGAGCAGGCCAGCACCTGGGCTGCCTCTTGGTGGCGGTGGACCCGGCCGGGACAGTGCCCAGCCCACTCTGATATTCCTCGGGTGTGATGGAGTCACCTGTCCTGCTGCGCCTGCTCCGGGCTGCTCCCAGGGCCACCTGGCGACGCTGAGATGGTCATAATTAGTCACAAGACTGGAGGCAGAGGGCAGCCCCGTGGAGTGGGAGTCGCTGTCACCCATTTGACAGCATTGGAAACCGAGGCTCAGAAAGCAGGGCCTTGTCTGCCTTTACCTGTAGGAGATGGAGACAGCGTTCCCGTGGCCTCCGCGCTCCCGTGGCATCAGCATGTCTCCCGCGGGGCGCCAGCGGGCTCCGGACATGTGGGATTTATATCCGTCTGAACCCTCCCCGCGGTAATTCACGTGCTAGCACCCCCTCTCTTTTCTTAACTCGTGTGTAATAATTTTTTTTTTTCCTCAAAAAGAAGAGGGAAGATAGAATTTTCACACACCACTCCCTCCTCATGCAAATAAACCTTGGGAGAAGTTGGCGTGTCATCTCTTTGGGTGTATTTGTGGTAATTTAGCGGCTTAAGTGAAACATCTGTCAGCCAGCCAGGCTCAGGCCGCGCAGGGCCGTGGATGTGCAAGAGCGCCTGGGAAGTAATTTACCGCAGGAGCAGGGACTCGCCGGCCAGAGCCGCCCGCGTGCAGGCACATGTGGCACCCGAGGCCACGGTGACGGGGTGGGGGGGGGCTGGAGCCTTTGTACCCGGCCCCCGTGGGTCCCTGAGGACAGCAGGAACATCCTTGGTCGTGGCCGGGCCAGGGGCTGGCGGTGGGCCTTGAAGACTGGGAGGTGCTGGGCTTCCCGTTGATGTGCGGGCTTGGCGGTGGCCAGGACTCAGGGAGAGGCTGCCCTGTGTCTGCAGCCCGTCTGTGGTCTTTTAAACCCAGACCATCCTGGCCGTGTTCCCTCCTTCAGGGGAAGAAGGGTGGGCGCCCTGTCGTGGTCAGGAGCCCGGCGGGGCCGGAGCTCAGACCTGCCCCACTGCTGACGTGGCCGTGTGTGCCCTGGACGAGCTTCTTCATCACCCTCCCCGCACCCAGTCTCACTTGGCTTGTCTGTAAAATGGGCTGCTGTGTGGCTGTGGCTCCCAGTGGGCACTGGATGGTGAGCCAGTTCCCCTCGTCCATTTTGGAAACTGCCATGTCTGTGAAGTGCACTTTTGGGACCTGGCAGGCACTGGTTTCTATCTGAGTCACTGCGTGGTGTGACGGGACCGTGCCGCGGCACAGGTGGGCTCTTGGTGGAGGACATCTGGCCCTGGGCTTTTCTGTGCCCGTCAGTCGAATGGTGGTCATGTCACTTGTAGTTGGATTCTTATTGGGGGGGCGGCTGCCTCTTTTCTAGAGAGTCTTCCTTCCCCACCTGTTGGAGCTCCCTCTTCCTTTAAGGTCTGCTAGACCTCTCACCTCCTCCAGGGAGACCACCTGGATTTCACCAGCTCTTCCTGCAACTGGCACAGGTCGTCTGGGCCGTCTAGCTCTTAGGGAACATTTTTTGAGCCTGTGAGCGATCGGCCCTCAGGGTGAGGGAAAGGTAGGTGAGATTCTGTGCCTCCGTTGAGGAGTCCAAAGTCTGGGGGGAGAGCAGGGTCAGGGAGGGACCATGGGAGCAGTGGTCATCTCTAGGGGAAGTGACAGGGACTTAGAGCCACTGCCTTGCAGGAGGCGGAGTGTGGTTGGTGTGTGGGTGGCTTCATCCTGGGTGCCAAGGAATCCCGGAAGGGGTTGGAGAGAACACGATGTGCCTGGATTTGGCTCCAGAAAGTTCTGCTGTGGCTGCAGTGCTGGGAGTGGATCGGAGGGCAGGCCTAAAGTCTGGGAGGCTGGGGAGGAGGCGGATGTGGTCATCCCTGAAGGAAAACTGACCGGGCCTGCACTGGGGGGGGGTATGCAGTGTGTGGGGAGGGAGGGAAACAAGGGCTTCAGGGCCCAGGAGGAGGGTGAGCAGGGCTGGCCATCCATCAGACGTGGGATGATGAAGAGGGCGCCCTGATGTGGGGCTTGGGCTGGTGGGTAGGTGGTGGGGCCTGTCTGGATTCGGCCCTCGGGGCTCGGGGTCGGCTTTGGCCGAGGGCCCAGGGAAGGCCGGACTCTCCCAGCGGTCGGTCCAGGATCTGCCCTGACCGGAGTTGGGGGATGTTTCAGCCCCACCCCCGTCGTGCTCTGTGTTTGGCTTTGAGCTTCCTGCTTCCTTTCCGGTGTCTGTGTGACTGACCAGTGTCCAGGCTGGACTTGGGGTGGGGGGGGGTCATCCTGCTGGTCTGGCCTCCGTGTACCAAACTCCATTCTCACCATGCTACCAGCTTTGCCTTCCGAAGCACGCAGTTTATGCAGAAGGTTACAAACAGGTGCTGACGTTCTCACCCAGACGCGTGGGGCCAGCGTGCAGGATCCCAGCTCTCTGGGGACAGGCAGGATCCCCAGCACACGGTTTATCTCCAGGTAACATGATGGCCTTTGCAGAGACCCAGCAAAACTGCCTCAAAACCCGCAATAGTTGTGTGTTATTTTTAAGTGGTTTTTGCCCGTGGAAAGAGTGTTTTTTCTTAAAAAGGGCATTGCCTCAGGTGGATTTCTTTAGGACTGCTTTATTGCCATTGATGCGGGAAAGCTTTAATCAGGAAACGACCGCACAGTGGGGTCTGTGGAGGGTAACGTGACAGCCTCGTTGACTTTTTATCGGGGGGCGTTTGCCGCACATGAGCCAGCTCTCTGGGGTCTCATCCTCAAGGCCAGAGCTTGGGTGGGGGCCGACCCAGCAGGGAGCCCAGGGGTGTCAGAGGACGGGGAGCCTCTGTCTGACTCCACGGGAATCAAAGATCGAGGAGGAGGTCCTCTCCTGGGCACCCCTCCTCTGTTTCTTAGGGTCACCAGGTTCTGTAACGTCTGGACGGATGCAGCTTTATCCAGGGCCCTGGGGATGACCCCGTGGGTAGGGACCCTGGAGCATCCCGGGGCGCCTCCAGAAGCAGCTTCTGCCCCTCCGCAGGCCCGGTGTGGGCGGTGCCAGGTATATTCATATGCACGTATATTTCAGGCCGACTGGTCTGCTTACACCCAGAGGAACTCTCCATATATTCAACTGTACGCACCCCGTTTTGGTCATGGAACTGGGCTGGGCTGGGCGCATCTGCGTTTCCCGTTTCCACACCTGCCCCAAACATCTTTCCACACACCTTCTTTCACCCGCTCCAAGATGGGGATTTTCTCATGTTCTCACTTTTCTGACGTCAGCGTGGTCTGGGAGCCTTACAATCAGGGTGTGTTGGAGCTTCCTGGGCAGTGTGTTCCCAGTGAGACGTGAAGTCTGCCGGGCTTGCATCGGACCGTGCCTTCCACGTGACTAGACGTGGCATTTGTGCGCCCCGGTGTTTCAGGGCTGCCTGGTGTATGGAAGTTCCAGAGGTGACACCAGTCCCCCCGTGATTGGATGCTCACCACCCTCCTTTTTGGAAAGCCTGTCCTGTTTACCTCTGCCGTGGGGACGGCCACTCTGAGAGCTCCCTGAGCAAAGGCTCTGTCCAGCTGGTATCCTTGAGTCGGGGGTGTGTCTCCGAGGCCGTGTCTGAGACAAGGCCCACCCCTTGAAGAGCCTGTCCTCACCAGGCGGGGGGTGTGCTGTCCTAAAAGTGACCGTCATTAAAGCTGCACGCGTTAACACTCATTATTGACTAAAGCGGGTGAAACTGAAACCTGGAGGAATAAGAGCTGATGGAAAGGACCTCAGGATGACAGGAAGGTGCCGGAAGTGCAGGGAAAACCCGACGCGAGAGTCCAGCCTCCAGGGTCACAGGGAAGCAGGGAAGCAGGGAAGATACCTTTAGCGAAAGAAAACTGGAAGTTGAAACAAAAACTCCAAATCAAACAACGATCTCTAGAAACCGGTCAAGGAATTAATCGAGGCATTAGAGCTCACCCCGAACGGTGTTTCCAGTTTCCTCCTAGTGGGTAAAGTCACTGAGATGCGGGTGTTCGCGGCGCGCGTGGGCGGAGCCTTGCGGGTGGGCGTGGCCGCCCAGGCTGTGCTCAGGCGGGGCTGGGTGGGCGCCACTGGGCCGCGTGACCTCCCTGCGGAGGAGACGTCGCCCGAGGAGGGGGGAAGCACACGGGTGGGGTGGGGGGAAGAGCCGGGTAGGTAGAGTTGGGGTTGGCGGGCCTCCCCTGTGATCTGCTCCCCCCACCCTCCAGCCCTGGGACGGCTCGTTTTGCTGCGTCTTTGCCCAAACTGGCTTCCATGAGGACCCCCGCGTGGGGGCGATGGTGACTGAGGGCTATTAGGAGGGGGTGTCCCAGGACCGAGCTGTCAGGAGATGGGGGACGATGCTGGGGCTCTGCACAAGGAGTCGAGGTGGGGGTCCTCTGAGGGTACCCCTTCCCCACTCCAGGCCTAGGGGTAGGTGCAGAGCGATGGGCGACTTCTGGGAATCCGCGGCTGCCCTTCCACGCTCCTTCACACCCACTGATTCGTGGCGTGCTGATTCTGCATGGCTCTCAGTGGCCCGTCCCCAAGCCGCTCGGGTGTGATTTGTCCTTGTTTCTTAAAGAGCAAGGTACTGCTGGCCGAGCGGTCCTCCAAGCTGGCCGGTGTGGGGATTGGCCATGGGAGACAAAACCGACCGCAGCTGTGCGTCCCGTGGGGACCAGAGGTCAGCCAGCCAGGCCTCGCCATGCCCTCCCGGCCAGTTTTCTCCCAGGCAGCCCCAGCTCCGGGTCAGGAAGGGGGGTGGGTAGCTGTTGCAGACCCTGGAGCAGTAAAAGGAGCCTTGCTGCGCCAGCCTGGGAGCGGGGCTCGGGGAAGGGGCCGGGCACACACACCCCCTTGGTGCCCCTGATTCCAGGTCTCCTGAGCCCTGGCTGGAGCAGAGAGGGGATTCCAGACCTTCTGTGGGGTCTGCAGCTTCAGATAACCGGCGCTTCCCAACCTTGGTTCTCATCAGAGGAGCCTGGACCACCTCTGGACGGCGAACCATGTGATAGAGAGCCAGACTCCGCATTAAAGGACCGCATTTCCCCTGAGCTGCCCTTGGCCCCGTGGTCACAGGCTGACCCTCAGCCTCACTAGTGGGTGCCACACTCAGTCCGGGGCCCGGCCTGCCTGTGCCGAGCGGGGTGGGGAGGGGCACTTAGGCGTGGCTGCTGCGGGGTGCAGATGGATTAGTGACGTCTGCATGGGGGATGGAGGGTGACACACTCTGCTTATCTGCCTTCCCTGGTGCAAGGGAATGCCGTCACCATTGGAGCCTGCCCTGGGGTACCCAGCCGTGTGACAGCCCCCTCCGTGTGCACTTCCCCCTCCTCGGGTTCCTCCAAGGCCAGTCCAAGCAGCCCCCTCAGACCACTTCCCCTGTTCCATGTGCCTGGCTCCACTCCTAGCCTGCTGATGCCGGCCCTGGGGGGCTTTCATTCCCTGGCCTGGCACAGTGGGGGCGTGTGAAGAGTCTGTCTTTCTAAGGGAGTTGTCGCTACCCTCCGATCTGCTTGGATCTGGGCCCCCTTCTCCCAGGGTCTGGGGCCTCTTTTCTCTGAGTCTGGGACGCCTTCTCCCACGGTCTGGGGCCTCTTTTCTCTGAGTCTGGGACCCCTTCTCCCTGGATCTGGGACCCCTTCTCCCAGGGTCTGGGGCGTCTTTTCTCTGAGTCTGGGACCCCTTCTCCCTGGATCTGGGCCCCCTTCTCCCAGGGTCTGGGGCGTCTTTTCTCTGAGTCTAGGACCCCTTCTCCCTGGATCTGGGCCCCCTTCTCCCAGGGTCTGGGGCCTCTTTTCTCTGAGTCTAGGACCCCTTCTCCCTGGATCTGGGACGCCTTCTCCCAGGGTCTGGGGCCTCTTTTCTCTGAGTCTAGGACCCCTTCTCCCTGGATCTGGGCCCCCTTCTCCCAGGGTCTGGGGCCTCTTTTCTCTGAGTCTGGGACGCCTTCTCCCAGGGTCTGGGGCGTCTTTTCTCTGAGTCTGGGACCCCTTCTCCCTGGATCTGGGCCCCCTTCTCCCAGGGTCTGGGGCCTCTTTTCTCTGAGTCTAGGACCCCTTCTCCCTGGATCTGGGACGCCTTCTCCCAGGGTCTGGGGCCTCTTTTCTCTGAGTCTAGGACCCCTTCTCCCTGGATCTGGCCCCCTTCTCCCAGGGTCTGGGGCCTCTTTTCTCTGAGTCTGGGACGCCTTCTCCCAGGGTCTGGGGCGTCTTTTCTCTGAGTCTAGGACCCCTTCTCCCTGGATCTGGGACGCCTTCTCCCAGGGTCTGGGGCCTCTTTTCTCTGAGTCTGGGACGCCTTCTCCCAGGGTCTGGGGCCTCTTTTCTCTGAGTCTAGGACCCCTTCTCCCTGGATCTGGGACGCCTTCTCCCAGGGTCTGGGGCGTCTTTTCTCTGAGTCTGGGACCCCTTCTCCCTGGATCTGGGCCCCCTTCTCCCAGGGTCTGGGGCCTCTTTTCTCTGAGTCTGGGACCCCTTCTCCCTGGATCTGGGACGCCTTCTCCCAGGGTCTGGGGCCTCTTTTCTCTGAGTCTGGGACCCCTTCTCCCTGGATCTGGGCCCCCTTCTCCCAGGGTCTGGGGCGTCTTTTCTCTGAGTCTGGGACCCCTTCTCCCTGGATCTGGGCCCCCTTCTCCCAGGGTCTGGGGCCTCTTTTCTCTGAGTCTGGGACGCCTTCTCCCAGGGTCTGGGGCCTCTTTTCTCTGAGTCTAGGACCCCTTCTCCCTGGATCTGGGCCCCCTTCTCCCAGGGTCTGGGGCGTCTTTTCTCTGAGTCTAGGACCCCTTCTCCCTGGATCTGGGACGCCTTCTCCCAGGGTCTGGGGCGTCTTTCCTCTGAGTCTAGGACCCCTTCTCCCTGGATCTGGGCCCCCTTCTCCCAGGGTCTGGGGCCTCTTTTCTCTGAGTCTGGGACCCCTTCTCCCTGGATCTGGGACGCCTTCTCCCAGGGTCTGGGGCGTCTTTCCTCTGAGTCTGACACCCCTGTGCTCAACAGTGTTGTGGAAGCTTCACAGGCCTGGGCTGGCGGCACGTCCCACGTGAACTGTCTGGAGGGAGGAAGTGGCCTCGCCCTAGTTTCGGGAGCCTCCCTTTTCTGTGCCGGTGGCGTCGGCAGCCTCCTGGTGGAGAGGAGGCACGGTGCTCTTAGGTCCCCCTGCCCTCTGGCAGATGGGTGCTCTCGGTGTCCTGGCTGAAGGAGTAATTGGCTGAGCTGTGCGGGGAGGGCAGGCCGGGCGAAGCCTTGTGCAGCGATTCTCTGGTCGCGAGTCCCTTTAGCCATCACTCAGGGCGAGCCTCAGGGTAAGCGGCCCCCTGGCCGCCTCGGCCTTTGTCCAGTGATGGAGGACTCTCCGGGGGAGGCAGGGAAGTAAGTCTTTAGTCTCGTGATTTACAGTTTAAACTGAGAGGATGGAAGGCCTCACAGATCAGCTCTGCTCTGGCCTGGGAGGGCGGCCCTGACCCCCGTGCACCGCGACGTAGGCAGTGTGATCCCGGAGTGCGTGGTGTCACAAGGCGCTGGATGGCAGGCCTCAGGAGCGCAGGGCACCCAACCAGGTTTAACCGTCCGATTCTTCCCAGTGACAGTGGAGCAAAGAAAAACAGCCCCGTGGCAGGACCAGGGCAAAGGAGGGGCCTCCAAGTGAGGGCCTAGAGGTGGGCGCCGGGCTCCCCAGCGCTCCCTGCGCGTTCCTGTCCTGGGGTGGCCCCAACAAAGTGCCACAGACTGTGGGGCTTACACCACAGAATATATGCTCTCCCAGGTCTGGAGGGCAGAGGTCGGAAATCAAGGTGTGGGCAGGGCTGTGCTCCTCCCGGAGGCTCCAGGGGAGGGTCTCTCTTGCCTCTCCCAGCTTTTGGTGACCTCAGTGGTCCCTGGCTTCTCTCTGCCTTTGGCCTCACGTGGCTTCTCCTCTGTGTGTCTCTCTTCTCCTGTCTCTTAAAAAGACACTGCTCATTGGACGTGGGGCCCATCCTAATCCAGGATGACTTCATCTTGAGACCTTTACCTTGTACCAAGTAAGGTCACATTCTAAAGTTCTGGGGTTGAGGACATAGACATCTCCATGGGTTTTTTGGGGGGAGCACAATTGGACCCACTGCACCCACCCTGCTAACTCTTTCTTCTGTCCAGATGTTGGCTGGGTACTTGGACTCCTGGTGGGGGAGGGGATTTGGGCTCAGGCCCTGGGTTCCTGGTGGGGAGGGGGTATGGGGTTCAGGCCTTGCTGAAGGGCTGGGCTAGGGGATGGAGTGTGGTTGAGGCTATAGGAGAGGTGCACGTGGAGGTGTGGTGCCCCAGGAGGGCAGGGGCTGGCAGGTGTTGGGAGTGGGTACATTTTGGCCAGGTGGAGATGGCAGGCAGCAGGTCAAGGAGGTGGACGTGGGAGATTGTGGGCTGGCGGGGCTGTGGTCACAGCTGGTCGGCCTGCACTCATTTCTCAACCCCTTGAGCTGCTCTGCTGCCTTCTCACTTCCCTCCGTTGCCCCCGCCCCCTCCTCCCGAAAATAACACCGGGGTTGGTGGCTGGGTGGGGGTGGGCCAGCAGGTGGTCGGGTACCTTGCTGTCCTGGCCTGAGAGCCTCGGTTTAATGTTTAACTAAGGGTCTCTTCCGTGGGGGGTGGGCAAAGGCATTCACAGCCTTGCTTGGGGCCCCCGTGCCTGCACAAAGGTGGGCCTGACTGGCGTTAGAATGATGGCTGGATGGACGGATGGATGGAAGTGGGTGACGGTTGCCTGGAGCTGTCTGAGGTCCTTCTTGGTGGAGCCCATCTGGATCCAAGGCCGTGGGTCGTGACCGTCCTCTGTTCGTGGTCCTGCCATGACACACCTCTAGGGGAGGTGGAGCCTTTGGCCCCAAGAGAGAATTGCATCTGAGGAACAGAGCCTCTCACTGTCCTGCAAATATAATGGTGAAACTGTGGAAACAACCGGAATGCCCTGCGGGAGGGGGTGGGAGGGCATGGAATGTGGAAGAGCGGCCAGGCCAGGGGGAGATTCCAGATCCCAAGTGCTGTGAGCCGGGCGCTTATGCTGTGAGTGAGGAAATGCAGGACTCAGAATTGCCAGTTATTCCCAGCAGTCGATTTTGTTAAAAAAAAAAAATGCAGGCAATATTTTATAATAACTTTAAATGGAGGATAGGGACTTCCCTGGAGGTCTGGTGTTTAGGGCTCCGTGCTTCCACTGCAGGGGGCACGGGTTTGATCCCTGGTCGGGGGGCTAGGATCCCACAGGCTGCGCGGGGCGGCCAGAAAAAAACGAAAAAGAGGATAATCTATTGAATCAATATTGAATCACTATGTTGTACACTTGAAACTAGTATAATATCGTATATTTCGATAAAAAAAATCCAAAGAAGGAAAAAAAAAGCAAAGTCAAGGAGCTGGACAGAAAAGGACCCTAAGTGGTCAGTGGTGCTTTAGGCTTTAGGCCGGGACATCCTGTAGGTTTTCGCTTTATTTCAGTCCCGCCCCTCCAGCATGGAGTGGTGCCCCCCAGGCATGTTTCCTTCTCTGTTAAAATTGCACAGGAGGCGGGACTTCCCTGGTGGCAGAGTGGTTAAGAATCCGCCTGCCAGTGCAGGGGACACGGGTTCGAGCCCTGGTCCGGGAAGATCCCACATGCCGTGGAGCAACTAAGCCCGTGAGCCACAACTACTGAGCCTGTGAGCCACAACTACTGAGCCCGCGAGGCACAACTACTGAAGCCCGTGCGCCTAGAGCCCGTGCTCCACAACAAGAGAAGCCACCGCAATGAGAAGCCCGTGCACCGCAACAAAGAGTAGCCCCCGCTCGCAGCAACTGGAGAAAGCCTGCGCGCAGTGACAAAGACCCAACGCGGCCAAAAAAAAAAAAAAAATTGCACAGGACCTGTTGGCAGCTGGTGAGGGGGGAGGCCTCTCAGTGCCAGTCTGGGCCTCCGTTTCTCCACCTGGCCAAGTGGGGAGGGTTGTTCCAGCCCGGGAGCAGCGGAAGCGTCAAGGCCTTCGGGAGAGTAAAGGGCCAGAGGGACGGGCTGCAGCTTGAGCCCCGGCCGACTCCGGGCCCTGGGCACCTGTGGGCAGGTGAGCTGTGCATCCTCCCCGTGCATCCTGGGCAGGTGGGGCCAGGCTGCGTGCTGGCTCAGCTTCTCTGCACAGATTTCCCATTCCTGCCTGGACGGGCTGTGTCCTCAGGCTCGGGCAGCCTCCCTCCCCCGCTCGGCTCCCACCCGGGTTGGGGTGGGGGGGCGGGGAGTCTGCAGCTGCGAACATTCCTGACCCGCAGTTCAGGGGAGAGAGCCCAGCTGCTCGCCTGGCAAACAATGGAGGCTCCCCGCCCCCACTCCCCGTGCCCCCGCTCCCTGTGCCCCCGCTGCGTGGGGCCTGGTGCCGGTGCTGCTGGAATTTCCAGAAAGTGCAGCGTCTGAGTTGATCTTCACCTGTTCTGACTGTCAGAAGGTGACGTCCTCGGGAGCTTGCTGTGCTGGCCCGGCTGTGTTTTCAGTCCTTTTGTGGGAACCACTCCTCCCAGGCCCCATCCAAAGTGGAGGAATCTCTTTAAGGAGTCTTGAAAGTAATGCCTACTCATGGGAGGAGTAAAAAGAAGCACCTTCGAAAGGCAAAGCTCCCTGGACTCCCGCTCCCCACAGGAGCTGTGTCACCGATGCTTTGAGGCCCCCAGACCCCCCGTCCATCACCCATTGCTGTATTTGCTTCTCCTCCTGGGAAAGCCAGAGACCCTCCCACGAGGCCAGGGCTTTGGGTGGAGGGCATGGGGCTGGGGAGGGGGTGGGTGGACCTCAGGGGAGGCCCACGAGGAATCACATGGTCCTCAGTGGGGGTCTCATGCTGGGGGAACCTTGCAAACCATACAGTTTTTGAAGTTTTCAAACGAGGTGTTTGTTTTTTTTTTTTTAATTGTGGTAAAATACGCGTATCCAAGTTTACCGTCTTAGCCATTTTTAAGGACATTCACACTGTCGTGCTGCCAACAACACCGTCCACCCCGCAACCCTCTTCACCTCGTAAAACTGAAACTCTACCTGTTAACCAACTTCCTGTTCCCCTCCCCCACCCCGGGCAGCCACCACGCTACCTTCTGTCTTTGCGATTTGGACGACTCTAGGGACCCCATATAAATGGAATCACACGGTATTTGTCTTTTGGTGTCTGGCTCATTTCACAGAGCATAATGTCCTCCAGGTTCATTCTGTAACGTGTGTCAGAAGTTGCTTCCTTTTTCAGGCTGAATAATATTCCGTTGTATGGGAAGACCCTGTTTCGTTTATCCATTTATATGTTGATGGGTGGGTTGCTTCCATGATTTTTGGCTGCTGTGAACACGGGTGTACGAGTATCTCTTTGAGACCCTGCTTTCAACTCTTTGGGGTGTATACCCAGAAGTAGGATCTCTGGATCGTAGGATAGTTTTATTTTTAATGTTTTGAGGAACTGCTATACTGTTTTCCACGGTGGCCGCACCATTTTACTTTCCTGCCAACAGTGCACAAGGTTCCCGTTTGTCCACGTCCTCGCTGACACGTTATTTTCTGTTTTGTTGCTAGTTGCCACCCTAACGGGTGTCAGGTGGTACCTCGTTCAAGCCAGTACTGATGCTGCGGGACCCCCTCCCTCCCCACGCTCCCCCGTGACCTTGTGAGGAGGTCTGCCTCCTCGGAGCTCCAGGAGTACATTCAGGTTCACTGAATTGGGGAGACCGAGGTTCTGAGACGGGCAGTCCTGTCCAGGGTCACCCGGCGAGCTGCGTGCCCACTGTCGATGTATCCCCCTTGTCCCTCTGCCCACCCAGGCTGACAGTAGTGACTGAGACGAGGCCCCGATTCCGGAGAGTTCCGTGGTGCCCTGTAGCCAGAGGGAGAGCAGAGGCCGCTCTCGCCGCTGGAGGCCGGGGCTGCCCCGCTGAGCCCGCGGTTGGCAACAGTTGGATTGACTTGGGAACCATAGTTCCTTCGCCACGTGAGGGAGAAGAGACGTCGGAAGCCGAGCCTGAGATTTACTGTTTCAAGGGCGTCCCTTGTGCGGGGAGGCCCGGGGAGTGGGGAGAATGGGGGGGCGCCTGGCGGTGGCATCGGGAGCTGTACCCTCACCGCGGGGCTTCTTCATGGAGGGCGAGGCCCCCGTGGGGCCCCTAGGACCTGGGTTGCATATGATGCGCGCCTCGTTGGGGCACGAGTGGTGAACATTGGACTGAATGGAGGTCGGGGGCTCTCGGCAGGTTGGAGACCCCGGGACAGGTACTGGGAGAGGTGGGGCCTCGGCTTCGCTCCCCGGGGACCGTGGAGGCCACGTCTTCCCTGCAGACGGAGCCCGGGAGGCGGCCTGGCCTCTGCACTCGGGCCTGGCTGAGCGTCCGCTTCTCCTCTTGTGGGTGTCTGTGGGGGCAGCAGGGGTGGGGAACTGCCTTCTTTCCTCATCTAGCTAAAAACTCACGTTTATGGCTCACGGACCGCAGTGCAATGAAAATAAAGTCCCACTAGAAGTCCCCCTGCCTGGACTTCGAAAACCATTGCTCTCAGCGCATGTGCACCTGAAGACGTTTTCGTGCTTGGCCTCGTTAATTACAACACGGACGCGTACACCATCACACGCACGCCACAATCACGCCCACTGGCAGCCCCTCGCACATAAGCTCCTGCGTGCCTGCACCCCTGTCCCGTTTGCACAGGACTGTGTGCCCCCCAAGGCTGGTGTGGGAGGAGATGAGCCTGGGGGGCCCAGGAAGGCCCCAGCTGCCCTGCAGGCGCCTTCCGTTCCTGGATGGGGAAACGGTCCCCATCTCCACCGAAGCCTTCCCAGGAGGCACATGTGTATTGGCTCAGGTTCTACTGAGCGCCTCCTATGGCCGCCCCTGCCCTGGGCATTTGGGGTCCTTTCCAGCACCTCAGGAGAGACGCTTCTTGAAGCTCCCTGCGGTGTCTGCGGAGAGCGAGGCAGCAGCAGGACATCATGTGGACACTGCTCCCCGGCGGGCCTTGCCGGCCAGGTCTGCAGTAACCCCACCACCCCCATCCCCACAGGGCGACAGAGCCGATTCAGCGGCCTCGCCACGCAGATGGGGACGACAGACCCTCAGCAGGTGGCCCATGGACGTTAGCTGCGGTGTGTGTCTGTCACGCCGCTTCTCAGAGCCGCTGGGAGCCGTCGGGTTGATAACCAAACGTGACGTTTTATCCGCCCTTCTCACAGTGATGTGAGCTGACCCGGGCGCGAGGCCCCTGAGTGCCCGGCGTGCTGCCTTGAGTGACAGTTTCTGCGGCGTTCGTGGTGACACGAACACCACACGTAATGTGTTGGTTTCCCACACGTGGAGGCCACTTGGCCGTCGGGTGGAAGTGCGGCGTGCGAGGGGGTCTCTGCTGCTTGCTGGTACTCCCTCCAGCCCCTGCTTGAGGAGGCGGGTGGCTTTCACTGAGCAGGGGTCCCCACTGGGGCTAGAGAACCACAGGCCTGTTTTGGGGTGCTCTATTTTGGGGTGCCCGAGCTGGGCACCTTCCCAAAGAGACTTGGAGGCAAGGGCGGGGGCCTGAGGCGTGTGGTGAGCCTAGAGCTGGGGTCATGGCGGGGCGGAGTTCCCAGGGAGGGTGTGGCAGTGGGAGGGTTCAGGATTTGAACCTAGATCTCTCTGCCTGAAAGCTGGCTGGACCTGCCAAGACCCCTCCCCCCGCCCCAATTTAGGGGGTCCGAAGCTGGAGCTAAGCCCCATGATATTCAGAGAAGCAGCAAGGAGGTGGGTCTGGGGCCCAGCACAGCCACTTCTGACTTCCCCATCCGGCTGGGAGTCTCTCTGGGGCCCTTGACCCCCAAAGAGCCCTGGGTTGGCCCTGGGGATCCAAACCACATTTACTGAGGGCCCCAGGGTGCCAGGTCCAGGATCCAGGGACTCCCAGCCAGGCAGGGCCGTTGGGGAACTTGTAAGGGGCAGGAATGGTCGCGAGCTGGGACGACCGGTGGAAGAAACCAGGATTTTTGCTTCTGTTTCTCATCAAAACCCTCTTCACTCATTCATCCATCCATCCATTCATCCATCCATCCATCCATCCATCCCACAGACCTTTGCTGAGGGCCTGCGCGTGTGGCATTGTCTGTTGTGTTGAGGCCAGGCAGCGGGCGGTTCATGAAAGGCGCCTCCCAGCAGCTGGAGCCTCAGGCTGCTGTGGCATTGCAGACTGGGTGCTGGCATCAGCAGAGGTTCCTTCTCTCCCAGCTCCGGAGGCCAGATATCTGAAATGAGGTGTTGCAGGGCCATGCTCCCCCACCCGCTTCCGGAGGCTCTGCGGGAGGGTCCTTCCCACCTCCCTCAGCTCCTGGTGGTCCAGGCATCCCTGGCTGTGGCCGCCTCACTGCTGTCCCTGCTCTGGCCTCACCTGGCCTCTCCTCTCCTCCCCGCGTCTCTCCTCTGTCTGTCTCTTATAAGGACACTCGTCATTGGACATAGGGCCCACCCTGATTCAGGATGGTCTCAAGATCCTTAATTACATCTGTTAAGACCTTTTTTTCCAGGGCATGGACGTGCTTTTGGGGACTATCTTTCAAGCCACTACACTTGGCAAACAGCTTTCTCAAGCTTCAGCCGCCTCATCTGTAAAAAGGGGGGTAGTGTCTGTGCTCCGACCATCCTGTTAACGTCCGCAGGGCTGACCTGCCTCTGGAGTCGGACTGGGAAAGAGGAGCTTGGAGGCGTGTGGAGAAGGATGCTCTGATGTTGACCTTGAGGCCACTTTCAGGCAGGAAGTAGAGATGGAGACACTGAAGTGGCAGAGACAAGGGGTGATTTCACAGGGCTTGTGGGCCAGCGTTAACGGCCTGGCTCGGGGCCGCAGGAGGGTGCTGGGGTGGTGGTAGGGGGCACTGTGTCAGGCAGCGGCCGAGCTAATCTCTCCTAGCCGTGCCCGCCTGGAGGACTGGAGCAGCAAGAGAACGGGATTGAACCCTCTGGCTCAAGCGAAGATGGTCGCACATAGAAACACTAGAAAAGCAATTTCCTGCCGGCTTTGTAGAAAACCTTTGCTTTGACCCTGACCTTGAAGTCTTGATAAGGCGGGCTACGTTTTATCCTCCCCGCCCCGCCCCCCCCCACCCCCCCCCCACCCCCCCCCCGGCTCAAACAGGCCTTAGCTGGAGCAGCGGATCTTTTGAGGACTGCTGGGAACAGTTTCCATCCAGGTATCGGGAGGAAGTCACAGATTATTCTTTCCTTGGGCAGCCGAGGGCTCAGAGGAGTTCTCGCTGCACTCCTGTGTGTTCCCTGAGCCCGGGGCTTGCGGCAGGGCCTGGCGCACAGTAGGTGCCTGTTAAGTGTCTGCTGACTATGGACAGAGTTGAGGATGAGCTCCCCAGCTACCCCCGCCCCTCCTCTTCTGCTCAGACTTCCAACCTAGTGTTTTTCCAGGATGGGTTTTCCTGGCGAGTTTCCCCTCAAGTGTTGATGAGGACGTGCTCCGAGATCAGGGTGGGGGGTGATGGCTTTGCATCTGCCACCAGCTTGGTCCAGCCTGACTGCCAGTGCGTCTCCCTCCGGCTGGAGCTTGACCTCCTAACCTTTCAGAACCTGCTTCCCGTGGCTCAGCTGAGCCCCTCCCCATTTCACTGGAAGCCCCCCTCCGGGGCGTGGTGAGCAGGACCCCCCACGCAGCTGGGACCCACGGTGGAAGGCTGTGCGGAGGGAGCGGGCTGACTGAGCACAGCAGGGCCGGGAGCCCCAGAGGTGCCAGGTGTCGCGTTGTGTGTGCAGCATCCGCCTTCTCATGGGCCAAAGGGGGAAGGGAGTGGCCGGGTGGGAGGCCAAGGCCCACGCCCATTGCTCCCGGAAGTGGCCAGAGGGCGCTGGAAATGGGTCAGGGCATTCTCGCGGGAGAAGGGTCCGGGCTCAGGGGTCAGGAAGCTTGCTGAGGCCGGACTTGGGGTCTGCCTTAGAGGCACCCCCTCTTCCAGCACCTAGGAGGCAGACTGCGTTTTGAATCACATGGTCACGGCGGGAGGGTAATGTCCCGGGGAAGGAGAGGGGCCAGCATCACTGGGGAGCCCCTTCCTCCCAGGAAAGCTGGGATCAGGCAGAGAGGCACCAGCTCACGGAGATCAGTGCAGCTGTTGTCACCGCAGCGGGTTGGCCCCATCCTCCTCCGATGTCGTTCCCAGAGGGGCTTCCCCTGCCCATGGCTTTGCGGGGGGCGGGGGGGGGTCCCTTGTGGGAGGTGTCTTGCTTCGTGGCCCAGGCTGGACCAGACCACAAGGGTCAGAGCTGGCCCTCCCCTCGCTGGGGGTTGAACCGGGCGGACCCCAAGCCATGAAACGGGCACGCGTGAGTCGGGTAGAGGAATGTGCAGACCGTGGACATACAGAGCTCCGTGGAGGGCTTCCCTGGTGGCGCAGGGGTTGAGAGTCCGCCTGCCGATGCAGGGGACACGGGTTCGTGCCCCGGTCTGGGAAGATCCCACATGCCGCGGAGCGGCTGGGCCCGTGAGCCATGGCCGCTGAGCCTGCGCATCTGGAGCCTGTGCTCCGCAACGGGAGAGGCCCGCATACCGCAAAAAAAAAAAAAAAAAAAGAGCTCTGTGGAGCACCCGGCACAGGCCCAGCAGCTGAGGGATGATCTGTTACTGGAGAAAGTAGAATTCCATCCGATGATGTTTCAGCACCAGTGAGTGTTAGACTTCAAGCCAGACGGGTGACTCGGTCCTTTCTGGACAAAAATCTAGCGGCTGTGGGGTAAGCCACTCGACGCAACGGCGAGGGGCGGGCACAGCGGTGGGCCTGACGCCGCCATCGCACGTGGCCTGCCTGTGATGTGGGGCGAGGCCAGCCCCTGGAGGACCTCGGTGCACAAAGAAAACCCCCTCCGCTCCCTGCAGCGGGCCCTGCACAGAGGCCGCTGGGGTTCATCCGTCAGCCTGCTGGCGCCCACGTGAGCCCCTGTCTCCTGGTGCGTCTGCAGCTGAGGAAACGGCCTGAGTGGAGGAAGTGCTCCTGTTAAATTGTCCAGACATAATCGAGTCCCTGACGCTCCTCAGTAAATGCCTGGCTGGGCCCGTGCGTTCCCTGCCTGGAGCAGCGGGTGAGCTGGGGGTGCACCGGCCTCTCCCCCTGGAGTCAGTGTTGGGGGTGGTCACGGAGGCTCGGCCCCCGACGGTGTGGGAACTGGGGCTGTGGAGTTGGAAGGACTGATTCCAATCCCAGATGCCGACCTCCCAAGCCTGGTTCCTTCTCTGTAAGATGGGTGATAAGTGATCCCTCCCTGCCGGAGGTGTCATTGGGCTTAGCAATTGGTGGACCCTACCTGGCTGGTGCACAGAGGCCCGAGGATGGTACTGATGGGTGCGGGAGTGAGTGGTCATGGCCAACCCCAAATTCCACCTGTCCCTTTATTTTTGGAAGAGATGCTTCTGAAAGGGAGGGCTCCCACCCTGCAGCTGCAGCCGTCCAGGGGCCCCAGATGCCTGTAAAGCTATCATGGAATCCCTGCTGCTTGGGGGAAAAGCGGGGCCATTTCAGAGATGTCAGTCAATGCTCTGTAGGCGGTCATCTGTTCATTCATTCACTAGACATTGAACCCTGGCTGTGGGTCATTGCCCAGGGTATTTGGGACCCAGGGGGAGAAGAGGGTCTTGGCCCCGACCCCCCATGGAATATCTGGCCAGCTTGTCACCTCCAGGCCCCCTATTTATTCACCCCAAGGGCCCCAAATTTCAAAGATCCGTTCCAGTAAGCTGCTTCTATTAGATAGTAATGAAGTCATTTAAGATGTTTTTTGGAATGAACGTGGCATAAATAAAACAAGAAATTAATTCCTTTTCCCATTTTTTATTGATCAGAGACCTCGTCGTCAGCCGCCCGTCAGGCTCAGCAGCTCGGCTCCGGGCGGGGGCGGGGGGTCAGCATCGCTCTAGCTGCAGCAAAGCGACTTGTCATCGTGACGTGCAGTTTTAGTGCCGCTTGTTGAAATATTTCAAGAAACTCAGTGCTGTCCGTGGGCACTTTTTGGCGCCTGTGTTGTAGAGCGTGAACTTCAGATGTGGAGACCCCCGCCTTGCAGAAAGATGCAGGGGTTTTCAAACAAAGCTCCCGTTCTCGAGATACCTGGGTAGCTGGCATGCCCGGGTCCCTCTCCGGGGGTCCAGGGGTCTGTCTTACGGCTGGGGGGTGCCGGGAGGATGCTCTTCAACTCGCTGTTGTCCCGCTGCTGTGGCCGTGAGCAGAGAGCCTCAGACACGTCATGTCCTGGAGGCCTTGGTTCCTCCCCTGGCCCCTGAGCATCAGCTTTGAGGAGTTAGGCTGGTAAGCTTAGAGGCCGGCAGAGGTGTGGACGAAGGGCCAGCTCCGTCTGGGGTGCGGCCACTCCTCAGTTCCGGCTGACTGTGTCCAGGAGGGAGTGCAGATCACAGGGCCCTGGAGGGGCCGTCGGGGCCAGACCCCACCTCCCCCCTTGCAGGGCATGATGGCCCAGGGAAGCTCTGGGCACAGGGACTTTGGGAGGTCCCAGTGTCAACTGTCCCTTCGTAAAGCAGTTTTCTTGAGTGAGGGGCCCAGCATTGTAGGAGTCAGTGGGCAGGGCTTCCCCATTTTACAGATGGGGAAACTGAGGCGGGAGAAGATAGGGCCGTTGAGTTGGAGCAGGCACCGCCCAGCAGCCAGGCCAGGGTCTGGGCTGGAACGTGCGTCTGTGCCTTCCTGCCCTGCCCTGGAGACCCTGGGGGTGGTGGGACTGTGTGGTGGAGTGGGTGGGCTGAGGATGCCAGCCAGAGTGCCCAGAGGAGCTTTGCGTGTCGGGGACCACGTGCGGGGGGGGGCGTGCGGAGGGGAGGAATGTTGGCAGGGATGTGGGCCCCAATCACTTCTGGGAGCTGAAGGCTGCTGGCCTCCTGACTTAGCCTGGGGGCAGCCAAAGGGACTTCTTCCCCTGGGACAAGCCCTGTGAGAGGCAAGAGGGCACCAGGAGAGGTCACCCCTCCTTTTGCCAAATCTCTGAACCTTGGTTTCCACACCTGCAAACTAGGGCTCAAAGTGAAAGTCCATCGTAGGGACGGATCGAATGCAGACCTGAAAGCAGAAGGTCTCAGTAAACAATGAATTGGGGCGTGCTGGCCGGTTCCTGTGTGTGCAGCAGTCCCTCCAAATTCCCCCACCCACTGGCCGATTCGTGAGCCACGATTTCTGTGTGTGGAGCCTGCCTGTCAGGTCCAAAGGCTGGGCTCCTACCTTCATTCAGTGTCTCCCCATCACCCCGGCCAGACTTAATTTTCCTGCAAGTATTATTTTCTTTTTTAAAAAAAATCTTATTGACTCCCTGCTCAGAAACCTATAAACTATGAAGAGTCTGGCCTTGGAGGTTAAACGGACCCAGATCTGTTCCCAGCTCTGTCACGTCCTTGCTAGTGACCTTGGGCAGGCTAGGGAACCTCTTGGGACCTCAGTTTCTTCGTCAGTGAATTAGGAATCGCTGTAATGACTCTGGGATGCTGTGAGCAGCCCATCTCTTAGCCCAGAGCCTGGTGCCATGGAAACCCTTGCTACATGGGAGCTTTGGAGATTCTTACGAGCCAGTGTGAGATGCCTGGGATCCCCGGACCCCAGTCTAGCCCCTCACTGTAGCAGTGAGACTTGCCAGGCACACACGGTGGGGGAGGGGGGTTGGAACCAGGAGCCAGGTATGCACAGAGGGGTGAGTCACATCCCACAGAGCCCAGTATCCGGGGCTGGGCGCCTCCCTCATGGCCCAACACAGCTCCCTGGGGGCTCCAAGGGGCAGGGCAGCCAGCCAGGCCTTGAACACACAGACCCCGCCCCTTTCCCTTATCCTGGGCTTTGACAGGGCTTCCCCTCCCCCCTTCAGGCAGGGGCCTGTGGTCATCATCCCAGCCGCACTGTTTCTGGCAGTAACTTGGACCCACCCATGGTCTAGCTGCCCTGAGCCTCACTTTGTCCATCTGTGGAATGGGGTGCACAGCTCAGGGGGCCGTCGCAGGCGGTAGTAGGTTTGTCACTGGAGCAGGACTGCACGCAGCCGTTGTTACCTCCCTCCCTCGCCCTGTGGGCGGTTCCCTGGCCACCTGCATTCAAACCACAAATCCCGGGCTCCCTGCTGCCATGTGACCTCACGCAAGTGGCTTCAGCACCCTGTGCCTCAGTTCCCCCTTTTGCACCAGCCTCTCGGTGCTGAGGTGCGTGAGCAGTGGACGTGAGCTCTGGGGGCCCTGTCCCAGTACTGCCTGGGGGACAGCAAGCCTGGGCGGGGGTGTAACAGGAGGGGCCCTCGTGGCCTGAAGGCTGCCCGCCCAGTGGGGAAGGGCCTCTGTTTCTCCTCCACAGGGTGGGGCTGTCCCTGGCGGTGTCTCCATGATCAGTGGGTTGACCACTAGGAGGCCGTAGTGGAGCCGCTTGAGCCTGGCCAGGAAGCCCCCCCCCCCGCCCCCGCCCCTCGAGGGTGCATGGGGGCCACGAGGCTCAGACACGGCCCCTGGCTCTCAGGACCCTGCTCTGCCTATCACGTCCAGGATCCCCGCGCTGGGGCCTGGGAACAGCTAAGTGACAGGTGACAGTGAACAGCAGGCCTGGGCTGTCCTGTCCGGCTGTGCCTGGGGAGGTGGGCGGCGGCCCGTGGAGCCTGTGCCCTCACGCTAATCTGATTTCAGCCTGATCAGGTCGGAGGAGGCTGAAAAGGGCCTGGGACTAGAGGACATAGGCGGTCCCGCCTCTCGGCACAGTGGCCAAGCCTCAGTGAGGGATTGCTTGGACCTCCCCCCGCCACCAGCCCCGTCTCTGGGGCTGGGGGAGCCCTCGCCCCACAGGATGCCCTCAACCAATACAACGGCGCTGCCTCCGGTCTGGGCCACTTGTCAAGGGGCCAGGTTTCCCGGGACAGACCCTTACTGTGGCCAGAGGGCCCCGCCAGCCGAGGAGACAGAAGAATGCCACTTACCCCTGAAGCCACAGGGACACGGCCGGCTGTCAGGCCTTCTCTGGCCACAAGACAAGGGTGGGCAACTTCTGGCTTCACGGTGGCCGCTGCCCCCGCCCACTGTCACCCAGCCTGTGGCTGAGACGTGCCTGCAGCCGCTTCAGCCCTGGTCCCCTCACCCTCACCCCTCAGGAGTCTCTGTCCCAGAATCAGAAGCCGATTCTGCTGGGAGTGAGGGACCACATGGCTCTGATTGGCCAGGCTCCAACGACACACCCTCCCAGCCCAGGGGTGGAGGGGAAGGAGGGGACTGGAGGAGGTGAGTCTCTGGGCCTCACTTCCCCTAATTGTACAATGAGGGAGACGGTGACCACATCCCTTATTCAAACGGGGCCACGTATGGGAGTGAAAGGGATGCTGTTGGTAAGCACACCGGACAAGGGGGACCCAGGCCTCAGGGCATACTGGAGGTAGGCCCCATCCTCTCAAAGGGCCGTCACCGCTCTGGAAGCACACGTGGGTTCAACTCTTGGCTTGGCCACCTTCTAATCTGGAGCCAAAGTTCTCCGCTGCCTGGACGTCAGTTACCTTACCTGTGAAATGGGGTGAATTCCTGGAGGGAGGGCAGAGGCTGCAGCACGGCGCCAGGCGCACAGGCACCCGTGGACCGCTGCCAGCCCGGGTGCTTTCTCCCAGTCCTGCCGTGCCCCTTGCCCTGCGGTCCGAGCCTGTCTGTGCCAGCCTGGGGTGGGCCCAGACCACACAGGGAGCGGTTCTGGAAGGTGAGGGGCCCGAGTGGCCACATTGGGGGTGGGGCCAGGCTGGGCAGACACTGTGCCCACGGGTCGCCTGCCCCGCCTGAGCCCCCAAGGGAAGCCTGGCCTTGCCGGCTGCCATTATGGTTAGGAGCTGTGTAATTAACTCTAAAACTGGGAGGCCGAGGAGGAATTAAAATAGAGGCTTAGTGGAAATCAGAGACAAGTGGTGCAGAAAAGGCTGGAGCCGGCTGGACGCCGCAGCCGGGCCTGCAGGGCGGGCGGGAAGAGGGTCTGGAGCTGCAGGGCTGAGGGGGCCGGCGCAGCTCTGGTTCAGGCCCCTCCTCCGGGTGGGGGGCGGGGGTGGGTTGAAACAGCTGAAGTCACGGTTCTGGGCATCTGCGATCCAGGTGGCCGCAGGGTGGGCTGTCTCTTGGGGTCTTGGTGGAAGAGTGTGTCCCAGCCCCCCTCCCAGTTCCTGGTGGGTCCTGGGCTCCCGGGAGCATCACCTTAGTCTCCACTTCCGTCGTCACGTGGCCTCCTCCCTGTGGGTCTGTTTTGTGAATTAAAATTTTTTATGGTGGTGAAATATACAAGACATAAAATTTACCATTGGGCCTTCCCTGGCGGTCCGGTGGTTAAGGTGCCGCGCTTGCAATGCAGGGGGCGCGGGTTCGATCCCTGGTTGGGGAACGAAGATCCCACATGCCGCGGGGCGGGGTGCGGCCAAAACCACAAATCTACCCTCTTCTTCTGGGGATCCATTGTGTGTGTTATGCTTCACAATAAAACAGGTTAACACCAATAACAGACAAACAAATTTATCTTTTTAACCATTTTTAAGTGTACAATTCAGTGGCATTGAGTACATTGACAATGCTGTGTAACAGGCAGAACTTGTTCATCTTCCCAAAGTGAAACTCTGTCCCCATTAAACACTAACTCCCCAGCCTCCGCCCTCTTTCTGTCTCCATGGATTTACTTATCCTAGGTCCCCGCATGTCAGGGAAATCCTACAGTATTTGTCTTTTTGTGTTTGTGTTTCTTCAAAAATGTCCGGTCAAGGAAGACAAAGACTGGAGTGTTTTAGGTCCACACGTTCAAACCAGTAGCTGTAGCCGGTTTTGCTATTAAATTTAAATTCATTAGAATACAGTTACATTAAAAGTGCAGTTGTTGGGCTTCCCTGGTGGCTCAGCGGCTAAGAATCTGCCTGCCGATGCAGGGGACACGGGTTTGAGCCCTGGTCCGGGAAGATCCCACGTGCGGCGGAGCACCCAAGCCCGCAAGCCACAACTACTGAGCTCACGTGCCACAACTACTGAGCCCATGCGCCGCGAGCCCATGCTCCGCAACAAGAGAAGCCACCGCAATGAGAGGCCCGTGCACCGCAACGAAGAGTAGCCCCTGCTTGCCGCAGCTAGAGAAAGCCTGTGCGCAGCGACAAAGACCCAACGCAGCCAAAAATAATGAATAAATTTATTTTAAAACAAAGTGCAGTTGTTCAGTTGGACTGGCCACATCTCAAGCGCTCAGCGGGCACGTGGGCCTGGTGCTGCCCTACTGGACGGTGCACACAGGACATTTCCATCCTTCCAGAAAGTTCTGTTGGAGAGAGCTCTTCTAGGTTCATGGAGACAAAAGGGACGTGATGACTAAAATCGTGTGTGGGCCGAGATTGGATGCTGGGCCAGAATATTTTTTTTTCTATCAGGACGTTTTGATTGTCCTTTATCTTTATCTATTGAAGAAATGTGAGTCCTGTCTCTAGTTGAGGTAAAGTGTGGGACCTATGTTAATTGCCTGATTTTGACATTGGTGCTGGAATTGTGGAGGGGGTGTTCTTGTTCTCAGGAAATACACACTCAGATGTTTGGGGGAAGGGGGTCACGTCTGCATTTTACTCTCAGGTGTTCAGAAAAAGTACACACACACGCAGACATACACAGATACACAGATACACACTGATACACAGATACACACACATATATACACAAACACACAGATACACACAGATAAATACAGAGATACAAACACAGATACATCCTGATACACAAAGATAAATGCAGAGAGATACACACCCAGATCCACACACCCAGATACCCACACACACAGACAGAGAATAGTTAATATACTACAAGCATGTAAGCCGGGGTCTTCTCTGACAGTGACCAGCTCCAGCCAGGAGGCAGGAGTGGCCCGATGAGGGGGGTGCTCCCCAGCCGGGGGTGATGCCCACTGGGTGCAGCTGGGTGGGGAGATTCGCATCTCTGCTGGGGCGCCGTGTGCCCTGTGGGCGTTCTCAGCCTGCGTAGCTTCTGATTCTGACCCATCCTTCATCTAAGTCAGTCTGTTCGTCTGAATTTCCGGTGAGGAGTCCAGGCTCTCTGCAGGTCTCTTGAAGTTGAGCTGTTGGGCCCTTAGTGAGTGGTTACCATGCGGACAGCTGGTCTGAACCCTGGGTTAGCGTTCAGCTGTGTGCACCGTGGTCCTCACCTCGTGGACGCCCACGCCGAACTGGACTGGGTGGGCTGATGGCTCCCACCTACCTGATGCCCAGTCTGTGCCGTCAGGGTGGATAGTTAAGCCAGCCAGGCACGTCCTGTTAGGGAACCAGACCTCAGGAGCCGAAGCCACTCTCCCCTGGTCCCGCCAGAGTCATTGGACAGGATTCGAACCCAGGGCGCTGTGACTGCAAGGTCTGCGCTCCAGGCCGCCTTGCCTGCTGCCCCCAAGTCCCCTCACCGCGTGCCTCCGATTGTGTTGCCAAGCCCACTGCAAGCTGGGAGCTCAGATTCTGGGTTACTGGGTGGAGGAGGTACTGTGGATGCTGATTTGGGATTTTTTTTTTTTTTTTTTTGCGGTACGCGGGCCTCTCACTGTCGTGGCCTCTCCTGTTGTGGAGCACAGGCTCCGGACGCGCAGCCTCAGCGGCCACGGCTCACGGGCCCAGCCACTCCGCGGCACGTGGGATCTTCCTGGACCGGGGCGCGAACCCGCGTCCCCCGCATCGGCAGGCGGACTCTCAACCACTGCGCCACCAGGGAAGCCCCTGATCTGGGATTTTGATGCTGGCCTTTGTGCTCCCAGTGGCCCCCTGCCTGTCTGGCACGTGCTGCTCCAGGGGTCCCCATGGCTGCTGTAGGGCTTTGTCACGTGTAAAGTAACGGGGGCTGCGTCTGTGTGGGGAAGGCAGTGTGCACTTGTGTGAGTGCCCGCTCTGTGCCTGCTGACTGAAACGCAGCGTATTTTGTGCCAGCCGTGATTGTCGGAGTTGAAACGTGTGGATCCCTGGGCAGGGGCACGGGGCAGATGGCCAGGAATGGCCAGGGCCAGTGGGATGGCCGTGCTGTCTTCTCCGAGCAGGGAAGCGCTGGTCCAGGTCGGCGCACGGAGGCAGAGTTTGCAGCTGTTAGCGTTACTGCCCGTACAGACCGTGCAGGCTGAGTAATTTTCCCTTCTCTCCTCTAGTTCCTGTGTTTGAAGAACATTCGCACCTTCCTTAAAGTCTGCCACGACAAATTTGGACTCAGGAACAGCGAGCTGTTTGACCCCTTCGACCTCTTTGATGTCCGAGACTTTGGGAAGGTGAGTGGCCTCTTTCCGGGATGGGCCCCTCCGCACAGAGCCCAGTGGGCAGGTGCAGGCCTGGCTGTGTTACTAACAGGAGGGGGTGCATCGGGGGCTGGGGCAGCGGGACGGCCCCTCCCGCCTCTCAGGCTGCTCTGGGTGAAGTCAGGCATCCTGAATCCAGGAGGATGGGGGGAAAGCCGGGCCTGGACGAGGCCAGTACCGGGGATGCAGCCCTGGCCCTGCCTTTCTAGCTGAGCGACCCTAAGCATTTACTTCCTGCCCCGAGTCTCCCATTCTTTGTGGGAGAAAGGGCACCGGCTCCGTGGGTCAGCTGAGGTGATGCAGGTACCGCTTTTACTGTGGCGCTCCGAGAAGGGAGCCGTCAAGGTTATCCTGAAACAAGCAGGGCCGTCTGGCTCTGAGCAGGTGTCGGGCAAGGCGGGGGTGGGATTATCTGAACTCCCTGGTCCCTGGAGGTGATTCCCTAGGTCCGTGGCAGATAACCCGGGAAGTGTCCCCGTGTTCTCAGAAAGTGTCCCTGGCAGCTGTCTGGGAGTCCTGCTGGCACAGGTGAGGGGAACCTGAGGCCGGGCAGGTAGGTGCAAAAGGCCAGGTGAGGGTATGGCTCATTGTGGCTTCCTGGTGAGCCTGTGTTCAGAGTGTCAAAGCAGGGTGTCACGTTCCATCTGGAAGCCAACAGTTCCAAGGTCCCTCATTTGAAAAGATGGGGTCAGGACGTGATACCTTGTTGATGGCTCGGGGGCCGAGGGCTTGAATCAGGCCAGGCTCTTTGCCGCCCTGTGGCCCAGCTGTTCCTGAGTTCCTGCGTGCTCTTGGAGGGCCCCTCCCTCTGCTGCCGGCCCAGGACTACCCGGGGCCATTTCCACCTGCTGATGGGAAATATCAGAGATATTTATTGCCTGCTTTATCTGAGGACCGTTATCGTAAGGGACCTGGTGTTTGCGGACGAGTTCTGTGAATACATGATTTAGGAAACGCGAGGGGAGTTTTGTATTTGCACTTGCAAATGCTGAGGAGTCAGTTCCAAGAAGAGCCCTTATTTGAAGTGCTGTAAAGTGTCAAATTAGCGTCAATGACTAGGAGTTTCCCATAAGCCACCTGGGCCTGACGGTCCTCTTCTTTAGTTCTGAAATTCTCTAGAAACGAGGTTCCAGGACCTGTTCAAGAGCCTGTCTCTTAGTGTCAGCACCCAGCTCTTAGCGGTTTCTCTTCCTCTCTTAAATGACTCACCCAAGTCCCTCTGGCTGTAGGGCAGTTGCCCGGGACTCTGAGGCCCCCTTCTTCCCCTCTGCCTGGGGGCATGTCTGCTGGGGCTCGGAGCTTGCGTGGAGCTGTGCTGGTGTCCTTTCCCATAAGCGGGCTTTTCTCAGTTTTCACAGTCTTGCTTTATAGATGGCTTAGAACCTCTCACCTGTTCTTATTTCTCCTCGTGACCAGCAGTGCCCTGGGCAGGGGAGAAGCCAGCGGCTCTGGACTTTGGGGAACGGCCTTTGGAACACACACACACACACACACACGGACACACACACAAACACTCATACACACAACTGGTATTTAAAATAATTGCATAGAGGAAAAGACAGGATCAGCCCTGGCGAAACCCACTTCTTGGCCAGCTGTGGCACACAGAGCGCCCGGCCTGCAGCAGGTGCTCAGGACTTTACTTGAGCCGAGTGCAGCCATGTAACACGTACGTGAATTTGGATTCAACTCTCGTCACGTGACCTGCCAACCATGGCCGAACACTGTGAAAGGGGGCACCCCTTATGGTCGTCAGTGGTTCCGGTGGGGTGGTTTGGCCCCGGCGGGGCGTGCCAGCTGCCTGCAGAGGGGCCGCTCGGGGCAAGCCAGGAGTGGGCAGGGGATCTCGACTGTGAGTCACGCTGTGGGGGCCGGGAATGCAACGCAGGAGCCGAGGGGCCTGGGCTCAGCCTCACATCCTGCAGGGAGACCCGAGGCTCTGGGAAGGGCAGGGCTGCCCTGGTTCCGTTCCTGCCCTTCACGTCGATTCCGACAGACCTGGTTCACAACCTGGGTCCACTTACTGGCAGTGACTGTGACCCACCTCGGTTTGCCAAGGACCGCGTGGGCCGGGGAGCCCTCTGCCTGGTGCCCGGTCCGTAGTAGGTGCTCATTAAACAGCGGTGCCGCCCCCAGGTTGGGTGACCAGCACAGGTTGGTGGCAGCTTGCCCTCTCGTAGTTTCTCTGCATCGTTTTATTCGCGCAGACTTCCGGAGCCCAGCCTGGCCCTCCCACCGTCCTCCCTGTGTCCATCTGACTGAGCATCCGTGTACTGCTCTCCCCCTTCCCCGCCTAGTTTTCTGAGCGCGGTAAACCCGTGGTCAGCAGCCCGAGCTGAGTTTGACGTGGGGCCAGCAGAGGCTGGGGCGCCGAGAGGAGCTTCTCCCCATGTGGGAGCCACTGACCAGAGCCTGCTTTGCTCGGCTCGTCCCCCCGACGTCCGGGGACAGGATCCCCTGGAAAGCACGCACGTAAGCAAGACCCCGGCTCCTCCCCGCTGCACCGCTGCCTGCCCTGGTCCCGTTTGGGGACCGTCCCCGCCCCACGGCAGTTGTGGACGGGCAGGCAGAGCTGGGGCTCCAGACTGCAGGACGGGAGCAGGTCTGGGGAAGTCAGGCCCCTCACTCAGGTGTGACTTCCTGGGATGGACTTGGGAAGGCCGTCACCATGTGAGAGTTGGCTCTGAGCGCAGAGACAGCAGACACTCGCCCAGGTTCCCACGGGCCAGATCCGCCTTTTGCCCTCCAGGAGCCCCATCCGGTGGGGACGCCCAGGCTAGTCCAGATGTGCCTGGTGGCGCTCAGTGATGTCAGACCGTGAAGATGTGATGCTTGTTCTGCTGTCCCCCGACTGCCACCACCAGCCCGGCGCGGGCAGAAGGATCGATCAGTAGGGTCGAGTCCAATCTCTGCCGACCGGAATTGCCTGGAGCCCGTGTTGAGAGTGACACTGCGGCCAATTCTTGCCTGGTTGGGAAAGGGCTTGGGGGTGGCTGTGCTCTCTCATGGGGGTGGGTGGGGGCAGGGATTTAAGGTTTCTTTTGCACTTTTTGCCTGGGTGTCCTCCACTTACATAGGATTCAGGAGCAGAGAGGATCCTGATGGGATAGCTGGCTAGTTAGTCTTAGGCTGGCTTAGAAATTTCCAGGTGTTTTTTTTTTCTTTGCTATTATTGAAGGAGGCTTATAGCATTCAGGTCCTGTCTGGGTTCTGGGTGGCGGAGTTCTTCTACTGAACAGCTGCCTCTCAGCTTCCCAAGTCTCTCAAATTGGAGTCATTCCTTGAGAAGCGAAAAGGCGTTCACTCCTCGGTCCTCCCAGCCATCTACCCGTTAAGCATTCAGTTGACCAAGAATTTATTAAACACTTACTGTGGCAGAGATCAAACAGAGAGACTTGCATGACCTTTGCCTTCCGAGGGTCACCCAGATGAGCCGTTGTGCAGGTCACGGTAGAAAAAAGGGGTGGGAAAGTGAAGGCTCTGAACTCTGCCCCTGGAGCTGGCCGTGCTGGCCCACCGTGTGGCTGTGACCCCGGAGCCCTTCCTCTGCCGTGTGGGTGCGGAGCGGGTCCTGTGCAGTGTGAGCTCGGCTGCAGCAAAAGCCCCCCGTCGTAGGGAAGGGATCACCCCTCTTCCCAGGAAGCCACCGTGCGGAGTTGGGCTGATGCGCCGGCATATTCTTCCTGTTTCCAGAACCAGCAGGGTCCCCCACCCGCCCCCTGGCCCCTGGAGAGGAGCTGGTGTTTTGGGGTGCATGAAATTCCAGAAGGTGTTTCCTGACCCTGGGAGGAGCGCTGGGAGGGGCAGCTCATGCCGACTGGGCTCCCTCTGCTTCCCGGCCCGCGGCAGGCAGGTGGACCCCCGGAGACGCTGGAGGGCTGCGGGACCCCGGGTGCAGCCAGCCGTCTCTCATCCATCCAGAGCACGGCGATGGAGGGGGTGGGCGGCGGGGAGAGGGGCTTCCTGTCGGTTAGACCCAGTGTGGATCGCGCTCTGCGGGTACTTGGACTCTTTGAGCTTTCGTTTCTGCAGGGATAGAACGAGGACATGACGGCCCAGGGCGCGGTAGTGTCATGCGGCCTCAGCCAGGAAGCAAACACACGGGTCTTCTCACTGTTACTAGTAATTTGTCCCTCTGCTCACCCATCCGGCGAGCTCCAGCAGGCGCTGAGGGATCCAGAAAGTTGGTTCCGGAAGTCTTTTTTTTTTTTTTTTTTTGGCCCCTGTCCCTGGTATTTTCCCGAATGGTCGCATTAAAAGTATTAGGTTTTTGCTCAAACCAGTCCCGTCAGGGAAGGTTTGAGCAAAGGGCCTGAGATGGGAGCTAAAGGTCAAGCCGCCTGGTGTGGAAAGCGGCAGCCGGTGGGGCTGGCCGCTGAGGCCGGGGCCCTGCTCCCTCCTTGATGTTCCTTCTCGCGTTCCCTCGAGTCCTGTTCTGGGCGTCCGTCAGATGCACAGGGCCTAGGAAGGGAAGGAGCGCGGGAAGGCCGAGTGGGCGGCCGGGATGGGCTGGGTCTTCCCGGGATGCCTTCGCGTGGAATCTGGTTGGTAGTTTTGGACGGAGGATCCTGGTGAGGCTGCAGGGTTTTTGTGGCTTTCTTCTGGTGTCTTGGTCCCAGAGATTGTGGATAAAAGTCACCGTGGAAGGACAGCCTCGTCTCCTCGCTGTGAGCCTCCTAAGTAGGGCGCTGAAGTGGTGGCTTTGCCAACACGTCTGGTCCCGCCTGGCATTGCTGCTGGGGTCGGTCCAGGCAGCGACCCTGGGCTGGCGACTTTCCCGGAACCTCATTTCCTCATCTGGAAGATGCGACTGGTCGTACCAGCTCTCCCCTGTTGATCGGAGCCCCACGGGCGCTGTGTTACGGACAGCTCTTCGTGCGGGCTGGGACCCGGTGGTCAGTGAATAGACGGAGATTTCATCATCATCTTCATTATAATCCTTTGTGGACCAGCCACCTACTGGGCGTGTTTACTTGCACCGTGAAGCCAGGGGTGGAACTGAGAAAGCTTTGTAGGAGGCGAGTCTGTCCTCTGGGTGGGCATCAGGCAGGGAGGGAGGAGGGAGCGGGGGCCCAGGGGGTGGACCCCAGCCTCCAGGAGGCCATGGCCGGCCTCTGGCTCTGAGTGGTCCTGGACCGTCTTTCCTGGGACCCGCTCCCGGTTTCCTGCCAGTTCACTCACTCACTCGTTCTCATCGCGGGCCTTCCTGCAGGCTGCCCCTCGGCCTGCAAGGCCCTCACCACACCGCAGGGCCACCACCCTCACCTCCCGGGGCCTTGGCTCAAATCGCGCTATTTAAAACGGTGGGGATGCCCCCTGGGCCCAGTGCTATCCACCGTCTAAGCAGTTTCCTTCCTTACCAGGGCTGCGGGTCACAGTGCCCTGAGCGGACCACGGGCTGCCTGGCTGTAGGGACGTTCATGCTCTCTTCTGGTGCCTAGAATCCAGCCTGGGATGGGGGGCAGTGCACCAATCTGTCTCTGCGTGAGTCTGTGGCTCTTACTGGAGGAGCTGGGAAGCTGTTGGCGGCGACGGGGTGAGGGTAAGGCATTTCGCAGAAGGCCCTGGTGCCCTCGGTGGGTCAGGAGGCCCAGGCGGGCCCGGGGGGGGGCCCCCATCGCCCACGTCGGGGGCCCGATTCCCTGCGTGTCCCCAGCCTGGGCCGCCCTGGACCTGCAGCCCTACCTGGTCAGCTCGGCTCACGTTAGCCCCCCGTTTTGAGTGGAATTAACAACCCGGGAGGAAGGTCTGCGAGGCTGCTTCTCTCATCTGAGTTGAGCAGAGCACACCCTCTAGTAAACGGGTTGAATTCTCCTGTTTATTATCCATGAAAACATTTTGCTGGGCTCAGAAGCTTCCGAAGCGGTTAAACCTGGCCCTCAGCATGGCTGGGGGCGGACAACAGGCCTCTCCTTAAGTCAGTGCACGAGGTGGGGCGCGCAGTGTTTCCCCCAAGTGCCGGCCCTGCCGGGAGCCCTCGCGCCGGCACCCCTCCCGTGCTTCCCACCTCCTGCGGAGCCCGGTGCGCTGTGTGCCCAGATCTTTGCATCTGTGAGCTCCTGCCGTCTTCAGGGGCCTCAGGAAGTGAGGAAGGAAACCAAGGCCCAGAGAGAGGCTGCGTCTCGCTTGTGTCCCGCGGCAGTGGTGGCACTGGGGGGTCGATTCGGGTCCTGCGGACAGCGGAGGCCGAGTTCTGCCGCGCCCCTTCCCTCTGCCAAGCGAGGCAGCTGTTTGCAGGGGCAAGGAGTGGTCAGCTCTGTGGAATTCTGCCATCTGCAGGGGGCTGGGAAGCTAATGTGGGGCCGGTGTGGAGGCCAGGAGGGCGATATGGGGGCCGGGAGGCGGCGTGGAGGCTGGCAGGGCTGTCTGGGGAGAGGCCACAGGAGGCCTGACTCAGGAGGGGAGGGCTGACCATCAGCTTTTTTTTTTTTTTTTTGCGGTACGCGGGCCTCTCACTGTTGTGGCCTCTCCCGTTGTGGAGCACAGGCTCGGCGGCCATGGCTCACGGGCCCAGCTGCTCTGCGGCATGTGGGATCTTCCCGGACCGGGGCACGAACCCGTGTCCCCTGCATCGGCAGGCGGACTCTCAACCACTGTGCCACCAGGGAAGCCCTGACCATCAGCTTTTTAAAGGGCACAAGGAGGTGCATTCCCTCCTGCAGTGGATTAAACCGTCTGGGCCTGTCTCTGGAGGCCAGGAGGAGGCGGAAGGCAGGGCCTTGCTGAATCGGAGTGAGTCCACTTTTATCTGTTTTCTCTTTCGTATTGTGCCTGACATCTCGCTTATAGGAAGTGTTCTGAAGAGGTTAAAAGCACAGTTTGAAACGAGGGGTCCGTAACAGCTGAGGAAACCCACCTCCCTGGGATCAGGGCTCTAGGAGGCGGGGGCTAGGGCTGGGGCCTCACGGGCTGCCTGAGGGCCCTGGTGGTGGGCAGGCTGGTCACAGCTGTCCTGGATGTGGGAAGCAGGCCCTGTCCGCCAGCATCCCAGTCCGTCCGACTGTCCGCAGGTCAGCTGCCACCTGCTCTGGCTGCGTCCAGAGCCTGGATCTGCTGCCCCGGCCCCAGGGCCCCTCGGTGGTTGTCTCTGCGGGAGAGGTGCCCTTCCTCCTGGCCCTCTGTCCCACTCTTCCTCTCTGCCTGGGACCCTCTTTTATCATCAGCCTGTCCTTCCCCTCCTCCGTCCCCCTGGCATGGGAGCGCCTGGCACATGCCGCCACCCCTGCAGAGCCCTGGGCAGGCATCACTTATCGATCCCAGCACCTTCCCACCGAGCCCCTCTGCAGGCACCCAGGGCCCTGACAGTCTACTGGATTTGGCACACGGGAGGAAACCAGTTTGCTCTGCCAGACCTCCCATCAATCCCGCTATTGCCATGACCCCTTCTCTTGCCCGGCGCCTCCGGCAAACACTCAGCACCGGACTCCTTGAGAGTGCCGATGCTTCTGGGAGCCAGGTGAAAGTGGGCCCATTGAGGCACCTTCGGGGGCTTGGGACAGAGTGTGACGCTGGGGAGCGGGCTTGACCCACACAGGTCGCCTCACCCCTGGGGGCTGTCGTTTTCCCATCTGTGAAATGGGTCTGCAGATGGGCCCCGTCTCAGCTGCTGGAGGAAGATTTGAGACGGTGCGGCTGCCTGTCTGCGTGCGTGAGTCCCGGGGGTGGTGCCCTCGTTGTACCAGCCCGCGCGGAGCCGGTGGCGGTGGCCTTGGCAGCGGGGCAGGGGGGTGGCCAACAGCCCATCCCGCTGTGCCTGGAGTGCCAACCTCACCCGTCACCCTCGCCCCACTGCCCTGCGTTCGAGATCGAGAGGTCAGTTCCTCCTCGATGAATGCAGGCAGCTCCCGGGCTCTGCTCAGGGAAGGAGCAGGCAGCCTCGGGGCATCCATCCGACAGCCCGATCTCCTCGCCCGGGCCTCCCCGTGTGCGCTCGTTTCCCTGGCGTTAGTTCATGCGTTTGCCGAGCGCGGCTGCTCTGCGCTCACCTGCGGCCTGTCTGCCGCCGATGCCCGGGCTGCAGCGAGCTCATCGGCACCCCCGCCCCGATTGCATGCGCGCGGCGCTAATTACCGATTAAAATGCCGCTGCCGAGGGGCAGGCGCGCCTCCGGCCCCGCAGAGACGCCTGCAGGCCTTTTGGCTGGGGCTGTGCGAGCGTCTGCTTGAAAACGTTTCCTCCTTTTAACTGAGGGTTGTCATTTCAGGATGTTTTTAGCCCGTCCGCTTTCAGAGGAACTCACCACCGGGCACACGTGTGTACACACGCGTGCAGGCACACGCAGAGTCAGATAAGCCGTTCAGATGCTGACCCCACGTTTTCTCACTGGTGCTGGGAGTGGTTTTCTCTCTGCTTCCTGGCCGTCATCGCCCGCATAGTGGACAAGGGTTGGGAGAGTCTCGTTTTTTGTTTTATAAATTTATTTATTTTTGCCTGTGTTGGGTCTTCGTTGCTGCGCGCGGGCTTTCTCTAGTTGCGGCGAGCAAGGGCTACTCTTCATCGCGGTGCGCGGGCTTCTCATCGCGGTGGTTTCTCTTGTTGCGGAGCACGGGCTCTAGGCGCGCGGGCTTCAGTAGTTGTGGCTCGTGGGCTCAGTAGTTGTGGCTCGCGAGCTCTAGAGCACAGGCTCAGTAGTTGTGACCCATGGGCTTAGTTGCTGCGCGGCATGTGGGATCAAGTTCCCCGACCAGGGCTTGAACCCGTGTCCCCTGCGTTGGCAGGCAGATTCTTAACCACTGCGCCACCAGGGGAGACCAGGAAGTTTCCATTCTGGTGGTTGAGTCCCTGAAGGTCTGATGAGCTGTGAGTGATCTGGGTCCACCGCCCTGTGGGAGATGGGCAGGTCTTGTGTGTGAGGCCCGGGAGCCTCTGGGCCTTTGTTTTGGCCCCTCTACCCCTGGAAGGGGTTCAGGGAGGAGCTGATGGCCAGGGAGGTGTCTCCGTGGTAGGACTCGTGGGCGAGTCCTACCCATCGACTCCTTTCTCACTTAGGATCATTCCTGGGGAGAGGGGACTTGGGTGCCTGTGGTGGCAGCAGACACGTGCAATGGAGAAGTCGGGGTGGGGGGTTAGGAGCGTTGCGTCCAAGCCCTGCTTCGGCCGCTGCACCTCCTGGCACGTGGGCAGGCCCCTGTGCTCCTCTCTGGCCTCAGTTTCCCCATCTGTGAACAGAGGGTTGGACCGGCTGGCTGACCTCTTGGCGGTGGTTGTTGTGGGGGGGCCTTTCTGGTCCCTGTGGGTGTCGGGTGAGCTGCACACCTCGTGGTTCACTCTCATCCGTGACTTGTACCCTGAGGGCCCCACCCAAGGGGGCTGGGAGCTTGAATTTTCTCAGCTAGTCCTGGCATCACTCATGCATGCTATTTTTTTGGTCTGTGTCCACAGTTAATTAAATTTTAATTGGCTAATTGTTTCTCCCTAGTGCCCCAAGAGATTGTTTCTGTTGAAGCCTGACAACTTGATGTTTGCAGCAAAAAAGCCGAATGAGACCAAGAAAAAAAGAAGAAAAAAAACAAGATGTAAATAATTAATTGTAACAAAGTGTTCCTTCTTGGCATCCTGGAAGGCCTTTCCCAAGGAATACTGCTTCTTCAAATAGCACGTGGCAGGTGGGGGTCTGTGGCCGGTCAGGCCTTCGGGGTTTATGGGCAGTGCCTCTGAATCACAAAGTGTGTGGCTGTGACCTTGTTGGGGGAGAGACCCCGCTGTGGTTCAGACCTTTGCCCATTTACCCCAGGTCCGCACCAGCAAGGGTGCTGGTTCAACCGCCTGACATGCCGGTTAGGGAGTTTCGGCTCGAGCCCTGGAGTATTCCTCCTGCGTCGTCCTTTTTGACTGTGGTTCCTTCAGAAAAAATATTGTGATAAAATGGACCTAATGTGAAATTTACCTTTTTAACCATTTTAAAGCGTACATTTCAGCGGCATTCCATGTGTTTACAGTGCCGTGTAGCCGTCACCACTGTCTTGTTCCGGAACTTTTTGATCAGAGTTCCGAAGGAAACCCCAGTTCCTCCTCCCCCATCCCGCAGCCCCTGGCAACCACTGATCTCTGTCTACAGAAGACACAATCACACGGGATGTGGCCTTCAGTTTCTGTTTGGGCTTCTTTCGCTCAGCGTAATGTGTTCAAGTTCATCGACGCTGTAGCGTGTGTCAGGATTCCCTTCCTCTCTCAGGCTGGGTAGTATTCCGTTGTAAGGCTGGACCAGATCTTGTTGATCCATACCCGTTGCCGGGCCTTTGGGCAGTTGCTACGTCTTGGCTGTTGTGAGCACGGCTGCTGTGCCCGTGCGTGTGCAAAGCTTTGCTCGCCACTTTTATTCTTGGATTCCTAAACCTGCAGCCCTCTCAGCTTCCAAGGCTCTGGGCCCCAGAGGGCCGAGCACCCTCGCTATGGAGTGAAGCCCGCGCTCGGTCCCAAGAGGAGGTGCCCCACCCCCAGCCTGGTGGCTCTCGCTCTCTGAGGGGAAGCGTGGGAGCAGATTGGTGTCCAGTCTCACGTGTGTGGGTTCCAGCTCTCGGGCGGGCCTTGCGGAATATGGGGTTGTTTACAAACGAGATCTGTGGGCCAGGTGAGGCTGGGGGGTACTGTCAGTCACGCTAGGAACACAGGTGTGCAAATATCTTTCTGAGTCCCTGCTTTCATTTCATTCGATTATATACCCAGAAGTGGAATTACCAGATCAGATGGTGGTTTTGTGTTACCTTTTTTTGAGGCACCAGCATCATGGTTTCCACAGCTTCTGCACCATGTTACATCCCACCGACCGCGCACAAGGTTCCGATTTCCCCACCTTCTCACCAACACTTGTTACCTTCTGTGTGTGTGTGTGTGTGTGTTTGATAATAGCCCCCCTAATGGGTGTGGCGTGGTCTCTCATTGTGGTTTTGATTTGCATTCCCTGGTGATCGGTGATGACGGGCATCCTTTCATGTGCTTATTGGCCATCTGTGTACCTCCTCTGGAGAAATGTTCATTCAAGTCTTTGCTCATCTTTTAATCATATTTTTGGCTTGTTTTTTCCCTTTTCGTTTGACCATATATTTGAGGGAGGACAGATGCTCAGCTTTTAGGACAGGGCCTCTGTGGGAGGGGCAGCCAGTGCCACTTGCTGACGGGCAGTTGGTGAAATGTTCACAGAATGCCCAGGGTCTGCCCAGTCCAGCCCACCTCTCCCCTGTTCCCAGAACCCCACCTTCCAAAGCTCCCTCTACCCCAGTACTCTCCCTACCAGGCCACCGGGGCACTAGGCACACCTGCTTCCCCGGCACTGAGTATCAGGCCCCTTCCCTGGGTGGGAAACCCAGGCAGGTGGACACTTCTGGGGTCACAGCTGGGTCAGAGCCAAGGGTGGACGTTCTTTTCCCCCCAGCTCAGCCAGGTAGGGCGGGCTGGGGCTGTCCCGCCGCCTCCCAGGAACGGGGTAGAGAAGCCTCCAGGGCCTGCAAAGCAATCTGAAACCAGACAGCGCCCGGGCCCCTCAGCAGCTCTCGATGGTTCCGTCCTGCCTTGCGGGCATCAGTCAGCACACCTGCATGCCATTACCTGGCCCACTAAACCTGCCCGCGCTGGGACGCACCCAGGCTAAGTGCTACCTGCAAACGTCGTTAGAACAACCCTCACGTCCAGTCCTCGTGGCTTAATTTCCATGAAGAATGAACGTCTGGGCAGATGGGCTCCGTGGAGATTTGTGTTAATCAGCGGTTGATTTCTCGTACTCGCTCAGGCCCCGGGCTTCCTCATGGGCCGGGGAGCCGGGTGGGAACATGGGGAGGCAGCTCTGAAGTCAGAGCCGGTCTCGAGGGCAGCCTCCGGGGATGCTGGGGGGCTCCTCTCAGATGCAGTGGGGGTCGCTGGGTGTCTGAAAGTAAAGATGCTCCTTCAAGGAGGGCTAGGAGTCGGCAACAACCAGGGGGATCGGGCGTGACGTTCATGGAGAACGTGAACACGGGCTGACGCCGGGCTGATCACAGACGAGAGAGCCTAATGGGGGCAGTTGTGGCCAGTGGCCGGCACACTGGTCTAGGGAGGACTGGACCATTCCTAGGCATCCTGGGAAGACCAGGCCCTTGGGCTCGGTGCAGCTGTGTCACCACGGTGGCCGTCATGAGGCACCCCTGGGAATGAGGCGGCTGTGACCTCGGCCCCGGTCACACCTCCTTTATGGCCCCTGGCTTCGGCCGGTGTGTGGCCTCATGCTCTGCGGACATCCCGAACCCTCTCGAATCTCTTCGCTGCAGGTGGGCACAGGCAAGGTGAGTGTTCTCGGGTCCCTTCTATTTATTTTTTATTTTATTTTTTAAATTCTGAATTCTGCTTTTTTTTTTTTTGGCCGTGCCACGCGGCTTGTGGGATCCTAGTTCCTTGTCCAGGGATTGAACCCGGGGCCACAGCAGTGAAAGCGCCGAGTCCTAACCACTGGACCGCCAGGGAATTCTGCTTTTTAATTTGAACAAATCCCGCATATCAAAGACAAATAACTAGCCCGCATCTGACATATAAGTAACTAGTTGGAGTTTTATTCAGCGTTGTGGGCTGCGGAAAACAAAATCATTAAACTGAATTGAGGCCAGAATCTTAAATGTCAACAATCATCCTTTCGCAATAGTAACTACAGATTTACTTTAAAAAAAATAATTAAAAAATAAAAATACAAAAGAAATACGATAAGTAAATTTGGTATGGCCAAAATGACTTCACTCTGTTGAAGCTCTTAGAGCGAAGAGCTTTTAGACCGGGAGGAACAGGTCGGTGTCACGGGACCGGCAGGGATGGGCTGAGAGGAGGGTCCCTGGCTGCAGCCCCAGGTCGGTCTGTGGGGCTGCAGAGATTGGGGTCAGGGAAGTGGGACCTGGTGTATTTGGGCTCAAGACTCGGGGTCCGGATTCCTTAGAGCGAGACACAGCTTTCCTTCCGGACATTCAGTGGTCTTTCATTCATTCAGCAAACACTGTGGCGTGCCCACGGGCCAGGTGCCGTGGTCAGGGTGGTGAGTGGCCGGCTCCCACTGTCCCCGCTCTCCAGCTGGCGAGGCGGGGGCGGATCTCCCCCATGCCTGAGCCTGGAGGCCGAGGGCTGGGGTCTTCGGGAGAACCCCGAGTCTGCATCCCCAGCTTGGGTCCTCCAAGGACCCTTTGAGTGCCCCCATGTTTCCTCTTAGGACTTTGAGTTTTCAAAGAGTACACATATGAAACCAATGACAAGTCATTAGTTTTCCCATTTTTAATTAGAGACTAATTATGCGTTACACTTGATCCACCGCGTTAGCCCTGCCCCACGCGGAGGGCGCAATGGCCAGAAAGGGTGCAGGTGGGAAGTTATGAGTTGGGACATTCAGTCTGGGTGTGTTCATGGTACTTGGAGAGCTCTGGGACTGTGACCTTCACCCGGGGACTGTGACCTTCAAGGACCCCAGTGCCTTTCACTATGGAGGACACGGGGTCATCAGCAGCAGCTGTGGTGGCTGCACCCCGTCCCGGGCCAACCCAAGGCTCCCCTGTGTCGTCAGCCGGGATGGTGGAGGGCAAGTATCTAGGGAGGAATGGCTCCCCGCCAGTGTCAGCCTGGTCTCCACGGGGCTGTGGGCCCCCATGCCCATGCGAGTGGGCAGGCAGAGGGGCCCCTGCACACCTCTCTGCCCAACCAGCCGGACTCTCCTCTTTGACCCAGTGACATGGTTCCGGGACGGCCCGGCATCTCTTCCTCCGTGAAGCCGCCGTGGGTTGCTCCAGCACAGATCCTAGAATGGCTGGCCTTGGCAGTCTTCCAGCCAGAGCCCTTGTTGTGCCGGTGGGGCACGGAGGCCCTCTGTGGGTCTGAGGAGAGCCCAGGCTCTCTCTCCTGGCCCCTGGAGCCCAGGTCCCGGGTGATGGGAGGGCCGGGCATGGCCTCTAGGGGCTGACCAGGGTGAGGCTCGCAGCTCAACATCTATAGCAGATCCCTTTACCTGTTCGAGCTGCCGCTTTCCCACTGGGAGGCCTGGCCCCTGGCAGGTAGTAGGGTCCGGCCTGTGGCAGGTCCACACCCGGGCCTCCTTGGCCTCTCCGTAGCACCTGGCATGGGGTGGCAGTGCCCAGGCCGGGCAGGGTTGAGCACACAGAAAGCCGCCCCGGGGTCTGGGGCCAGCAGAAGCTGACTCTGGGCTCTGCTGAAGGATGGCAGGGCGGGACGGGCCGGGCCTTCCACCTCGCGGCCCAGGGATGCCGAGGGCATGCTCTTTGTTTTGCTTCCCTGAAACAGACCCCATCCGTCTGGCTCTGGCTTCTGTGCCGTTTCCAGCTTGCATTCCTTTTTGATACTGAAATATTTTAGCGGGTGGCAAAAATGGCCCAGTGCCCTTTCTCCCTCCCGAGACGAGAGGAATGTTCAAGAAAATTCCGTTGCCCTGGCGCCTTCCCTGGCTGAGCAGGCAGCCTATGACCCGTGGATTAGAATGGCAGGGAGACCAGCCCGCTGTGCCGGCCACTGGGGTCCGTGAGGCCCTGGGCTAGGAGTCTGGGCACCTGGGTTCCAGGAACCCCTCAACTGGGGTTGCGCGGCCTCAGGGCGGGTCTCGGGACGCGGCTCCACGGCCGAGCGAGGAACGCGGAGGCCTGGAGCCTTCGAGCCTGATTTCAGAGCCCAGCTGGGCCCTCTCTGGTGACGAGGACTGGGATGTTGCCTCTGTTTCCCATTCGTCCCTGCTCCACAGGTGGGCTGTGGGCACCTGGGAAGGATGGCGCCCCACGCATAGAAGGTTCTGGAGCAGCCTGTGGTGGTAGTTTTACCTTTCACTGGGTAGCGGGGTGTGTGTCAGAAATGCAGAGACACGGCAGCAAGGCGGGCCCGAGGGGAGGTGCGGAGAGTCAAGCGGTAAGCCCCGAGGGCCGAGCCAGGCCTGGATGAGAGGAGAGGTGGGGATCCGAGGTGGTGGGGACGCTGTGAAAGGACCGTGGTGGTCTTTCGGGGGCTGTGGGTCCCCGGGGCTGAGAAGGCGGTGTGCGGGGGGAGTCAGGCCCGCCCAATTTCAGTTCTGCTTCCGTGTCCATTACATGTGTGACCTCGGTCATCTGCACAGCCTCGCTGGCCTCATCTACAAAATGGGAAGCAAGATGATATCACGTTAAAGCAGCCCCGTGACGTTGGGAGGAGGGAGTCTGGAGCGCCAGCCTTGTCCTGGCGCCAGCGAGCGCTCAGGAATCCCCCCCCACCAGGGGCTCTCATCTCTGGCCTGGATTCCTAGATGTGTCTAGTGGTGTGGTAACGGGGGGGTAAGCGCTGGGCATGGGTTAGAGCACAGAAGCGCTGGATAACTCAGAAAGAAGACCCTTACCGTTGGCGGTCTTTCAACCAGCTTCTAGCAGTGCTGGAAGCATCCACTGCTCTTAGCGTTTCTCATGGTTTCCCTGTTAATGCAAATGGAGAAATCACCGCAAGACGTCTTTCAACTGGAAAAGGAGAGATGTCCTACTACTGTGGGCATGTCATTAGGAAAAGCAAATTAACTCGTGTTTAATGGTGTTAGAATCTCGATCACTTTGGAAAATGGGGTTGGTGAGGCGGGAAATGAGAAATCGCGGGCGCCCTTTGGAGGAGGTCGGGGAAAAGGAGAGTCTCAGGAGTGTTTGGGAGTGGCGGGTGCTGGGTCTGGATGGGGGTCTCAGCTGGGTGAGGGCTGCAGGGTGGGCGGGATCCAGCGTTTTCCACAATGTTGTGTAAATTCTCTCCTTCGTGGTCCCAGTCTCTGCAAGCAGGGTGCGGGGCTGCCGTAGCCTGAAGGTTTGTGTCCACCTCTCCTCCAAATTCATATGCTGAAACCTAGTCCCCAGGGTGATGGTGTTAGGAGGTGGGGCCTTCTGGGGTGATGAGGTCATGAGGGTGGAGCCTTATGAATGGGGTTCGTGCCCTTATCAGAGAGGCCCCAGGGAGCTCCCTTGTACCTTCTGCCATGTGAGGGCACAGCGAGACGAGCCGGCCTGTGAACCAGGAGGCGGGTCCTCACCAGACACCGAATCTGCCAGCCACCCTGTCTGCGGTATTCGGTGATAGCCTGGATGGACTGAGACAGGGTCCACCCAGCCTTTTCTGTCTCCAGGGCTCTCTCTCTGGGGTCTTTTGGGCTCTGATCTGGGGGGCGGGGAGACAGAACCAGCTCAGCCCTTTAAGGGTGCTCACCTGGCAGGTTGTCCCCCCAGCTTCAGTTTCCTCACCCATAAAAGGGAGGGTGACACCTGCCTCTGGGGGGACTTAGGGAGCAAGTGAAACCCCATGGGTCAGTCCCCGTCAGGTCTGAGTTGACTTGATTGGAATAGCGGCCCCTCTGTGCGGTGTTTACCTTTTCAGTGGGACCAGTATTTTGTTTTTGAGTCGCTAATGGCACTTTGGGGATTATGTCTTTGCAACTCACTAAAAATGACAGCTCGATCTTTTGTGAACATAAAAAAAACCCTTCTAGCAAAAGTATGAGTTTTCTGCTTCTTTTGTGGTGGGTTCCCAGATCTCTGATAAGTCATAAAGAATATTCAACTTGACGTTCCACCATTAGAGAATCATTCCTTTGACTTAAGTTCCTATTGATGTAGGTAACCCGGTAGGCTTTATCTCTCACTTCTCAGTGCCGAGGAGTTTGCAGGTCCTCTCTTGAGGATGGGTTCCGATCAGGAACGGAGAGAGAACTTGGGCCCAGCACAGGGGAGGACAGCGCTGGGGCCCCGGAGGAAGAGAGGTGCAGAGCCCGGATAATTGAATGAGCTCTCGGGCCGGCCCGTCACTGGCCCTTGGGTGGGGAGGGATGGTCCGGAGCCTGCTTGGTTTTGATGGACAGAGACTTTTTGCAGTAGGCAAGGAGGGAAGCCCAGGACAGACAGAGCTGCGGCCAGTCCAAGAAACCCAGCGGGAGTGGAGGGATGGAGCTTCCTCTGTCTGTCGGGCAAACTGGGCCGGCTTTCCTTCTGCTCCGATTCTGGAATCCACAGAGGTGCTTCTCCCCATCCCCTGCTCTCCCTCCCTACCCCCTTTCACCCTCTTCATGGCCACTGAGACTCCCACTCACCCACCCGTGTTCTTCGAGCACCAGACTCCCCACTAAAAGTCACATGGATTCCCAGAACGACCCCGTCGGGCCCAGATGCCAGCTCTGGAGTAGCGGGCGAATATGCCCGTGTGTCTGGGTTTGCGCTGCCTTTGTCTGCGCGCCCCCCTTCCCTCTCTACAGAGAGGGCTTTATCCCGAGGAGGGAAGCTTCCCCCATGAATCACTGTCAGTTAGCTGTCAGCGCAGTTCATGCATGCGTCGTGCTCCTTTAGTCCGCCTTATCTGCGCCAGACCAAGCCTCCTCCAAGGAGCAGGTGATAAGCCGTGAGCAGCACAGCCGCGTCTGGGAAAAGACCCTCCTTCTCCTGCGGCTCCCTGTGGCCGTGGCCTGTGCCCATTTCCTGGCAGGCCCTGGGAAGGCAAGATGTGGGTGCGCTTGTGTGGGTGCTGTGAGTGTGTGTGTGTACATGTGTGCGTGTGTGTCCACGTATGTGTGTGGTGTGTGTATGTGTGTGGTGCGTGTATGGGTGCATGTGTGCGTGTGTGTCCACGTATGTGTGTGGTGTGTGTATGTGTGTGGTGCGTGTATGGGTGCATGTGTGCGTGTGTGTCCACGTATGTGTGTGGTGTGTGTGGTGCGTGTATGGGTGCATGTGTGCGTGCGTGTCCACGTATGTGTGTGGTGTGTGTGGTGCGTGTATGGGTGCATGTGTGCGTGTGTGTCCACGTATGTGTGTGGTGTGTGTATGTGTGTGGTGCGTGTATGGGTGCATGTGTGCGTGTGTGTCCACGTATGTGTGTGGATGTGTGTGGTGCGTGTATGGGTGCATGTGTGCGTGTGTGTCCACGTATGTGTGTGGTGTGTGTGGTGCGTGTATGGGTGCATGTGTGCGTGCGTGTCCACGTATGTGTGTGGTGTGTGTGGTGCGTGTATGGGTGCATGTGTGTCCACGTATGTGTGTGGTGTGTGTGGTGTGTGTGGTGCGTGTATGGGTGCATGTGTGCGTGTGTGTCCACGTATGTGTGTGGTGTGTGTGGTGTGTGTGGTGCGTGTATGGGTGCATGTGTGCGTGCGTGTCCACGTATGTGTGTGGTGTGTGTGGTGCGTGTATGGGTGCATGTGTGCGTGTGTGTCCACGTATGTGTGTGGTGTGTGTGTGTGTGTGATGTGTGTCCATGTGCCTGTGCGGTGTGTGTCTGTGTGCATGTGTCTTGTGTGCCATGTTGTGCACGTGAGCTCTGCACCCTCAAGGCTTCCACTGGGCTCTTCCCCGGAGACGAGGGACTCACTGAAGGCTCGTGTTCTTGGGGTGCTTTGCAAAACAACCAGGGCCCCTCACCTGGCATTTTCTTCCAAAGAAGCTTCCTTGTTGTGCAGCTCTGCTCCTGGTTCCTGGGGGTGTGTCTGCAGGGAAGGAAGTGCGGGGACAGGGTGCGGCGGCTGGGTGGCGAGGGGCCCCTGTGTCCACCTGGGGCAAATCTGATATCACCAGGGCCCGTGAGGACTAGATCCGGGGGCCCTTGTCAGCACGTGTGTGCCAGGAAGGGAAGGAGAGTAAACACACATAGCATAACATTTACCATTTTAACAACTTGAAAGTGTGCAGTTCTGCGGCGTTAAATAAATTCATAGGCAGAGCAATCACCACCGCTGTCTAGTTCCAGAACCTTCCATCACCCCGGAAGGAAACCCCGCACCTGTCAGCAGCCACTCCCCACTCCTCCCTCCCCCAGCCCCTGGCAGCCACCAGTCTGCTTTTGGGCTCTGTGGATTCACTTCTTCCGGACCTTTCATGTAAGTGGACTCCTCCTACTACATGTCGTTTCTGTGTCTGGCTTCTTTCCCTCAGCGTGACGTTTCCAAGGTTCATCCACATTGTACACGTCAGGACTTTATCCTTTTTATGGCTGAGGAATATCGCATTGTGGGATCTGCGTGTTCATCTGTCGATGGCCACGGGCTTGTTGGTTACCGTGAACAGAGCTGTGTGAACACTCATGTACGGGTGTGAGTTTGACCGCCTGCTTCAGTGCTCTGGGTACACGCCTAGGAGCGGAATTGCCGGGTTACGTGGTGAGCCTGGGTCTAACTTACCGGAGCCACCGACTTTCTGACTTGACGGGACAGCCCAGGGCACCTTCTGGGGTTTAGGGCCTGAGGTATTTAGGCTGAGTTGTCATTTTTGGTTGGGTGGTGTTTGTGTTTCAGGATTAATGTTGACCTATAACAGAGCTGACATCCCTGCCACTGGAGCTGGGATGTTTATGGCGTTACGGGGCTCTGGACAGAAACCTCCCGTGGGGCAGGGCCCCCTCTCCCCTGGGACTGACTGGGGAAACCTGCTGGCATCGCTGCATGCTCTTCTCTATGGGGGGCCCACCTCCTGCTCCCCCATAATCTCTCCATGGCCATCCCCAAAGGGCAGTCTGCCGCTGCATCTCTGTGACTGTCCGGATGGCCTCCCCGTGGCTCCCTGACAGGGTCTCCACGTCCCAAGTCCAGAACCTGAGCATCTCCTTGTGGTCGGGTGTCGTCCAGCTCCTCTGCTCTGGCCCCACTGGAGGGTTTGGGGACAGGAGGGATACCAGAGGGTTGCAGGGGCGGGGGCTCCTGTGGGGGGAGATGTTTCCGGGTGGGGGAGGGGAGGAAGGAGCTCACTAGCTTCCTTACCAGCCATTGGGTTCTGTGCGTCCTTGTTCGCCGCCAGCGAGCAGGCAGGGAGGTGGAGGGCTGCTGGGGGTCCTGGGACCAGCTAAGGAGCCGGAGGCCACACTGTCCTGCCTCCACCTGGAGCTGGGGGTTGTCCAGACCAGAACTCTCTGCTGTCCCTCACTCTCCCTCTCAACGCCCCACATCCATCATTGCCCCCATGATCTATCCCAGCAGCTCTCGGTGGGGCCATTCTGCCCCCAGGAAACACGTGGTGATATCTCGAGACAGTTTTTAAATGAATGTATTTATTTATTTTTGGCCGCGTTGGGTCTTCGTTGCTGCACATGGGCTTTCTCTAGAGCGGGGGCTACTCTTCGTTGTGGTGCGCGGGCTTCTCATTGCAGTGGTTTCTCTTGTTGCGGAGCACGGGCTCTAGGCAGGTGGGCTTCAGTAGTTGTGGCACGCAGGCTCAGTAGTTGTGGCTCGCGGGCTCTAGAGCACAGGCTCAGTAGTTGTGGCGCATGGGCTTAGTTGCTCCGCGGCATGTGGGATCTTCCCGGACCAGGGCTTGAACCTGTGTCCCCTGCATTGGCAGGTGGATTCTTAACCACTGGGCCGCCAGGGAAGCCCCTTGAGATGTTTTTGATGGGCACAGCTAGGGGACAGGGGATGCTACTGGCGTTTGGTGGGTAGGGGGTACAGCCCCCCCCACACAGAGCATCCAGCCCCAAAGCTCCATCGCCTGAATTCCCTAGAATCGACCTCTGCGTGCCACCTCCCCTGCTGTCAGCTGAGTCCCCGGATTCCTTTTCTTGTCTGCTCTCTGCTGTAGCCCCTGCTCCCGCGCCCGCCGCCTGCAGGCTGTTTTAGACACAGCAGCCAAAGTCACCTTTCAGATGCAGGTCTGCTTGTGCACTTCCTCTGCTCAAAGGCTCTGTTGGGTCCGCGCTCACTCAGGGGAACAGCCAGCATCCCCGCAAGGATTGGCCAGGCCCACGGGACCCGGCCCTGCCGTGGCGCCCCCTGCCCGGCTCTGCTGGCCTCTTTGCAGCTGCTCCATCAGGCCAGGCTGTTCTCCCCTCCGACCCGGCGCTGGCTGGTCCCCCTGCCTGGACCGCCTTCCCCAGAGGGCTGCCCGGCCCCTCCCTCACGGCCTTCAGGTCCTCTGGCAGCTCTGACCCCTCCCTCCCCCCACGCCCCACCCGTCCCCTGCCCTGTGCCCTCCAGCATGCTGATAAGCGTCTTATTAATACGCTCCTGTCACTAGCCCTAGAGAAGGCTGGTCCCATGAGAAGAGGGGTCTGTCTTGTTCACCTCCGGATCTCAGAAACCAGAGCAGGGCCTGGCACACAGTTCCGGCCCCATATACGTTTGCAGACTGAAAGAATGATTCAGCCCCGCCTGGCAGGAGTTTCTGGAGATGGCCGCAGGCATCCTTTCTTTCTTCCCCACATACACGTGGGCCTCTGTCTGGGGGCCTGCGTCTTTCTGGAGTATAGCCGGTTTTTACCGTTCATCTCCTGTGCTGATTGAACAGACCCACGTTCTGAGGGCTGCAGGCAGAACAGATTTCCCCATGGTGATGCGTTCGCTGAGGGAGGTGGGGCTGGGCCCGGGGGCGGCTCCTGCGCTCTCTGGAAGCAGGAAGCGCAAGCCAGACTCTGGGGAAGGGCCAGCTGGAGCCCTTAATGCCGGTTGAGTGCTGTGTGGACACCCCGCTCGGGAGCCATCCAGGACCTCCCAGAATCGCCTGGGTTGTGCTCTCCGTTTGCTAGAGAGCGTAAAGCGGCTTCGCAGGGGCAGGACCTGGCCAGGGCGTCCAGCACCCGGGGAGCAGAGTGTTCAGAGCCTGCGTTCTCAGAGGACCCCTGCCTGGACTATGTCCCTGCAGCAGTCAGCGACTCTGCGGGTCTTAGTGGGGGCTCTCCGAGCAGCCCTTCCGGGTGGACGCGGCTCTCTGCACGGATCCAGAACATTGACCCAATCCAGCTGGGCGGCCCGGGGCACCTGTGCAGTGTCTCCTCTTGGGGTTTTGTTATGGGGCCAGAGTACGTCACGAATGTGCCAGCACTTTGAGGAGATACTTTCAGTAGAAAAGTGTGATGGGGACAGAATGTCACCGAGAGGGGACAGCATGCCCTCCAGTGCGCACAGCTGTTCCCACAGGTGTATGCATGGCTCAGCAGAAAGGTGTGAATTAGGGACTAAAAGAAAGCCCTTTCCTTTACTTAATTCTCAGAACACTCGTGATAGCAAGCGTGTGGGTTTTCCCCACCAAGCCATTCTGACCCTGCAGTTAACACAGACCCCACAGGTGGAGGGTTCAGCCCCATGCCCGTCACAGGGCCAGGTTGTCACCTGTGCTTCTGACCGACTGGCTATAAATTGGGGCTTCCCGCCAACCCCTCCTCGGGTTCAATAATTTGCTAGAACAGCCCACAGAACTCAGGAAAGCACTTTGCCTCCTATTACCCGTTTGTTATGAAGGGTGCAGGTCAGGGACAGTTAGATGAAAAGGTAAATAGGGCCAGGAGTGGGGAAGGGGTGAGGCTCCCATGCCCTCCCCAGGAGCATCTCCCTCCCAGCACCTCTGTGTGCTCACCAACGCGGAAGCCCTCCGGACCCCACGGTTCAGGGACTTTTATGGAGGCTTCCTCATGCCGGCATGATTCAGTATTAACTCAATCTCCAGCCACTCTCCCTTCCCTGGAGGATGGCTGGCTTGGTTTCTCTGGTGACCAGCCCCCGTCCTGAACTACCCACGAGCCCACCCAGAGTCACCTCATTAGAATAAAAGCTGCCTCCTACGACCCCAGAAATCCCAAGGGTCTTAGAAGCTCCCTCCATGTCAGGAACCGGGAGCAGAGACCAAATATTTATATTTCTTCTGCTGGCACAGGGACGAAGGTCACGGCGGGGACCGCACACCCTCCCGTGTACACTTTTCCCACAGGTGTGCACTCTGTCACCCGGCTCTACTGCGAAGATCTATCAGTCACGGTGTCTTCTGGGAGAAAAGAAGTCCCTGCAAACTTGTCTGGAGGTGCCTGAATGCATTTCCTCTGGGCAGTGATGCAAACCATGGCTCTCAAGCTTGAGTTGGCATTACAGCAGTAGAGCAGAGGGAGTGTGTTTACAAATGCAGGGTCCTGAGTCCCCCTTGCAGGGGACTGTGATTCAGCAGGTCTGGATGGCGGCCCGGGGTTCTGAACCTTTCACCAGGGCCCAGGTGGCGTCACAGGTCGGGCCTGAGAGTCACGCCCTGGGCAACCCAGACACGAGACTTGGGCTGCAGGTTTTTATCTCGACCAGGAGGCTGGCCGGGGGCGAAGAGTCAGCTAAGTGCCTGCTGGCCCTGGGCTGGGGCTAGGCTCCCTCAGGAGTGACACTGTCCATACAGTGGGGTGGGGTCGCCGAGGAGGGCAGGAGGGGACCTGTGGGGTGAGGGCTGTGTTTCCTGGGTACGTACAAATGTCAAAACTGATCGGGTTACACACTTTAAGTATATGCAGTTTATTGTACGTGGATCATACTTGAATAGAGCTGTTAACAGGTAACTACGTTTAATTCCTCAGTTGCACCAGGCACATTTCAAGTACTTAGTGGCCACGTGTGTCTGCGGACATGGAGCATTTCTGTCCCCGCGGGAAGTCGTGTGGGATAGCGCTGCTCTGGGATCTGCCCTGGAGTGAGGCATGCTCTTTTTGTTTTGTTTTTCTTTATTTAAAAACACAGTTCTAGGGCGTCCCTGGTGGCGCAGTGGTTGGGGATCCGCCTGCCGATGTAGGGGACGCGGGTTCGTGCCCCGGTCCAGGAATATCCCACATGCTGCGGAGCGGCTGGGCCCGTGAGCCATGGCCGCTGAGCCTGCGCGTCCAGAGCCTGTGCTCCGCAACGGGAGAGGCCACAACAGTGAGAGGCCCGCGTACCGCGAAAACAACAACAACAACAACAAAAAACAAAGAAAACCCCCCACAGTTCTGGGTACACTGTGAATGCGTGAATATATTCCGTTCATTAAATGTGGAGATAGTAGAGATCAGTGCTCCTGAGACGTGGCCATGCCCAGCCCGACACTCCACGGCCTGTTTAGTTTGCCAGGGATTTTGACAGCCAGGAGACCATGACCTCCCAGGTGCAGCTTCGTGTCTGGCTCTGTCCCACGTGGAAATAAACACCCGGCTGCCTCAGATGGCCGTGCCCTTTACAGGCATTTGTTAGACTAAGTCCTCTTCCCCAAGCACTTACAGATGCTCCTGTCAGACAGCTCTGGGCTCCACTTGCTTCCCCCCATTTTCTTGCAACTTTGGGAAAGTGACTCACTGGTCCTTCATCTATAAAGTGGGGTCAGTTCTGGGTACATTAGGGAACTCTCAGCATGGCGTTTCTCTGGTGCTGTGTCTTCACGTGGAAGACCCGAGCCCGCACCAGTTTGAATAGACAGCTGTGTATAGCAAAAAACCCAACACAATGGTAGCCTAAACTCACAAATGCTTACTCTCTCCTAAAGGAAATTGGGAAGTAGGCAATGCAGGGCTGGTGTGACGCTGCCACGGAATCATCAGGGACCCAGGCACCTCCCGTCTTTCTTTCTGTCCCCTCATCACTGGCTTCCAGTCTCAAGGTCCCGGTCCAAAATGGCTTCAAGAGCCCTAGCCATTACTTCTCTCTTCTAGGCAGTAGGGAGGATGGTGAAGGGGAAGCAGACTCATTTAAGCAGACTTTGTGGGAGCTCCACTCACCGTTCTGGTTCCTCGTTACTGGCCAGATTGTAGTCACGTGGCCTCGTACCATTACAGCGAAGCCTTGGAAATGTGGTCTTTGGTATTGGGCTGTCCCTGATAAAGAGGTAGTGCACCTGGTGAGACTGAAGGGCAGGATGGAGGATGGGAGGCCACCAGCTGCCCTGCAGCTGAGTTTCGGAGAGCGAGTCTGTAAGCTCATCCCTGTTGACATGCACAAAGAATTTGAAGTTAATGCACATTTGGGGATTTAAGGGGACACATTAATAAATAGAAATACAGTGTTCAGGTGAGGTTTCAGAGTTGAGAAGAGGAGGGTCGGGTCTGGGTGTCTCCTCTGGCCCCGTGCACCTGTGTCCTTCATCTTCTACAAGGCTTTCTCTTCCTCTTGGCCCAGTCCGGGCGTCTGGTTTGCACAGCTCTGGCCAGACATAGGCAGGGACGGAGGAGACAGCCCAGCCACTGGCTGTGTTTGCGAGCGTCCTCCCACCACCGTTTGGCGAGTGCCGATGTGTGCCAAGCTCTATTCTGAGCGCTTCCTGTGTTAGCAAGGAGCCAACAGCGAGCGGCTGATCTAGACCTCTTGCAGATATGCGTGGCCGTGGGCTGGCTGGTGGAACGTGAGCTGGGTGGCTCTGCCACCCTCGACCATGTCAAGGGCGAGAAGTAACCTGGACTGTGCCTGGGCACCGAAGGCACAGTCTTGTTGGCTACGGCAGTTGGTCTGCCCTGACCCATTTTGCAGGTGAGGAAACTGAGGCTCACAGAAGTCGCTGGTTGTATATGGTTGTGCAGCTCCACAGTGGAGGAACTGGGTTTTGACCCCCCTGGTGGGCCCTGGGGCTCAAACTCAGCCCCAGGAGTGACTTTCAGGCCAGGGACTTTGAAAAGGCGGCACATGTCCACCCCGTCCTGGGGAAGGCAAAGGAGACGAGACCGTGCCCACCGGCAGAGGGTTTGTTGGAATGATTCCATAACCGGTTTTCTTAGTGCGCTGTCTCTGCAAGGACGGGGCTGGGCAGACTCGTGGTCTCTCCCGGGTTGCTCTGGGGGCCTGGGTTTGGGCCATACCTGGCAGTTTTGTAAGGTAAAGATCACGTGGTTCTCCTTTACTCCTTGTGCGCCCCGGTCCCTACTGGAAGGTGCGCAGGTTTGTCTTGGGATCCGAGGAGCTGAGTTCCATGGCTGGCTCTGCTGGACTGAGATGCTCTTGCCTCCATCACGTCACCGGTGACTGGGCCCCGCACGGAGTTCTCAGAGCTGCAGGGGCTGCAAAACCCACCCGGGTCGGGGGGGGGCGCTGTGCTCCTGCCCCACGGTTTGTAGATGTGTCTGCCTCCGAGACCCAGAACAGGAAAGGCCTCTCCAGTTGGTCCCCTTCAGGGCTTCAGAATCGACTTGAAGCTGCTGCCCCATCCCTGAGTCTTCCTGGGCCATTAGGTTCAAAGGTTCCAGACTTTTCCACGGAGGCTTTGGTCTAGGTGCCCAGCTCTCACGACCTCAGGGTATTTGCCGTTTCTGTCGCGGTTCTCTGTGGGGGACAGAGTCGGGGGGCTGGCTTTCCCTCTGGGGAGGTGATGATTGCCCGTCTCTGGGGGGCAGGGGCCAGCGATCCCTTCTTCCATCCGGCCCGGTTTCTGCTTTGGGGAAGCGCTAGCAAATGCGTCTTTGTGACACCAAGTAAATGGTGCCCACGCACCACGCCAGACGTGGCTTCTGGAAAAAAGTGGGACCCAGTAATTCACTAATTAGCCTCCTTCAGTGCACACAGGGTTCGGGCGGCTGCCAATACGTATATTATAAAATGAAAAAACCGTGACCGGGGCCATGACAAACAGGGAGGAACAGTGAAGATGACACAGGAACAGATAGCACAGTCCCTGAAGGCCCTCTTGGGGACCGTGATTGTCCACAGTTGGGTTCTGTGCCACCTGAGGCTGATGTGAAACGAGAAAGATGCATCCTTGGTCCGAGTCCTTCCGAGGGGGGTGGTGGGGGCACGTCTCCACCGCCCGGGGAGCAGGGCTTTCCCACGCCCCGGGTTCCACCCGGGGCCCTCCTGGCACCTTTCCTGCCCTCGGGGCTCCTTGTCACACAACTCTGGGGGGCGCCATTCCCTCAAGGGGCTGAGACTGGAACCTGCAGCGCTTACCCTCACCCTCTGCCACCGGTCTTCTAGGTGGATCCGTACAGCTCCCCCACTTCCCGGCGGCCACAGGGACCCAGGGACAAGGAGGGGCGGGTACAGGGATGAGCCTCCACCGTTTCCCCTCCTCGGGTCTCAGTTTGGGTTCACGGTGGGTGTGTCCTGCCCTCGGGGAGCTCTGAGTAGAAGAGGCAGGGCTGCCATGGCCACAGAGCAACAGTGTGCCGTGAGGGACGGGGCTGGCTGCGGTGGACCCTGCAGGTCCTCGTCTGCTAGGGGTGTCAGAGGGGGCGGGTCTGAGAGGTGTGGGGGTCAGGGCGTCCCGACAGAGCCTCTCGGGGAGGATGCGGTGCCCGCCAGCTTAGCCCGGGGAGCTGGAGAGGAGGGTGGGGCGAGCCAAGGGGCTGCACCTCCCGTTTCAGGGTGGCTTTTCTCTCTGTCGGGCGGGGCTCCCCATCCTCTCCGCCCACCTCCTCAGCCCTGGGGCTCTTGAGTGGCCATAAGGATGGTGGTGCCGGCAGGACCAGGAGAGTCAGTGTGCTGGGCCTCTGCCCTCCTCTGCTCTCTGGGGTGGGCAGCAAAGCGGGGATGGGTGGTGGTGGGAGGGATGCATCCTGCCCCCTCCCTCCCGCACCGTTTGTGCATCTGTGATCATCCGAAGTGAGCTGGGGACTGCCCTGCCACTGTCATTCTCTCTGCTGCTTTCAGCCTGGTTGTTTGGAAGCTCATTAGGCTTGGCATTTATTTGCAAAGGCTGGCAGCAGCCCGAGCAGAGCAGAGAACGGGAACTGATTTACGAGGACGGCGGCGTCGTCTAGGAAGCGTCAGCGTCTCTCTCCAGAGTCTATAAATCGGTTTTGCTTCCGGCAAGGCTTTCTCCTGTCCCGTAAATCTGCTCTGAGGGGATCTGCAACTTGCCGAGCTTGGAGTCAGTCACCTGGTGACCTAGTTAGTCTCCTGGCTTTGTTGGACCAGTTGGATTAAAGAGCCTTCTCCCCACTCTGCCTCCTGGTCACCAAGGTCAGATGGGCGAGGCTGGGGGCTCCTTCGGTCCTTTGTGCAGGGGACAAGTGAACGGCCAGAATCAGCCTGAATCCAGAGCAGTGACTGGGGTTGGGTAACTAGCCTCACACAGTAGGTCTTCAGCTGCCCCGGGGAAGGAATGATGCTCCCCGGGTTTGGAAGCCCGTTGGCTGGGTTCACCGGCCCTAGTGATCGGAGGGCCCGTGAGGTTTGCTCTCCTGTAAAATTGAATGAGGATGTAGGCGCAGTGCCATGGCTCCGTGTCCCAGCTGGGTGTGGGTCCTGGGCAGGTGTCCTCTCTCCCCAGTGTCCCTGGAAGCAGATTTTGTGCCTTGGTTGAAGGAGGTGTGGGTGACGGAATGGATGCCCAAGCCCCGCCCTCCTCTTGGACGCTGACCAGCCAGGCTTGTTGGGGGAGGGTGGACTCCGGCTCACCTGATGCCATGGGCAGGCCCAGGGCCCTCCCGCACGTCGGCTGTGTCTGTCTGCGGTGAAGGCGTGAGGGCGTGGTCCTTGATGTGTCCCAGCCGCTGTGACCCGGGGGGGTTCCAGGTGGCCGTGGGAGAGCTGGGGCTCCACATGTCGGGAGAGAAGGCTGGGGGACTTCAGGCCTGGGCTCTGGCGGGACCCACTGCCCCCAGCTCCCAGGCACTGGTGGATGTGAGGTCGGTGCTTTGACCTTCGGGCTGTCCCGGGATTCTGTGACACGAGATCATCGGTGATTCGGATTTGGGTGTAGAGCCCTGGGCCGTGGGGTCACTGTCTTGGTCTGGGGGGGGCACCTCGCAGCCCCCAGCCGTGCTCACACCGGCATTTTCATGTACCTAGTCCATCCTTGGGAGTATAACAAGAACGTGGTCTGTTGGAGGGAGAGCCAGGGGCTGGGCCGATGACTGGGCTGGCGGGAGGGTGATGGCCGGCGGGCAGGCCCCGGTGGCCGTAAACTGGGTGCAGGGGGACAGACACGGGCGCCTGGTCCTTGGGAGAACGCTCCCCACCCCCCAGAGCAGCCGCTGATGTTGTGAGAGCGTGAACTGATAGCTCGGGGGCTTGGGTGACTGTGCACTTGGCCCCCCTGCCAGGAGAAGCTTCCGGTCTGTGCTGTCCTCCCCCTCCCCCTCGTTCTCCCATTTCGTGAGCACGTGCTGTGTCCAGCCCCCTCGCCTGACCGTTCAGCGCAGGGGCGCTGGCATGTCAGCCCTGGATGCTGGCCGAGAGCGCCTTCATTTACGGAGGTGGAAATGTCATTTATTTTTAGCGCAGACAGTGTTTTTAGCTCCTTTAATGTGTAGATTTTTAACGCCCTGAGGCTCAGAGGGGGCCTCTTTCCACCCCTCAGTGCTTGCGGGGGAGCTTCTCGGGGAGGTGGGCTTCACGGGGCCTTCCAAAGGGCTGGCTCAGTGGCTTGGATGAAATCCGTGGCCCCAAGACCCAGGGACAGTAAGGGACACACGTGTGGGAGAAGGACCCTCTCCCCAGAAGGGTCCTGGCTGCAGACGTGGCAACGGATGGCGCCTCGGGAGGTAGGGCCTGGCATGGGGGAGGAGCCTGGGCCTACCTGGCCTTGAATTGCAGCTGCGAGCCCGGAAGCAGGTGAGGAAGCCGCCCTAGTGTCCTCGCCAGCAGCGGGACAGGACGACTCTGCCCTCCATGGGGCACCGTGAGAGCTGGGTGAGCAGGGCAGGGATGGAGCTGATTGGAACTGGTGCCTGGCACCCAGTCTGTGCCCATGGATGCCACAGCCACTGTCGGAACTCGAGGGTGTGTATGGTGATGGGCAGGAGAGACGACGGACCTCTCCTGGGAGTTAGAACCCTGAGCGAGTGGGTTCCTGGCCCGACCCCACCGGGAGCACGTGTTCTGTGTCCGCGAGAGGCTGGGATGGGTCGGTGCCCTGTGCCCCGGTGCATTTCAAGGTCTGCTTCCTGCAAGGGCATCTGCTGCCCTCGGGGTGGGCGCTCATCCAGTTCCACGTGGCTGACAGTCGAGAACAGCTCGAGGTACTTCCTGGTTTGGATTTCATGGGACCCCAGAGGACGGGAACTCAGATAATGAGGCATCCGTAGTTGCTTTTATTGGTGTATCAGATGGTTGAGGTTTTGAAAGGGAGGATTTGGGATTATGTTGTCTGCCTGTTCAGGCTCTTTGAGCATCTAGAAAAAGCATTTGGTATTCAGTTCCATGGAAGGGTCGGCCCAGAAGAACAGAGCTGTGTGTGGCAGAGGGTACCCTGGGCGCTTCTTGTGATCTGGGGCGCAGAATACGCCCTGGGAGGAAGAAACCCCAAATGCAAGCGGCTCCCGCCTTTTTCCCAGTGAGAGGACTTTACATCTCTTGGTCACCATGGTTTTATAAGCGTTCAGAGACAGATGAAACCGTCAAACGCTTACTTAAATGTTTCATTTCTTAATTTACTTACATTTTAGAAAACACCTGATAAAAATAACGTTACTATCCAATTGTACTTTTCTGTTCACAGTGCATGAAATGTATTTCTTTAGACTCCTCCCATTGTCTGCAAGCTTCCTGCACCGCCTGGGAACACTCCACCTTGGGCTTGGGGGTTGTGTGGGTGACCGCGGGCTGCCCCCGCACCGGTGCCCTGTCCCTCCTTTGAGAGCCTTCTTCAAAGGCTGGTTTTCAGCGACGCCCACACTTTGAGGTCAGACCCTCAGTGGCTCTGTACTGAATTTCTTTGCCTTTCTTTTCAAAACCAAATCTATGGCGTGACCTCTGTGAGCTGCCAGACCTCTCAGATATAAATCTGGAGGGAAGAAATGGCTTATAGAAAGTTTTGGAAGAAAACCAAAATGGAATTAAAGTGTTAAATGGAAATTAAATGTCGTTTACACGAACACAGTGGTGTGCAAATACGATTAAATTAGCAACCAGCCTCTGAGAGCTACCCTACGAGCAGCCAACGGAAACTCACATGGTTGTGAGCAGTGAGGGAGGTGTGCGTAGCTGTAAGTGACACAGTGGTGACCACGATCCCATTTCTACACTGGGGATCTCTCTGAGTTTTGTTTGTTTTTTTTTGTGGTACGCGGGCCTCTCACTGTTGTGGCCTCTCCCGTTGCGGAGCACAGGCTCCGGACGCACAGGCTCAGCGGCCATGGCTCACGGGCCCAGCCGCTCCGCGGCACGTGGGATCCTCCCGGACCGGGGCACGAACCCACGTCCCCTGCATCGGCAGGCGGGCTCTCAACCACTGCGCCACCGGGGAAGCCCCGAACGTCGTGCTTTTTAGTGGCTGAATAACGTTCCACTGGATGTGCCGCATTTTGTGTATCCCTTTATGCGTTGATAGATGTTTGGGTTGATCGTTTTAATTCCTATTTATTTCTGTCCGAGTAATTATATATGCGCACGGCAAAAAAGCGATCAGGCTAGGCCAACGGGCTCGGAACGGAAAGCGGCAGCTCCTGCCCCGTCCCCTTCCACCCAGCCGCCTCCCAGGGCCGCACTTATAAAAACTTGTGTCTTAACTCTCCTTTGGTCGCCTCTGCGGCCCCGCGTGATGCCCTCATAGCCCTCGCTCTTGATTTATTGACTTGAAATGTCTCTGTACTCCTTGCTATAGAAGAGCAGCCTCTGCCTCCCTCCCTTACCCTGATTTTTTGTTTTTTTTTAGCAGGAGGACAGTTTATTATGCAGGTGGAGCTTCTCAGTAGTGAGTCACTGAATAGCCTCCCCTCCCCAGATCGTTATCGTATTTTCCCTTCATCCACGGTCGCCCTCGTCATCTTCACACTGTTTCCCTCTTCTCTCTCGACGTCTCCAGGACACTGGCCACCTGCCCCCATCCGACTGCTTTAAGACTGGTGGCGTCGCTTTCTGCCCTGACCACCGTGTCTTCTGTCCTTGGCCTTGGGGGCCGGTGCGGAAGCCGAGAGCATGGGGCTGTGCTCAGTGCCGGGAGTGTCACTGCAGGCCCAGGTGGGCGGCGGGTGCCATTTCTCCTCTGGGGCCCCGGGGCACTGACTGTTTCTTGCCCTGGACACCGGGGTCAAGGTGCCAGGGTCCAAGGCCCCCCTTGGTACACTGTGTTCCGGGAGAGGCTCACGGCCTTCCTTAGATTCTCAGGGCGTCCGAGGGCCTGGGATTAAGAATCTGCCTGGAGTAAGTGGGAAGGGCTGGCCCTCCTCCTTCTGTGGCCAGGCTCGTGGCCCTCCCACGCTTCCCCCCGCTGTGGACTCCGGGGGCCCTGGGTGCCCTGCCTGTCTCCCTTGCAGCTCCATCTGTGCTGATGTCTGATTCAGGCGTCAACCCCGGACGGTGTCCACTCAGGACAAGCGCCTGGCTGCCCTCTGGCCAGACCCCACCTCAGGCGGCTGGAATCATCGGGAATCCTCGCAGGCTGGCTTTTGGGGACCCCAGGGCCGCCTCGCCAAGCGACCTTGGGCAGGTGACTTAATTCTGTCTCAGCGTGAGTGTGTGTTGATAGACTGTGGTCTGAGCCTTCTCTACAGGGTGTCCACTTTCCCTGCCCCCTCAGCCTCCGGCCCACGTTTCCAAAATAAACAGGCCTGTTTGTGCTCAGAGGACGCTCCCCAGCTCACAAAGCGCTCGCCTCCGCGTGAGCCAGGATGGCCTTGAATCCAGTCTGCACAGCCCCAGACACTCACCCTGGGAGTCAGCCTCTCCCCGTGGCTACCCGACGGGCCCCTCACACAAGGTCTTACAATTTGCCTCCCTCCCTCCCCACCCTCCCTACTCTCCATCCTTCCCCTCCACCCCGTCCCCGCATCCCTCCCCTGGACCCCGTCCCCGCATCCCTCCCTCCCTCCCTCCCCTCCCCTCCACCCATCCCATCCTCCCCCCCATCCTCTCTCCATCCTCCACACCACCACCCTTGCCCCCACACTCTGCCTCATGCTGGGTCTCCCCTCGTTCCCCCGTTGCCACCCTCTGTGGGTGAGCACACTGGAGCTGGGGAGCAGCAGTGGCGTGTCGGGGGCACAGGGTGATGGCATAGGGCTGGCTCACCTGCCTCCTCCCGCCCCTTCCTCTTGCTTCTGCTTCGTCTCCTTGTCCCCGAGAGGGCTGGTCCTCGTGTGAGGTATCAGGCCCACGCCCGGAATGTTCTCTGTTGGTGGGAGGACAAGCTGCCTTCTTTGGCCCCCTGGGCCCCTTAGACTGAGACCATGGGCACACTGACCACCGGGGAAGCCTGGGGGAGTGGGTCGGGCGAGTCTCGCTCCAGACCCCAGGAGGGTGGCTGGCGGCCTCAGGTGCCCCCTTAGAAGAATCGCCCCTGGTCCTGCCAGAGTCCTGCCTCTGGTCCAACACCCGGACCAGCCTCGGCCCTGCAGCCTGGTGTGCAGGGGGCTGGAGGGGCGGTCTCCAGAGAACCGGCAGTGCCGGCGCAGAAGAGGCTGTTAGGAACCCTAGGGTGCTCCCTCCATTTGTGGAGGGGAAACTGAGGCTCGCGGAGGCAGGCGTGGCTTCGTGTCCCAGCGCGATTGCTGCTGGGGGTGGGCTTGGGCCTGGGGTCGGATGTTCTGTTCTCCACTCTTGACCACTTAGCCTCGCCCCTGGCGCGGCCGTAGCTGCCTGGGCTGGGGGCGGGCACCTGACTTAGGACGTCCCATGCCTTGGGCTGGCTGGGGCCCAGTGGTCTGTGCCCTGTGTCCTGAGTCCTTGCCCTGTGACTTGTGCCCTGTGTTTTTATCTTGTGTTCCTGTCCTCTGACCTGGGTCCCGTCCCCCGTGTTTTTTGCCCTGTGTCTTATGCCCTGTGCCCTGTCCCCTCTCTCCTGTGCCCTGAGTCCTTGCCCTGTGTCCTGTGACCTGTGACCTGGCTCAGCACAACAAGCAGGGCCTGGCTGACCCCTCTTCTGGGCAGTTGGATGCGGAGCTGGTCAGGGGTGCTGGCTGGAGCCCGATTCCAGGAGCAGGGAGGCTGGCTGGTGGTCCTGCTGGACTGTTGGTGGACAGGGAAGGTGGTCAGGAGGAGAGGGCAGGAGAGAGTGAGTGAGTGCGGCCGAGAGCTGGCGTAAGGGAGGAGAGGCGCCACTGCTTGCAGAAGCTGAGTTTGGAGACAGGGTCGCCCAGGGTGGTCCTGACAGTCTCCCTGCACCCAGGCCACTGCTGCCCGTGGGTCGCCGAGATTCCTCTGTTCCCTGTGAGCCCTTATTTGGTGCCACTACCTTGGGCAGGATTCTGGTTCTCACCCACAAGAGCCTTGGCGAGAAAAGGCTCGTTTCTTTTTCACTTTTTTTTCAGACCAGAAAATGCCCAAATGAATATTAGGATGTCTGAATGTTTTTGCACGTCAATTCTAAACGATGGGCAGTCCTTGTTGGCCGGTGGTGAGATGGGTGCGGCTGCGGAAACAGGAGATCTTGTAGAAGCAGCTGAAGAAGCCAGAGGCTTTCTCTCTCTAGGGCAGAAGTCTAGGCAGCACCACAGTCCCCGCGGCTCAGGCTCCCAACATCCCTCGCTCCGCCATCTCCGTCCCTAGCATGTGGCCTCCCCGTGGTGCAGGCCGCTTGGCTCCTGCCATCACACCCACACTCTATTCCATGCATCAGGGAAGAAAAAGGGGGAGGCAGCACTTTTCTTTTAAGAGCGGGGGTCTTCCTCACAGCTTTTTCTTTTTTACCTGATGTTCAGAACACGACTACAAGGTCACGTCTGGCTGCAAGGGTGGATGGGAAGTGGGGTCTGTAGCCCGGCAGCCCTGTGTTCATCTGGAACTCATCTCCCACCGAAGAGGGAGAGGGATCTGGGGGCGGGGTGGCTAGGAGTCTTTGCCACAGGTGGGGACAGCTAAGCTCCCGTTCCCTCCCTCTCTTGGGGTTTTTTCCTCGGCTTTTCTTGCGGGGGAGAAAGGAATCTGATCAGGAGCTGGGAACCACAGTGCGTTTACATTACATTACAGTGCGTTACATTTGCTCACTGCAAATATGACTCCTTGAGTCCCAACGGCCGTTGCGAGGTGGACGCCGTCAGACAGGGAGACCGAGGCACAGACTGCCTTGTGTGGTCACGCAGGGCTGGGTTCAAGGCCAGAGCTGCTCGACGCCATGGGAGCAGCTGTCCGCCAGGCCCTGTCTTTGGCTCGCACCCTGGTTTCACCCCCTAAGACCTCAGCCCGTGTGCAGGGCTCTGGGCCTGCCTGTCCCCCACACCCACGTGTGCCGGGATGCTGTCAATTAGCCTTTGCTGGCCCCCTGCCGGGTCTGCCGCCCCTCCCACTGCAGAGATAGTAACTCGTGGGGTCATCCCAGGAGTGGCCCCTCCGGCTTGTGCATTATTCATGGAAAACACTAATAGTCCAGCCCGAGTCCTCCTCGGCGAGGCTGCGGGGTCCCCCGTCTTGTATCAGTGTTAACATTCGAAGCATTCGTAAAGTACCATCACGTTTGGAAAGCCCGATTCGGTTGAACTGGGGGACAGGGAAGAAACCAGAAAATACATGTTTCTAAATGTAACGCCTCGTGAACAGAGAGCTGTGCTTTAAGGCCTCAGGGGCCCTTCTAGGTGTCACATCCCCGAGCCCCTTTGGTCCTCAGCACTCGTGCTAGGGTGGGGGCCGTGACTATCCTAATTTCCTGGACAAGGAACCCAGGCCAAGAGATAGGAGCCACTTGTCTAGGGTCACACTGCATTTGTCCCCACGTTTCTGGCCTCTCGTCCATGGTCTTATGACCTTGGGTATGACCTTGGGCAAGGCCTGGCCTCCCTGGGCCTCGACTTCCCAAGTCAAGGGCAGAACAGAGGTGGATGGCTGACACCCCTTCCAGCTCAGAACCCAAGTCCCTTCTCTCCCTTCGTCCTATCTCAGGCCTCCCCCAGCGCACCGTGGAGAAGGTCAGAGGTGAGGTTTCTGGAGGTCAAGTCTCTGCGTCCCCAAAACCCGCACTCCAGGGGCTCTCAGATCTGACCCCTGTGTGGTGCCCGGCAGGGATGTACTTGACGGGTACCTCATTGAAATGGCGGTGGTGTATCGTCTTCCTGAACGACTGGCCATCTCGCCAGGGCCCCGTCCTTTAGTTGGGAGAAGTGTCACTTTTGTTTCTGCAGAGACAGGAAGATGAAATTGTGTGTGCTTACAGTTCACCTCGCTAATGGCAGCCTCTCTGGATCTGGAAATTAGACGTTACGTATATTGAAGCCAGCTGATGGGATGACGCCCTCTGGAACAAATCAATTAGCAGAGGCTATGACACTAATTGGGGCAACATCCCGGGTTGTTTTGCTCTGACACTTTGGAGGACGTCGGTGTCGCCTGGGCGCAGCGAGGCCGGAGGACAGACGCAGTGGTTTGTGCAGAAGGCGCTCAGGGGGACCCAGACTGTCGTGTGGGCCCACCCGGCCTGTGAGGAAGCGGGAGGGCGCGCCCGTGACCTTGTTCCAGAACCGAGGGGCCGAAGGTGCGGTCGTCTGTACTCACAGCGGCTTTTTAAATTGTGGTAGAAAACACGCCAAGTTTACCTCCCAACAGCTTCGAAGTGTAAGTTCTGTGGCGTTAAGTACAGTCACCTTGCCGTACAGCCTTCAGCACTTCCTGGTGAAGCGAACCAGACCTGGGCAGTAGTTCTGGTGGTAAAAGCAGCCTGTGGTCGGAGCTGTTGCAGAAGGGGAAGGAGGCCGGTTCAGCGCCGGACACGGCCCGTGCGGGTGGGGATCGCAGCTGCGGAGGAGGAAGGCTGCTAAGAAGAGGCTGGGGGCTAAGCTGACCTAGCAAGATGCTTGCCGAAGGCAGGCCAGGGGGCCCAGACATCCCCTGGGGGGGGCACGGGGAGCCCCATCAGACATCGAGGTGTCTCCCCAGGGACCCCCATCGTGGATGGAATCCTCGTGCGCAGAGTGGGGAGCAGCCCGTAGTGGCGCGGCCAGGACCTGAGCCCAGTCTGACCTCGCTCCCCGCGGGCCTGGACTCCCGGCACCTTCCCCATCCGAGCCGGGCGTGGCGGGGTGCGTGGGTGCCCCCTTCAGCCGCCCTCTGAAGGGGAGGCCCCGGGAGCGGCTGCTTTCTCTCCAGGGAGTTGTTTGTTGTTCTGCTTCCGAGGGGGCGGGTGGCGGGAGGCTGATCCAGCACCCTGGCTTTCCCTTCCACCTGCGTCCAGGGCCGTCCTGGGCGGGGAGCTGGGGGTCCCCAGGTGGCTGGGATGCTCTGTCGCCAGCGTGACCTCGGGTAGTTGCCTCCCCTCCGGGCCTCCATCCCTCATCTTTCAGTGGGGTGGCGGGCTCGCCCCACCTCCCCTGGGGCTTATGCGTCCACCGTGGGAAGGTGGAGATGGGCTGGTGGGCGGCTGTGATGAGCACCGTTGTGTCTCCCGTGGCTGTGGCTTGTACCCCGAGTCCCGTGGCTCCCTCCTGCCATCCGTGGGCGCTGGCGTCAGGGAGGGCGCTGGTCGGATAGGAGAGCGGACTCTCCTGGCACCTCCTGGGATGAGTGTGTCCCGTGTCCCGTGTGTGTGTTTGGGGGCTGGGGGGGGGTCCACTGGGGCTGGGGGGGGTCCACTGGGGCGGGGGGGCTGCTGGCTGGTGATCGATGGTTTTAGAGAGGTGGGTTCACAGGACCCAGAATGTTCCCTGGGCCCAGCTGTCCACACCTCTGCAAGCCGGGCTGCTTCCCGGGAACGCCCTCCCTGGGGGCGGTGGGTGGACTCAGAACAGCTGAGGCCTGCTTTGTTCCTCATTCAGCGGCCCCGCCCCACCCCATCCCTGGGCGGCGTTATTTATGCTTCCAGGCAGTTAGTTTCTGCAGGGAATCCCTGAGGGCTCTGCCAGGGTGAAGCGGTCACTTCCCCCTGAGTGGGCCCAGCAGATGGCCCCCTGCCCAGCCTGCCCCACCCCAGAAGGCGGCGCGGCTTGTGACGGGCCCTGCTGTCCCCGGCCACGCCAGGCGGCTGCCTGTTGGCGCCCTCCCCGAGTGGGCCTGAGCCCAGGGACCCACCCTGGGATTAACACCCTCCACCAGGAGGCCCCCCCCCCCAACCGCCGCAGGGGAGAAAGACCAGCCTCTGTGTGACCTGGAAAGGAAGTGCTACCCTCTGGGCGGGGACAGACCGAGAAGGTGCCTGCAGGGCAGTATCCCTGAGCCTCTCCCTGCATTTTGGAAAACTTGTCCACAGCCCGACTTTGTCCCCTGCCCAAGTGGCTAGTCGTCCTGCTAGGTTTCTGGGGGTGTTTGCACGAAAGCAGGCCTTTGCGCTTGCTGAGTTCACGTCTCTTTGGGTGGCTGTAACCCTGACCCCCCTGTGGTGGAACTGCCAGGTCGTAGAGACGTGTCCTGCCGTGGGGACTTAGCCTCTCGGGGGGTGAGCTCAGCGCCCACGTGCCCCAGGAGAGGAGCGCGCTCCGCTCGCTTCCACATCCTGTCTTCTCTCCTTGTCCCCCGTAGGGGAAGGGGTTTGTACCCACCGGACACTTGGGCCTCACAGACCCCAACCCAGAGGGAAGAGAGGATGCTCGTGGTGCCTTAAGTCTGGGGCTGCTCCTTGTGTGGTCAGGCCTGAGCTGGGTGTGAGTCCCGGACACGCCATTTCTAGCTGGGCCACCGCAGGCAGGGGACTGAGCCTCTCTGAATCTGGCCCCGCGACGCTACGTGAGGTTACCACCGCCCTCTCCTCGGGAGGCTGGGCCGTGAGCAGGGTGCCCTGTCCTGTGCTGTCCCCAGATTCCTGCTTTTGGCCAAGATGTGCTGGGACACGGGGCAGCCCCGTGCGGGTCTCGGCTTGAGATGGGCGGCGGCCCGGCCGCTGACTGTGGTTGAGAGGGCGCCGACGTGTGACTGCAGTCACCCAGGGGTCTCTGCAGACGGGTCCCGGCCTGTTAGGACGCAGAGCGCCAGACCTGCTCCCCTGTATGTCCAGCTGACCTGGTGCAGGTGTCGAGGGCCTGCCTTGGGAAGGGGAGCCCTCTGCACGGGGCAGCGGGAGACCAGGGTGCAGGTCACAGGGGAGGCCTCTGCAGGCCGGAGTCCCAGGCCCACTTGGCCTTTCTACGCAGCACCCGGGGGCCGTGGCCCGGCTGTTCTCTGGCTCAGTTTGCTTGTCTGTCTCACGGGGTCATCGCCATGCTTGCTGAGCAGGTGGGTGGCTCGGAGGGTCAGCGAGTCCTCGAGGGTTGTGGAAGCCCTCAGGCAGGTGGGTGAGGGGGGCCAGATGCTGCAGTGTACAGGCGGGGTGAGCCCAGTGGCCCTTGGGGCCACCCCTGAGCAGACGTGGGTTCTGAGAAGTCCTTCCTTTGGTCAGGGTTCTCTCTCCGTCATTCATAAGGGCCTCTTCAGCTGCACGTGGGGTGACAGCGCCCTGCTGACAATGGCAAACACCTCCTCGTGCACTCGTGCAGGCAGTGGGCCCTCTGTGTGCCCAGCGTGCATGTTTAGTTTCCACGGTGACCCAGTGAGACGGGCACTAATCACTTACGCCCATGAGCTTTCTTTCAATAGACGGGGAAGCTGAGGCAGGGCGAGGTGAGCAGCTGCCCGAGCCGGGGCCGGGGCGGTGGGGCCCGGACAGCCTGGCTCCAGTTTTCTTTTGTGGAAAAGCGTTTGCTGAGCGCACGCTGGGTACTAGGCTGATGCTTCAGGTCTGTGCTTCCGGGACTTTGCTGGGTGCCCGCACCACCCGGGTTCCTCAGCCCTGGCCGGGGCCCCCAGACCCCCTGTAACCCCACCCCTTGATTCCAGGCCCCCGGGACTCCGTGCAGAATGAGCCCCTGGCGATGTCGTCCTCACCCTGTGATGGGGAGGGAGGTGATAGCACCCCAAGGGGCACGGGGCGGGCGGCCCCTGGTGACGGCTCCTGGACAAAAGGACATTGAGGTGGACCCTGAAGGCTGATGGGAGGATCGGTTCCCATGTGGGGTGCCCCTCAGGGTCCCCGAGGCCCATCGAGCAGCATTAGGCTCCCATCCCATGTGAGGTGCAGGCCTGGGACCCTTTGATTGGAAGGAATGTCAGAGAGTGAGGCAGGGGCCTCCGGAGGGCCTCTACCTGAGCTCAGGTGCCCACCTGGGTGCAGACGGCTCCTGGAGTGGGAGCGCCTGTGAATTGCTCCACCTGCCGTTGGGGCCACAAGATTAGACCTTGCGCCAGCCCCCCCCCGCCCTCCCTGAGGCCTTCGCGGCTTCCTAAGGCCTCCGGGGGCAGCTGGCTCTGCTCTGGGCCGCGCTGGGCCTCCCCGCCCACCTCTGGTGGACCAGCCTCTGTGCGAGCTCATCTGAGATTTGTAACCGAGGTTCTGTCCTGTTGTCCAGCACAGTCTTCTCAGAGGTGGGTCCCCAGAAAAGCGAGAGCTGTGGTCTGAGCTTTGAACACCTGAGCTGGGTTGTCATGGACGGGCGCCCATGGTGGGAGCTGGTCGAGGAGCCATGGCTCCCTCTGGCCCAGAGAGAAGCGGGGGGGGGGGGGGGGGCGCTTGGGGACCGGCCCGGGGGCATTGCGGGGCGTGGCCTTGCTTCCACCTCGGGTGTCCTGAGCATCCCGGGGTGACGGGCTACGGAAGGCCCTTCATGTCAGAGCTGTTGGATGGCTCTGGAGGGACGGGGTGTGTGGGCCACAGGGATGTCACCCGTCACCTTGGGGCCACGCCTTGGCAGGAGGGCTGCCCCGGGGTCACGTCTCTCCGGCCCCCCTAGGACGCGCGGGCTGGTGAACAGTGTGAAGGGGATCGTCCGCGCTCTGCTGCGTGATTGCATGAGGCCCTCGTGAGCGCACGGTGGGCTTTTGCAGGAACAAGGGCCGCCGCTCTGCTGCAGGCAAGTTGGTGTCCTCAGATCCAGTCTTGTTTCGGAATGAAAGAGCCCTGAGAAAGCCACGTCACGGGGCCGCGGCTGCCATCGATGTGACAGGGACCCCTGAGCACACAGACCTTGAAGTCGTCGGAGAAGCCAGGGCGGGAGGTGGGGGTCTCCAGGGCAGCCGGCTGTGGGCCGAGCCGGTGGCCGCTGGACCTCACGCGTCCCCCACGGCCCACGCGCTCGGGGGTTCGGAAGAATCGCAGGGTGCTCTGGAGCAAAGGAAGCCACTGCTTCGGAAAAGATTCACGGCGTTTATGAATATGGTCGTGCCTTCCCAGCCTCTGGAGAGAGTCTTCTGCGGGGCCCGGAGTCATCCCCACCCGGCCTGTCTGCGTGGGTGTCACAGGCAGAGCCGGTGGACGCAGCGTGGATGGGGCCCTTCTGCAAGGGGCGGAGTCTCTGCATTTATGGGACGAGGATGAGCTGGGACAGCCCTGAGCCCCTCCTGTGTGGCCTCCTTCGTGCTCCTTCTGGCTGGGTTGGGGTTGGGGGCGCGTGTGGATCTGAGGCCAGGGCCGAGGTGTCCCTGGGCGACCCCTGCCCATCTCTGGCCGTTTCCTTCCTCTATATTCCATGTTCTCACCAAGTGTCTATCTCATCAGAAGGCCTTGAGCTGTGTTTTTTTGTTTTTTTTTTTGCGGTACGCGGGCCTCTCACTGTCATGGCCTCTCCCGTTGCGGAGCACAGGCTCCGGACGCGCAGGCTCAGCGGCCATGGCTCACGGGCCCAGCCGCTCCGCGGCATGTGGGATCTTCCCAGACCGGGGCACGAACCTGTGTCCCCTGAATCGGCAGGCGGACTCTCAACCACTGACCCACCAGGGAAGCCCGAGCTGTGTGTTTTTGAATGAATGAAGCTGATTAAATGTCTTTGAAATCTCTCGGTTTAAAGCTAGAGGTTTTTTTTTTTCTCCTAAACGTAACTTCTCACAGTATCCTGCACATACAGAAAAAGTGTCTGTCGTAAGTGGACAGCTCGATGAATTTTCACAGAGTAAAGCCACCAGGTAACCAGGATTGAGAGACAGGACGGAGCCAGCATCTCCTGGGCGCCTGGGGAGTTCCCACCACACCGCGTGGGGCGGGAGTGGCTGCCCTAATCGGCCTGCAGAGCATGGCGGGACCCAGCGAGGGCAGGGGGCTGACTCCAGCGAGGGCAGGGGGCTGACTCCAGCGAGGGCCCAGGAACAGAAGGAAGTACTCGTTGGATGAGTGACCTTTGAGGGCACTTTGGAGGAGGCTGAGGTCGGCAGGAGGCAGGTGAGGGCGCTCCCGGCCGAGGGAGCAGCTCGGGCGCGGGGGGCTGTTAAGTCACGGCGCAAGGAGGTGGCACGTCGTCGATGCGTTTGCTCACCGTGTGCCTCTGGGGCCTCACCCCGGTGGCCTGCCAAGCGTGTGCGTGCCCGTGCGCGTGTGCTGGTTTTATTCTGTTTCGCTGCTGGTGTCCTGACTGCTCACCATTCATTTCGAGTGCCCGCTCCTCGGCCGTGAGAGCCACTGGCATCCATGTAAGCAAAGTCGTCAGTCGGCCGCAGGCCTCAGGTGAGGGTTTTGCGGTGCCCTTGACCTCCAGAGTGGCCCCGGATCTGGGAAGTCTTCTGGTCCGATGGCCTGTGCAATGCCAGCACCAGCTTCTTGTATTCCTCTCGTGACGGAGCGCCCCCGGTGGCAGCCCACCTCCCTGGGGGCTGCTCCCACGACACCCAGGCCTGCCTCCCTGGCACCCACCTGCCGTGGTGGGGACCGCGTGGGGTGAGCACAGCGGGTTGTTTCGCTATGTTCCTGTTCATCTTCACGTTCCTGAGCTGCCCCAGCAGGTCACCAGCTGGCTCTGCTATCCCCCCCCGCCCCCACCCCCCCCACTTCTTGCTGTGTTGCCCTCGGGGCCATGTCGCCAGCCCCCGTCTGGACTTCTTGCAGAGGGTCAGTGTCATTTACCAGGACCCTCTCTGAATCATTGGGGGAAGCAACGAAGCAGGGTCCACCTGCTTGAGGAGTGGTGAGTGGGGCATGAAGCCTCGTGCAGCCTTGGGGACGTCCCTCCCTGCGTCTCAGGAGGGAAGGAACAGAGAGGGGGAGGGGGCGGGGGCCCAGGGATGGAGCGTGGGAGATTGTTCCTGTGGGCCAGGTGGGGGAGCCGAGCCCCGGCAGTGGGGCGTGGGTGGGCCCTTCCTCTGCTGCCCTCCCCAGGCAGCGGCTCTTCCTCCTCCACTTCGGGCCGGCCTCTCCCTTGTGGTCACGGAGAATCTGTTCTGGGAAAAATGCATCTTTGAAGCCTACCCTCAGGGAGGAAGAAATCCGTGAAGTGGCTGGCACGAGAAGGGCCCTGACGCGCCAGGATTAAGCAGGAATCGCGATGAAACTTCTTTTCGGGGAGCGATCCGGAGCTTTGTCTGTGGCTGTTTTCCATCTGTCTCCTTCCTCACAACATGCAGGGGAGGGAAAATCACTTTAGACTCCTTTCCTGCCGAGGGTTTCCTTTGCACAAACGGGGCTCGCGGTTGCCGGGCAGCAGGGATTCTTGGGCTGATACTGCTTCGGAAGGGAGAGAGGTTCTTCGTGGTCCGCGTGAGCCGGCCACCCTCTGCAGCGTCAGGTGCCGGGGAGGCCACTTCCTGAGGCCGTCCTGTGGACGGCGCGCCCTCATTTAAGGAGAGCCCACTGCACACATGCCGGCACTGGGACACGTGCTAGCAGGTCCCCCAGCGAGTCCAGTTCATCCCTCGGGTCTGAGGTGGAGTGGCAGGCGGCACCTCCAGGAGGCCTTCCCTGATGCCCCCCCCACCCCAAGTTTGGTTAGGTCCCCTGCTGTGCTCCTGTCCTCGTAACACTGAGCACGCACTGGGTCCTGTGAGCTGCAGAAGTCACTTTTGGCCTCTCGTCCCCGGCACAGTGCTGGCATGTTGCGCTGCTCGCTCAACACGTGGGTGAGGACCCCCAGCCTCGTTATCGTCCCCACGCTACAGATGAGGGCCTGAGACCCCCGAGACCTCAGGGCATGGCCGAGATGGCGGGGACAGGCTGCAGCTGGATATCAAGCCGGGTTTAGCGACACCAAGCCTGGCACTCTGTCCCCTGTGGAAGGCTGTGCCACAGGCCCCTGAGATGGGGGCGGGCAGGTGCCTGACCCCTCAGCAGGGTCCCCCATCCTTGCTCCCTCGTGCAGGGAGTCAAAGGCGGAATTCCCAGGACGCATGAACAAGGTAGGCAGGCGCTCCCTAGCCCGTGGTCAGCTGCTGCCCTCAGCTTCTCCCCACCCTCCCACTCTGCTGACCCATTTGGAGCCTCCCCGCCATCCCCGGCAGGGACGGGGACTCCTGCTGAGGGCAGTGTGTTGGGGCTGCTGCTTGGGGGTCTCCCCCCAGCTCCCAGGTGTGGCTTCCCGGGAATTGTGCCACGACTGGTGGTAATTCTGCAGCGTCTGCAGCATCACCTCTTCAAGGCTGTCCTGTCAGCGATGCTATGACAAAAATGCCGTCGACTGGCTGGCTGGAACAACACACGTTTATTTCTCACATCTCTGGAGGCTGGAAGTCTGAGATCAGGCCCCCAGACGGTCGGGCTCTGGTAGGGCCTCCCTTCCTGGTTGGCAGACGGTCACGTTCTCGCTGTGTCCCCATGTGTTGGAGAGAAACAGAGAACATTCCCCAGTCTCCTCTCCTCAGGGCACCAATGCCCTTCATGAGGCTCCACCCTCATGACCTAATTGCCTCCAAAGACAGTTGCATCAGGGGTTAGGGCTTCAATGCAAGAATCTGGGGGGGACGCAGACATTCAGTCCACAGCGAACGCTAACCAGTGTGCAGTGACAGACAACCACAGAAGGCTTGGAGGTGGTGGAAGTGGGGGGCTGCTCCCCCAGGAAGGGCAGAAATGATGATTATGACTGTGACAGTGAACCCACAGGCTGGGTGGACCTTCTCAACCACCAGGGTGTGTATTGCCCCCGTTTCTCAGGCAAGGAGACTCTGGGACTCAGCTGCACTCAGCATTGCCTCCTCGGTTGGGGGGGGATGGGGACCCTTGTCTGTCAGACTCAGAACAACCTTTCTTTTTTTTAAATAAAAATTCATTTAGTTTTGGCTACGTTGGGTCTTTGTTGCTGTGCCCGGGCTTTCTCTAGTTGCGGTGAGCGGGGGCTACTGTTCGTTGCGGTGAGCGGGGGCTTCTCTTCGTTGCGGTGCGCGGGCTTCTCATTGCGGTAGCTTCTCTTGTTGCGGAGCACAGGCTCTAGGTGCACGGGCTTCAGTAGTTGTGGCTCGTGGGCTCAGTAGTTGTGGCGCACGGGCTTAGTTGCTCCGTGGCATGTGGGATCTTCCCGGACCAGGGCTCGAACCTGTGTCCCCTGCATTGGCAGGTGGATTCTTAACCACTGTGCCACCAGGGAAGCCCCAGAACAACCTTTCTTTTTTTTTTTTTTTTTTTTTTTTTTTTGCGGTACATGGGCCTCTCACTGCTGTGGCCTCTCCCGTTGCAGAGCACAGGCTCCGGACGTGCAGGCCCAGCGGCCATGGCCCACGGGCCCAGCCGCTCCGCGGCATGTAGGATCCTCCCGGACCGGGGCACGAACCCGCGTCCCCTGCATCGGCAGGCGGACTCCCAACCACTGCGCCACCAGGGAAGCCCAACAACCTTTCTTAATGCTCAGTGCTGTCAGATCTTTCCAGAAACACCCACCCAGCCATGAACGCGCTTGGGTTTGCAGTTTGTCTTGTAATTTGTGTAGCTGCTCGAGGCCGTCCTCACGCAGCTCCGTGGCTGCTGTGGCGCCGATGGTCATCCCTGACGTCCCTGATCCCTGTCCTGCGGGAGGTCAGCAGAGCCGGGAGCCTATGAACACAGCGCAAGCTGAACTCTGCCTGGCGCTGGGACCTGGGAGGGGCAGAGCCACACCCTCCTTTGTCATCAGAAAGCCCAGGGAGAAAGTAAACACTGCAGGGCTGCAGGGTAGCCAGAGCTTCAAAGGCTCTGCAGGCGCTGGCGTCAGGAGCAAGGAGTGGCGAGGGCTGATCCGGCAGAGGAGAGATTCTGCTGCTTGTGCCGCCCAGTGCACTGGGGTTGTGCTTGCAGTTAATAACTGAGTTGCTAAGTCATCACTTCAGAGATAAGTGTGTATATTGGAAAATTATTGCCGTGGCTTAAAGATACAACTTTTGTTCCCCTTCCCATTAAAATGGCCATTAATCAGGGAGAGCAGTAGAGCAGCTCTGAGTCACCGGCCCTCGCCAGGTGCTGGCTGCCCTCACCTCGCCCCCATTAGCAAGCTGGGAGTGTGACAGATGAGGAAGGCCCAGGGAGCCAATGAGCCGGAAATGCCGGGGCGGGGATTCCTGGGTGAGGCTCAGACCGGAGGCTGAGGCGCTAATCAGACCATCCACGTTCTTAGTCATCTCTGCTACTGTGTGTGGGTGACCACTCTGACCCTCAGTTTCGTTATCGGACAAGGGACACAGTATCACCTCCTCATGTGGTTGAGGATTCGGTGAGGCAGTGGGGTAACTTTGCAGCCCAGTGCCAGGCTGGGGGTCAGGGTCAGACCTCAGGTTCATGGTCAGGGCTCAGGCTCACTTGAGCGTAGGCTTCTTCAACGAGGCCCCTGGTTGGTGTGAGGCTCTGAGACGCGGCAGCGTTGCCAGGTTGCCCGGGGGTGTGGATCCCCCGCCTCCAGGGGCTGTGGCTTGGCGTCCCTCGGAACTGTGTGCTGGAAGACCGCCACCACCTCAGTACCCAGTGTCCCCCAGTGCAGTTCTAGGACGGGATGGAGGAAAACAGAATCCACTCCCTGTTTCTCAGCAGCTACGTGAAGTCTGAGGAGGGTGTGAAAATGCAGAAGACGCCTCTTAGAAAGGGCTTGGGGTCAGGCAGCCTGGAGCCAGCCGCCTCTTCCAGTTGGGTCCCCGGCAAGTGAGGTCGCAATCCCCTCGTCTGGAAATTGGGGAAGATGGTCCTGACCCCACGGCATTGTGCTGGGGCCAAGGCACACGTGCCGAGGCGGGAGTCGCTGCAGCAGTGGAGTCAGGTGTGTCTGGGGTGGGCCCTGGGGACCTGCTCAGGGAGCCGGCCTTGTAGACACCTGCTGCCTGGCCCCTTGGTTCACCGTCTCCGCCACTAGGAAGAGGGAAGGGAAGAGTGTAGCGGGGGCCCTTCGGGAGGGCAAGGCCTCCTCCTGGGATGGGGGGCTCCTCCCACCCTGCCCAGTGCTGTTCTGTGAAGTGTGTGGGCATCCCAGCCCTGGGCCGCCCTTGGGATGCTCGTACCTTCGGGGCAGTGACTCGTGACGCTGTGGCCTCACCCCGGATCAGCGGGGAGCTGTGTCGCTGCCCGTCTGAAGCTGGCTTTGAGATGCCTCCTACGTTTTGACACACGTTCATCCCACCTCTTACCTGCCAGATGGGGGAGGGGAGGCCCGGCCTGTGCTCGCCTCCTGCTGCCGCGGCAGCTCCATCAGCAGCTGTGCTAACAGGGAGGTGGGAGGGAATGTCGAGGGGGGTGGTGAGCCGCATTCACAGACGGTGAGTGGAGGCCTGGGGCAACCCACCCAGTCAGGCTCCCAAAGCCACCGTTGTGGTGGGCGGGCTTCCTGGCCTCAGGGCCTCACTTAGCAGCCCTGCTCTTCCGGGGTTTACGATCCTGCGCTGCTGTCTCTTGGCCTCAGGTTGGGTGGAGGAGCCAGCCTTGCTGGGGCAGGGCCGGGGTGGAGACCTGGAGCCCCGCAGCTGGATGGACGACCTGGGTCCACCTCTGCCCACCACCTGTCAGCTGTGAATCCCCGAGCCTCAGTTGCTCCTCTGTGAAATGGGAAGGTTGGCAGGAGTGTCTCCTGGTGGAGGGGGCGTTTTGGGGAATAAACCTGGTAAAGACTTGGCCGGGGGGAGGCCTGGATGCACGTTAGCTGAGGTTGTCAATGAAGACGGTCAGGGCAGGGACCTGGAGCTCCGAGTGGCGTCCCTGCCTCCCCGGCTGGCTCTGCCTGGAAGCTAGTGGGTGGCCTTTGCAAATCACTTACATCTCCCTAGCTGGGTTTTAGGTTTCCCATCTGCAGATTGAAGAATTTGGACCAGGTGGTTGCCAAGCTCCTTCCACTAAGGATTTTACGTTTCCTGACCGATTCCTGCAAACCCTCCTCGTTGGGAACAGCTCCAGCTCAGGGTCTCCCTGGTCCTCTCCCAGCCCTGTGATCACGGAGCGCTTGCCTCGATGTTATGGGTCAGACGCCATAGACAGCCGGTGCCCAGGGACTCTTGGATGGACACAGTGTGTTGCAGGCGCCCCTGAGCCTCATGGCTGGGCGGCTCTGCGTGCTCCGTTCACACCTGACCCCTCGCTGTGTTCCATGAGGACACCTGGATCCAGCTTCCCTTCCAGCCTCTTCTTTCCTGGTTCCCAGGGTTATGGAGTGCTGCCCCCGGCGTTTCCTGCTCCGGCTGGGTCCTGGGCTTCCTTCTCCTCTGGAGTTACGGGCGCTGGCCCATCACCCTTACACACTGGCCGGGGCAGCTGGCCACCTTAGCTGGTTGCAGTGGGGAGGGGATGGTGCCGGGGGACGGGGGCTGCCGCTCGGCCCTCCTCTTCCAGGTCTCCGGAGGGTGTCAGGATGGAGGGGATATTAAATCTCAACCCCCCGCCAAGCGTAGCCTCGGAGACACAGAGAGGGCAGGGATGCTGGCGGCAGAGAACACGGGGAGGAACGGCGGTGGCCCCTGCCCCCTTCCCATCTCCCCTCTTGGGCTCAGTGTAGTGGTCAGCTGGTCTCAGAGGCCCCGGGCCACGTGCCGTCCTCCTCTCCAGGCTCCTGGTCCTGGACCGTTTACAGCTGTGATGTCCCTGGGGGCTTCTGCTTGGCCCCCTCACCAGGGGCCTCACCAGGCCCTTTGGGTCTGTCCTGTGCGCCGTGGCCCGGGACTCTCAGATGTGATCAGAGCCAGGGGAACGCCAAACTAGGTCACAGCCTTTCATTCCCAGTAGGAAATTGAGGCCCGGGGGGTGGGGTGGACGCTCAGAGAAAGGGCTGAGCAGAGAGCGGAGCCGGGGTCCAGCCTGTCCTCCTTGAGCACCCACCTTGGGTAAGGTGGGGGCCAGGGCTGTCTCCTGGCCCCGGGGAGGTGGCTGGGACACGTGCTCAGCGTCCTTGCTTTTGCGGGGCCTCCTATGTGTTTTAGGAGCCGAGCTCCAGTGCGGTCCCCGCCACCAGCGGTGAGACCTTGGTCCTGTCACCATCCCTCTCCGGGCTTCAGTTTTCTCAACTTGTAAGTAAGAGCAGGGCAGCCCCCGTGGTGGGTGTGGCTGTGGAGACGGAGGAGTGTCCACGCACAGAGGGAGCTGAGGGCTTGCCAGGCGCTGGCTCCGCTGGAGGTCCACTGCAGGCAGAGTGATGTGAGCCCACCGTCACGGGTCTGAGAGGGCCCGGGGCTCAGGGATCCCTGTGTGTTGGGTCGCAGGCGTCAGCAGCTACAGAGTCCGAGGCGTGAAGATTTGGGCTGCTGGTCGCTGAGGCTCGGGGTGGTCTCTTCTCCCTGCGTGTGAAGGTCTTGATCTGGACCCACCGAGCGAGGAAGTGCAGCTAGATTTGGGGAATTGTTTCAGATCTCACTGAAAGCTCAGTTCAAGGGCACGACAGAGCAGTGGGCCAATTCTGAGATATCCACAGTCTTTGCTCTCTTAGCCTAACTTTTTCTTTCCTCCGAAATCACTTTCCAGCTCCCACCCTCTAAAGGCTACCAGACCCTCCCTCCGAGCACTCCCCTCCCAGGTTGCTGCGGGTCACTTGGCTCTGTGAGTGGCATTTTTTTCTTTTTCATTCTGTATCGCTGTCTTGGGGCTTGGGGTCTGGCCCCCTCCCATCTCCCCGCATCCTTTTGGCACCCTTGAAGGAAAACGCCATCCGTTAGGTACCGCGGCACTGCTGTGCAGAAGGCGGTGGCTGAGAGGTGGCTGTGTTCCCCGCTGGCCTTTGTGTCCCGGCCTTCTAGGGGCAGAGCGGGAGCACGGAGCTGTGGTTGCCCGTCGTAATGAATCACTCCTCGCCGGCCGCTTGTCGTTCCGAAGGCAACAGCACAAGTGTTTCTGACCTTTTTGCTCTTGATGCGGAAAGAGGAGAAAAGGAAGGGCAATGCCGGCTGGGCTGGGGAAAGCAATTTATAATGGTTTGCTTCTAAATACGCAGCGAGTGAGCTGTAGATTTCCGCGATAGGTGAGTTTCCGGGCAACGTATTGAAATGAGGTTGGTCATCTGGCCCGTTTTGTCTCCTCGGAGCTGCTGGTGTGTTCGCAGATGAGTGGTTCTGGCTGATAAGAAAGTCCTGCTGGTCTGTGCAGTTCCTGCTTAATGATTCCTAATGACCGAGGGGAGCTGGGGCGGGAAGCCCACTTGTCAGCGACTGGGCAGCGTCCGGCCCTTTTAAAGGCCGACTTGTAGCCATCTCTGTTCTTGCACTGGATCGTCTCTGCCCATTCTTAGGTTCACGTTTTGAGGTGCAGGGCGGTGACGTTTTGTGTGATGACAGCAGAGCTGCTGGGCTGGGCTGGCTTACACGGGAGGTGGCGGAACCGTTCAGAGAGCTTCCCGGTGGGCAGAGAGTGTGTGCGCGTGCGTGCGTGCGTGCGTGTGTGGGCTCTGCTCCACGCAGGCCTTCTGGGATCCAGGCTGATGGCGGCTTTGCCACCTTTAAATGAGGCTTTCAAGGTCACCCAGGAGCAGGGCGGTTTCGTGAGCGAGGTCTGCAAAGCAGCCTGCTTGATGTCTGTTCCCAGTAACTGCAGGCGAGGCTGGAAGATGTGGTCTGGTGGGGCCTGGAAGAGGAGTTGGGGGGCTTTTTGCCCACTGCGGGCTCCCGTGTGGAGTACGGTGCAGCTGATGGGAGCACGGGATTGGCTGACACAGACTGGGTCCAGTTCCTAAGTCAGCCACTTATTGCTGGGTGACCTGGGGCAGGGTTCGTGGTCTCTCTAGTCCCCAGCGTCTGCATCTAGTAAGTGGAGAGTTGGGGGAGAGAACCTTCCATACAGGAACCATGTTTGTGCCATGCTAATCCTATGACACTTAGTAAGGGCTCAATAAACAGTAGCTCAGGTTCTCATAATTAAGAAGTAGGGATTGGGAGGCAGGTTCTCATTGGAACCTTTGCTGTGGATCCTGTCTGTCCATCTGTCCGTCCACCCATCTGTCGATCGTCCGTGCATGCATCCATTCTTCATCCACCTACCCATCTGTCTGTCTGTCCATCTGTCCACCCATCCCCCATTCCCCCACCCACCTACATGTCTGCTCGTCCACACACCCACCCGAATCCCCAGACATCCTTTGAGCCTCTTTAGGTCGCTCTGTGATTTAGGCCGTCATATAAACTCGGCGAGCTGCAGTTTTTCTCCCCTGTGAAACGTGAAGAGGCAGCTCAGAGCCGGGTCTGAAGGTCAGATGTGATGCCAGCCCCAGAAGAGCTGGGAGAAGCTGACCACGGGACACGAAAGGGGTCGGTCGCCTGGGATGCCCGAAGCTGTCTGCATGGAGCCCCTGGAACCACGGCCTCTGCTCGCCCTGTAGGGAAAGGGGAAAGCGTGGAGGCTGAGAGACATGTCACGGACCCCTCCCCCACCCCACCGAAGGTACAGCGGCGGGGGGGATAACAGAAGGTTCTCCTCTCAGAGCCACAGCTGACTGTGTAAGCTTGAGCGAGTCCGCGGGTCACTGGGCCTTGAATTCCTGTCTGTAAAATGGGGCCACAATTTCAGTCCCGCCTATCTCATGGGAGGGAGCCTCCTGGGGCTCTCGCAGCTCTGAGATGGCGTCTGTTGGGGAGCAAAGTGGCCCTGAATCTGATCCACCCTCTATTACGTCCCGACCACGAGGCACGGTGCCTGCGCTCAGCCGCGCGCATTAAACGTTTGATGAGTGACTAAGTCAGAGGAGCTAAAATCATTCCTGTCCTCTAGGCTGAAACAGCATTTTCATGAGCTCATACTTAATTTACTTCCCTTTTCTGGTATTGTCTGTCCTGTCCTATCCCATCCCACCCCCCCCACCCCCACCCCTTACCATCCCATATCATCCCATCCCACGCCGTCCCATCCCTTCCCGTCCCGTCCCATCCTTTTCCGTCCCTGAAAAAATGCCGTTAGGACCCGCCCAAGTTTACGCCTCACCAGCGGGTCACCACCTGCAGTTTGCAGACTCTGCCCCGGAGCAGTAGAAGGTGAGTCGTCACCTGAGTTACAGCCCTTGCTGGGCAGGAGGCTGACTGATTATGGCTGGGCCTCCTGCAGCCCAGGGACGACCCGAGGAGGGTTGGCCAGCCCGGCAGCCCAGAGCTGTCTCCGCCCACTCGGGGCCAGGCCCTTGAGGCCGCTGTCTAGCTGCTTCCCCATGCAGGTTTCAGCAGAGGCTTCAGCAAAGGGGTAACGGGTCCAGAGCTGCCCGGAGGCCTCGGGATGTCCTCCCTGTTTCCCCCTGGAGACCCCTGAATGATGCTGCTTTTTGGAGTCCGAGATCCCCTCTCTGTCTGTCTCCTCATCTCTCCATCTCTCCCTCGGCCTCTGGTCTCCGTCTGCCTCTTCAGCCCTCGCCCTGAACTCCTCTTTTTAAGTCGTAACAAAGGCGCGAGCCTGAAGCCAGGAGCTTCGCCCTCTTCCTGTGTTTTCATCCGAATAGGGGGTGGGTGAGGCAACCCTTAATCACCACGTGGATCTCCTCGCTCCCCTGGTTGTGCAAAACCCCCTTCTGTGAGCCGTTTGTGAGCACCTGCTGCAGGCCAGCCACCTGACACACGTTCCGCCGAGTCCAACAGAGTCACATGAGAGACACGCTTTTCTCCCCCATTTCACAGACAGGCAAACTGAGGCCTGTCTCAGGGGGCCGGATTTGAACCCAGGACTGTCTGGGCTCTTCCTCCCCAGCAGACCATCTGGCTGCAGCCCAGACCCGCCCCGGTGGCCCCCAGCCGGGCCCCACACATGCTCTGCTTGGGCCACCTTCTGAGGAGGAGCCGCCACCTCTGTCCGAGCCTTTGGCCTGGGCCCGGGGGTCTGCATTCTAAAGGTCCTCCCACGCACGTGTGGAAGCTGATTGGCCACCGGTGTCTGGGAATCTGTCTGCCTGGATGGAGGCCGGGTGGAGAGCTGCAGGGTCAAAGCAGGCCACGCCTGGTGGCGACGGGGCCAAGACTGCCGTCCAGGGTCCAGACCCCGGACCCCGGCCTCCCAGCCTCTGGGCTGTCACAGCCGTTCTTGTTCCTTCACCGAGTCTTAAAGGAGCTGAAACATTAAAGGTCACAGTCAAGACGTAGATGCAAGTGAAGAGCACGGACAGCCGTGGCTTTGGGGAGTTGGCCGTGCACGTTTCTCCTCCCAGCAGGACTGGTCCCCGTGGGCGCACACCCTTCTCCTGTCAATCCCCTGCCCGGCCCCTGCACACACGTTTCTTTGTTTGCCTGGAGCTGAGGCTCCGTGGGCCCAGGCGGGAACAGTTGGTGGATCGCTGAGCCCAAAGGTCTGAGCCGCTTGTATGTGGAGGGAAGGGGAAGAGGGAGGGAGGAGGGAGAGCAGGTGCCGTGTCTTTTCATTCATTATCAGGGATGCAGATGAGAAGTGGAGATAAAAGTTGGGGAAATGTCATCCTTTGACATTTACGTTTTCAGAGGAGTTGGCAGGACTGTGGGCCAGGAGGTTTTTGATCATCACGGGAGAGCGATGCCTCTGGGGAAGCCCAGCTCCTCCATCCTGGGAGTGGGGCAGGCACCGGCCAAAGGCGCCTCGGGAAGCCGCTGAGGTGCTTCACGCCCCCCACACCCCTAACCTTTCACGCGGGGCCAGTGCCCCTCATCTGACCCCATGGCTCTGAGGGGTCCCACGTCTGTTCCCAGCAGCTCCTGCCCTGGGCCTCTGGTCACTGGAGTGAGGTCCCCCCTGGTGAGACCTGAGATTTCCCTTCTTGCACAGACACCAGCCAAGAAATGCACAGCCCTCGCGGAGCGGGGGGCAGGGCACCTCAGGCAGAGCTGGGACAGTTAATCCTGTTAACCCCGTTTAAGGAGCTGCTCCTGTCTGGTGACACACATCCAGAGCGGAGCCCTTTACAAACTGCTAGTGACAGGTTCCAGCCTGGAGCAGAGCGACTGAGAGCTCAGGACTGAGTGACAGGTTCCAGCCTGGAGCAGAGTGACTGAGAGCTCAGGACTGAGCTTTGCTGTGGTCATGGCAGCAGGAGAAGCCATTCTGTCCGCTGGGACTGTGGACACGTGGACACAGGGACCGGTCTCCTGGCCTCAGCTCACTCCGCTGTGGCAGTTCCTCCCTGTCCTGGGCTCCACCTGTATGAGACTCGGCCTCGGCCCTGACTGCAGGTTGGCAGACAGGTTTCGTCTCCTGTGCCGATGCTGACGGGCTGCTGGTGCCTTGTGTGGACTCCGCAGGAAGGACTCTAGGCCTGTGTCTGGCTCCACGCGGAGGAGTGCGGCAGTTGATTAGTAATGTCTGCCACGGTAGGCGTAGGAGAGGGGTGGCGTGTGTGCCCTCTAGTTGCTAAGCCCTTTGGCCCTAACACTTCCAGCATTCTGTCTAGTAACTATAAGGACATCAAGCAACATTGCTTTAATTTTTGTTCTTCCTAAATATTTAGAGCCCTTGAAAGCCAAGAATAACAGCAGAAGCCAAGTTGCTCGTTGTTTGTGAAAGGCCTCTCGGAGCACACAAGTGTGGGCGCCCTGGCTGGGCCAGCTGCACAATAAACCCATTGAGTCTTGTCTGAGAAAACACAGAAGAACCCTGTCATTCTTTGCATTCATAACTTCCGTGCGTCCCGGCCCCTGAAATAGAACCCCTACCGGAAGACAGCGCACAGCACTCAGCTTGTTGGCCCAGTCTGCCGTCTCGCCAGCTGAGAAAGGGCCCTTCTGTATGGTTTGGGGTTCTCTCCCCCTCTTTTTTAAAAAGAAATTGCTGCTAGAAGGAGAGCTGCCCACAAGGAAGTCTGAGGCGTGTGTCCCGGACGGGGGACTTCGGGAAGGTGACCTAGCCTCAGTTTTCCCGTCTCCCAAGTGTGCACAGCAGGCCTGGCCTTTAGGGGTGTGAGGATTCGCTGGGATGATGGCCATGAAAGGCCCATCAGACTCAGTTTCTGAGACAGCCAGCGCTCAGCAGAGGGTGTCTGTGACTTTAGCAAGTGGTCATCACGGGCCACGTTCACGTGGACCCACACACCCCCCCCACACACCCCCCCCACCTCAGACGTGCACCCACACACCCCCCCCACCCCCGCACCCGTGCACACGCAGCTGGCTCTCAGAGTCGAGGCTTGCCCCTGCCTCCTCGGTGCTCAGGTGTCTGTCACGGCAGGTGCCCCGTCAGTCCTGCCGGGAATCGTGAGCAGCTTGTGTGAGCTGTGAGTCATTCTCGGGTGCGTTATGCTGTGTTCGGGGTCAGTCACCGCCCTCTCCTGGCCTCCGTTACCCCGTGACCATCTGCGGAGCCTCCTCCCTGCTTGCCGCTGGTCATTTTGGAGATCTGTGGAGTGGCCACGTGGAGGCCTCTGAGGCTGGGAGCTGGGTGGGTCCTGCGTATCTGGAGGGGGCTGGACACAGGGCAGGACCGGGTTGGGGCAGAGGCGGCAGGTGGAAGTGCTTCTCGCCGAGCACTTCGGGAATTTGAGTTTGACGAGTCTTGTCCGTCTGGGGAGAGCCTGCTGGGATCCCCTCGTGAAATCTGAACCTGGGCTGCTTCGTTTTCCGTCTATACTCCGACCCCCCAGGGCGCCGGGCATCTGTTTAAATGGTCCTACTGGAGAGAGGAGGGGCTGGAAGGGAAGGGAGCGTTATGCTGTCTACGCTGTGCCCCGGGCTGCTGTGTCACCTTGGGGAAATCTCTTGACCTCTCTGGGCCACTGTTTCCCCATCTCTGAAATGTATCAGCACCTACTCGGAACAGGAGTTGTTATTAATCACATGGTAACTTGCAGAACAGGAGCCTGGGGTGAGCACTTTGTAGGCATGATGTCTGAGCAGACAGACGCTCAGTGGCCCCGATGAGGCAGACCCTCTCCTGGGGGAGAACGAGACTCAGGGAGTGGTTGATGTCGGAGCCCCGGGAGTCAGCAGAGGGGGGCTGTGAGCTCAGCCCTGCTCCTCTCCAGGGCGCTGCGCCGGGCGTGCAGCAGCCCTCAGCAGATATTAGTGCACCAAAATGACATGTTTTGCACGTCAAATACAAAAGGGGTGTCTTGCCTGAAAAATCTTATGCTGTGTTTTTTTTTGTTATTGTTTACCAAGATGAAATGGGCTCAGTGAACTGTTCACGACACCTACAAAACACTTCATGACAGTTTTATGATGACTTTAGGCTTTCTGGTGAAATTACAGAAGCATCTTTTCGTCTCCCCCCAGGTCATCTCGGCCGTGTCGAGGCTCTCCCTGCACAACTTGGCTCAGACCAAAGGAATCAGGTGAGCTTCGCGGAACGCGCGCTGCTGAGTGCCTGCCCTTTCATCTTCATCCGCCGCCCGCGTGCCCTATCGCAGATATTGGAGTTTTGAGCAGACACCGTCTGCCCTGTGTCTTTCTCATGAATTTTCAGCATGTTGTCGGGTTGCCTGTTGGCAGCGGCTGGAAGGGGCGGGGAGGAGGGGAGAGGCTTCAGCTCACACCGGGGAAATCTTGCAGCGTGTTACTGATGGCTGCAAAATCTCTCTCGATTTAGGTAATAAGATCAGCAAATTAATCCTTTCACAGATCATTGCCTACCTAAATGCATCAGAAGTGGGTCTTGCCTCGCATGAAGTAGCAGTGTTTGTTTGCTGTGATGGGGCCGAGCCAGGGGACCTGTCTGCTTGGGGCTGCGGGCCTCCCGGCAGGAATCTCTCCACTCTCAGCTTTAATTCTGCTTGGATTGCAGAGAATCCCATGGCCCCCGTTGGTCTGATCTCTCGTCCCTGACACGTGGACGTCGTGGGGCGAGGGGCCCTGGAACTGTGAGGGCGGAGGGGGTCAGGGGAGATGGGGGGATGGGGGCATGCCGGCCACGGGGGAGGGGGACGGGGTGGCAGCCCCAGGTGAGGACTGGTCATTGTGTATTCTGACGCATGGATTGGGGTCAGCGAGACCAGGTTTCCATATCCAGTGAGGACAAGCACGGGGCCTCCCTTCCTCGATGTCCCTGGGGATTGTGGGCTAGCAGGGGGGGGATGAGAAGCTTGGGGGGGCAGAAATAGCTCCTCCTGCGGGTGGAGTGGATGGGGTCGCACCTGGCTGGGTGCAGGCGACTTCGTGAGGGTGGTGGAACTACGGAGGGGCTTCGCCCTGGTGTTGTCGTGGAGGGGGGCGCTGCACATGCGTGGGCCGGGGGTCCCAGGACCAGGGTGCCTACAGCAGTGGGACCCTTGGTGGGGCTGTTTGCCCAGGTCCAGAGGGTCACCGGAACAGACGCAAATATTAGGGAACCCACCCAGAACCTCTTTCTCTGTCGGGTTCTCCAAGGACTCAGAAATTTCATTGAATTGAGGATTTTTTCTTAATGTCAGCTGAAGGATAGGCTGTTTAAAAATGTTTTTAAGCTGCTATTAAACACATATTCGAGAATATTTATAACGCGTTTAGGGTATAAGGAATAACATTAAGACGAAACCCCTGTACCCACCACCCAGCCTACGTTCTAGAACTTCTGCTGTGAGGCCCCCAGTTGCATGGGCTGGTTTTCATTGTAGCTTTTGTCTGTAATAGGAACATGTTAAAAATGTTTAATTGAGAAGAGCGAGTTGTTTCCGGATACAAAGACAGCACGTGGATTTTTTTGTGTTTTTCCCAGAAACGGTCGTCCGTTCTTTCCCCCGCTAGCCCGGGACGACAGGCGGTGTTCCGGGTCGCCTCTCACCCGTTCCAGCACATTCTCCACCTGTGTGCCTGTCTGCATGTACACGTAGGCGGGAATGAAGTCCTGCCACAGAAGTTAGTCATTTTCTCTGCTTTGTCACGTAGCGTGAGAATGTGAGCTTTTCTCTCAATCCATTAAACGTCCTCCCAAACAGGGGCCTGCTGCCAGGGAGCCCCGCGGTGCCCCTGGGGCGGACGAGCCAGCTGGCTATGCTTGGACTCGGTCCTGCGGTGGCCTGAGCACCGTGCCAGGCTCCCCACGCCGTGACCTGCCGTGCCCGAGGCCCGTGACCGAGGCTGGAACCGCCCTGTCTACAGGCTCCTGGAGCCTCAGTTTCCCTGAGGGTTGACAGCCAGCCATAGGGTCTAACGGTGGCTTAGAAGGTGGTGAGGGGCCTGAGAGCGGGCGTGTGACCTCTGATCAGCGTGGAGGCCCCTGGGGGACGGGGCGGTGCCCTCCCTCCTGGCCTTCTCGCCCCCATCCCCCCATCTCCCCTGACCTCTCCGCCCGCATGGTCCCAGGGCCCCCGCCCCACGACCCAGGTGCCCCCCAGGCTGCTCCCGTGGTGCTCTCCGAGGCTGGCAGGTGAGCTTGGAAACCTGCCCTCTCCCCTCCCTGTTCCGGGAGCCGCCCGGGCAGTGTGTGGGCACAGTGGCCCCCTGGATGGGGAATGAAGACCCCAGCCCTGAAGGTGGCCGCCCCTAGGGCGATGGTGAGCAGAGAGGGTTGCGATCTGGGCTGCGGAGGTGGTGAGACCCGGCTGTAAACCCTGCACCTGTTGGCTGTGTGCCTCGTGTGGGAAGCCCCTCTCTGAGTCGGTGCATGGGATTCACCCAGGGGGCTCATCAGGGTTCATTCAGATGCGGCACGTAAATCCCGAGGTCCGTGTTTGCCCACGGAAGGGCTCAATACATACTACAGTTTGTTGCAGTGACATAACAGGGTGCGTCGGGGGCCCCCAAGACCACCCTCGGGTCTGACGATTCGCTGGGACTCAGAGAACTCAGCAAAGCCGCTCTACTCAAGATTCTGGTTTATTATAGCAAAAGGAACCAGATACAAATTAGCAGGTGGAAAAGGCACATCGATTGGCGTCCAGGAGAGACGCTGCACGAGTCTGCCAGGTCTCCTCTCTCTGCTTCATTCTCCCAGAACGATGTGTGATGTCACGGGTGAGGGTTGCCAGCCAGGGAAGCCCCCCTGAGCTTTGGTGCCCAGGTTCTCGTTTGGGGTGGGTCCTGTAGGCATGGCTGACTGCCCACGTGGGTGACCTTAGCCTCCAGCCCCTGCAGAGGTCGAGCTGGTACGGTGGGGCCCTAGGCCCCCCCATAAACCCCATCATTTCCCAGACTCTGTGGCTGGGCCCAGGGCCCCCCAGGTAGACAGAGATGCTCTTATCAGCAGGACATCCCAAGGGCACAGAGGTCCCTGCTGGGAGCCGCGGGACCAGGGCCTGATCTTTCTAGAATGTGCAGGGTGTGGGCAGCCCAGGTCTGCTGGGTTAGCCCTTACTGCACACGGGGGAGGGGGAAATGAAGGGGATGGGGGAGGTGTTTGCAGACAAAAGGAGGAGGCAGGACCTCCCGGGAGGAGCAGAGCCTTTGCAGGAAGAGCTGCCCTGCTCACCTGCATCTCCTCCTCGTCTGTATCGCTCGGTTTCCCCTGTGCCCCATCCCCACCCTGTGTTTCTTCTCCCTCCTCGTCTGAGCCCCAATCCAGAACGTTCCCAGGGTCCCTTCCCTCCGCAGCCCCCTGGGGACAGGACCTCCATCACTTCACACGGCTCACCCACCCTGAGCCTGGGAGGCGGGCTCCGACCGCCCCTGTAGCACGACGTATTTGAGTCGTCTCTCCTCGTGCGCCGTACAGGTTGAGTCTTCGCGGGCAGTTTACCATTCTGGGAGCCACCGGCGCTGACACAAAACGCTAACTGTGCTCCCTTCCCTTAAGAGCATTTCACAGTGTTGTTAATTAGCAGAAGGTGTTCCTTTAGCCAAACCCTTTTCTGTTTTGAAAACCCACAGACCGAGCCTGCAGCCCTGCCGAATCTCTTCCTCTTTTCTTTCGTGGCTGGATAGGAGCCCAACATGGTCCTTTAGAAAAATGATCATTTTCACAACGCTTGCTCTGTGCATAATGAGACGATTTTCCACAAAAGCCCCAATCATGCTTCTCAGAGGCTGATGAATAGGAGACCTAATCTAAGAGCCGCACCCTGGTGCTGGCTGGGGGATCAGGAGCGATGTGTGTGTGCGGTGGGGGGGGATCCCTGGGGAGCCACCCAGCTCAGCGTGTGGGGATGTGGGTCCTTGTCGCAGCCGGAGCCGGCCCTCCGGACTGAGGGATCATCACGGCTGGGAATGGCTGGGAAGGAGGAGACGGTGAGACCGTCTCTGCGGCTGAAACTGAAAGGTGAAGCCAAGGCGCCCCCCGCCGGCAGAGGCCTCATCTGCCAGCCACCTGCTTGTTGAGTGACCTTAGACAGGGACGCTCTTGGACCCTCTGTCTCTTCTTCTGTAGGCTGGGAAAGCTCTCCCTGCCATGCAAAGTTGCCGTGAGCCCGTACACTGCAGCGCGATTGAGTGCAGCCCCTGACACTCTGTGAACGCCCACGGGCTGCTGGCTGGGTGGTGGGCCGACAGGTGCCCCCCAAAAGATACATCCACCTCCTAACTCCTGGACCCTGTGTGACAGGGAAACGGTTCTCTGCAGGTTACGTTTTTATAGATGTACTTACACCTGTAGTTGTAAGAGGGCGGCAGGAGGGTCAGAGTCAGAGGAAGGAGGTGTGATGACATAGCGGAGGTTGCAGTGATGTGGCCACGTGCCAAGGAACGCGGGTCGTCTCAGAAGCTGGAAGAGGAACGGATCCTGCCCTGGAGCCTCCGGAAGGAGCCAGCCTTGCTGACACCTTGATTTTAGTCCCTAAGACCCATGGCAGACTTCTCACCTTCCGGAACTGCAAGATAGTAAACCCGTGTTGCTTGGGGCCACTGTGGTGCTTTGGGACAGCAGCAGTGGGAGTGAATGCAGACGGCATGGGACAGGAGCCTTAGGAGCGGGTGGGGCCTGTCGTGGCGCCCTAGGCGCGTGGACGTCCGCACACACGCCGCGCTGGGTCCAGGTGGTGGGCTGGGCTCTGGGTCCTCACTGGGCTGAGTGCTTCTGGGAGCAGGGACCAGCCTCCGTCTTTGATTCCCTGGTCCTAGCCCAGCCCCACCACCCTGTCTCGTGCCCTCTGGCTTTTTACTGAGCTGCACTAAACTCCACCTATGCTTCGTCCCTTTGAAGTGCACGGTTCGGTGGCAGCTCACACACGTTCAGTGCCGCCATCGCCCCTGTCTTACTCCCAAGCGTTTCTCACCTGAACGGAGGGATCCCACCAGTTGGGGCAGCGGCGCCTGCAGTGTTCCTGATCCTGCCTGGGGCTCTGTAGAAGGTTCTAGAAGGGGAGGGTGCTCCTCATGGCAGAGGCAAGGCTGGTGGGGAGGGAGCGCCTGTCTGGGAGGTGTTGGACGAGGGCGTGCAGGCAGGGGAGGGTGGGCAGTCAGGCCTGGTCAGTTTGGTTTCCTGTGTTTCAAGGACCCCGGAGCTGCTGTGACGTGGCAGCCGAGGCTGGTGACCCGCCGTCACTGGGGTGGGTGGGGTGCTTCACGCCTCAAAGGGGTGCATGTTGTGTGGGCCAGGCCCTCGCTCGAGGGAGCGGGTGCAGATGGGGCTCCGCCTGGCCTGTCCCCCCACTCTGGCCTCGCAGGTGTCCTCACACGGAACCCACCTCAGAATAAGGAGGGGCAGCTGAGGCCAGTGTGGGGCCCCCGCCTGGCGAACAGGGTGGTCGCAGCGTGTGCATTCCTTTCGCATTCTCCTAACAAGGTGACACCTGCTTCCATGCAGGGCCCCTCCCGGGAGGGAATCTACTGTTGCATTAAACCTCCTGCCGAGAACCCTCTCCCCACACTTGGTGACAGTGACCCACACTCGGGGAGGAGGGGACAGCCCTGGGGCAGCGGGGAGAACCCAACGCTGGCCTTGGCGACACCAAGGCCGTGTCCTGTCCACGCTGGCCACGGGGACGGAGCTCCCGGGAGGCACCACGGAGCCTCTGAACCTTCCCCACCATCCAGGGCCTGCAGCGTCCTTCCCTGGACACCTGAGTGCTTGCCACCGGCAGCTGAGCCTGGGCCCCATCTGTGAGTAGGGTTGTCGGGAGGACGGCGTGGAGGAGGTGGGCCGCGTGCTTCACAGACGGTGGCAGACGGTGGCCGGTTGACTCTTCCTGAGTCCGTCGCCACCGCAGACACCGGGAGGGCCGCTTCCTTTCACCCGTCACTCACCCCTGTGCAGAATTTTGAAGGAGCGCTGTGTCTGCTTCTCTCTGCCGCTACCACTGTGGGCACGAGAGCTGGAAGGGGACACGTTTGTTCAAAAAGAAGTTAACTGGCCGTTTCCCGCGGGGCAGCGGGGAGGTAATCCGTGCTGGAGGCGGTCAGGAGAAGCGGGATGCAGCCCGGCAGGCGGGGCGTGAGTAGCCAGCTGGAGCTTCTGCGCAGGTGGGGGTCTTTAAAAAGACACAGCGCAGCTGAATGTCTCTGCCGCACTCCCAGATCGTCGCAGTCGTCGCCGGCTAGACGTGCCCGTGCTGTCAGTTTGCCCACAGAACATGTGCATCTGGCCGAGCTAATGGACTTTTATTGTTGTTCCCTCCCCTCCCCCACCCTCACTCGCTCCCTCCCATTCACCTGCCCGCCTGTCCTGTCCATCCAACCCACCATCTGTCTGTCCGTCCGTCCATCCTTCCTTGCACCCATCATCAGTCCACTTACACATCCACCCATCCGTCTGTCCATCCCTTCTTCCAGTTGCCCGTCACCTGTGCCCTCATCCGGGCACCCATCTGTGCTTCCGCTTCTCCGTCCACACCCCGTCCTGCCACCCTTCCTCCATCTGTCCTCTTTCACGTAAACGTCAGTCGGTTGGTCTCCACGTGGTGCTCTGAGGTGGTCAATGGCTGGCAGAGTGATCCCCAGCACGGAGCAGGCCCTCGACAGTGCGTTGCAGTGCAGGGCGGATGAGGAAGTGACCCGGCCGACTGGGGGTGGTGCTGGGGCGCTGGGTCAGTTTCTGCACGCCCCCAGCCTCCATGGCCTCCTGGGTAAAGTGGGGTCAGAGTGGTAGCCCCCTCCCTGGGCTGTTGTGAGGATTCACAGGATGGCCGTGACGGTCTCAGCACAGGGCCTGGCACATAGTAGGTCCAGAGCGCTGAGGGACAGGAGGAGGAGAAGGACCCTCTCTGCATGGGGGATCTGCCCGCACCTGTCTGGGAGGCTTGGGGCAGGTCGAGTGTGAATCTCCCCATTCCGATTCCTCGGCTCCCACACCTGGCCCTTCATCCCCCACTTTTACACACGGGGAAACTGAGGCCCAGAGAGCTTCCCGAGCAGGTGGTGACGGGGCCCAGGGAGTCGTCTGCTCATTCATTCATTCCTTTGCCCATTCATTCATTCTGTCAGTGCTTGGGGATGCCAGCAGCCCTGCACAGGTGCTGGGACGCGTGGGGGACCAGTCACTGTCAGGTGCGGAGATGGACACCGGACCCCGGTCACAGGCAGCCGTGTGCAGGGCAGGCTGCGGGGAGAAGCCGGAGCGCGACCCCAGGCCACAGGCACGGGGTTAAGGGCCTAAGAGACCCGGGTCTGGGCTGCCGGTGTGGTTTTTAGC